>NC_086451.1:443305768-444054101 GCF_028390025.1 Pseudophryne corroboree
CACAAAGTCGGCTCAGGCCCGACCACCCCAGGGCAGCACACCATTGAAATACTAAAGTGTTAATATGTGTTAAGAAAGAAGCAGAAGCTATGGGTTAGAAAGTGCTACAAAAATAAGGGTGTTAATAAAATACTCAAAAGAGTAATATTAGTGAAAAAATAGGAGTGTTACATAAGTGCTAAATAAATAATATGGCATGCTACCCCAAGGTGGCCCAGCCCCACCAGACCCGGGGGGTACCACTCCCCAAACCCATACACAGCATAATAATAATAATAACATCCACTATGGGTCATACAATTGCTTAATATATGGCCACATGATAATGGCACATACAGAACATATCCAGATTGAGAGCTAGTTTACCTGGAGGCACCCCTGTATCCTCCAATTGGCACTACAGGACCCAGCATGCCCTCCTAATGCTGGCTCCATCTATGCCTCTCTGAACTGCAATAAATAGTGGAAAACTGCTCTAATCAAGCTGGTAACAATCCCCAGGTGCTGCGGGAGGGGGTTACTCTAGACAAGAAATACAAAAGGGATTTTTCCCACGCACTCTGCTGGCTGTTAGTAAGAAGAACTATATACTATGTAATAATAGGAAATTTTATTTTAGGTACCGTACTAATTAGTTTCACATTGTGGGAACCATTTGTAGAACTTTAGATAGATAGAGAGATAGATAGAATACATGTCATATGAGATAGATAGATAGATAGATAGATAGATAGATAGATAGATAGATAGATAGATAGATAGATAGATAGATATGGAGCTGCGCTGCGCTCAGCTGAGGTGGCTCCATCGCAACCGAGCACTCCCGGCATAACTAGGCGATCTGTCCGCCTAGTCACGCCGGGAGTGCACAGAGACGCTCCCATTCAGAGCGTCTCTGTCTGGGCGCGCAGACGGAGATGCTCTCCATTCAAGTGAATGGGGCGTGTCTCCGTCACGGGCGCGCACGACTGGGCAGACGTGGACGATCTCGGCAATAGGCGCGCCCGCCTAGTCACAGATGGAACCACGACTAGCATGGCTCCATCTGTAGATAGATAGATAGATAGATAGATAGATAGATAGATAGATAGATAGATAGATAGATAGATAGATAGATAGATGGCATATGCTCTTACCAATTTCAAATGAGTATACATTTGGTGGTTGGCCTGCCTGAAAGCAATGAGCAGCAGAAAGGACCCAGGAACTGGAGATCAGCGAGGCGAAGCAGGGGTTTGTGGATTTAGACTGGAAGACAGAAACACGTAATGCAGACGATCGCTCTCATACAGCAATGTAGCAACTTTTAACATTTATAATGCGATGATGTAAGAGTTTTGATGCAGTAGTGTAAATGCTGTGGCAGTAACAACTCCCAGGGCTGGAAGGACAGAGGGGCTTATTCTGCATGGATCACACAAGTGATCCCCTGCGCAGTTTCCCAATTATCCGGAAACTTCACAGGCGCAGCAGGACCCCCAGCCAGTTCGGTTCAACAGGGGAGCGGGAGAAAATCGGTGTATGTGGACGGTGCGGGGGTGTGGAGACGCGAACACATCATCGTGGGTCCACCCCCCACTATACAATGCCCAGATTACAGGCATAAAAAATGGTGGGCGGGGCTATGATGACACAATTCAGCCCAAATTGCGTTATCATCCCGCCCCCTTTTGGTCTACAAGGTGGGGGAGTGCGGGCAAATGCAGGGGTTGTGCAGGCGGATGCGTGTGTGTGTGTGTGTGTGGGGGGGGGTGTTAGCGGGCATTTTACCATCTCTGGAAAACTTGCCTTGTCTTCCGGGGGTCCAGGAGTGTCATCCGAGTATGCTCTATACCAAACCCCTAAATTAACCCTAATACTCTAACCTCTAACCCTAATACTCTAACCTCTAACCCTAATACCCTAACCCTAAAGGGCAGACTAAATGGGCCATATGTTTATGTACTGACAAATTCATGAGTCTGGCATTAAAGGAGAAGAAATTTGTGTTAAGCCTTTCCTACATACAGTAGCTGGGATACTTAAATTGCATGGAACCGCTTGTTTCCGCATGATTACAGTGCAATTTTGCCTGCTTGCATACAGATATCTTCTCCAGAATTATTAAGAATTAAGTTTTAAAATACTTAAATCATTTCACGAGTAAGAGTTTAAAACCAGTAAAAAACCTGTTGATGAAATACAGGATATAGGACCTAATTCAAGGTTGATTGCAAAATAAAATTTTCCCCTAATGGGCAAAACCATGTGCAGTGCAGGTAGGCTAGATGTAACATGTGCAGAGAGAGTTAGATTTGGGTGGGTCATATTGTTTCTATGAAAGGTAAATACTGGCTGCTTTATTTTTACACTGCAATTTAGATTTCAGTTTGAACACACCCCACCCAAATCTAACTCTCTCTGCACATGTTACACCTGCCCCCCCCTGCAGTGCGAATGGTTTTGCCCATTAGGGGAAAATGTTTTTTTGCAATCAACCTTGAATTAGGCCCGTAGGGGGAGTATTTGTTTGTTTCTAGAGATTCGAGTCAGCTAGGAAACATCTCCTGAATGTTATCCACTGCTTCATAAATCTGCATTAATGTTGATATTTCCCCTTTATGCTCAGGTATGCTGATACAGTGTAGCACATTACAATTCAGAAGTAACAGAGATATTTCCACTCACTGCAACCAACACATTCCAGGGATGCCGCTCACTCTTTTCTGATTCTGATGTCTCGACGTTGAGACCACACATTTCCCCGTAGTTCTTGATTTCTGTAGAGAAGTCATCAGCAGGTGTTACTATCAATACTTATTAATTGTAATCATTCGATCTTGCCCTTCCCTAACTTTCTGACAATACAACAGATATGCAGGTAAGTGTAACTCCAAGGCGGACACAAGAAAGGAGGTTAGATCTGAGGTGTCCAGTGATGGGGAACCTTTGGCACTCCAGTGGTGATTGTACTACAAATCCCAGCATGCCCTTCTACAATTTTGCTATTTGGCCATGCTAAAACTGTAGCAGGGAATGCTGGGATGTGTAGTTCAACAACAGCTGGAGTGCCAAAGGTTCCCCATCACTGCTATAGACACACAACCCATGCGCAGAGGGTCCCGAACTGCTGCAAACTCTCCAGTGGTAGACCTACACAGCAGGGCAGTGACGTCACTACGGAGGTGCAGGCCGCACCCAAGTGTCACCCTGAGAAGCTGTGACACCACACACGGCACCTGTGACAGAGGAGGAGCAGACAGTGCAGGTACTAGCCTCCAGGGGCAGCACCAGGGATGCCAGGCACGCCCCCAGAGTGATGTCATCGGGATTCCCCACAAGGCCACGCCTACTTTAAGTTTTCGGGTGCCCATGCCTCCACCTCATGGGTGGGATACAGAGTGTGTACTGGGTGTCACCAGAACTGGTGATGCCTCTGCAGCGGGGAATGCTGGCAGCAGTGATATGTGGTCAGGGTAGACTGGCGAGGCAAAGCAGTATACTCCAGAGTTTTGACTATAAAAATGATTAGAATAATACAAAGAAGATACCAAATTTACAGCGCTCGCTTTGTATAATGCCTACATGACCCATCGGGTTCATATATATGTGTATATATAAATCTGGCTGTGATACTAGCCAGTGCCTCCCTAGCCATGGACCTCACCGCACGTCACTGGCTGGCAGGTGTAGTTCCACAGCAGCTGGAGAGTCACATCTTGCGTATGGCTGCTGCAGGGGGTGTGTAGCTCGCACTGCATTGTTACCAGTGATGAGCGAGGGATGGAGGACAGTGGAAGATGTAAGGGCAGGAGACAGTTTGTATCTGCAGCACAGTACTTGTAATTTCCTGGAACACAGTCTTCATCTTTTCTGTATCCTCCAAGATAAACACGTGTTTTTCTTTATCCTTTTGTGACGCAATCTCACTCAGCTCAGTCTTATCTATGTCATTGCCGATTCCGAAGGCATAGACGTCTAAGAGAAGAACACGGGGATAGAAAAGGATAGAATATGGTATAAATGTGGGCAGATAGACGGATAGATAGATAGATAGATAGATAGATAGATAGATAGATAGATAGATAGATAGATTTGTAGATTTGTCTCACCCAGATAATCTTCTCTGCCTTGTTTGATGTCCAGGAACCCTTTAATTCTCTTTATCATGTCCACAGGCCGACCGCCCATATTAGCTTTTCCTAGAATTATAAACTGATCAAAGATCTAGTAGTTGATAAAAATGATTTAGGTAAGCAGCTTGTGGTTGGGTTGGGTATGCGTGACCATCCCTTGTGATGAGCGTAATCAGGGCCGGTGCTACAGTGTTCGGCTTCCTCCTGCAAACTATAAATTTGCTCCAAACTACAAATGGGAGAGGCAGTGGGTGACACTCAGGAGAGGCAGTGGGTGACACTGAGGAGAGGCAGTGGGTGACACTCAGGAGGGGCAGTGGGTGACACTGAGGAGAGGCAGTGGGTGACACTCAGGAGAGGCAGTGGGTGACACTGAGGAGAGGCAGTGGGTGATGCTGAGGATAGGTAGTGGCTGACAGGCAGTGGGTGATGCTGGGGAAAGGCTGCACGGGCAATGGGAGATGTTGTGGAGAGGCAGTGGGTGACAGACAGCAGTGACACTGGGCAGAGTGGGTGACAGGCAGTGTGAGATGTTGGGGACAGGCAGTGGGTGACACTGGGGAGAGGCAGTGGGAGATGTTGGGGAGAGGCAGTGGGAGATGTTGGAGAGACGCAGTGGGTGAAACTAGGGAGAGGCAGTGGGTGACAGGCAGTGTGAGATGTTGGGGACAGGCAGTGGGAGATGTTGGGAAGAGGCAGTGGGTGACAGGCAGTGTGAGATGTTGGGGACAGGCAGTGGGAGATGTTGGGAAGAGGCAGTGGGTGACAGGCAGTGTGAGATGTTGGGGGCAGGCAGTGGGAGATGTTGGGAAGAGGCAGTGGGTGACAGGCAGTGTGAGATGTTGGGGACAGGCAGTGGGAGATGTTGGGAAGAGGCAGTGGGTGACAGGCAGTGTGAGATGTTGGGGACAGGCAGTGGGAGATGTTGGGAAGAGGCAGTGGGTGACAGGCAGTGGTTGATGCTGGGGACAGTCAGTGATTGATGCTGGGAAGAGACAGTGGCTGATGCTGGGGGACAGGCAGCGGGTGACACTGGGGTGAGGCATTGGGTGACAGGCAGTGTGAGATGTTGGGGAGAGCCAGTGGGTAACATACAGTGGATGATGCTAATGAGAGGCAGAGGTTAGCAAGCAATGGGTGACAGGCAGTGGGTGATGTTGAGGCGAGACAGTGGGTGACAGACAGTGGGTGATGCTGGTGAGAGGCAGTGGGAGATGCTGGTGAGAGGCAGTGGGTGATGCTGGTGAGAGGCAGTGGGTGATGCTGGTGAGAGGCAGTGGGTGATGCTGGTGAGAGGCAGTGGGTGAAGCTGGGGAGATGCAGTGGGTGATGCTGGTGAGAGGCAGTGGGTGATGCTGGTGAGAGGCAGTGGGTGATGCTGGTGAGAGGCAGTGGGTGATGCTGGTGAGAGGCAGTGGGTGATGCTGGTGAGAGGCAGTGGGTGAAGCTGGGGAGATGCAGTGGGTGATGCTGGAGAGAGGCAGTGGGTGAAGCTGGGGAGATGCAGTGGGTGATGCTGGAGAGAGGCAGTGGGTGATGCTGGAGAGAGGCAGTGGGTGATGCTGGTGAGAGGCAGTGGGTGAAGCTGGGGAGATGCAGTGGGTGATGCTGGAGAGAGGCAGTGGGTGAAGCTGGGGAGATGCAGTGGGTGATGCTGGAGAGAGGCAGTGGGTGATGCTGGAGAGAGGCGGTGGGTGATGCTGGAGAGAGGCAGTGGGTGAAGCTGGGGAGATGCAGTGGGTGATGCTGGAGAGAGGCAGTGGGTGATGCTGGAGAGATGCAGTGGGTGATGCTGGAGAGAGGCAGTGGGTGATGCTGGTGAGAGGCAGTGGGTGATGCTGGTGAGAGGCAGTGGGTGATGCTGGTGAGAGGCAGTGGGTGAAGCTGGGGAGATGCAGTGGCTGACTGGCAGTGGGTGACGCTGGGGAGAGGAAGTAGGTGATGCTGGGGACAGGTAGTGGGTGACGCTGAGGTGAGGCAGTGGGTGACAGACAGTGGCTGATGTTGGGGACAGGCAGTGGGAGATGCTGGGGAGAGGCAGTGGGTGATAGACAGTGGGTGACGCTGGGGAGGGGCAGTGGGTGATGCTGGAGAGAGGCAGTGGGAGACAAACAGCAGGTGACGCTCAGAGCCGGCCCTAACCACTATGATGCCCTAGGCAAGATTTTGGCTGGTGCCGCCTAGCACCACCGCTGGTTCCGCCTCTGACCTTGTACCTCTTTCCCAGCACCATCACCCCTCACCCATAGTAGTCCTTATTTTGGTGTTTGTACCCCCTATATTTTAAATAGGAACAGTTCGCACATTTGGCACACAGCCCAAAAAGGGGTGTGTTTTTGCTGGCAAGGGGCATGGCCACACAATAGTAACCCCAATTCCAATTACGCCACACAGTACTGCAACTTTATTCACATTTCATCATGCAATAGTGTCCATAATTCATATTACATCCCACAGTAGTATCACTTTACCTTATAAATGTTACTCCTCACAGTAGAGCCCTTTATTCACATTATATCACACTGAATTGCTCCTTATTCACATTACATCACACTGAATTGCTCCTTATTCACATTACATTACACCCTCTTGCTCTTTATTCACATTAGACGACACAGTAGTGCCCTTTCTATACGCAACGCCACATAGTAGAGCACCTTATACACATAATGCCACACATTAGTAATGCATTTATACACATAATTCCACACAGTAATGCCCCTTACACATATGAGACACATTATTAATGTCCTTATAAACATAATGCGCCTTACACATTATGACAACCTTTATTAATACCCTTTTACACATAATGTCCCTTACACATATGCCGCACATTAATGCCCTTATACACATAATGACAAACAGTGCCCCTACACATTTGCTGCACATTATTAGTGCTCCTATACACATAATGACACACATACAGTTGTACCCTGTTACACATATGCCGCACATTATTAATGACCTTATACACATAATGACACACATAGTGCCCCTTACACATGTTGCACATTATTAATGCATTCTTACATGACACACATAATGCTCCTTACACATATTCCGAACACTACTCACATACACACAGCACTCACACTGCCACTAACACTGTGACCTCTGCCTCTGCTTGGATACAGATGTGTCCTCATAAATCTTGCCTCAATGCTAACGTCGGGTACACCTTTTTTATTTTTTTATTTTATTTTATTTTTATTAAAATGCATCTTATTTGCATTGCTATGTGACTAGGATACACAAGCAGCTTCTGATGATTAAAATGATATGCGGCATGCCTATATATTGTGTGAGACTGTGGCTGTATCTGCATATGAAATGCTACACACAGAATATAGGCATGCCGCATATCATTTTAATCAGCAGAAGCTGCTGATGCCCCTAGACACATCAAATGCCCTAGGCAATTGCCTAGTTTGCCTATGCCTATGGCCGGCTCTGGTGACGCTGGGGAGAGGCAATGGGTGACAGACAGTGGGTGATGCTGGTGAGAGGTAGTGGGTGATGCTGGTGAGAGGCAGTGGGTGGAGCTGGGGAGAGGCAGTGGCTGACAGGCAGTGGGTGATGCTGGGGAGAGGATGTGGGTGATGCTGGGGACAGGCAGTGGGTGATGCTGAGGTAAGGCAGTGGGTGACAGACACTGGCTGATGTTGGGGACAGGCAGTGGGAGATGCTGAGGAGAGGCAGTGGGTGACAGGCTGTGGGTGACACTGAGGAGAGGCAGTGGGTGACTGGCAATGGGTGACAGGCAGTGGGTGACACTGGGGAGAGGCAGTGGGTGACAGGCTGTGGGTGACACTGGGGAGATGCAGTGGGTGATGCTGGGGAGAGGCAGTGGGTGATGCTGGGGAGAGGAAGTGAGAGAAGCTGCGGACAAGCAGTGAGTGATGCTGGGGAGAGGCAGTGGGTGACACTGGGGAGAGGCAGAGGCTGACAGGCAGTGGGTGATGCTGGGGAGAGGAATTGGATGACCAACAATAGGTGACAGGCAGTGAATGACACTGGGGAGAGGCAGTGGGTGACAGGCAATGGGTGATGATGCGGAGAGGCAGTGGGTGATGCTGGTGAGAGGTAGTGGGTGATGCTGGTGAGAGGCAGTGGGTGGAGCTGGGGAGAGGCAGTGGCTGACAGGCAGTGGGTGATGCTGGGGAGAGGATGTGGGTGATGCTGGGGACAGGCAGTGGGTGATGCTGAGGTAAGGCAGTGGGTGACAGACACTGGCTGATGTTGGGGACAGGCAGTGGGAGATGCTGAGGAGAGGCAGTGGGTGACAGGCTGTGGGTGACACTGAGGAGAGGCAGTGGGTGACTGGCAATGGGTGACAGGCAGTGGGTGACACTGGGGAGAGGCAGTGGGTGACAGGCTGTGGGTGACACTGGGGAGATGCAGTGGGTGATGCTGGGGAGAGGCAGTGGGTGATGCTGGGGAGAGGAAGTGAGAGAAGCTGCGGACAAGCAGTGAGTGATGCTGGGGAGAGGCAGTGGGTGACACTGGGGAGAGGCAGAGGCTGACAGGCAGTGGGTGATGCTGGGGAGAGGAATTGGATGACCAACAATAGGTGACAGGCAGTGAATGACACTGGGGAGAGGCAGTGGGTGACAGGCAATGGGTGATGATGCGGAGAGGCAGTGGGTGATGCTGGGGAGAGGAAGTGAGTGAAGCTGCGGACAAGCAGTGAGTGATGCTGGGGAGAGGCAGTGGGTGACACTGGGGAGAGGCAGAGGCTGACAGGCAGTGGGTGATGCTGGGGAGAGGAATTGGATGACAAGCAATAGGTGACAGGCAGTGGATGACACTGGGGAGAGGAAGTGGGTGACAGGCAATGGGTGATGCTGGAGAGAGGCAGTGGGGGGCGAAGCTGGAGACAGGCAGTGACTGATGCTCGGGAGAAGCAGTGGGTGACAGGCAGTGGGTGACACTGGGTAGAGGCAGTGGGTCCCCGGCAGTGAGTGACTCTGGGGAGAAGCAGTGGGTGACGCTGGGGACAGGCAGTGGCTGATGCTGGGGAGAGACAGTTTGTGACACTGGGGAGAGGCAGTAGGTGACACTGGGGAGAGGCAGTGGGTGACAGGCAGTGGGTGACACTGGGGAGAGGCAGTGGGTGACAGGCAGTGGGTGACACTGGGGAGAGGCAGTGGATGACAGGCAATGGGTGACACTGGGGAGAGGCAGTGGGTGACAGGCAGTAGGTGACACTGGCGAGAGGCAGTGGGTGACAGGCAGTGGGTGACACTGGGGAGATGCAGTGGGTGACAGGCAGTGGGTGACACTGGGGAGAGGCAGTGGGTGACAGGCAGTAGGTGACACTGGGGAGAGGCAGTGGGTGACACTGGGGAGAGGCAGTGGATGACAGGCAATGGGTGACACTGGGGAGAGGCAGTGGGTGACAGGCAGTAGGTGACACTGGCGAGAGGCAGTGGGTGACAGGCAGTGGGTGACACTGGGGAGATGCAGTGGGTGACAGGCAGTAGGTGACAAGCCATACGCTGCTTATTCCTGCTTACACCAAAGCTAGAGGGTCTGCACTGGAAGGGGAGGTCAGAGACACGAGACCCACTGGTCCCTGGAAGACATGCTGATCTTGGTTGTGCGGCCCAGCCCTGGCGCCAGTGGGCCTGTGAGGGGAGTGGGCGGGGGCAGGGCCAGATGTGATTGGGGAAGTGGAGCACCGCTATGGTGGGAGACATTACCCTGTGTCATCGGACTCAGCGGTTAGGCAGCTATAGCATACCGAGTGGAGAAACAGCAGCAGCTGCAGCTCACACTCAGCTGCTGATGTTTCTCCAGCATCTCCTGCCTGGAACCCTGGAAACTTGCAGCAGCCCTACGGCAGGTTCGGTGTCTCCGTCTGACTATGGCCTCCTGTGCTTGCATCTGTGCGTCCTGGAGTGCAGCCGCTGACACTGACACCTCCCCCCGACACTCCAATAACACATCCTCTGAACAGACCATTTTTACATTCCCTACTAGCCGCCTGCAAGTCACAGCCCAGAAGTGCCCATCACTTTTCCGCCACATTTCCGATACCGTCTGTCCTGATGGCAGCAGCGCCTCTGTGTGTACACTGTGTGTAACACCTGCACCAAAGGGGTTTTAAGAAATGTTTGCACATACGCAGCTGCAAACAATCGCTCATCTGCATAAATTCCAGGATTGTGTGCTGACTTTGTGAGGCTCTGCATAGCGCCCTGTATTACTCACCATCAGTCAGCAGGACGACCACATGGCGAACCGATCTCCACTCTGTCTTGTTCCGGTATTTCTGCTCTTGGAATGACATCATATCTAGCACATCTTTCAGAGCAGCATAAATATTTGTTCCTGATTTGTCCTTATGCTCTAGAGTGAGAACAGAGAATACTTTGTATAGGTTACTCATCTCCCTGCAGCGCTGGCCACGCCGGAAGAGGCAGAACTGCGTTCCGTCTCCAAGTGGAACTGACGGAACGCAGTTCCGCCCCGTTCTGGCTCACTTTAACCCCTGAGCTACTGACCTTTCCTACCAGCTTCTCATCTCCCTACAACTGACAGAAGAGGTAAGAGAAGGAGAACAATGGCACTCACTGCTGTAATCCAGATTGTTCTCTATCAGTTCCAATACTTCATCAGGGTCATCCGATAAATCTCCATGAATCCTGATGATGCTTCTAGGCTCCGAAGCATAAGAGAGTATTCCAAATTCAATCTTCATATCAAACTCACCAAGCTGGAGGCAACCAGAATAAGATGGTGTAAGTGTGGGAGGAGGGAGGGGGCACATGTACTGGAGCACCGAGGATACGAGGAGGGGAATGCTAAGCAAGGCACGTGATTTGGGAAATGGAGGACTGCTCAATATACAGCATAGTTAGTAGAAAGGATGTGGATCAATAGATTGACAATATTTAGTTCGACAGTCATGAAGTCAAAATCATATGGTCGACATGCATTCGGTTGACAGGTGAAAGGTTGACAGGTACAAAAGTTGCCTCTCAATTTATATGTATTTTTGTTGTGCTAGTATCATGTGTCAAAACATTAGGCAATTATATGACCCAGACTGGGTGCTATTACCATGCAGCATTAGGGACCACCAGTATCAGAGAAGCCTTGACGAGGCCTGGTGGCTTAACCATATCTTTGCAAATATATGCGACTAAGATCTCTGAATTTACTATTACCATGTAGTGTTCAAATCTTATTGCTGATACCTTTTGGTGGGCTGGAGGTAGAACCTTATTTCTTTTTCATGTTTCGAATAATCCATAACCCCTCCCTTTCATGCACCTGAAGGGTTTTTACTAAATTGATTGAGCAACTACCATTTTATATTGAAGTTGAAAAGGTCGACATGAGAATGATAGACACAATGGGCCTAATTCAGAGTTGAAGGCAGCAGCAAATTTGTTAGCAGTTGGGCAAAACCATGTGCACTGCAGGGGGGCAGATATAACATGAGAGTTAGATTTGGGTGGGGTGTGTTCAAACTGAAATCTAAGTTGCAGTGTAAAAATAAAGAAGCCAGTATTTACCCTGCACAGAAACAAAATAACCCACCCAAATCTAACTCTCTCTGCAAATAATATATCTGCCCCACCTGCAGTGCACATGGTTTTGCCCAACTGCTAACAAATTTGCTGCTGCGATCAACTCTGAATTACCCCCATTGTTTTTTGTCCCAAATCTATGAAATTTCCTGTTTCCTGACCACCATCAGTAGAAACGTGCCGCCAAGGTTCAAGCATGGTGGCTCCCTCCGCTCGCCACAGGTTAGATTTTTTTTTTTATTACCAGTTATTTATATAGCGCACACATATTCCATAGCGCTTTACAGAGATGTCCACGTGGATAGTAAATCAAGCAAACCATTTTATATTGAGGTACGAAAAGTCGACAGGTTGAAAAGGTCGACGTGAGAACTGTCAACACAATTAAAAAAAACTTTTGTCCCAAATCCTTGAAATTTCCTGTTTTCTGACCACCATCAGTAGAAACGTGTACACCCGCCAAGGTTCAAGCATGGTGGTTCCCTCCGCTTGCCACAGGTTACTATTCCCAATAGATATCCACGTGGATAGTAAATCAAGCAAATGTTGACAAAAATGTGTCGAACATCTGTGTGTCGACCAGGTCGACCTTTTGAACCTGTTGACCTAATGTATGTCTATCATCTGGATACCGGTAGAAAAGGAATGTAATATAAGACAGTAACATAAAGAATGATGAGACATAGGGCCTGGTTCAGAGTCGCGCTCCGCGTGGCCGTGTCTTTAGCCGCAGCCGCATCTGCATCTAATGCTGCAGACGATTTTTGTAATATTAAGATGCCAACTAGCAACATCTTGTGAGCATTTCCTTCCCGATGCTTCTTTAGATGTACCACCGGTCGCACCACTGAACGCACCATCGAAACTTGCACCAGCCCAATGGCAGGAGCAGATCCTCTGTCCGAGTATGGCGTCCTGTGTGAGCAGTGTGGGGTCTTTGGATGCAGTCGCTTACAGCGACACGCATGTGACACGTCCGCTTCTGCTTAGCCACCCCCCTGTTACCCCCCAGGAACAGAGCTGGGCCTCCATGCAATAACAATTGGGGTACGTGGGCTGTGCGACTCTGGCGCATGTGCCGATATTGCGTGAATATCACCATAGAATGTGGCTCTGAATCAGGCCCATAGTAGGAATATCTAAGAAGAAGGACGGTGAAAAGAGAAATAATACAATTAATATTTGGACAAATATGAAGTTTCTATAAATGGCTATATATCCATTCCCTTACCTTTTCTTAATACTTTGCCACCAATGGCTGATGGTCTCCCCTCTCTCTCCCCCAACACCCTCCATCTGTCCCTCCCCCTCTTCCTCTCTTTCTCCCCTTCCATCTTCCCCTCCATCTCTTTCTCTTCCTCTCCCCCTATCCCCTTCCATCTCTCCAAATCTCTCTCTTTCTCTCTCTCTCTTTAACCCCCCCCCCCATCCCCTCTCTTCTCTCTCTCAAACAATTATTATGCATTCTAAAGTGGAACTCCATAGAATGTTTTTCACAAATAGTCATAAAACCATCAGAGTGTGACATAAACCTTTTGGACAAACTCCTTTGTACAGTCCTTGGCGATCTTGAAGTTGTCCTCACCGACACTGTGTGAGGCATCTATGAGGATATACACATTGAGAATGCCGTCCTTTTCTATCTTTATTGTGCGTCCAATGCTTAATGAATCTAGAGTGGATGATATAAGAGATAATGATGTATGCTATCTCTATTGTGTGAAGCATCTCTAAATGAAGATTCTATAAAAACATAATAAACCCATACCATATGTATACATATGATGCCATTTGATATTTCATGTAAATGGTATCTATCACTGGTTTTGGTGGGTGATGTCCTTCAACTGATAACTATAACAGTGCCAAAAGACCCTGCCATAACCAGGGACATCAGTCTAGATAGAATGGGGGGGAGGGTGGGGGTGTTAAGCATGGGTCAATCATCTACAAATTTTAACCCATGGGTGCTATGGCCACCTGGCACAGAGGAAAGATCTCCACAAATTACCCAACTTTTGCCTTTTGGTCTGAGCTCCACACTCTGTGACTGAGCCTATGGGATGTTGTGGTCCACACAATGTTGTGACATCGCAATGGAGTAGAGCAGAAGATTTAGTTAGTCAAGCGTTTCACTTTGCCTGAGCCACTCGGACCCCTAGATAAGGTGCTGTCAACAGAGGTACCTTGGTTGAGTTCCGCCTGGATAATGACTGCACATGATACATTTCATATGAAAAGACTGATGCAGTACAATTCTGCAATCCCTGATAAAGTACCAGAATTAAATGACATGTAATTAATTAGGGACCATCCATAGTTGTAGCCCATTGTTGTGCACCTCACAATTCCATATAATCTGTAGAACCAAGTGCCACAATCTTCTGCTTGACCTGTCCCAAAGGACTTTAGTTGTACTTAGGAGGTCAGTCCGAGCCGATCGCTAGCTGCCGTTGTTTGCAGCGCAGCGATCAGGCTAAAAATCAGCATTTCTGCGAATGTGTATGCACCGCAATGCGCACGCGCGACGTATGGGTACCAAGGCCTTTGTGGTTTTGCACATGTTCTAAAAACTTTTTCATTCGCACTGACGGCCGCACGAAGATTGACAGGAAAGGGGCGTTTCTGGGTGTCATCTGACCGTTTTCAGGGAGTGCATAGAAAAACACAGGCGTGCCAGGGAAAACGCAGGCGTGGCTGGAGGAACGCTGGGTGGGTGTGGGATGTCAAAAGCCAACCCTCCAACGTAAGAATCAATGCAATCAACGCACACGAAGAGTAAGTCCAGGGCTGGTCTTATTTTGCACAAAATGTTTTTGCAGGTGCTCTGCTGCACAGGCGTTCGCACTTCTGCAAAGCGAAAATACACTCCCCGGTGGGCGGCGACAATGTGTTTGCACGGCTGCTAAAAACTCCTAATGAGCGAACAACTCGGAATGACCACCTTAGTTGTGTTCTTCCCACTTGACATAACCGTGATGTCTGGCTCTATCCAGAGCCCCCACATGTCTAATTTGAATCTGGAACACTGCAGGCTTCATTGAGAGCTCTTGCTAGAATAATGTCTTGGGGTGCTTGGGTTGCGCTGGCCCAGGGTTTCCCATGCTCTGGACTTGAACCTTAGGAATTTTAGGGACCCACCTGATGAGGTCATCTGTCTGTCGTACTTGGGCCCATATTTTTTGGCCACAATTATGCTAAGGAAATTAATTGTACTCCATGTTAAATTGCAGAGTTTATCATAATTCTTCTGATTAGCAGTGTTCTTAGGGCCTAATTCAGAGTTGATCGCAGCAGCAAATTTGTTAGCAGTTGGGCAAAACCATGTGCACTGCAGGTGGGGCAGATCTAACATGTGCAGAGAGAGTTAGATTTGGGTGGGGTGTTTTCAAACTGAAATGTAAACTGCAGTGTAAAAGTAAGGCAGCCAGTATTTACCCTGCACAGAAACAAAATAACCCACCCAAATCTAACTCTCTCTACACATGGTGCATCTGCCCCCCCCCCCCCTCCCCCCCCCCCCCCCCACACTCCCCGGCTGTATAAGCAGTGATCTGCGTCCATCTCTGAGTAAGGACCGTAATAATTTATGTGTGTGCTCTGATGAGAAAATAAATGTAAAAAAAACAGCCATCTTTCCAGTTGGCGCAAGTGGACAAGACACCCTGGTACTGTAGCGTCACAATGACAGAAGAGCCGCAGGCTGCCGACACATGGTGCCGTCACCACTGACTGTAGGTGAGCTGTGCGAGTGTGTGTGTACTAAACAAATTACCTTTCTTTTCTTTGGTGGTCAAGATCCCAGACAGTGACCCCGCAAAATGCTCTCCAACTTCCTCAGGAAGGTCAAATGAATAAGGGTCTGAGAAGAAGTAAGAGCTGCAGCGATTATAATGGTAATAAGTAGTAACAGGGTGGACAGATAAGGAGATAGAGCAGATACAATCATGAATCACTGTAGATAGAGATGGAATGAGGGAGCTGAAAGTCTTTGGGTGAACAGAGGCATCATACAGAACGAGATACCTAAATTAAGTGTAAGAAAAATAACAGTATAAATAGTACAGTAGTATAAAACAGAAGACACACAGTGGAAATTAGAACATACAGTGTCACATTGTATATAACTCACAACATGAGAAATAGTGCTAGAACCTAGGTCCTGGACTCACATTGGCAGCTGACTTCTGTCCCGCTCCAGCGCCTGCTCTCTAAACAGGATCTTTTTGCTGACCCCATCAGAGAAAGTCCACTGGCACACCTGTATGAGATGCTCTCATCCACATCATATCGGACCCCTGTTTTTACTGCTCCAGGCGGTGTCCCCGGGTCAGGGCAGTGACCAGCTGTCGGGTAAAGCAGATGCAATTGTGAATAAACTGAACAAAAAACATTTGACCAAACTAGCAAATCAAAACACAATAAAGGATAAAAAAAAAAAATATATATATATAGCCTATCTGATATTCCCATGCTAGTCTGTGTTTATGTAGCTGGTTGATGGTATGAGTAAGGTGAATGCCATGAGCCTGGTGCCCAGCTGATTGATAGGTTGGGCAGTTAGGAATGGTCCCAAGATGCAATCCTGTCTTAACTAGTGGTACTGTATGTAATATGACCTGTGGGAAGCTAATACAATACGGAAACATAACAGTTGGGTCCACCTGACCCTACTCTTATAGATGGAGATTATACAGAGTGACCAGTCGCCCTGTTGGGAGATTATCCTAAACTGTATTCCACCTTTAGCTGCACGTCCATAAATGCACTATCTAGGGTTACATTTATAATTCTGCATGTGATCTATTCTCTTACTTAGTGATCTCAATTGAATCAGCATCTGTATGTATTAACATGATCTATTGACCCTAGCTGAGTAGAAGCTGCACTTCCTTGGAGAAGTTGAGTGATCGCTTGGAGACCCCAGCTGGAGTAGAAGCTGCACTTCCTTGAAGAAGTTGAGTGATCGCTTGGAGACCACAGCTGAAGCAGAAGCTGCACTTCCTTGGAGAAGTTGAGTGATCGCTTGGAAGGCTTTGAAGTGGACTTCTATTGAGATCACCAAGATCAATATTCCCCTTAATTATTGCGATTTGAATACTGTAGGAGTCACTTGCCTATCAATAAACAGGTTAGTAAGTGTTGATGTTTATCCGCTACTCACCTCCATCATCACAGACTGCGGTCTCACCACTCCACTTTCCATTTATCTTACATGTTCTTTTCATGGATCCTCGCGGAATATACCCATCATTACACATGAAGGTGATATTTGTTCCTACTAGGTAAGGTCCCCTGGGGTGGAAGCCTCCATTTTCAAAAACCAGAGGGTCAGGACATCTCATTTCTGAAAATATAATACAGAGTTTCCAGCAGCTGATATAACAGTAAGGATAAAGGCTACACTCATTTCACAGCCACAACATTACATATAAATGTCAATTGCCATAAATAGAAAATCTCCATTACTACCAGGTGCCCATTATTACCCCTTCTATGTGCTTATTACCATCACCACTAAGTACTTATTATAATCACTAGTAAATACCAGCTACCATGTCCAGAGAGTACATATTACAATACCCAGCAAATACCTACTTCCATCCAAGTAAGTACCCATTACTATACTATTACCACCAGTCTGTACCAAGTTATACACCCAGTAAGTACCATCACCTACTACCATCCCAAGCAAGGGGATGTGTTTGGCATCCTAGCCTTCTGGATGCCGGCGGTCATGTGATGAATGCCGGAATTCCTACATCACTCTCAGGAACCTTGTGAAGTGCTTGAAGTCCTCCTTGATCATATAGGTCTAGTAATGCTAAGCTATGGATGACTGTAGACATCACCTGCATCAACCTCCCGTCCTCACTAAGAACTGAAGGGATTTTCCTCCTCCAGATGATGAATGGCCTGAAATGTCTTCTTTCAACTTTTATTAAATGCATTGCTTTATAATTCTGTTGTCTTCACTCGCTGAAATACTCTGAGCTGCTGTCAACATTCCAACAATTCAATTGCTTATATTGTGAACATCCTGATGACCTGTTTACTCAAGAAACTGGATGCATAATAGATAGCGTACCTTATGTTTGGAGCAACATACCCACTCTAGCATGTGATTGTGGTATAAAAGGGAACACAAGTGGTTGTTCTTATTTCACGCCATGTTAACGACAAATGATCTCATTTTCCTAGTCTCCTAGTTTGATAGCATTCCCCAGGCTAGTGAGTTCTTTACCCCCACCCTTGGCAATGACTGAACTCAGGTCCCATGCACGGTCACACGTCATTCATACCCAAATGTTACTACGCACTTTTGCAAGAGATTCTTGTAACCTTTCTCCAAGTGTTTGATCTCATTGCACTCCATTGCCCATTTGCTTGACACGTCCTGCTGCTAGCGGGCCAAGGGTACTCTCCGGAAGGGCATAGGAATTTTGCAGTGCTTCCCACATTTAATCCATTGGTTAGGTGTGTGAGCCCATTTGGGAACCCGGCGTCTGGAGGACACGTCACCGCTGAGTCACCTGCTGTGGAAGGAACATGATAAATGAAGAAGGAAGAGCACAAGGCAGATTGGGTAGCAGTTGATTTACCGTCGGACACAATACCGATGGGCATAATCCCAACAGCCATTGACTAACAGTCAAAATACCGACATTCAGTATGCCGACATGTTCAAAATTTCAAGTCAGAATACCGACATGTCGAAATGCCGACATGCGTTTTCAAGTAATTTTTGAAAAAAAAAACAGACTTGTTCATACTTTACCATCCCAGTGGACCTGGAGGGGGGATATAATAGAGTGCCGCACGCAGCGAGGGGACGCGGAACACTTAGATGGTGTCCAGGTCAACCTATGTCAACATTGACATAAAAAAAATACAGAAAAACTCATGTCAGTATTGTGACATGTCAGCATTTCAAATGTCGGCATTCTGACTATGTCGACATTTGAACATGTCAGTATGAGTGTCGGTATTTTGACTGTGTCTGTATCATGACTGTAGGTCAATGGCTGTTGGGATTATGACCGTCGGTAAATCATACTGAACCCGGCAAATTAGCAGTTTGTCATGAAATACCAAGAACTTTTCCAGTCCTTTGTTTAGGTCTGTGTGCATGTGTTAGTGTACGAGCTTTGTATTGTTATTGGAGTGTGTAGCACTGTACATGTAAAGGAAAACATCAAACATCATCCATAGTGCAGGTCATGAGGCAGGAAGCCGAGGCAGCCATTTTGTGTGCTAAACTCATAGCCATACCTAAACTGGGCAGTCTATGGACTACATCCTGTAAGGGCATACAAGTGTAATTGCTTGACTTGGCATTGAAACATAGTGATTTGTTTGCATTTATGCTCCCTGTGGGTACACCTGAGGATAAGGGCTGGACATACTTTTGATACGGGTTAGGGGTGAAAAACAGGTATCATTGTAGGCTGATGAGAAGTTGAGACCATCCATACATTTCAGGCTGACAATAGGGATGTACCAAGCATCACATTTTGAATGCAATTCATCCCTCCACTGATCGCTGTCAGGAATCGACTTACCACAGCTGCATCTGTCCGTCGGCGCGGTCTCCGTCCGGGGTCCCTACGTCTTGCTGTCGCTGGTCTCCCTGTCGCTGGATGCCATCCTGGGCCTAGGAACGCTCCTGTTGTCAGCGGGCGTGCATGCACGCCGCATTCCCGTCGGGCCGCGGCATGGGCGCCGCCATGACAGTTTTCCTCAGACTGCCGCATCAACCAATCCGGAGCTTGGCCGCACCTTCTCGTTTCCCTTCCAGCCAATGCCTGCAGACCGGGGGGTATATCAGGAGCAGCAGGGTGAGTCAGTCCTGGTCCTGGACTTCATGTCACTCCTATGACCTGTGTGTCCGGCTCCGCTTTCCAGTTCTCCTGTGTTCCTGTTCTGCTTCCCAGTTTGAACCTGATTCTCCATGGAACTACAAGCACCAGCAAACCTGGTACCCCTGGTCAGGTTTCACACCTTTACCATCCACAGTGTGCTCCAGCCCCTGCAGTAGAGACTACCCTCCAGGTGCATCTCGTTACCTCCACCTACTCATCAGCCTGCAAGCTGCCAGTGTTTCTCCAACTACACTGTGAACATTACGTTAGTCTCCTGCAACAGCTACCAGCCTTGCTGCTTTTACCATACCTCTGCTGGCTCCACTATTCAAGAACTATCGGTTCCCATACCGACACATCGATCCCCTGATCGATTGAACTCATATTCAAACTCTGCCATAGACTCTCTGCTTCAACGCAGTTCATTCCCATTGCATCGTTACTGTTATTATTTCTGCTGCCATACTGTTTCAATTTATTATTTAATAAAACCACTTTGCGCACATGCGCAGGAATCCAATCCGGCCTCCTCTCTTCCTCCACATTACTACCACTGACCCACTAGCGCCCCCTCCGGGAACACAAACTAAACAGAACCTGACAGTAAGTCCAGGAACAATGGACTCGGATGGTGGTCAGAATGTGGGGTCAGGGGCCTTACAAAATCTGGTCTCCCGTTTGGATGGTCAAGAGGTTGCGCAGCAGCAGATTTTCCAGTTCCTGCAAGGAATGTCCTCCCGTCTCGATACACTACAACAATCTCTGCCTAGTGTACTTGTTTCCTCAGTTCCAGTTACCCCTGCTCCTGCAAGTGCTGTGGGTTCTTCTTCACCGGCTGCATCAACTCCAGTGTCACGCTTGCACCTGCCCGTGCCCAGCAAATATGATGGCAGTCCGAAGCTATGTCGCGGGTTTCTTAATCAATGTGAAATCCAGTTTGAGTTGTTACCACACAATTTCCCTGCGCCAAGATCCAAGGTTGCCTACATTATTTCACTGCTCTCTGGATCAGCCTTGAGTTGGGTGTCTCCTCTGTGGGAACGTGTTGACCCCCTGATGAATAACTATACCGAATTTGTGTCAACCTTCAGACGCATCTTTGATAAACCGAAACATGCAACATCAGCCTCTACAGATCTTATCCAACTTCGTCAAGGTACCCGTAGTATGGGTCAATACGTCATCCAGTTCCAGACCTTAGCCGCAGAGATTCAGTGGAATAACCAAGCGCTGGTAGCAGCCTTCTGGCATGGACTCTCGGATCGGATCAAAGATGAACTGGCCACCCGTGACATTCCTGAGCAATTATCAGAGTTAATTTCCTTGTGTATCAAGTTGGACTCTCGCATTCGCGAACGCAACAGTGAGCGTGCTCGTAGTGAGCCTCACAAGTCAAGAATGGTACCTCCAGCACAATTTCAGCCTCCACCTTCTGATGAGCCTATGCAAATTAATAGGTCCCGCTTAACTCCTGAGGAGCGGTCAAGAAGACTTCGAGAGAGACTGTGTCTTTATTGTGCGGCTACAGGTCACCAAATCAATTCTTGTACAGCGCGTTCGGGAAACGCCAGATCCTGACTTGTAAAGGAGGAGTCAGACAAGCACCTTCAAACCAAGACCTTATTCTTCCTGTGACTTTAGAGACTACGGCTGGACTCCAGTCTGTAACTGCGTTAGTGGACTGTGGACTGTGGAGCTGCTGGAAACTTCATTACTCAAGCGGCAGTTGATAAGTTCCGTCTGCCTGTCTGCGAACTCACATTTCCAGCCTATATCACTGCAGTGGATGGTAGCCGAATTTCCAAGGGTTATATCTCTCATCAAACCAGGCCAGTGGTACTGGGAGTCGGGTTCCTGCATTCCGAATTAATTAGGTTTCTCGTCATCCCTCAGGCAACCCAGGAGATCATTTTGGGTATGTCCTGGCTCCAGCTACATAATCCGCAGATTGACTGGTCCACGTTACAATTGACTTCCTGGCAGTGGCGTAACTAGAAATTTTTCTCCCCCAAGCCAAAAAATTCTTCCGCGCCCCCCCCCCCCCCCCCCTTCCCTTCATGCTCCATAATTGGGAGCAAGAAAGGGATAAATATGCAGCAAAAAGGGGCGTGGTTTCGTTGGAATGGGCGTGGTTTCGCACAAAGGGGCGTGGCATTGCAGGAAAAGACTACCTTATACCCCAGTTTTGCAACCTGCACACCCATACGTTGGCCACCACAGGAAAGAAAAATAATCCTGATTCATGCCCCTTACATTATTTGTCATTTTTCCTCCTTATAGTAATGCCCAGTATACATTATGCCACATACTCCAATGGCCCTTAGACATTATGCCGCACACAATAATGCACATGACACAATATGCACACACTGTAATGCCCCCGACACATTATGCCACACACCGTAATGCCTGTGACACATTATGCCACACACCGTAATGCCTGTGACACATTATGACAGGAATCGCAATGCCCGTTATACATTATGCTACACACTGCAATGCCCCTGATACATTATAGCACATACAATGTCTGTGACACATTATGACACACACCGCAATGTCCGTGATACATTATGCCACACACTGCAATGCCCGATACATTATAGCACATACAATGCCTGTGACACATTATGCCACACACTGAAATGACCTTGAGACATTATACCACAATGCCCGTGATATAGTATACCATATACCGTAATGCCTGGGACACATACCGCAATGCCCTGCCCGTTATACCCTATGCAACACACTGCAATGCCCGTTATGTATTATGCCACACTGCAATGACCCTGAGACATTATACCACATACCACAATGCCCGTGATATAGTATACCACACACCGTAATGCCTGACACATTATGACACACACCGCAATGTCCGTGATACATTATGCCACACACTGCAATGACCCTGAGACATTATACCACATATCACAATGCCCGCGATATAGTATACCATACACCGTAATGCCTGTGACACATTATGACATACACTGCAATGTCCGTGATACATTATGCCACACACCGTAATGCCCATTATACATTAAGTCCTACAGTAAGGCTTCTAATTACTTTTCAATTACCTGCTCGTTGTCAGGGGTTTCATGCACTGGGTGTCATGCTCGTTGCCAGGGGTTTCATGCTCTTGGTTCCATGCACGGTGCCAGGGGTTTTCATGCTCAGGGTGTCATGCTCGTTGCCAGGGGTTTCATGCACTGGGTGTCATGCTCGTTGCCAGGTGTTTCATGCACTGGGTGTCATGCACGTTGCCAGGTGTTTCATGCACTGGGTGTCATGCTCGTTGCTAGGAGGTAGTCCTTGTTGCTAGGGCTGTGCTCCCAGTGCCACATATGTCCCCAGTGCCAGATATGCCAGATATTCCCCCACGGTGCCAGGTACTCACATGCCCCAGTGCCAAATATAGCCGCCCCCCCCATGTGCCAGGTACACATATACCCCCCCAGTGCCACATATGCCCCCAGTGCCAGATATTACCCCCCCAGTGCCAGATATGCCCCCAGTGCCATATATTCCCCCCCAGTGCCAAATATGCCCCCAATGCCAGATATTCCCCCCGTGCCATATATGCCCCCAGTGCCAGATATTCCCCCCCAGTGCCATATATGCCCCCAGTGCCAGATATTCCCCCCCAGTGCCTTATATGCCCCCAGTGCCAGATATTCCCCCCAGTGCCAGATATTCCCCCCCAGTGCCATATATGCCCCCAGTGCCAGATATTCCCCCCCAGTGCCATATATGCCCCCAGTGCCAGATATCCCCCCCCCAGTGCCATATATGCCCCCAGTGCCATGTATGCCCCAGTGCCAGATATTCCCCCCAGTACCAGATATTCCCCCCAGTGCCATATATGCCCCAGTGCCAGATATTCCCCCCCCTCCCCATGCCATATATGCCCCCAGTGCCAGATATTTCTTCCCCCACCTCCGCCGCTTTTTGGAGGGACACGGAGGGCACAGCTCGCCTCTCCTGTGTCCCTCCTGCTGCATCATCTCCGGCGGCCGCGGGTCTAATTGGGGGAAGTGCCGGTTCGTGAGCCAATTAGAGCTCACGGATGGCACTTCCCCCTATTAGACCCGCGGCCGCCGGAGATGATGCAGGAGGGACACAGGGAGGCGCGCTGTGCCCTCCGTGTCCCTCCAACAAGCGGCGGAGGGAAGGAGACCGCAGACTGACATGCGGACGCTCGTCCGCATGTCAGTCTGCTGTAAATCAGTGGCGCCCCCGCAGCCCCTCGCCCCCAAGCCAACGCGAGGGCTGCCTGGGCAGTAGTTACGCCACTGCTTCCTGGGGTTCACACTGCCGTCAGTCCTGCTTAGCCCAAGTTCATCCTGTAAGGTCTTCAGAAGTTAAAACTCAAGTCTTCCTGTGGCCTACCAAGATTTCTCTGACGTCTTCAGTGAAAAGGCCGCCGATGTTCTGCCGCCCCATAGAGAGTGGGACTGCCCCATTGATCTCATTCCCGGCAAAAAGCCACCTAGAGGGCGTACTTATTCGTTATCCGTACCTGAAACCGAGGCAATGAGTGAATACATCAGGGAGAATTTACAGAAAGGGTTCATCCGCCCTTCGTCTTCACCCGCTGGTGCGGGCTTTTTCTTTGTTAAAAAGAAAGATGGAGGATTACATCCATGCATCGACTACCGGGGGCTCAACGATATTACCGTCAAAAACAGCTATCCATTACCTCTCATCACTGAATTATTTGACAGAGTCAAGGGAGCCCGCATCTTCACCAAGTTAGATCTCCGCGGTGCCTACAATCTCATCAGAATCCGAAGTGGTGATGAATGGAAGACTGCCTTTAATACTCGGGATGGTCATTACGAGTACCTAGTAATGCCATTCGGGTTGAGCAATGCCCCCAGCAGTGTTCCAGCACTTTGTTAACAAAATGTTCCGTGATGTTCTGTGCAAATATCTCGTAGTCTACCTGGATGATATCCTTATCTTCTCTCAAGATCTTTCTTCTCATCGCCTACAAGTTCGTGAGGTCCTCCAACGTCTTTGTGAGAACCGTCTCTACGGCAAGTTGTCTAAATGTACCTTCGAAGTTTCCTCCATACCCTTCCTAGGGTATATAATTTCTGGATCGGATCTCCAGATGGACCCGACAAAGTTAGAAGCTATTGCTAATTGGTCTATTCCGAGTACTCTCAAGTCCATTCAGCGATTCCTGGGATTCGCTAATTATTATAGGAAGTTCATCAGAGGATTCTCAACTCTCATTGCTCCTATTACCAGCTTAACTCGAAAGGGGGCAGATCATTCCAACTGGTCAGAAGATGCCTTGGCTGTGTTTCAAAAAAATCAAGCAGGCTTTCATGTCCGCCCCAGTTCTGTCGCAACCAGATGTTAACAAGCCATTCGAGTTGGAGGTAGATGCTTCTACAGTGGGAGTTGGAGCTGTTCTCTCCCAAATAGGGGATGATGGGAAGATTCATCCTTGTGGGTTCTTCTCTCGCAAATTCCTTCCTGCGGAAGCCAATTATTCCATCGGTGACCAAGAATTACTGGCGATCAAGCTGGCTCTTGAGGAGTGGAGGTATCTCCTGGAAGGGGCAAAGTTTCCATTTAACATCTACACGGATCACAAGAACTTGCTCTACTTAAAGGCAGCCCAGTGTCTTAATCCTCGCCAGTCCCAGTGGGCTATGTTCTTCTCCCGTTTCAACTTCAAGCTTAATTTCCGCCCAGGTTCTCAGAATACCAAAGCAGATGCTCTGTCTCGATCTATGGAATCTGAAGAGGAGATGTCCGATCCAGTTCCGCATTCCATTCTGAATCCAGTTGTGTTTGCCTCGTCTCAAGTTACTCCTGCTCCCCCTCCTGGCAAGATTTTTGTTTCTCCTGAGCTTCGTTCCAAGTTGCTGTCTTGGGCTCATCAGTCCAAATTCACTGGGCATCCTGGTGTCCTAAAGACTTTTAAGTTCCTCTCCGAAACTTACTGGTGGCCGAAAATGAAGGTCGACATCAAGGACTTCGTGGCGTCCTGTCCCAAGTGTGCTCAACACAAGACTCCCCGTCAGTCTCCGGCAGGTCAGTTACAGCCGTTATCAGTACCCAGCCGTCCCTGGTCACATTTGTCCATGGACTTCATCTCTGATCTTCCCTCCTCTCAAGGATTCAATACTATCTGGGTAGTTGTCGACAGGTTTACCAAAATGGCCCATTTTGTTCCACTCCAAGGTCTTCCTTCTGCTCCGAAACTTGCTCAAATCTTCCTATGGGAGATTTTCCGTTTACATGGACTGCCTACTGAAATTATATCTGACTGTGGAGTTCAGTTCGTGGCAAGATTTTGGAGAGCCCTTTGTTCTGCCATGCAAGTCAACCTCAAATTTTAGTCAGCCTACCACCCTCAGACGAATGGACAGACGGAAAGGGTGAATCAAGAATTGGAGACCTTTTTAAGACTTTATGTTTCATCTTCCCAAGATGACTGGGTAGACCTGCTTCCGTGGGCTGAATTCGCTCACAACTTTCGCTACCATACTGCCACGGAAACCACTCCGTTCTTTGCTGTTTATGGACAACATCCTCGTGTCCCAGATTTCCAAGACCTTCCTAACATCGATGTTCCTGCAGCCACCTCTGTTTTGAGTCAGTTTTCATCAACCTGGAAGAAAATTCATGCTTCTCTTAAAAAGGCTTCAAGTCGATACAAGTTCTTTGCCGATCGCAAAAGACGTGCAGTTCCCAGCCTAAAACCCAATGATAGGGTTTGGCTTTCCACTCAGAACCTTCGTCTCAGAGTGCCGTCGATGAAGTTTGCACCACGCTTCATTGGTCCTTTTCCCATTGATAAAGTTATCAGTCCTGTGGCCTACAAGCTCAAGTTGCCTCCTTCTTTACGAATACCTAATGCCTTTCATGTCTCTCTCCTCAGACCTTTGATCCTGAATCGTTTCCAAAGAGCTCTTTCAGTTGGTCCCAAAATACGAACCCAGCGGGGCATTGAGTTCGAAACAGAGAAGATTCTGGATTCCCGTTGCCGTTACGGTCGTCTGCAATATCTCATCGACTGGTCCGGTTATGGTCCTGAGGAGAGGAGTTGGGTAAATGCTACAGATGTCCATACTCCAAGGTTGGTCCGTGTTTTCCAAATAACTCATCCTTCCAAGCCACGTGGGTGTTCAGTGCCCACCCATAAAGGAGGGGGTACTGTCAGGAATCGACTTACCACAGCTGCATCTGTCCGTCGGTGTGGTCTCCATCCAGGGTCCCTACGTCTTGCTGTCGCTGGTCTCCCTGTCGCTGGATGCCATCCTGGACCTAGGAACGCTCCTGTTGTCAGCGGGCGTGCATGCACGCCGCGTTCCCGCCGGGCCGCGGCATGGGCGTCGCCATGACAATTTTCCTCAGACTGCCGCATCGACCAATCCGGAGCTTGGCCGCACCTCCTCGTTTCCCTTCCAGCCAATGCCTGCAGACCGGGGGGTATATCAGGAGCAGCAGGGTGAGTCAGTCCTGGACCTGGACTTCGTGTCACTCCTATGACCTGTGTGTCCGGCTCCGCTTTCCAGTTCTCCTGTGTTCCTGTTCTGCTTCCCAGTTTGAACCTGATTCTTCGTGGAACTACAAGCACCAGCAAACCTGGTACCTCTGGTCAGGCTTCACACCTTTACCATCCACAGTGTGCTCCAGCCCCTGCAGTAGAGACTACCCTCCAGGTGCATCTCGTTACCTCCACCTACTCATCAGCCTGCAAGCTGCCAGTGTTTCTCCAACTACAATGTGAACATTACGTTAGTCTCCTGCAACTACTACCAGCCTTGCTGCTTTTACCATACCTCTGCTGGCTCCACTATTCAAGAACTATCGGTTCCCATACCGACACACCGATCCCCTGATCGATTGAACTCATATTCAAACTCTGCCATAGACTCTCTGCTTCCACGCAGTTCATTCCCATTGCATCGTTACTGTTATTATTTCTGCTGCCATACTGTTTCAATTTATTATTTAATAAAACCACTTTGCGCACATGCGCAGGAATCCAATCCGGCCTCCTCTCTTCCTCCACATTACTACAGTACCACTGACCCACTAGCGCCCCCTCTGGGAACACAAACTAAACAGAACCTGACAATCGCATGCATACTATCCCCACCATCACTAACCACTAACACCAACACTAACCTTCACCGCTATCGCTATAAACATGATCACTAACCATCCCCACCATCACTAACAATAGATACCATCACTAACAGTCACCACCATCACTAACAATAGATACCATCACTAACAGTCACCACCATCACTAACCATCTACATCATCACTAATCATCAATAAACATATTCACCATCACTAAACATAACCAACATCACTAACCATCAACCCCATCACTTACCATCACCACCATCACTAGCCATTATTAACCATCACCACCATCACTAACCATCAGTCACCATCACTAACCAGCAACACTATCACTTACCATCACTAACCATCAACACTATCACTTACCACCACTAACCATTACTAATCATCACCACCATCACAAACCCTCAACACCATCACTAGCAATCACTACCATCATTAACCATCAGTATTGCATGCAACTCTGAAGCAGGCCCTTACCATCACTAGCCATTGACACTATCACTAACCATCACCACCATCATCATAAACCATCAATACTATCACTAACCATTGTCACCATCACTAAAAATCATAACCATCATTAACCATCCACAACATCACTAAGCATCCCCACCATCAATAACCATTTGTACCATCACTAGCCATTGCCACTATGAATAACCATCAACACTATCACTAACCATCACCACCATTACTAACCTTTGACACTATCACTAACCATCACCACCATCAATACCCATACACAACATCACTAACTATAACCACCATCACTAACCATCCATACCATTACTAGCCATTGACACTATTACTAACCATCACCACCATTACTAACCATTGACACTATTACTAACCATCACCACCATCTGCCCTATCAATCATCACTATCACTAACTATCATCACAGTCTCTAACCATCACCATCATTACTAACCATAGTCACCATCAATAACAATCATCACAATCACTAATTTTCACTAAACATTTTTCAAGATCACTAACCATCCACACCATCGCTATCCATCACCACCATCACTAACAATCACTCACCATCACTAAACACCACCACTATTACTAACAATCACCACCATCATAAACAATCAACACCATCACAAGGCAAAAATACAGTAGATGTACCAATGGTTTACCTGCCTAGGTTTATAAAGCATTTTGTAACATTCTGAAATTTTATTCATGGATGAGGGTTTAGAGACCAATGTTATTATGCAGTCTGAATTCAAAGACCCATTGAGGATTGAGAACCGGCACCCCATTTCTCCATTTTTATAGGAACATACTGTTGTTCCTTGAACCTTCTGCTCTATGTGTTTGCCTCATTCATGCATCATCATACCCTCCCCCATTAACCTGCCGTTCCTATCAATATCTCCATCCATCATTAAGCCCACCATTTATAATTAATCCCTCCATCATTATCTCCTCCCTCTGAGGCCAATTTTGTGTTGGACGGAAAAGTGGGCAGCCATGGAAGCCTGATTTACTACCTGATGCTACTCCGAGGACCTGCTGCACTCAATAAGGTTGTTCTCTAAGTTCAATTATTAATTAAACATGGAATATATGTCATCACCTATGTGGTGGAGGGCATTTATAAAAAATTCCAATGCATAGTAGAAAAGCAGCTTAGTCCCACCATGCACCTTGATTTGTGCAAGTGTATCTAGATTGCACAATGGTGCAGAGGAACACATAGGGGTCGATTCAATTAGGCAACTTATGAATAGCGCCAGGAATTAGCTCCAGACGCTATTCAATTCAGCTGCTAGTGACCCGCAATTGTTGGGAATTCTTCTCTCATCCCCTAGGGATGAGAGAAGAAACCTGACAAAAGTGCTGCCTCGCCCCGGGGAGTTAAGTCGGAGAATGCCCGTTCTCCCGACAATTCAACCTGTTTAGTCGGCGAGAACGGGCCATCACCGACTTAACTGGAGCTGAATTGAATGGCGTTGGGAGCTAAATCCCGGCGCTATTCACAAGTTGCCGAATTGAATCAACCCCATTGTCAGAGGTCCAAGCACGTTTTCCATACTTCCCAACATTTTCCCTGAGGTAATTTGGAAACAATTAAAAGAAAAGGGCACTGTCACATCCCTCCATTCCCTTAAAAGTACACTTGAGTTCTGGGTGGGAACATATCTGTTGGTATGGCTGGATAATTCCCCTGAAATCTGGACTTTCCTATAAAAACTGGGATAGTTGTGAGGTACAGTATGGGTAAGGCCTCTGGTATTAAATTTAGCAACAGCTCAGAGCTGGTATTCTCTAGAACTAGCCATAGTGCTAGCATCTTAAGAGGACCCATTTTGTCCCTAGCCTTTTGACAGACTGCATTCTCATGAGCAACGGTTCAGCACACAAAATGGCCACCGCCATTACATTTAAAGGGAACAAATGTTGAGAAAACTGTCCATATTCCTGACCTGTCCATCCAATATAATATGTATAGCTGTTTCCAGGGCATCTGCTGTTGTCAGTAATGCATAAATAAATAGTCCTTTCAGATATATGGCAGAAATGTATACCTGACTGTGGGGGAGATGTAGTAAGCCCTGGAGAGTGATAGCGGATGGAGAAAAATTACCAACCAATCAGCTCCTGTCATTTTTCAAAGACAGCCTGTAACATTGCAGTTAGGAGGCAGATTGACTGGTACTTTATCTCTCCAAAGCTTAGTATATCTCCCCCTGTCTGAGTAAAAGAGAAAAAAATCTTTGAGTATGACAGAGGGTGGGATACTCTTTGTAGTGTCTGATTAGGAGCTAACCAGGTATAGCGAGGCACTGGATGTCAGTGGTTCAACGTGTAAAAGCTCATAGGGGGAGATGTATCAATCCTTTCAGAGAGATAAAGTGGAGAAATTGCCCATAGCAACCGATTATCTTCTAACTGTCATTTCATAGACTGTTCTAAATAAATGACAGAAGCTGTTTTGGACAACATCTTCATTTTATCTCTCTCTGGGGGGAGATGTATCAAGCCTATACACAACCAGGCCATATCTGTCTACTCTCTAATGGAATGACTGGATACTTCTGAATTTCGGGGAAAGAGAAGGCCACCCTTCCTTATGCCGCCTATGGAAGTGGGAATGGCCTTCTGCTGTATGTTACATAGTTACATAGTTGTTGAGGTTGAAAAAAGACAATTGTCCATCGAGTTCAACATGTAGTGCTATAAGCTGTATTATCTCCAATCTACTTATAACAGGGTTGGGGAACCTTCGGCCCTCCAGCTGTTGTTGAACTGCACATACCAGCATGCCTTGCTACAGTTTTGCTATTTGGCGATGCTAAAATTGTTGCAGGGCATGGTGGGATGTATAGTTCAACAACAGCTGGAGGGCCGAAGGTTCCCCATTCCTGACTTATAACCTTCAATGCTATTTTCTGTTAAAAAATTGTCTAATCCCTTATTAAATGCTTCGATTGAATCCGACATTACCACTCTCTGGCAGTGAATTCCATAAACTCACTGCCCGCACTGTGAAGAAACCTTTCCTACGCCTGGTCTTAAACTTCCTCCCCTCCAACCTTAGAGGATGACCACGTGTCCTGTGTACAGAGCTCTTAATAAGTAAATCGCCTGAAAGTTCCTTATATTGCGCCTTCATATATTTGAAGATATTAATCATGTCACAGACATATCTCTGCTTGCGGCATTAGAACTGCCCGGCTGACCTTCCAGTGGAAGCCGTGCTGGGAGATCACGGCGTCCGGAGCCCGCACATAGCTCAGACACTCTGCAGTGTTCAGCTTCCACCTGCACCATCACTCCTCCGACAGTACGTGCCTGTCATTACAGAGAGTGACCGCTTCTCCTGCTGCCACAGCAGCCGACGCGGATTCACTGGCCACGAGTGCCACTGCTGCCTTCACTCCACAGAGCAGATTCCGGGCTCCCCCCTGTTGCATGCCACGTCCAGGGTGGTCGGAGTCAACTTCATCCTAACACCCTAACATCCATCAAAGGATACCTGTGGAGAATTCACTGCACACACTGTTGCTCACATCTGGGACTCATTACCTATTGGAGCGCTGAACCCGGCGCACATACTAATGGAAGCGGATCGCCCTGGAGCTGCATCATTAGAGTGAGTGATCTGTTAACTTTCTGGAAATCTTTGCATTAATACATTACGGTGCAGAATTGGAATAATTCATTATTACGTCAGCCTGAGTTACCTCACCTTATATTTTTATTTAAAAAGAAACTTTCAATGCACTGCTGAATAAGCATTATCTACACTGTTCCCATTAAATTAATTGGACATTTTAATACCACACTTATAGTAATATCTTTATGAATTTATTTGTATTGCACTCCCGGGAGGTGTATTTGTGAACTCTTTTTACTTTTAATAAATATTTTTACGGATTTTGGTATTGTTGAGCACCACTTGGTTTTGTGGTTTTTTTTCATATTCCACTTTGTTGCACAACCCCCCCCCCAGTTTAGTTAAATTGTTCTGAAAAGAATCAGCATCCTGATCTGATCTAATTATCCTACACAATTTAGTATCATCCGCAAAAATTGATACTTTACTCTCAATACCATTTCCTATATCATTTATAAATATATTAAACAGTAGAGGGCCTAGTACAGATGGGTGGTCTTTGCCGGCTGTCGGGATCCCGGCGCACAGTACACCGGCGCCGGAATCCCGACAGCCGGCATACCGACACTTTTTCTCCCTCTCTCCACGAACCCCCTAGAGGGAGAATAAATAGCGTGGCGCGCTTAGCACACCACCGTGCCCGTAGTGTGGTAAGCACAGCAAGGGGCTCATTTGCGCTCGCCACGCTGTCGGTATGCTGGCGGTCGGGATTCCAGCGCCGGTATGCTGGTCGCCGGGAGCCCGGCCGCCGGCATACCATACTACACCCGTACAGACCCTTGAGGTACATCACTTAATACTTTAGTCCAACTCGAAAATGTTCCATTGACTACCACTCGCTGTTCTATATTTTCCAACCAATTTTTGACCCAAGTACAAACGCTGTCTCCAAGCCCCAGCTCTCTTAATTTAAGACACAACCTTGTGTGAGGTACTGTGTTGAAGACTTTTGCAAAATCTAAAAAGACCACATCCGCAGTATTTCCCTTGTCTAAATTTGCACTTACTTCTTCATAGAAGTTAATTTAGTTTCCATGACCTATTTTTCACAAACCCATGCTGGTTCTCACTAATTATGTTAAGGCATCCCAAATACTCCTGAATGCTATCCTTTAATACACCTTCCATTATTTTCCCTACTATAGATGTTAGGCTTACTGGTCTGTAATTCCCAGGATTAGATTTAGTTCCCTTTTTGAAAAGTGGTACCACATCTGCAATTCGCCAGTCCCTTGGAACCACGCCTGTCATGATGGAAGCTTTAAAGATTAAATGTAATGGCCTTGCTATCTCTGAGCTTAGCTACTTGAGAACCCTTGGGTGCAGTCCATCCAGCCCTGGTGATTTATTGATCTTCATTTTATTCAGTCATTCTTTGACTACATCCTCACTTAAACGTGAGAAATAATTTTGGTCCTTAACCTTAAATACTGACGAGAAGAATTTATTCAATAACTCTGCTTTTTCATAGTCAATATTTAACAATTCACCCAGTTCATTTTTTAGGGGTCCTATGCCGTGTTTTTTTTTTTAATCCTTTTACCATTGATATACTTTAAAAAAAATTGGGGGTTTGATTTAACTTCCTTTACAATCAGTTTTTAATTTTCTATTTTAGCTGTTCTAATTTCCTTTTTGCATAGTTTATTACACTCTTTGTAGTAGCGCAAGGTCTCCATACTCCCGTCCGATTTAAATGCCTTAAATGCTCCCCTTTTTTTGTCCATCAATTCCTTTACCGTCTTATTTAGCCACATGGGTTTGAACCTGCTACTCTTTCTTTTGCTGACCATTGGAATATATTTATGTATAAATTTGCACAGCGACGTTTTAAAGGTGACCCACATTTCTGCAGTACTCTTACCAATAAAAATTTGTTCCCAATCTACACCCTTTATCGATCGTCTGAGCAAGGTAAAATTTGCTTTACTAAAATTAATTTTTTTTATTCAAACCCTTACATCAATGTTAGTTATCGTCTCTACATTATTTGTTATCACCAGATCTAGTATGGTGTCGTTTCTAGTTGGTTTCTCAATCACTTGGGATAAATAGTCATCTTTAAGTACGTTTAAAAATGCCCTACCCCTTGCTGTTCCCAGGGCCGTTGAGAACCACATCGGGCGTCGGTAAAGGCATGGGGGCGTGGCTTAGTAAGTGGGTGTGGTTATGTCCATTAGTATAAAAACATGTGACTAACAAAATAATTGCGTGTCTGTGAAGTGGCCCCGCGTGCTACAGAAGGGGGGCCACCAATTTAACATAGGGGGCACCATTTTAACATAGGGGGCAGGGGGTGGGCACCCGCTTCCTATCGTACTTGTTCTGGAAGCGGGTCCCTCCTCTCTGGCCAGTGCCATCTTCCCAGTGATATTTGGGAAGAGGACGCTGGCCACTAGAGAGCAAAGACACTGGCCCAGTGCCAGAGTCTTTGCTTTCTATGTGCAGTGCCATTTTCCTGAAGATATCACCGAGAAGATGGCGGCGCCGCCGGCGGCTAGCCACAGTACAGGTGTCCTCGGGGGAGTAGCTACCCGGACCCCACCTTGGGCCCCTCCAGCAGCCCGGGCCCGGGTAATTTGTACCTGCTCCCCCTGCCTCTTGGCGCCACTGGCTGTTCCACCTGCCTCCAATAACCAATTAATAATAATTAGGATAATTAAAGCCCCCTATATGTGTTTGCCTCCTTCATGCATCATCATTACCCTCCCTCATTAAACTACTGTTCAATTTGCTTCATGTAGATTTTTGCGTTGCCGGAAGCGTTCACAAGCGTTAATGTTCTGTACGATATAATGACGTTCTGTGGAAGCGCTTATTCTAGACATGGGGATCTATGTAGTAAGGGATCTATGTACTAATCTCTGGAGAGATAATAAGTGGACGGAGATAAAGTACCAGACAATCAGCTCCTAACTGCCATGTTACAGGCTGTGTTTGAAAAATGACAGTTAGGAGCTGATTGGGGGGACAGTTGTAGACGGTGTATGTTCAATAGATGGCTGGCAGTTGGGGACTATGGAGTCTATTGTCTAAGCTTTGGAGAGAGATAAAGTGGAGAGAGAAAGTACCAGTCAATCAGTTCCTAACTGCCATGTAACAGGCTGTGTTTGAAAAATGACAGTTAGGAGCTGATTGGGGGGACAGTTGTAGACGGTGTATGTTCAATAGATGGCTGGCAGTTGGGGACTATGGGGTCTATTGTCTAAGCTTTGGAGAGAGATAAAGTGGAGAGAGTGAAAGTACCAGACAATCAGCTCCTAACTGCCATGTTACAGGCTGTTGAAAAATGACAGTTAGGAGCTGATTGGTTAGTACTTTGTCTCTGTCCAGGGCTTAGTACATAGACCCCCATGCAGCAGGGAGGCATCTACCTCCCCATTAATAGCAAAGATCTGGGTTTGGCTCCTCATTTGCACTGTTACCAACACTAGTATGTAAGAGCCCTTACAGACAATAAAAGGTTAATTCTGCTTTTGTGTCATGTATGTGATAAGGTCACATAATGTAAAGAAACGTGAGGCGGTAGATAAACAGAATGATGAGACATCACATAGTGAGAGGATGAAAAACACAAATAACATAAAGATTACATTTACACGCTAGCGTCACATTATTATGACCACCAGCCAGATTAACCGCTTCAGAGCCGCATACGCAGCAGGGTCTGCTGAGCTGCCTCTAGACACACGCCTGGTAGCCCCATGGTTCGTTCTGACGATGAGCGACTCCACTGTAGCGTGTTGGTCAGCCCTCACGCACCTTCGTAGCCGACGTTCACCTCTCACGTCAATGGCACGTGGCGCTCCGCAGTTTACACGTCGGTTATTCGCAATGGGGCCATTTGTCCAGTCACGATACACCATCACCGCAGCAGCACGCGGACAGTTCACATCCGGCGCTGTGTCAGAGATACCGCCACCCCAGGCCCAGAAGCCGATAATCATATTTTTTGCAACTCTGATAAATCGCCCCTTTTACCCATGACAGCAACGAGTGATATGTGTGCAGACGGCCTATTGCCCACCTTATATACCCACCAAGCCAGCGCACGACACGTGACGTACTTCATGGGCTACGCGCTGCCGACGTCACATGTAGGAGGTGGTCATAATAATGTGACACGACCGTGTCTGTGTGTGTGAGTAAAGGAAAAGATCATTCATAGATAAGAACATTTGGTCTGTATGTTTGTTACCTACCTACTGCAAATATTGGCACCAGGAGGAGGGTGATCCTGAGAAATCCCCTGGACTTTCTGCACTGTGTGCCCAATCTGTGCCCCATGGCAGCCTGTGGCATTCCCCAGCTCAGAGCTGTGATCCCAGGACACAGTGATCCACGGAGTGGAGACCAGGGAACACCCTCAGGGAGGAGGGAACCTAGAGAGGAGTGTGTACAAAGTGGCTGTAAGGTTTCTGTCAGGATTCATGTACAGGAGCTGAGTTCCTGTCAGGGCTGCACATGTCATTGCACTGTGGGGTAAATGTATGAAGCAGTGATAAGAGTGGAGAAGTGAGCCAGTGGTGAAGTTGCCCATGGCAACCAATCAGCTGCTGTGTATAATTTTAAAGTATGCAAATTATAAATGTTACTTCAATGCTGATTGGTTGCCATGGGCAACTTCTCCACTGGCTCACTTCTCCACTCTTATCACTGCTTCATACATTTACCCCTGTATGTGATAGTAAGGAAGAGAAGAGAGATTTAGGGGCATATTTATTAAGATTTGTGTTACTAAAATAATGTGAAAAAGAGTGTTTTCTGTTTTCACACCATTTTCACTTTATTTTAGTTTCACCTGAATGTATTAAAGGGCATTTGGAGCAGTTTTCGTGAAAAACCCTGTAATTGTCTTTTTTTTTTTTTTTTTGTAACCAGATCGCATTTTCCATAATGGGAGATGCGATATGTCCAAAGTTACTTAAAAAAAATTGTCAATAAACACTGCAGTGTGCCCGGCGATAATTATTCCAGCTTCAGCTGACGTAGGGCCCGATTCAGCATGGGTTGTAGTTGTGCGAAAAATCACACAACTACAACCCTTTACACTGATATGCAGAGGGACGGCCAGCAGGGGTAAGTTCGTACCACATGCCAGGTGTTCCTCCTCCCCCCCCCCCCCCTCCCCGGCTAACATGCGAAGAGCTTGCATGATAAGGGTTGCCCCCATGTCTACGCAGTGGGAGGGCCGCTATGATTTGGGCCACAGCGACTGTGTGTGATGCCACGCAAATGGTCCGGACACGCTTGCATTGTTTGGACCGTGCCACAAAAGCAGTGCATTGATGCCATCAAAACGCATAACCCCACAATAGGACTTAGGGGGACATTTACTAAGCAGTGATAAGAATTGAGAAGTGAGTCAGTGGAGAAGTTGCTCCATTAGCCAATCAGCAACTCTGTATAATTTTATAGTATGCAAATGATAGATGTTACTTCAGTGCTGATTGGTTGCCATGGGCAACTTCTCCACTGGCTCACTTCTCCGCTCTTATCACTGCTTAGTAATTGTCCCATTGCAAGTAGTAGGGGAAGGAGGAGGTCAGTTGCACAGGAAGTAAATATCAAGATGTACCTTTATTGTAAGTATAATTCTGATATTCATATTGTATCAGGGGGTGCTACCACAGATCATGTCATAATATAGGGTGAAGGGAAAAGAAAGAGGAAAAGAAAAGGATCTGTCTACGGTGCACTAGAATATAAAATTTAACTTTTAATTGTTATATATAAAATAGATGACACAATGGGGGTCATTCCGAGTTGTTCGCTCGGTAAAAATCTTCGCATCGCAGCGATTTTCCGCTTAATGCGCATGCGCAATGTCCGCACTGCGACTGCGCCAAGTAAATTTGCTATGCACTTAGGAATTTTACTCACGGCATTTTCATCGTTCTGGCGATCGTAATGTGATTGACAGGAAATGGGTGTTACTGGGCGGAAACAGGCCGTTTTATGGGTGTGTGGGGAAAAACGCTACCGTTTCCGGAAAAAACGCAGGAGTGGCCGGAGAAACGGAGGAGTGTCTGGGCGAACGCTGGGTGTGTTTGTGACGTCAAACCAGGAACGACAAGCACTGAAATGATCGCAGATGCCGAGTAAGTCTGGAGCTACTCAGAAACTGCTACGAGGTGTGTAATCGCAATATTCCGAATACATCGTTCGCAATTTTAAGATGCTAAGATTCACTCCCAGTAGGCGGCGGCTTAGCGTGAGCAAATCTGCTAAAATCCGCTTGCGAGCGAACAACTCGGAATGACCCCCATTATGCTTTAATGTGTCCTACTAATAAAGTAGTATGCGAAATATAAAACTCACAAAAAACAAATATGTGTGGATACAATCATACAACAACACTATGAACTATAGACAAAAAGAAAAGAATGAACAATAAACACTAATTGAAAAAGAAGACATTACCAAATGCTTTACAGTGATCAATAATTATAAAGATTACTGATTGGTATACTTGAAATCCAATATAATTAAACCTATTCGCTAAAGGGTGGCTGTGTGAACTAATCATAATACACTGTGAAACACACAGGATTATCACACTATATTATATTATAAAACATTGTAACACATTAATTGTATCTATAACCGAAGGAGTGTGGGTACAATGCCAAAAGCCCTTTAGAAGCACTTAAGTAACAGTTTCAATTTATTTGTATCAATACTAATAGAGATTGCAACTCAACATAAAGCAACTGTTACTTTCAATAAGACAGAGACTTAGTAAGGACAGACACCAAACAGACGCTCAGTTTTAACCAATTAGTGTTTATTGTTTATGGTTCATTCTTTTGCTCCCTGCTGCAGCTCACTTTACAGTTCCGGAGGTCACAACAGCAGGTAGTCCCAATGAGCACCGATTACCGCTTAATATGAGTGCAGTGGTTGGGCGGTCTTGTCACAACGGGGAGGGGGGTTCCGGCAGCAGTGGTAGCGGCGGCAATGCCGGCGGTGGCACTTGCGCAGCACACAATCGGGGTATTTTTTACGAAAAGTACCCTGATAGTACTGCAGAGGGTCATCGCAGGGACAGAGCTTTCTCGCAAGCTCTGTTCCTGCATGCGATTATTGAGACATCCATGCAATGTAATTAATAACCGCCTTGTGAATTGTGTCGATTTTATCACCTCACATCCGCATAATCAGATGCGGATGGTCATTAAGCGCCTTGAGCCCTATTGGAGAAAGAGCGCTATATAAATAAAATTATTATTATTACTATTATTAATCACCCCTTTATTAATTATCTCTCTCCATGCTCACTCATGTTCGTGCCTTTGCTAAGTTGTCATTCTGGGCCTGATTTAGAGTGCGCAGATTCCCAATTATCAGTATCTGCGGCTGCGCAAGGCTTGTTCTGCGCATGTGCACAATGGTCTTTGTGTTGTTGCCTGTAGTTCACCTCTGCCTGATTGACAGACAGTAGCATTGAGGGGGTGGAGAGAGGGCTGCATTCTTAGAAATGGGGGGCGTATTGCCCCTGTTTTCTGGAAGGAGAGAGCCAAGGGTCTGCTTCCGTGCCTCGCTGCCCCTGCTTCCTTTGGCTAGTTGCTCAAGCTGAGGCTTACTTAGCTGGCCTTCTGCGGGGAACATCGCAACCGATGATCGCGATATTGGATCCCAGCTTGCATTGCTGGACGCAGCGCTGGGATCGCAGCTACATGTAGGAGGCATCTCTTCTGCTCTTCGACTGAGACGTCTCCAGCATACCCCTCCTAGAGATCGGACGGAAATATAGTGCTGCTTCCATGCGGTATTGAACTTTCGTCCATCTCTGAATCATGCCCTCTGTGCATATGTATTTATTTCATTGCCTGAGGGCCTGATTCAGACATTTACATAAATCGGCCCTAGGGAACCAGAGATATTCGACTTGAAAGCAGTGGTCCCCATCAAGCCTGTTAATTGCTCTTCCCAGCCAGATATCTCAGGTTCTGTCTGACTTAGTTTTTTTGAGGGTATACTCCAAAAGCTGGGACTCTCCCCTTTTGGTGGACACTGGCAGCTTGTCTCTACTATGCCCAGAACCAGAGATATCAGCCTTCTAGCAGCTGGTCCCTGCTCCAGCTCCACACGCCTAATATGCAGGTTTATATTTTCGTTGGTGAATTGCTCTGACTCCTGAGCTCTGATTCCTAAGTCCCCAGTACCTCCAGAAAGGTGGGACTCTCTAGTGTTTTATCCAATTCAAAGCTAAGAAATATAATTTCAGGAACTGGAGATATCTGCAGTCAAGAAAGCTGCCCTCCCACCGGAAAATGATGAATATTAAGCCCTCTCTGTCACGCTCGGCGTAAGTTGGGGTTCCGACAACCGAGTTTTGGCTGAAGGGACAGCTACCTGTGAGGAGAGTAAACAAGGTGGCTGAATGTAATTCCTCCTCATGGGGTGGAAGCCAAACAAAGTGTTAACGTTGGCTGGAGGGCGTAAAGAAAAGGAGGACTTCGTAGGAAGATAACTGTAGTTTTAATGAATAATGGACTTTGAAGAAATGAGGACTGTGGTTTGTGATTGAAAGACGAGGCTGAAGAACTTGGACTTTGAAGAAATGCAGACTGTGGTTTGTAATTGAAAGACGAGGCTGAAGAACTTGGACTTTGAAGAAATGAGGACTGTGGTTTATGATTGAAAGACGAGGCTGAAGAACTTGGACTTTGAAGAAATGAAGACGTCTGCGGGAACCACCGTTAGTACCTGGAGCTCCTCTATGACCTGGGACCCCGTGAGCGCTTCCACGAGTGGCAACGGACTTAGACAGCAGGACTGCAGCAGCGTTTAGATAACCGATGGATGAGAGCAACCAGGACCAGGGAACCAGAAGTAACCTGGGAGCACAGAGCTGGAGAACCTTTCACAAGGAGGTAACATGAAGCACTGGCACTCTCCCTCTGAGCCAGCCCCCTTTTGTAAGGGGAGAACACGCAGGATTGGCTGGACACAGATTGGGAACTTCATTGGTAATACTCTGGTCTCCAACATGGCTGCCCCCAGCACAGGAGACATACTTAGCTGTTAGCACACAGCTTTAGCCAGCTTCTGTCTCTGACACACTATACTGTGTCACCACTATAGGACCTTGCCGCAGCGATCCCCGCCGCAGTGCTCGGCTCTCCAGACCCTCGGCCCCCGGCCCTTGGCAGCCGCACATCCGTCCAGAAGGACCCGCCGCCAGCAGCTCCCTGCCGCCGCAGCCGCGCCAACCAGCGGTATGGTAACCCGCGGGAGCACCCGCCGGAGGTAAGGCTCCGGAGCCTAACACACTCCACTATACACCCACCCCTACATATTAAACACCCCCTACCACCCTGGAAGTCATGTACCGGGGCCCCTTCATTCAGCCCAATGTCCCTTTCTACAGTTTAGCCCCATCTGTGCAGTAAAGGTGTAATTAGCAGAAATTACTGCTCCAGGTCCTACATGTGAGCGGAAGATTGAACACCCCCTACCGTTGCTGATAGCACCCCAAATCCCTACCTCTGGAGGATGGATAGGGGGCCCAGTGCATTGCTGTGCCCAGGGGCCTACACTGCTGTTAAGACGGCCCTGACTGTATATTAGTTATTAGGGAGGGTTTTTCTCTACTATATACTCATCACAAGAAATTGGGTCTTATGATTTCAAGAGAGTGTTTTCCAATATATACTAGCCAACAGAGAGGGAATCCTTCTTGTATACTAGCCACCAGTGAATGGCCCTACTTTTTCTATAAATTAGCGTCAAAAAGCATCGTCACTGTGTGTAAGAAATGTATATTCTCATTTCTCTGTAGATTAGTCACTAGAAAGTAGAAGGGGTTTTTCTTTACTTAACAGCCAGCACTATGAAGCCTTAACTGTATTCCAATACTTGTGTGCATTCATATTCATTACATGTCCTACACTGTACTAGAAAGGGGTACGGATCAGCAGATCTACATGGAAAAGCTCTACAGTCATTAGGTCGACCTCTAACGGTCGACATGCATTAAGTCGACAGGGTCAAAAAGTCGACACGTGGAAAGATTACCAGTAGGAAAGGCAACAGGGTCAAAAGGTTGACACATGAAAAGGTCAACATGACAAAGGGTGGATACAAAAAAGGTTTACACAACATTTGTACCTTTATTTGTGTCATTTTCGCCGTCAAAGCACAAGGAAGGCTAATTAGTGTACCGCGTCCCCTCGCATGGCTCACTTCGCTCACCATGTCGTGGTAACTGTTCCCAATTGTAGATGATAAAATATTAAAAAGTTGATTAAAAAAAGCGGAGTCGACCATATGTGTGTCGACCTTTTGCACCTGTCGAACATACACACTGTCGACCTTTTAAACGTCGTCCTGTTACCACGTCGACCTTTTGTCTATGTCAACCTAATGATTGTCGACCTTTCCACGGTGGACCTAGAGCCCGGATATCACTAGAAAGTGACAGCAGTAATCTCATTGATCTGATTAGGGAGGAACGCATGTATTGTTGGCACAGCTTTGTATGAAGCAGAGGGGTCGGCAGTTGTGGAATTGTAACTGGCCCAGAATGTCTCTCATGGGATGATTATGGTCAGCATGGCCAACCCACCAGTATGTGATGATGCACAACGCACCACTGTGCAGTGGTGGGTGCCTGGGATTATGTTGTGTATCTGCAGCCAGGATGGGACACAGAGGTGGGCCGTCCATGACCCCCTAACTTTGTATATCTGCAACTACTAAATGGCAGGTCTACATAATTGGCAAGCAGAGCCGGCCCTAACCAACATGATGCCCTAGGCAAGGTTTTGGCTGGTGCCCCCTAGCACCCCCTCTGATCCTGCACCCCTTTCCCAGCAGCATCACCCCTCACCCACAGCAGTCATCATTTTGGTGTTCCTACCCCCTATATTTTAAATAGGAACAGTGTGCACATTCGGTGTGCAGCTCAAAAAGGGGCGTGTTCTTGCTGGGTAGGGGCATGGCCACACAATAGTACCCCCAATTTACATTACGCCTCATAGTAGTGCAACATTATTCACAATATATCATGTGATAGTGTCTCTTATTCATATTACATCACACATTAGTACCACTTTACCTTATATACGTTACTCCTCACAGTAGTGCCCTTTATATACACTTTACATCACACTGAATTGCTCCTTATTCACATTACACCACACCATATTGCTCTTTATTCACATTAGACCACACAGTAGTGCCCTTTCTATACGTTACGCCACACAGTAGAGCACCATATACACATAATGCCACACATTAGTAATGCCTTCATACACCTAATACCACACAGTAATGCCCCTTACACATATGACACACATTATTAATGTCCTTATAAACATAATGCGCCTTACACATTATGCCAACCTTTATAAATGCCATTATACACATAATGTCCCTTACACATTTGCCGCACATTATTAATGCATTTATACACATGACACACATAATGCCCCTTACACATTTGCCGAACACTACTGCACAACCAACCAACCCGCACACAGCACTCACATGGCCGATAACACTGTGACCTCTGCCTCTGCTTGGATACAGATGTGTCCTCATACATCTTTCCTCAATACACAATGCAGCAGGAGATGCCTGGCCCCTTTTTATGATGAAAATGCATCTTATTTGCATTACCATGCGGCTAGGATGCACAAGAAGCTTCTGCTGATTAAAGTGATATGCGGCATGCCTATATCACGTGTGCGACTATGACCGTATCTGCATACAAAATGCTACGTTACAGTGTTTTCTGGGAATACACTGTAACATAGCATTTCGTATGCAGATTCATCCTGAGTAACACACAGAATATAGGCATGCTGCATATCATTTTAATCAGCAGAAGCTGCTTATGCCCCTAGGCATTTGCCTAGTTTGCCTATGCCTAGGGCCGGCTCTGTTGGCAAGTATGCTTGGCTGATTGGTGATTTAATTTACCATGTTATGGTGGATCCATCAGAGTTCTGCTGGTTGCCAGTAAAACTGACACCCATACATCAGCTTTCAGCACTTTGGATAAGGAAACTGACGTTATGAATAGAACACAAGCTTCTGAGTGCCAGTGATATTCTGAGGTCACTGGTATCAGGGAAATAAGAGATGCAGCCATTCCTCAGGTTATAGGTTGTAGGTGATCTCTGAGATGTGATTGGAGAGCTGCATTATTAGAATGACCATTGCCGGTACTACCACAGGAAGTGGAAACCAGGCCATGTTGTCTGAGGTCCTCTGGCCACAATGTTCTGCTCGATCTCAGCATGTTTGAATTTTATTTTATGTCATCTATATATATATATATATAAATACGAAAGCCCTCACTCACTCACTCACTCACCGACTGACTGACTCATCACTAGTTCTCTTACTTCCCGATATGTTAGGAAGCTGAAATGTAACATAGGTATTCTTCAGGTGGGAAACAGAAACACTGCGTCATTAGAATTTTAATAAACCTCCCCTAAGGGGATGAAAAGGGGGTTGACATAATGAGGTTATTAACGATGCGTGGCTTGCGTTGTGTGAACGATAACGCCCAAATGGACAATCGGGTCAAAATTTGGATTGCACCTCCAATGTGTAGAATTTAATAAACTACAAAAATGTTCCTCTCCCTTTTTACCGGATCTGCTATGGGTGCTCCTCGGGTAACGCGAAGAACCACGGATTAATATTTACTTACATTAAGACGTCTTAAATTTACAGCGCTATAGATTTACCAAATTATTAACACTCATTTATACATATAACCGTGAAAATCAGAAACTCCTGTGTGAAGAACGGGTAGAACAGCTAGTTTGTAATAAAGTTATTTTCAAAGACGAGAAAGATTCCCTATTTCAATGGATAACAGGAGGATTTGAGGCAGAGAATTAGCAAGTCAAATACTGAGGGGCATACTGTATGTATCAAAGCTTGGAGAGAGATAATATACCATCTAATCATCTCTTAACAGTCATTTTTAAAACACATTGTAACATGGCAGTTAGGAGCTGATTGGCCGGTACTTTATCTCACTCCACTGTATCACTCTCCAAGGTTAGTACATCTCCCCTCTCTCTTCAAGATTTGATACATATGTCCCATAGGGGGCTATTCATGAAACAGTGAATAGACCCCATAAAGAGAGTTAAAATGAATGGGGTCAGAATGTTCCTTTACATATCCCAAATTTCTTTAGTCCTGGAAACTCCTGATGTCTATTTTTGTAAATCCCTGTTACTCTCATTTTCGTTTCCGAATCTGTCTTGCATAATCTGTGCCTCCTATGTCGGTGTTTTTCTTCTTCTGCCAATATTGGCCAATAACATGACATTTACTGGAATTGTTTATGCAAAAAAAGGGCCACGAGTCAAAAGTCTCTCAGTCTGGATGGCGACCAGGAGCCTGCAGAGACTCACCAGACACCCTGAGCATTCACTTTACACTGTGAAAGCCCAAATATTCTGTGATTTTCTGTGGAATAATAGGCACCGGGCACAGACCGACTGTATACAGCATGTACACGTATCACAGGGGTACTACAGTCATCACACCTTCTATAGAGGTCAAGCTGTGTTGTCCATTACAGCCAATCCTATTCTAGCTATCATTTTATAGAATGTACATGATTGGGATACATATTTGGGTCATAATAAAAGTAATGTGCATATTTCTATTTTTATTATTATGAATGTTTTCATTTTGATTTTTCTTCATCACTGTCACCGAAGGGTGGGGCCTGTCTGCCACGTGTCTGCGTAAACACAATGGTCCGATTATGTGCCAAATGTAGCAGCAATGTCAGACACAGTGGACCATTTTTACTCTTCTGCGCATATGACATAGGCCCACTGCACATGTGAGCCGATAGCGTGTGCAGAGAGTCACAGTTGGGACCAGTGTCGGCTCCAGAGGTGAGGCTACAGCACAGTCCAAAATACAAATAGAGGAGCCACCCCAACTGCCAGTGAGTCCCGGCCGGCGATGTTTGGCAGTGGTTGGGGGTGGCAGTTAGTGTGGCTCTATTTGAATTTTGGACTGTGCTGATCTCTCACCTCTGGAGCTGCCACTGGTTGGGACTGAGGCACATGGGAGATGCACAGTCTCAGAAATGTTTTGAAAAATGGTTGTTCCTGGGCAACGGGCCTAATTCAGACCTGATCGCTAGGGTGCGTTTTTTGCATCCCTGCGATCAGGTAGTCGCCGTCTACAGGGGGGGGGGGGGATTCGCTGTGCAGGTGTGCGATCGCATGTGCAGAGAGCCGCATAAACAAAAGTTTGTGCAGCCTCTGCGCAGCCCAGGACTTACTCAGCCGCTGCGATGATCGGGGCCGGAGCTGACGTCAGAGACCCTCCTTCCTGGATCCTCCTGCGTTTTTCCGGACACTTCTCTAAAATGGTCAGTTGCCACCCACAAACGGCCTCTTCCTGTCAGTCACCTTGCGACCGCTCGTGCGATCGCTTTGTTCACACCATCCCGTCGCTGCCCGGCACTCCTCATCGCTGCGGACCGACGCGCCTGTGCATTGCGGTGCATACGCATGCCCAGTTCAGACCCGATCGCCTGCTGTGCGAAAACGCTCAGCAGCGATGAGGTCTGAATTACCCCCAATGACAGTAGGCTGGCTCAGCAGGTGTGAGGACATGGAACATATTATGGGCGTGTGTCGCAGATAGTGGTTGCGTGCAGGGATGCAGAATCATTCACACAGGAGGCCATATTCTGATGGAGATTCTGCACCTAAAATAGAGCAGTTGTAAGTTTCGATGGTGCAACCTATAGTGGGTCTGAACTGAAGACGCACTAAGTGGTATTTCAGCAAATATAGACGCTGACAGTGGGTGCCTCAGTCAGGGACATTGCTAGAACTTTGTGAGCCCCATAGCATAATAGTGCCATAGTTCATTTGCTGAACCATTGTAGTTCCCTAGGTTACATGATGTCACACTGTAGGGCTACCAGTACACATTATGCCACACAGTAGCCCCAATTCACATTATGACATACAGTGTAGCCAGTGCATATTATGTAATAAGCATCCCGTCTGCGATGTGGTTCATCATGACTCTTATTGGGTACATACTAAATATGTAAATAATGCCAGTATGTACGTACCAAGAAATGTGATTAAAATCCCAAAAGGACAGCTCTCCCGATGAGATCTATCCTTTGCTCTAGAAGGACTTCCAGGTTTAGGACCCAGGAGCCCTGCTGTGCATGCGCAAAGTGACACCGTGGCTGCCAAAGCTGCTGCGAGGAATCTGATTGGATCCCACTCAGAGGGAATTGCAGAGAGTAGTCCATAGGCTTCTATTGGGTAATGACACCTAAAAATGGCGTTACCCATCGGCTCTAGTCTTTGGAACGCATCACATTCTGGAGCTTGGTACATAGGGGCATAGTTACCGACATTCTGGCTGCCCCTTCCAGGAGAGGGCAGCCAGGTCGGAGCAGCGGGGGTCCTGATGCAGCAGTGGGAGAGTGGCAATGATGAGCAACGTCGAATAGAGGGCTGGATTGGGGGCATGGTTACAGGATTGCATCATCGTGGCCCCACCCCTGTTATGCAATGTTGGCATTGCTAGGCAGGGGGCGGGGCCGGGATGATGCGAATCGCGTCTCTGGACCCCCGTGCCTCACATTTCGGACAGTGCGTGGGGGGTTGCTAGTGGATGCGGGATTTTCAGGAGCTTCCTGGCCATTCTGGCAGAGTAGGCAAGTATGCATAGGGAAAATGCATCCGCTTTTGGATTCTTAGCCGCATTTTCCCCTTAGTACATCCCGCTCTATGCCCCATTATAGAGCCCCTTTACACATTGCCGAATGCTGTGCCTGCACGTGGATATTGTTACATTTTGCAGATACTTCATTGCCACAATCTGCAGCAATAAGAGAATGTAATTATTGGGACTAAGAGGGTAATTCAGACCTGATCACTGGGCAGCGATTTTTGCACTGCTGCGATCAGATAGTCGCCGCCTAGAGGGGAGTGTATTTTAGCTGTGCAAGTGTGCGAACGCATGTGTAGCAGAGCTGTACAAACAGATCTGGTGCAGTCTCTGCACAGCCCAGAACTTACTCAGCCGCTGTGATCACTTCAGCCTATTCAGGACCGGAACTGACGTCAGGAACCCTCCCTGCAAACGCTTGGACACATGTGGCTGAAATATAAACATAATCTTTCAATCAGAGAAAGACTTTCTCTACAGAAACTTATGCAGAACCCCTCCCTTGTCATTAAACCAGCAGATAAGGGAGGGGGAATTGTGATACAAGATATTAGTGATTATTTACTTGAGGCCAATAAGCAACTGGGAGATACTAAAGCCTATATTAGACTAGCTACTGATCCCTCCAAAACATATCATGAATCCTTGACACAATTGGTAGAGGATGTTTATAAGAACGAAGTCACATTCAAAGAAGAGATGAAATACCTTATTCCACTTCACCTCATTACACCCACTTATTTTATCCTCCCCAAAATTCATAAGTCACTCACTGCACCCCCTGGTAGACCTATAATTTCTGGTGTTGGTTCCCTTACTTCTAATTTATCGCACTTTGTAGATTATTTTTTACAACCTTTTGCTGTTTCACTACGTTCGCACAGTAAAGACACTACAGTATTTCTTAATTCCATTTCTAGAATTAAGTGGAAGCGCACTGACTTTTTTATGACTTGTGATGTACAAGCACTGTACTTGAATATTCCACACACAAAAGGTGTGACAATGGTGGCAGATTATCTGTCTAAAACAGACAATATATCTGATGAATTACAGAAATGTATTTTAGCATCGGTGAGGTCACTTTCGGTCAACCGCTGACCTGAAAGTTCCCACCATTGGTTACAATGGAGCGCATAGGCGCTACATTGTAACACTGCCGTGTGCCGCCTGTCATACAGTACAGGAGCACACAGCCGATCAGGAGGGTGCCACAACGTGGCGCTCCCTGATTGGCTGAAGAAACCCACTTAGACATCAGTCAGAGTGGGTTTCTGGCATTCGGGGAAAGGGGTCCCATGTGAAAACATGGGGCCCCTTTCAGTGCGAGGTCGGGTATCCGTTTTTTTTATTTTTTCAAGTACGTGGATTACAAAAGGATTTACCGAGGAGCCGAAAACACTGGATTATGTGAGTATAATTTTTTCTACAGGTACACCATGGATTCTACTGGAGAAGAGGACCGACCTGCGTGGGAACATAAGGTAAGTATGTGTATATGGAGGTGTGGATGGATGTATTAAAGTTATACTTTCAAGGTGTGTGTGTGTTGTCTTTATTGGGGTATTTTTTTAGTAGGAGTACTACAGGTACCAGCGGGCCCGTTTTTCCGCCGCATGCTGGTACTTGTGGTTCTCCAAGTACCAGCTGGCGGGGGAGGCTTGCTGGGCCTTGTAGTACTGCTACTAAAAACAATATCAATCACTTTTCACAAAGGCTATCAGCCCCCCATCCGCAGCCTATTGGATGGGGGGGACAGCCTCGGGCTTCACCCCTGGCCCTTGGGTGGCTGGGGGGGGGGACCCCTTGATTGAAGGGGTCCCCACTCCCCCAGGGTACCCCGGCCAGGGGTGACTAGTTGGATATTTGATGCCACGGCCGCAAGGCACTGTATAAAAGTGACCCCCGGCTGTGGCATTATCTGTCCAGCTAGTGGAGCCCGGTGCTGGTTTCAAAAATACGGGGGACCCCTACTCTTTTTGTCCCCCGTATTTTTGGAACCAGGACCAGGCGCAGAGCCCGATGCTGGTTGCTTAAATATGGGGGAACCCCTGTCCATTTTTTCCCCATATTTCTGCAACCAGGATCGGCTCAAAGAGCCCGAGGCTGGTTTGCCTTAGGAGGGGGGACCCCACGCAATTTTTTTTCTGAAAATTTATAACATTTCCCCCCCGTTCCCACTGAAAAACATGCACGGATCTCATGGATCCGTGCATGCCTATACAAACACGGGATAAAAAAGCAGGTCTGTTTTTTTTTAGCACTTTTTCACGATTTGTATTTTATCACGGCAGTGTTTGGCTATTGTCGGCAGTGTTTGTGTTTTGCACTTTTTAGTAAATTCCCGATTTCTAGCAAATTGCAGGCGTATTTGACCGATGGTGTATTGATTCGTGATTTTTTCCTAGGACTTCCAAAATATTACGAATGCCCTCATCACTGCCGTGATTTTTGCTTAGTAAATTACCGAGATGACACTTTGATGAAAAAACGGCATCTCGGTCAAAATCGGGACCTTAGTAAATATACCCCACTGTGTGGAATTTAATTCCAAAAATCCCAGTGCTATTGGCCTCATAGGCATTGAAACCATCCAACCAACACTTTGGGGGAGGGGGGGTGATAGATATAGAAGATTATATTTTAGAGAAAATTTTTGGATATCTGAAACTTTCCCATCCATTACGCGGGACCCGACATATAACGAATGCAGCAGCACTCGTGATATGTCAGATCTAGGGGGATCCGATCCGATGCACACTGGAACGCACATCGGATCGGATCGGGGGAAAAGCACACCGAAAATGCCTGATTTCACCCAATATATCATGCCGAATGCCCGAATTGGCCTGAAATCGGGTATTATCGGTCTAGCGTATGGGGCCCTTTAGTCCTCCTCCCACTCGGTTTTCTGTCTTCACAGTTTTCCTCCTACCCGGTTTTCTGATCATAGTAGCCAGAATCTAGTTTATATTCACCACTTCCTTCATTTTCTTCTTTTCCCTTCTCTTTATAATCACCAAGTGTCACGATAAATTATTCATAGGGCATTCATTTAATATCATTGATATGCTAGGACTTCTCCATCATTGAGTCAGATTTCATATAGAAATCTGAACATCAAAAATATAAAGAATCTGTGTCTCTGTCCAACTTTCTGTTCTGAATATTGAAATGAATATGATTGGTCACGCTGTGGTTTCCCTGAACTGTCAATATTTTTTGCCATTGGAGGTGGATTTATTATTTTATTATGTTTTTTCTTTATCTCTTATTTATTTAATTTATGTCAGCAAATTTTAAACATGCAAATATGTGTTTTTTTCTGTGAGGGCGATCATCTTAGTACAACTGCATGTGTTTTTTATTATCAGCTAGCCTGCGATTAGCTCTTTGTTTGATTTTTTGCTTATACATTACAATTTATTATTTTCTCTTTCCCTCTTTTATGAAACTTAAATATAAATGTGATCTTATTTTGCATATATATGTATATATATATATATATATATATATTATTATTATAATGCTTTATAACTGCATATGTTATGGTTAATAATAATAAGTCCTTTTGTATTTACTATGCTCATATTGATTCATGTTAACAAACATAATTATGGGGAGCCGGTATACATAGTAGAGATGAGAGGGTTCGGTTCGCCGAGAACCGAACGCCCCCGAACTCCACATGTCAAACACGGGTCCGGGCCCGGCTCGGTTATTCCCGCCTGACTCGGGAAACCCGAACGAGGCAAAACGTCATCATCCCGCTGTCTGATTCTCGCGAGATTCGGATTCCATATAAAGAGCCGCGCATCGCCGTCATTTTCACTCAGGCATTGTAGAGAGTACAGAGAGGACGTGGCTACGTTCTCTCAGTGTGAAATCTCAGTATCAGTGCTCAGTATCAGTGCTTATTGCTGCTCAGTAATACTAGTACAGTGTCTCTCTTGTGCTACATCTTGATGCATCGGTCATCATCATTCCAGTCACAGTGGTATCTGGGGAGTGACAATTCCAGAGTGCTTTTGTGCTGCTCAGTAATACTAGTACAGTGTCTTGTGCTGCATCATGCTGCTCAGTGTCAGTGCTCAGTAGTATCATCAGTGCTCAGTATCACTGCTCATTGTCTTGTGCTGCAACGTGGTGCTCAGTAATACTACATTACTTATACTAGTACAGTGTCTTGTGCTGCATCGTGCTGCTCAGTGTCAGTTCTCAGTAGTATCATCAGTGCTCAGTATCACTGCTCATTGTCTTGTGCTGCATCGTGGTGCTCAGTAATACTACATTACTAATACTAGTACAGTGTCTTGTGCTGCATCATGCTGCTCAGTGTCAGTGCTCAGTAGTATCATCAGTGCTCAGTATCACTGCTCATTGTCTTGTGCTGCATCATGGTGCTCAGTAATACTACATTACTAATCCTAGTACAGTGTCTTGTGCTGCATCGTGCTGCTCAGTGTCAGTTCTCAGTAGTATCATCAGTGCTCAGTATCACTGCTCATTGTCTTGTGCTGCATCGTGGTGCTCAGTAATACTACATTACTAATCCAAGTACAGTGTCTTGTGCTGCATCGTGCTGCTCAGTGTCAGTTCTCAGTAGTATCATCAGTGCTCAGTATCACGGCTCATTGTCTTGTGCTGCATCATGGTGCTCAGTAATACTACATTACTAATCCTAGTACAGTGTCTTGTGCTGCATCGTGCTGCTCAGTGTCAGTTCTCAGTAGTATCATCAGTGCTCAGTATCACTGCTCATTGTTTTGTGCTGCTCAGTAATACTACATTACTCATACTAGTACAGTGTATTGTGCTGCATCGTGCTGCTCGGTGTCAGTTCTCAGTAGTATCATCTGTGCTCAGAATCACTGGTCAGTGCTCAGTGTCAGTGCACCTCTTTTTCTCTTTTCTTTGCATCATGTGCTGTTTGGGGACTATTTTTTTTAAAGTGCCATCCTAGTCAGATGGTGGTGGTAGGGGATTCTATCATCAGGAAGGCAGATAGGGCAATCTGCTACCGGGACCGTGATCGCCGTACAGTCTGTTGTCTCCCGGGTGCTCGGGTACGGCACATCGCGGACCGGGTAGATAGATTGTTGGGAGGGGCTGGGAAAGACCCGGCGGTCTTGGTGCACGTTGGCATCAATGACAAAGTTAGCGGAAGGTGGGATGTCCTTAAGAAAGACTATAGGGACTTAGGAAAGAAACTGAAGGCAAGGACATCTAAGGTAATATTCTCGGAATTATTACCCGTGCCACGCGCTAGTCCAGGGAGGCAGAGGGAGATTAGGGAGGTAAATGTGTGGCTTAGGGATTGGTGCAGGAAAGAGGGGTTTGTGTTCCTGGAACACTGGGCGGACTTCTCAGTCAGGCGCCATCTCTTTTGTCGTGACGGTTTGCACCTGAATTAGGAGAGGGCAGCGGTGCTGGGGGGAAGGATGGTTAGAAGGTTGGAGGAGATTTTAAACTAGGAGCCTGGGGGCAGGGTTTAGCTAGAAACTACGGGTCATGCAGTGAGAATAGTGGGGATGGCGGTAGTAAACGAAATGGGGAGAAGTTGGGGGGAGGGTAAGAGCAGGCGGTAAGGTTACTAACATGGGTACTAAAAGGGATTTTACCAAAGCACTAACCAATGACGATTACAGGTCATCATTGCTACATAAGGTGAAAGATGTACCTAACGCAAGGGAAAATACTTATCTTAGTTGTATGTATGTAAACGCCAGAAGCATTACTGGTAAAAAGGGTGAACTAGAAATACTTGCAGCAAGCAAACAGTATGATATTATAGGCATTGCTGAAACTTGGTGGGATGAATCTCATGATTGGACAGTCAATCTGGAGGGCTATACACTGTTTAGGAGAGACAGACTAAATAAAAAGGGTGGAGGGGTGTGTCTTTACGTAAAGCCGTTTTTAAAACCTGATTTACGGGAAGATATTCAGGAGGGGACTGTAGACACTGTCGAGACATTATGGGTAGAAATTGCATGCGGGGAAAAAGGAATAAAAAAGTTAGTATTGGGTGTATGCTATAGGCCGCCTGGTATCAATGCATCTGATGAGGAATTGTTACTAAAGCAAATTGAAAGAGCAGCAGGAGTAGGAGACATAGTAGTGATGGGAGATTTTAACTATCCAGAGATAAACCGGAAAAACGATTCATGTGATACTGCTAGGGCCAATATGTTTTTAAACACACTTAATGATAACTACTTAGTCCAACTAATTGAGGAACCAACTAGGTACAATGCAATCTTAGACCTGGTATTAACAAACAATGGGGATTTGGTATCAGGTATTATAGTAGGGGAACCCATAGGAAACAGCGACCACAATATGGTCACATTCAATATCAGTTTCCATAAACAGCCCTATACTGGCTCAACTAGGACTCTAAACTTTAGCAAAGCAAATTTTGAAAAGATGAGGGTATTTTTCAGGGATATTGAATGGGAAGGTTTGTTTTTAGGAAAAAATACTACGGAGAAATGGGAGGTACTAAAATTCCTGCTAGCTAAAAATACACTCAAATTTATTCCTATGAGTAGCAAAAAAAAGGAATAAAAATCATAAACCGATGTGGCTTAACAAAAAGATTAAGGAACTTATGGGCAAGAAAAGGCGAGCATTTAAAAAAATACAAATCTGACGGGGAAGCAGAGTCATTTCAGCACTATAAGGAATGTAACAAAATTTGCAAAAAGGAAATAAGAGCAGCTAAAGTAGAAACTGAAAAACTAGTAGCAAAGGAAAGCAAAGCGAATCCCAAAAAATTCTTTAAATACATTAATAGCAAGAGATTAAAGAAGGAGAGTATAGGCCCTTTAAAAGACAAGTTGGGAGTCTTAAGCAAAAATGATAATGACATAGCGGACACACTAAATGAGTTTTTTTAAACAGTATTCACTAGAGAGGACCCATTTCAGGGACTGACACACAATCTCAATAATGAGAATATCCCACTGATAGGTACTTATTTAAGCGAGGAAGTAGTCTGTGACCGATTAAAACATTTAAAGATTAATAAATCACCAGGGCCCGATGGTACTATTCACCCAAGGGTTCTAATGGAGCTTCACTCTGAACTGGCAAAACCGCTATCTTTGATCTTTAAGGATTCAGTTATATCAGGTTTGGTTCCCAAAGACTGGCGTATAGCGGAAGTAGTGCCTATATTCAAAAAGGGAAGTAAAGCTGAACCAGGTAATTATAGACCAGTTAGTCTTACATCTATATTGGGGAAAGTATTGGAAGGTATTCTAAGAGATAGTATTCAGAAGTTCCTTGAAGTCAATAAGGTCATTAAAAGGAATCAACATGGGTTTATGAAGGACAGATCCTGTCAAACCAACTTACTTGGCTTTTATGAAACAGTAAGCGCAAACCTAGATCAGGGTAAAGACGTGGATGTAATCTTTTTAGACTTTACCAAAGCGTTCGATACTGTACCACACATGAGACTTATCTACAAGCTACAAGAATCAGGGCTAGGAAGCACAATATGCACTTTGGTCAAAAACTGGTTAGATAATAGGGAGCAGCGCGTTGTGGTTAATGGATCTTTTTCAACTTGGACTGAAGTGCTAAGTGGTGTGCCGCAAGGCTCAGTATTAGGACCGCTATTGTTCAATATTTTCATTAACGACCTAACAGAAGGTCTAGAGAGCATGGTGTCAATTTTTGCAGATGATACCAAATTGTGTAAGGCTATAAATACAGAGGAGGATGCCGAGTCTCTTCAGAACGACTTAGTTAAATTAGAAGCATGGGCAGCCAAATGGAGAATGCGCTTCAACACAGACAAGTGTAAGGTAATGCACTGTGGTAACAAGAACAAAAATAACACCTACCTACTAAATGGGTTAAAATTAGGGGATTCTGTACTGGAAAAGGACTTGGGTGTCCTCATAGATAGCAAGCTAAGCAGTAGTACCCAAAGTAGGACTGCAGCAAAGAAGGCTAATAAGATATTAGCATGCATAAAACGGGGTATTGATGCTAGGGACGAGAGTATTATACTCCCGCTATATAAATCACTAGTGAGGCCACACCTTGAATACTGTGTACAATTCTGGGCACCGTACTACAAAAAGGATATCCTGGAGCTTGAAAAGGTACAGAGGAGGGCGACCAAACTAATTAAGGGCATGGAGACGATGGAATACAAGGAAAGGCTTGAAAGACTAGGCATGTTTACATTGGAAAAGCGGAGACTAAGAGGGGATATGATCAACATTTACAAATATATAAAGGGACAATACACAGAGCTTGCGCGGGACCTGTTTTTGGTTAGATCAACACAAAGGACTCGTGGACACTCGCTCAGGTTGGAGGAGAGGAGATTCCGCACAATACGGCGTAAAGGCTTTTTCACGGTAAGGACAATACGTGTTTGGAATTCCCTGCCCGAGGGAGTTGTAATGGCGGAATCTGTCAACACCTTTAAGAATGGGTTAGATAAATTCCTAATGGATAAGGATATCCAGGGGTATGGTGCATAGTCATGCATTATAGTTACTATAAATAGGGATAAAATGCAACGGCTGACAGCAGCATCAGTCAGAAATTCTAGTCAAATCATCATGCATAGGAGACCACAAATAGGTTGAACTCGATGGACAATTGTCTTTTTTCAACCTCAGATACTATGTTACTATGTTACTATGTATCCTGTCTGACACTTCCGTATATGTCCAGTGGTACTGCCATTTGATATAATTCCCGACATTACTGCCATTTAATTCCAGTGATTTTGGGGGTCATTCCGAGTTGATCGTAGCTGTGCTAAATTTAGCACAGCTACGATCGTAAATTCAGACATGCGGGGGGACGCCCAGCACACGGCTAGTCCGCCCCGCATGTCTGTGCCGGCCCCCCCACACAAATACAAAAGCATCTCACAGTGGCGATGCCTTTGTATTTGAGGAGTAATTCCCGGCCAGCGCAGCTCCTGCGGCTGACCGGGAGTTACCCGTCGCTCCCGCTGGCCGCAGCGGCTGCGTGACACGTCACCCAGCCGCCACGGCCCGCCCCCCCAACGGTCCGGCCACGCCTGCGTTGGCCGGACCACTCCCCCTAAATTGCGGCTTAACGCCGCCGTTCAGCCCCCTCCCGCCCAGCGACCGCCTCTGTCTCAGAGGCGATCGCTGGGCACTGACGACTGCCATGCGCCGGCGCACTGCGGTGCCGGCGCATGCGCAGTTCTGACCCGATGGCTGCGCTGCGACAAACTGCAGCGAGCGATCGGGTCGGAATGACCCCCCTTGTCATTTTCTTCCAGTGATTTGGACCAATAATTCCATTGATTATAACGAATAATTCCTGTGATATTGTCTTATAATTCACATGATACTGGAGTCTAATTCTAGATGGGCCAGGTGTTTGTGTCGCTTAGCTTAGCCATCCAGCGACCTTGGTGCACCTCTTTTTTTCTTTGCATCATGTGCTGTTTGGGGACAATTTTTTTAAGTGCCATCCTATCTGACACTGCAGTACCACTCCTAGATGGGCCAGGTGTTTGTGCCGGCCTCTTGGGTCGCTTAGCTTAGTCATCCAGCGACCTCGGTGCAAATTTTAGGACTAAAAATAATATTGTAAGGTGTTCAGAATAGACTGGAAATGAGTGGAAATTATTGTTATTGAGGTTAATAATACTATGGGATCAAAATTACCCCCAAATTCTATGATTTAAGCTGTTTTCGTGTATTTTTCAAAAATCACCCGAATCCAAAACACATCCGAATCCAAAACCCGAAAGGGTGGTTTTGCCAAAACGCGTCCGAATCCAAAACATGACCGCGGACCCGAATCCAGAACCAAAACACAAAACACGAAAAATGTCCGGTGCACATCTCTAAATATAGTCCGTGTCGGACTGGGACATGTAGGGCCCACCAGGGAAATGCAGTGGTAGGGGCCCATGTTAGGGGTGTGGCCAGTCTGCAGAGGGGGTGTGGCCTGCTACCTCATTGGTTTGACTAACCATTAGAGAGTGCAACGTCTGGGCCCCTTCATAAATATATACAGTAAATTCAGCTGCTGCATGCATGATAATGTACTAGATTAATAACAGATTAATAACAGCAATGCACTGTAGAAAATACACCATAGTCCAGTATAAGGTAACATATGTGTAATGTATAATTCAAGTGCACAGTCTGGAACCAGATCCTTAGAGCAAGAGGTGGGCTCCCAGGCAGTAGGGTCCACCGGTGGTTTCCCCTGTACCCCTGTGGGCCAGTCCAAGCCTGTGTATAGTGTTAAATTTACTAGTTACACCTGCTAACAAATTACACAGGTGATTATGGCTGCTGCCTACTATATATTCTGAGGCAGCCTGTCATGGAGTCACACCTTTGATAAAGTCACGTGATCCATGATGAAACGCGTCAGGACTCCTCCCCCTACCTACTGGATTGACCGCACATCTCCTAAGGCATCTACATCCGCTTCTCTCCTGACATTGCAGCGGGCCACCGCAGCTGATTCCGGCCGGTATCTATACATATCCTCCAGCACAATACAGGACTGAGCATACTTGGACTCATCCGAGGATGCTCGGGTTTACCAGCTCACTGGAGAGGTAACTTATTCACCTGCTCACCGCTGCATACAATTACCGGCACTGTTTCTCATTGAACAATTGACCGCGATTAAAATTGCCATTCAGGAGCTACGTTTTATCCCATCAATAGTTATTACCAGTAGCGGATCTTGCCACGGGCAAGCAGGACTTTTGCCCGGGGCGCCGCCTTCCGGAGGGCGCAGGCAGGGCCGGTGCAAGGGTTCTCGGCACCCTAGGCAAAACTTCTGCCTACTGCCCCTTCGCCCTACGCACCCTTCAGATGAAAGGCATGCTGCTCTCTCACCCCCTCCCCCTTACTCTGATAAATGTCTGCTGTTCTACCCCCCCCCCCCCACCCCACCATCTGTGTACATGGTGCTGCTCATCCCCCAGACTGTGTGCATGCCTGCTCATCTCCCCCCCCCCCCCCTCAACACACTGCTGCTCTCGCCCTCTTTCCTCATCAATGCAGAGAATGCACTGTGCAGCCACCTTACCTGCGGGCTGCAGTGCAGAGTTGGGACAGAGTAGTCTGTGAAAGAGCCTGGAATGAAGAGCGGTGCTGCACGTCACCTCCAGCCAGGACTCCAGGAGCTGTCAAAGTTACTGCCTGTGCTGAGTGCAGGTGGAGCTGGAGGCTGCAATACGGGAGCTTAGCAATTGCAGCTACTGTAACATACGAGTTCTGGGGGATTGCAGCGGCTGGGAAAGGTAGGACCATGCAAACTTTTTCAGGCAGCTGTAGCAGGCCTCCCCTGCAGGTCCTGGCGCCCCTAGGCAGCTGCCTAAAGCTGCCTAGTGGAAGCTCCGGCCCTGGGCGCAGGGCACCATCCGGAGGGCGCCGCACCAGGGCAAGATCCGCTGCTGCTCTGTGCCCCCCGCTGCCCCCCTGCAGCCGCTGACCGCTGCCCCCCTGCTGCCGCTGTGAAGGGAAACTAGACGCGCACGCGTCTAATTTCCCTTCGTGGAGAGATCCTTTACTGTGCTGTGTGCGATGACGTCATCGCGCACCGCACAGCAAAGGTCCTCTCCACGAAGGGAACTAGACGCTACGTGTCTAGTTTCCCTTCGTGGAGAGGACCTTTGCTGTGCGGTGCGCGATGACGTCATCGCGCACCGCACATCATTTCAGTCTGTACAGGGGGCGTAAATGACCACGCCCTCTGTATGAAGCCCGGGGCGCACAGAGCGCCAGAACCGGCCCTGGTTATTACATATGTGCACAAAGTAACTCTGGGGCAGATGTATTAAGCCTGGAGAAGTGATAAAACAGCTATAAAGCAGTGATAAGTGCAAGGTGATAACGCACCAGCCAATCAGCTCCTAACTGTTCATTTACATATTGGAGCTGATTGGCTGGGGCGTTATCACCTTGCACTTATCACTGCTTTATCACTATTTTATCACTTCTCCAGGCTTCATACATCTGCCTCTCTGTCTGCTACCGTTTGAAACATAGGGGCAGATGTATTAACCTGGAGAAGGCATAAGGAAGTGATAAACCAGTGATATGAGCAAGGTGATAAAGGCACCAGCCAATCAGATCCTAACTGTTAATTTACATATTGGAGCTGATTGGCTGGTGCCTTTATCACCTTGCACATATCACTGGTTTATCACTTCCTTATGCCTTCTCCAGGTTAATACATCTGCCCCATAATTTCTAAGTGGCCAACAAGCATTTTATGCTACAACTATTATATGTTTGTTTCAACCAGCTCTTCATCTCATGCTGTGGTTAATCATTTCAGCTGATATAACTGGCCTGTGAACTTTTGATGTGAATTCTTCCTTCAGATAATACAGAACGCAGTTTTCCAGTAAACAAGGGACACTATTCTATATCTTATATATTTTTTACAATTGTAGTGTCATTTGTGCAATTTAGGTTATACTGTATGTATTTTCTGCTATATATATTTGAATTGCAATATTCATTAAATTATTTATGCTTATTTCCGGCTCTCCATTTGTTTGAGATTATTTTGCTGCTCCCACGAGCGCTGCTATTTCTTCCACTTCTAAATGCTTGGACACGCCTGCTTGGACACGCCTGCATTTTTCCAAACACTCCCTGAAAACAGTCGGTTGACACCCACAGACGCCTACTTCCTGCCAATCTCCTTGCGATTTACCGTGTGAACGGTTCCGTCGCACAAACCCATCGCCAAGCGGTGATCCGCTTTGCACCCGTGCGATGCGTCTGCGCATTGCGGTGCATACACATGCGCAGTTTGTGTCTGATCGCCCGCTGTGCGAAAACGCACAGCCGTGATCAGGTCTGAATCGGCCCCTAAGCCCCTACAGATGGTAGGAATTGTACAGTAGAGGTGTACGTTTAGGGTGATATTAACTCACCGCATAAGAATGTAAAAGGGAGGAGTCACTGAGTGATCATTTCCTGTTTGCTATTTTTGCATGCCTGAATTTTATGTGTCACTCAGTGCACACGCATGTGTAATAGCAGCCACATGTGGTATGTATGACCTGCCCACACTTTGAGCTGTTATGTCTAATGGACAGTATTGGTGCTGTTTGGATGACATTTTGCAGTTAATTATTAAAACATTATGTTTTTGAAATCGCAGAGGATCAGATGAGGGACATGGAAAGCACAGATAGATTCTGACTTCCACAGGTCGTGTGGATTTAAAAGCAAGAAGATGCCAATAGTGATATAATAAAAATGTCAAAAAAGTGTCACTAAGACTATGGGCCTAATTCAGACCTTATCGCTAGCAGGCGATTTTTGCACTGCTGCGATCAGATAGTCACCGCCTACAGGGGGAGTGTATTTTAGCTGTGCAAGTGTGCGATCACATGTGTAGCAGAGCTGTACAAACAGATTTTGTGCAGTCTCTGCGCAGCCCAGGACTTACTCAGCCGCAGCGATCGCTTCAAGCTGTTCAGGACCGGAATTGATGTCAGACACCCGCCCTGCAAACGCTTGGACACGCCTGTCAGTTGCCACCCACAAATGCCTTCTCCCTGTCAATCTCCTTGCGAACGCCCGTGCGAATGGATCCTTCGCACAAACCCGTCGCTGAGTGGCGATCCGCTTTGTACCCGTGCGGCGTGCCTGCGCATTGCGGTGCATACGCTTGCGCAGTTTAGACCTGATCGCACGCTGTATGAAAACGCAGCCTAGTGATCAGGTCTGAATTACCCCCTATGTACAAATTGACAGATCTGTTGGAAAGCGCTGTTTTCAATTTGCCCTGTGCACCAAAACCCCCAGTTACGTCCCTCTTCTGCCACATCACGCTGCATTTGCATATGTCCGCCCACAAGGAGGATGACATAGTGACAGGAAAGCATAGGAAATACGGGCAGATTATTGAGAATGCACACACACAGTGATAGATATCGGGAGATTGTGGCTGAGATTTTTGCTTTGGAGCGACAGATCGTAAAATCGATCAATAGCGTTTGTGGGCAACACTTTCCCGATTTATCGGCAAAACACCGAACCAATCGTTCGTACTCACTAAACGATAAATCAGGCCGGTGTCCCAATTATTGGCAAATCGGTCCAATAATTGTATTGTATGTATTTAGCTTTACAGATAAAGGTCTGGGAGAAGCTTTGCGTACTGTTGTGATCCTGAAACTTTGGCCATTACAAAGGTTCTGTGACTGTAAAAATTATTCTTCCGTAATAGTACATTGCACTGGGTACCGTATAAGCTGGACATAGTTTAATATTCTCCTTTCTCCAGGCTACGATGATGCGAATCATGACCCAGTGACATCATATGCAGCTCCCAATGATGTCACATACAGCCTCTGCCACTAGGCCGCGCCACAAAGCTACTGTATTGCTCATCACTGCTCAAGCTGATTGATAGTAGAGTTTTAGTGATGACAAATAGATTAGGGGAAGAGAAGTGAAACAGTGGCATCTGCACTGAATGATGAGCTCTGTATGCAAACTTATTCGCACCGTTAATGGAGCTAGTTAAACACTGTAATGAAAATATATGTATGCATTCTCAAATATTTGCATTAGACCATACCAAGGCAGTATAAACATGATGGGAGGAGAACATCAGCTATATAAATCCAGATGCTGCAACAGTCACCACCTGTATCACAAGTAAGGGAATACATGTCAGAACAGCAGTGATCAAATGCACACAGAGAATGGAGGATCAACCGTTATTATCCAACAGAATTACGTGTACCTAGAATTTCCTTGTTAAGCAGTGGTTCCACGTCTACGTCTTTATGCTAATACTTCTACAAGCCCTTCCCTGATGTACATCTGTGTGTATAAATGTGTAAAGAGTAGACTAAGGCCCTCATTCAGAGTTGTTCGCTCGCTAGCTGCTTTTAGCAGCAGTGCAAACGCTATGCCGCCGCCCTCTGGGAGTGTATCTTAGCTTAGCAGAAGTGCAAATGAAAGGTTCGCAGCGCTGCTACAAAAAAAAGATTGTGCAGTGTCAGAGTGGCTCGATACTTACTCCTAGCTTGCGATCACTGCAGACTACTTAGTTCCTGTTTTGACGTCACAAACACGCCCTGCGTTCACCCAGCCACGCTTACGTTTTTCCAGCCACTCCTGCGTTTTTATTTGGCACGCCTGCGTTTTAACACACACTCCCCGAAAACGGTCAGTTACCACCCAGAAACACCCACTTCCTGTCAATCACTCTGCGGTCAGCAGTGCGAATGAAAAGCTTCGCTAGAGCTTGTGTAAAACTGCATCGGCTTTTGTGAAAGTACAAAGCGCGTGCGCAGTGCGCCCCATACGCACGCGCAGAAGTGCCGTTTTTTTGCCTGATTGCTGAGCTGCCACCGAAAGCAGCTAGCGAACAACTCGGAATGACCCCCTAAGACCCCACTGCCAGCTTCTTTAGACAATCAATTACTGAACATGCACCACCGGAACTGCGACGTTGTGCGCATAGCGCACGGACTGTAGACGCATGCACAGAAGGAAAAAAAAAGCTTCACTAAGTCCGACATCGCCAGTGCGTCCGACTCATATATCCTCTTTAACAAATTGCCACTACAAGGGTATAACTTAAAATACCAGCTTAATAAAATTAACAAACTAATAGCGTAGAAACAGGACATGTAAGTTACAAACTGTGTTACACTATTGCCTCTTGTATTATTGTATATCTAAAAGGATCTTCTCATAGGGCCTAATTCAGACCTGATCGCTCGCTAGTGTTTTTTGCAGCGCTGCGAGCAGATAGTCGCCACCTGTAGGGGAGTGTATTTTTGCTTTGCAAGTGTGCGAACGCATGTGCATCTGAGCGGTACAAAAAAGTTTTGTGCAGTTTCTGAGTAGCCCAGGACTTACTCAGCCGCTGTGATCACATCAGCCTGTCCGGGCCCGGAATTGACGTCAGACACCCGCCCTGCTAATGCTTGGACACGCCTGCGTTTTTCCAAACACTCCCAGAAAACGGTCAGTTGACACCCACAAACTCCCACTTCCTGTCAATCTCCTTGCGATCGGCTGTGCGAATGGATTCTTCGTAAAACCCATCGCACAGGAACGATCCGCTTTGTACCCGTGCGACGCACCTGCGCATTGCGATGCATATGCATGCGCAGTTCTGACCTGATTGCAGCGCAGCAAAAAAACCTAGCGTGTGATCAGGTGTGAATGACCCCCATAATACAGAAGTAACATATGAAACCTCGGTTTGTTTGTTTGTTTGAATGGCAGAAAGTCTAAAAGTGCATGCACACTTGCCGAGAAAATGAATGGCGTCGCTCATTTTCACCTTTCCTGAGCAACGTCGTTCACTTTGTATGCCGACGACGACGAGCGATGCGCAGCCCTGTGGGTCGTTAAAGCCCCTCGCTGGCGGCCGTGCATTCAGCTCAATTTGGACTGCCGTCCAAGAGCTGCATTCACGGCCCGGCCACGGTATGACATCACAGAGCGAGATAATCATCACATCGCTCAGTGTGTATGCACTGCCGCCGACCGCCCCGGCCCAGGAGGGAAACACTAGGCGATGTCGCTCATAGAGCACGTCGCCTAGTGTACACACTAGGCGATGTGTACTAGTGTACACCATGTCGCCTTAAAGGTGGGTACACACTAGGCGATGTGCTCCATGAACGACATCGCCTAGTGTGTCCCCGCCCGACGTGTCCATACACACAGTGCAATATCGCTAGTGATATCGCTCAGTGATGTCATGTCACGGCTGGCCCGTCCATGCAGCTTTGGACGATGAGTCCAAATTGACCTGCCTGGCCAGGTGGCCCCGCGCCTCGTTCATTGCTTATATGCTTATAGCATACATACTGGGCAATATGGTAAACGATATCGCCCAGAAAGGGTCAAAATGACCCACGTTGTTTACTATATCGATTAGTGTGTACGGGCCTTAAATGATTTCATAGATGTGTGATATTAGGAAGCCATTTATTAAATGGGTTATTTATGTTTTATTCCATGAACTGAATCTTAAAACAAAGGCAATCTAAACATTTCCACTCCTAACACTATGGGGGTAATTCCAAGTTGATCGCAGCAGGAAATTTTTTAGCAGTTGGGCAAAACCATGTGCACTGCAGGAGGGGCAGATATAACATGTGCAGAGAGAGTTAGATTTGGGTGGGTTATTTTGTTTCTGTGCAGGGTAAAATACTGGCTGCTTTATTTTTACACTGCAATTTAGATTGCAGATTTAACTCACCACACCCAAATCTAACTCTCTCTGCACATGTTATATCTGCCCCCCCCCTGCAGTGCACATGGTTTTGCCCAACTGCTAAAAAATTTACTGCTGCGATCAACTTGGAATTACCCCCTATATTCATTACTATTCATTTCCTATAGGTCCAGGGGCGGATTTAGGGGTGAGGGCGACCCTAGGCGCAACAGTAACGACTTCCCCCCACATGCCTATTTTAATTATTTTTATTTATTGGTAATAAGCCCTAATATGATGATAGCCAATTTAATAGAATAATAAAAAGCCACTAACTATGATTTAATTTTTTCTTTTTTATTATGTATACATATTTACTAAGTAGGAGAGCTTACAAGGACAGTCTGTGCGGATTCAGTATGATATCCTGGTTGTCGGGCTCCCAGCAGCCAGAATATCGGCGGCGAGCGCAGTGTGTCCCCTTGCGGTCTCGCTGCGCTTGCCACACTTCAGGCCCGGTGGCGACATTTGGTTACCACACTAATTTATTCCCCCTCTGGTGGTGGTGTGGACCACCACCCAAGTGGGAAATCTGTCCGAAAGTTAGGATTCCGACCGCCGGTATTGTGCCGGGGTGTTGGAATTCCGTTATCAGTCTCCTGACCGCTGGATTCCCGACAGCCGGCAAACTGATTGCTTCCCGTCTGTGCGTGTCCCACCCATTTACATTCACGATGACATGTAAGACCTCATTCAGTATCAGTAGCAGATTCTGCTAAATAGCAGACTGCTTGTGAACACATATGGGGGTCCGCCCAGCACAGGGCAAATGAATTGCGATCGCAGAATCTGAAATAAGGGTTGATCCCCTTCATACGCAGCCTCCCTGTGTATGCAGTGGGTCCCCTGTCATTTTCCTGATCACAGCGGCTGCATGTGATCACTCCATTGCGATTTTTAGACTTGTGCATCCGGTATTGAATAAGGCCCATAGGGGGTCATTCTGCGTTGATCGCACGTAGCAATGAAGGTCCCGGCTGTGACGTCAGACATCTACCCTCCAAACGCCTGGACACACCTGCGTTCGCCTTACCACGCCCGGGAAACGGTAAGTAGATGCTCCGCTCCGATCCTCCTTCCCGCTGTCAATCTTCTTGCGATCGCGCCTGCGATTGCTTTCATCGGTCCTGGCATCTTTGCCCAGGGACGGTCGTCGCTGGGCAACGATGCGTGTGCGCAATGCAGGCGCCGCGCAGCCGCAGATCCGACCCGTTCGCTCCGCAGCGAAGAACCGCTTCGTGCGAACGGGTCGAAATGACCCCCATAGTACAGTGGAGTCCACATCTTTTGCAGTTACTGGTATTTTTTGCATCCAAGGGCCACCTCCAAACAAGTGCGGCCCCTAGGCACGTGCCTAATGGGAAATTGGCCACTGTATAGGTCTTCTGATAATATAGAAAGTCCATGTGCATTATTCTTTGTGTTCTTTTATAAACCGATGAATAGACTTGTTATATTATTCCTAAAGTAACCTTTATTATAGTAAAGACTTATACGTCATCCCACTGAGGTTATCAGCCAGCGTCAGAGCATAAACCCTTCCTATTGATGCTGCGTGCCCTGCCAAGGCTGCCAGGATAATAGGTATTACAATCCCATAGAGAAGTTGTTACTGAGTGACTCTACAGTAAGGTCATTAATAAGATGAGATGAAAGATACATTAATTACTCTAAATGCTGTATTCAGAAGAGGGACAGAAAGATTTGCATTTGGATCAGGCGGCTCGGATATTATAGAGACGGGAATACTGGCCAATGTAGACAATCAGTTGCAGGTGTAAGCAGCTCCTGGATGTCTTCCATACCGGGATGCCCCAGTAGAAACCACCGGACTTACACATAGCCATTGTATATGAACACAACGGGCTAGATGTAATGAAGTCTGAGTTTGGCGGCCCTGCAGGATACCGTCCGAACTCTGACTTTTTTTTTAAAGGGGCAATTATTTACAAGGCTTGGTGTATCCTCGCTAGCCAATTAGCTCCCATCCAGGGCCGGTCCTGTTACACAGAGAGCCGGGAAAGCCGCGCGCAGCTTCTGGTCTGGCCGCCCCCACTCCCCCCCCCCCCCGCTCGTCTCCATGAAAATGGAGGTGTCAGGGGCGTCTCTAGAGAGGAGGGGACCCGTGTGCAGACTCGGTGTGTGGGCCCCCTCCTCTCCGGCAGCCGTCACGCCGCTACTAGTGCTTTCAGTGCTCTAGACTCTGGCGCTGCGCCATTTTTCCAGAGCCCTGCGCATGCGCTGTAGACTCTGGAACTGTGCGAGGAGGGGCCCACACACGGCCAGCAATGGACTCTGGAAAGGTAAGTATAGGAGAAATGGGTGCAGTGTGTGCGGTGTGTGCGGTGTGGGCCCCCCCCCCGGGACTCAGGGGCACGTGTGCACCTCACACACTGCACCCATTATAGAAACGCCAATGGGAGGTGTGCCATAAGTCCACCCCCCCCAACTCGCGGCATGCCCCCTTTCGCGGCACTCGAGCCTCTGTCATGTGCACACGTGCCTAAGGTGCGCGTGTGCACGCACATGCCAGGGCCGATTTTGGCCCCCAGTCCGTCCCTGCTCCCAGGGGGGGGCTATTGCTTTTCAAACACATGACAGTTAGGAGCTGATTGGCTGGAGCACCACTTAGCATAACGAGTTTTAAATAGCTAAAACTCTTTGATAAATGGGCCCCTGTTTTCCTCAATGAGGGGCAGAATTATCAAAGAGTGATTTTCTTGTTATCACTCGTTACCAATGACAAATGGTGTTCCAGCCAATTAGCTCCTGTCATGTGTTTGAAAAATGACAGCTAGGAGCTGATTGGCTGCAGCACCAATTATCATTCGTAAGGAGTGATAACAAGAAAATCACTTGTTAAATCTTCCCCAAATGATGCAATTTTTCTGCTCTGCCTATTTTAGAGAGACATTGTGGCTGATAGGGTTTGGCGATGTACATGCCCACATGGAACTGGCCACGCCCCCACACACTGGTCACACCCCACACACTGGTTACACCTCCTCAGGGCAGTATACTCTGGTGTCTGAGCAGAAGGTTGTATTAGAATTTGCTTTATTTAAACATTAGTCTGCTTGATTGTCTGACACTTACACAGATTGTTTATGGGTAGCACGGACTGTGTAATGGTTAGCATTACCGCCTCACAGCACTGAGGTCATGGGTTCCATTCCTGCCATGGTCCTAACGATGAGGAGTTTGTACGTTCTCCCCTGCATGGGTTTCCTCCGGGTACTCCGGTTTCCTCCCACAATCCAAAAATATACTGACTGGTAGGTTAATTGGCTCCCAAGAAAATTAACCCTAGTGTGAATGTGTGTGCGTGTACACGTGAGAGGGAGTATAGAGTGTAAGCTCCACTGGGGCAGGGACTGATGTGAATGGGCAAATATTCTCTGTAAAGCGCTGCGGAATATGTGTGCGCTATATAAATACCTGGTAATAAATAATAATAATTGTTACTGGGATTATTGACATTCGCAGTTTGCTTGTAACCCCTTCCCCAGCTCCTCACCCCGCACTATGGTGATCGCAGAACGCATTCCCGCAGCCTGCTTCCTGTGTTCCAGACATGCAGACAGGCAGGGCTACATCAGTGGCAGACCTAAGGAGGTTACAGGGGTGGTATTCATGTCCTGACAGCCGGTCATATGACCTCCCCCAACATCCCGCCCCCTCACTATCCCGACGGTCGGCATGCCGACCAACAGGGACTATTTCCACTCATGGGTGTCCACGACACCCGTAGAGTAAGAATGGAAACTTGATGCACTCGCCCCCCCCCCACCCGCCAAGATCCCGGCATCGGTATGCTGACCACCGGTCTCCTGACCGTCGGTCAGCCATACCACACCGGGTTACAGGTGCAGGAACACGTCAGTAGACCCATATTCAACATATAACATATAGAACTAGCACCAACATAAAATGCAAGCCAAATAATAAAAATACAATAACCAAGGAAAACATACAATATGAAGTACAATAAACATCAGTAGTAATGGAAGTACACTAATGGATCAAAGATAGAAAAATATTTGTAGGTGGCTATATAACAGTCAAACACAATGAGGAATACCTGGGGGGGGGGGGGTACACACGGGAGAAATCCGTTCTTAAAATCTAAGCAATCTGACTAGATTGCCGAGATTTTAAGAACGGATCTCTCGTGTGTATGCCCCCCAGCGATGCACGTGTGTATGCCCCCCAGCGATATCGCCGGTGCTAGATTGGCCTGCATGGAGGCTTAGTCTAACACATCGCTCATTTCACTCGCTGGGTGAAATGAGAGACCCCCCCCACCCTCCCATAACCCTCCCTCGCTCAGCACACATCGCGCTGTGCTGAACGGGGGAGAGATGTGTGCTCAGCGGTACGCTCAACACACATATCTCTCTACATCTCCCCGTTGATACGGCCCTTTAATCTTATCATTGAGACCTGCGGGCTTTGTAGTGCCCTATCGTAAGCCCCGTACACACAAGGGAGATGTGTGCTGAGCGATCTAGCACAGGCCGCTCAGCACACATCTCTCCCCCGGGAGGGGGGGGGGGGCTGTGGGGGTGTCGCTCATTTCACCCAGCGGTGAAATGAGCAATTACTAGAATTGGCATGCATGCAAGCCAAATCTAGAGTCAGCGATAGAGAGATCCGTGCTTCATTTCTAAGCAATCTGGTCAGATTGCTTAGAATTTAAGCACGGATCTCTCCATGTGTACCTCCCTCTAGAATCCATCTTGACTCTTTAATTAAGAGTACTTTAGCTCTATCTCACCCTCTCAAATTTAAGGGCACTTGGTCTAAAATGAAGTATAAATCAAGGGGATGCCCAGCTTCCTTAAAATGCTAGGCCACCAGCTGGTCGATGTTCTTACCGCCCAGGGTCATACGAATAGCTGATCGATGGGCCGCCATCTATTCCTGAAATGTATATACATATATATATATATATATACATATATATATATACACTATAGAAAACAGAGTGCGCTATAGAATATACAATGGTTGAATATTATTCAGTTTCACAGATCGTAATCGAAGGTTCTCTTGGATTCCGTTCCTCTTAGTGGCTCCCCAATTTGGGCCTACAGAGAAACCCACTCACCAAAGACAAATAATCACCCGACAAAATACAACCGATTAATAATGGAGTCTTGATAAAAGAATTTTTAATACATGATCTTGTATAGCATAACAAAAAAATAAAAAAAAAAAATAGTCAATTAGACACACACCAAATTTGCTTAGATGGTATGAAAGAATAGCCTCCTCACCTTAACGGTGTGAGCTCAAAGGAGGATACTCAAAGCAAACAGGTAGTGTACAATAATCGATAAACCCTACGCGTTTCATCCTGATGGACTTCTTCAGGGGATAAAATAATTTAATGTCTAAAACTTTAGCAAGCTGGGATCCACATAGAGAATTAACCAGAGTCTTAAAAGGATTCACAGAACACCAATAGGATGCATAATGCTGGATCTAAATTTCCAATGTGGATTGTTTGTGTTCAATGTGATCAGTTATATAACTCAATTTTTGTGATTTAAGAGGCTGATTGACACCTCTAAGGTCTTGGGAATTAATCAAGACTAATACAAAATATGAGGCTTGGGTCGTAGAGATGAATAAAGGATTTTTCCACCTCTATATGTGGTCCGCACTATGCATCACCGTTAATCTGATTCACACAAAGTAGATACAGTGTGAAGAAAACCCGTCTTCACTCTAAGTAGTTAGAAATTCGTATCCACGAAGCAAAGTCCACAATGGACCCTACATAAAAATTCTCACAGCAAGAATAACTGAATAGCATACAGGAATGTGTACAAAAATGGTCCAGTGGCTACCACTTTCAGTGCACTTATCCCTGGGTCATCTGTTCATGTCAGTCAGGAAGAGAGAAGTGATATATATATATATATATATATATATATAGTATATGTATATAGTACACAGTATATACGGTATATGTAGATGTACAGTATATATATATATATATATATATATATATATATATTTGTTCAAATTCTGGTGGGATCAGCTCTCTCCAAGGGAGGAGAAAACAAGACCTACACATTGTGCAGCTGCAGTACAGATTTGGAACACCGGGTGTTGTGGATTGCCCAGATCCAGCAGGAACTCATCACTGAGAACAGGAAGAGTTTAAAACTCCCATTCAACCAGAGTTTTGGGCACTGATGCCTGCTAGAGGCCAGTGAGTAGGCTGCAGTTTTGTAGTGCCAGGGACTGTGGACATTGGCTGTGCCAGGAGAGCATGGCGGATGGTGGCTGCAGGCCATTGCAGCAGAATAACTGTTCCTACAGTAGTATTAACCTCAACAACATTAATTTCCAGTCAATTTTGACCATCTCAGAGATCACAATATTGTCTAAAGGTTGGCTGGCTAAAGTAAGTAGCAGGCACAAACACACAGCAGCTTAAAAGACTATAGCACATCTATGAAACATTGCCACACAGCAGTGGCAGCCAGGATGGCAGATTAATAAACTATACGACCTCCTGAAGGATTTGTACCTATAATCTCCCGGAATTAATCTGGGGATCAAGATTTTAGCCATGCGGCTCCGACTCTATGGAACTCGCTTCCCCGCACAGTGCCAGAGGCCCCCACTCTAGAATCCTTCAAAAACAGACTCAAGACTTTCCTGGTTACTCACGCGTTTCACTAATGTCCCTGGGTATATACATGCTCTCTGTATTCTATGAAAAGCTTTTCTGTCCTGTACTGTATTATTTATATTAATTCTATCTGTTAAGCACCTTAAATCCTATTGTAGACAGAGCGCTATATAAATAACTAGCTGTTCTACCCGTTCTTCACACAGAATGTTTATGGTTGTAAATATAAATGAGTGTTAAAAATTTGGTAAATCTATAGAGATGTAAATTTGAGACGTCTTAATGTAAGTAAATATTAATCCATGGTTTTTAGCGTTACCCAAGGATCACCCGTAGCAGATGCGGTAAAAAGTGACAGGACCATTTTTGTAGTTTATTAAATTCTACACACTGGAGGCGCAATCCAACTTCTGATCTGATTGTCCGTTTGGGCATTATCATTTACGCAATGCAAGCCACGCATCGGTAATGATGTCATTATGTCAGCCCCCCTTTCATACCCTTAGCGGAGGTTTATTAAAATTCTAATGACGCAGTGTTCCTATTTCCCACCTGAAGAATACCTATGTTACATTTCAGCTTCCTAACATATCGGGAAGTAAGAGAATGAGTGATGAGTGAATGAGTGAATGAGTGAGTGAGTGAGTGAGTGAGTGAGTAGTGGCCATAATTGTGGAAAACTTTTGGAAAATGTGGATTTTTGAAGTTTATCAGTTTATAGCACTAATATATATTTTAGTATTATTCCAAAAAGCACACATCATTACAATGGCAATTTCATTTAGAAAATAATACAACATCATACAATGAACTTTATAATACAATTTTACATATTGATAACAATTATAAGTACCGAACTGTAGAAAAGTACATTTCTTAATTTCGCACAATATTCATTATTACTTCGTCGGGAAGCCTTTTGCTGCAGTTACATACCTCCCAACATTGGTGGCCGGTGGGTCGGTACCTTTGGCATTCCGAAAGTGCGCCCGCATCAGAAAAGAGGTGGGGCCTACAGAAGAGGGGTGGAGCCGTGTGTCACTCCGTTTTCCGTCAATGTTGGGGCATGCCTAGCACTCTCCGTTATGAGGGGCTGCGGCCATGCTCTCTTTACATAGATGCTGTGTGCATGCACACAACGTCTATTCACCCTCTGCTTACCTACTACTCTGCATAGTTTGTGCTCCCCCCTCCCCACTGCAGGACACTGATGTATTTGCTTCTATTTAAAGTGCCATTGATCACATATATTCGTCCCACACCTTTTGCTGTCATACATCCCTATAGTATAACACTAAGTGGATGCTTCACAATAGGTGTTGTGCACTTAGGTAGCACGTTTTCTCCAATTCTTCTGCGGACATATTTCATGCCATCACTACCAAATATGAATATTCTGGTTTTGTCATTCCAGATGACAGTGTTGCATTGTTCTTCTGACCAATTAATATGCGTTTAGCCCATTCTAACATTTTCTGTCTTTGTTTGAGAGATAAAAGTGACTTTTTCCTTGAGATTCTGGCGTTTAATCTAATATTGAAGTCTGCGTCAAATAGTCCTGGTACTGATGTTTACACCACATTCACATAAATCATTTTGGGTTGCCTCAGATGATTTTTTTTCTGTCTCTCAAGCACAGTTTTTTCATTCTTCTTTCACAGCATGGTGTTGTGGATCTTCTCCTACCTTTACCAGTTTGCTTTTGAATGGACAGAGGGGGTAATTCAGACCTGATCACTCGCTAGGGTTTTTTTTGTACTGCTGCAAGCAGATAGTCGCCGCGCATAGGGGAGTGTATTTTTGCTTTGCAAGCGTGCAATCGCATGTGCAGCCGAGCGGTACAAAAAAACTTTGTGCAGTTTGTGAGTTGCCCAGAACTTACTCAGCCGCTGCAATCACTTGATGACTGTTCGGGCCCGGAATTGACGTCAGGAGCCCTCCATGCAAACGCATGGACACGCCTGCGTTTTTCCAACCACTCCCTGAAAACGGTCAGTTGCCACCCACAAATGCCTTCTTCCTGTCAATCTCCTTGCGATCAGCTGTGCGAATGGATTCTTTGTGAAATCCATCACACAGCAACGATCCGCTTTGTACCTGTGAGACACGCCTGCGCATTGCGGTGCATACGCAGTTGTGACCTGATCGCTGCACTACAAAAAATGCTAGCGAGCGACCAGGTCCGAATGACCCCCAGAGTCTGTTGATACTTATTCCACAGTTTCGAAATACCTCCTTGGTTATGTTGCCACCTACTTTTCTTATAATTTTGTTGTGAGTGTTACTTTCTTCATGTAAAGTAATTATTTTGTATCTTTTACTGGGTGACCAGTCAGCTCTCTTTATTTTTCTTGCCATCCTAAATAAGTTGCACAGCTTACTTCAGGAAATTAGAGTACAATAAACGCATAAAAAACAGCGACCAACTTAGTGATAATCAAACAACTAAATAAGATGTTTTACTATCAATTCTGGTAGCAACAAATGTGAGCTTACTCATGCTAACACCTTATTGATCCATTTTGTGGCATTGCAACTCCTGATTGGCTCTCAGAACAATCACTCATATTGGTCAGTTTTAAGTTGAAGAAATACACACTCTTTACAGATAAAGGGCCTCATTCAGTAAGGATAGCAAATTCTGTAAATCAACAGAATTTGCTATCCTTTGTATTGCATGCTGGGGGCCGCCCATCGCTGGGCAAGGTCGCCCAGCATGCTGACCAGAGCCTCCCCCACTTCAACAAGCATGACAATGACCTTCTTTTTACCATGGGCAAGAACTGCTGCCACTGGTGTCTGATTTACACAAACAACATCCTCATCATCAACCTCCTCATTAGTATTAGATTTTACACAAATATTCCCCTCATCCTGTTGCACTTCCACACTAGAATCCTCAATTTATATGTCACCATCTTTACTTGTACTGCTCATCTCCCCATTTCCAGAGAGTGCAGAAATGGTGGAAGGAGGCTTCTCTATGAGTACAGTATCAGAAATGTCAGACTCACACATAGCTAATGTGGATACCCCTAGACTCTCCTCAGGGATTTATGAACACATAGTTTGTTCTTCAGCCTTACGACGGGATGTAATGGAGTCTAAGATCGCTGGAGATGCGGAATACTGGCAGATCCCGGATGCAAAACCATGCCTTGTAACTAAGTGATTGCCCCTTTCAAAAAAAGTCCGGCATCTTGCACCACTAGTGATCTCAGAATCCATTACATCCCGCCCCTAGTGTTCTTCTTTTTTTGGAAGGGGGCTGATTTGTTTGTTTTAAAGGTAAACCTCTACCACTTTTCTTTAAAATTGTGAAATATTTAGATTTCAGGGGCCCTTTCTTAAAACCTTGTGTCCCTAGACCGCTGACAATGCTAAATTCCTTTGTCGTATAAACAACCCTTTATGAAGTCTAAGAACACTGTACGCTGTTTGCTTAAGAAGTACCGTAAGGGTACGCTATCTGCGTAACGATCGCTCAGCCGTAGGCGAGACGCTCAGGCGTCACGTTCGCTCGCGGCCCAGTGATCACAGGACACGTTATTGGCTATGACTAGAGTAATGATTTGCTATGGCGTAGCTTACGCTCGAGACCACGAGGAGGTCACCAGCGGTGCAGACGCTCACAATGCTATACCTTTATGTCTAAACCTTATACCAATGAAATACACAGAATACCTTAATGTGAATACAGGGTGTAAGTGCAACCTTGTGTAACCTGACTAACTACAAAGCTGCTTGAGCGTTACCGACGCTCAAGTGAACACTTAACACTATAGAAAATACACAGATACTGGTTTAGGGTCCAAAGCCTATTAACTGTATTATATCTAATATACTTGTATAAAGGGGATAACAGTACAAATGATACACTACAATATAACAGAGACTTCCTAACCACAGAACTAAACAACAAATACAAAAAGACAATACTACTCTGACCTAAATGCAATACAATACAATACTATGAGAGATATAAGAGAAAAGAGGAGAGAGAGAGAGAGAGAGAGAGAGACGGAGAGAGATGAGAGAAATTGGCTCACAGAAAGACAATGATTACGGAGAGAAAACTTACGCACAAAGGGTATGATCGCATGCGCCTCGATATCCAGCTCCCGGCTATCAGCAGATAACCGTTGATGAGAGAGTGAAGTTGGATATGGTCGGCCTGCCTATTTATGCCCCACACACAATGCAATCTCATAGTCCCTACAATCCCATTGTCCATTGGCCGAAGGAATTCGGCCCTGCATCATAACAAAAGGTCATAGGGTGATTCATACAGGTGGGCTGTGACGATTTCCAACAGCTCAGGTGGGTGGGAAACTAGGTTTCCCGCCGCATACCTGAGTATGAGTAAATAATAGAAATGGACATAAACTTCTTATGTCCATAACTATTCGCACGAGCGATTAATACGCTCCAAACCAACACCGGAATATTGCTAATTAAATACTCTTCCGATGGGTACCAAACACTGCTGTATGATTCCTGTTAGACCTTTCGTACAATACAAAGAGGGATTCCTTTAGACAGGGACCTTCTATATTAACCAAACTTTCAGAAACTATCAAAGGGATCATGATCTATAAACCACATTAATTGTGAAAATATGTAACGAATGGGTCGCACGCTACGACTACATAAACTCTACCGTAAATACGCATACCGCTCCTGCGAGTGCACGCTATTGCGGGTATGCGCAGTCACGGGAAAGCGCACGCATGCGCAGCATGTACCAGTGTGCGGTGCAAATATGGCAGTGTGCATAGAGACATTTTTTTTTCTGACTTTGACAGTCCACCCTTTGGCAGTCAATAATAACTGCCACCTTCTAAAATATTTAAGGAGAAAAATGTAAGTCAGGGGTTAATTGATTTCCATGGTGGGGTAAGGAAGAAGAGAGGAGTAGGTGTGAAAAGGGTATGACCTAGTGAGAAAGTAGAAGCATGTGTGTATGAGTCCATGTTTGGAGGGTCATGTATCATCGTGCCGTACGTGTGGTAAATCAAGCTTCGAGGTATTGCGAAGTATACATTTGAATTCCTTCTTATCCTGTGGTACAGGTCTGTGGATGGGCTGTCAAACTCTACCGAGCTCATTTCGGCTTTCAGTTGTAACAAAATGGGGATGCACATTTTAGTTGATGATACATGAATGGGGGAGGTATGTGGTTGCTGATATCTGTGCCTGTATTCCCTATCGTCTATGTGTGTCGTTACCTGAGGGTTGTAGGGATGAAGATAAAGAACACTTACGAAAAATGCAATGATATTCTATGTCAGGGAAATGTACATCTGTTGTTGAAGTTGTGTTCGGTATCTGTTGAGAGTCGTCTTCTTTGCGCTGTTTTGCTCCTTAGGCATGAGCAACAAGCTTTGTCAGTGCCATCAGATTTACAAAAAAAATGTTGGGCTAGCGTGAGTTTAAAAGTACTAGGGAAACTGGGGATCCATGGCAAAGTTCATCAAGTGTCCATATCATAGGTTGTCAAAACTTCATCTTTGGTGCTTGTCTGTTGTCTGTATACATCTCGTCTCGTCAGCTTCCTCGTCCAAGGGGGTCTTTGTATCTTGGAGAAAAACAGAAAAACAGGTGAAAGAAACGGACCGTATAATCGCATTTTCATCACATTCTGGTTTCTATCATTGGGTCATAAATCAAATCCAGGTTAATTACGGTTTCCTCACTCCTCAAGCTCATCACTTTTGTACTTTGTTTGCACCTCATTAAAGCCTGCCCGCATCTAAATATCAATCCAATCGATATAATGACACCCAAGATACATAGTAGAAACTTTCCAACATCCATTATGACTCCTTGAGCCCAGTCTCCTAAACCGGAGAACCAATTTCGCGGGTTCAACCATGACACCCAACCAGTCAGCTCATTACCTACAGCAGCAAGGGTGAGATTGTGTTTTCGACGAAATTCCCACTTCAATTGGAGAATATCGTCCATCTTTTGGTCTATGACCTCTACCGGATCCTCGGTGCTATTTGTGATATACGTGCAACACTTTATGCCGTACTGTGTTGCCAATGTAACACAATATCCGCCTGTTACTGCTGTAAGATAATTAAGAACCATCCTATGCTGAACTAGTTCTGTTTTGTAAGCTTGAAGTTCTCTTCCAGTGTATCTAAACGTGTCATCATACATTTCAGTGATATTATCTAACAAATTGGCGAGTGCGGAAATGTATCTATAATTCATCACTCCTCGAGCGGTACGAGTGAAATCTAACGCTACCAGAACCTGAATCCCGGTGGATTCATGGATAAGATCAGAGGCCGGATGCTCTAACCTTTCTGACAGTTGTCTTTTAACTCGGTGCTCGTAATGAGTGTGAGTATAAGGAGCTTGGGCACCACGATGTATGTCCTTCATTTTGTCATGTGTAACAGTCATCACTTCAGGCAACACTTTTCCAATATAACACAATCCTTCAGAGTTTGGGGCAAGCCACTTGTACGCCTTTCTCCCGCATATGAAATATGCATCATCGGGGAGAACATAAGGGACGGAGAAGGACATGATCATGTTACAAACCTTCCAGGTGAAATCTCCTGACCCTAATTCTTCCATCTGCTTAATGCACGTATCGGTTTGTACGATATGTGCACAGTATCCTATTGATACCTCTCCAACTCTAGTAATCCTATTTCCTAAGGTATATCGATACCGGAAAGATTTTCCTCTACTGGCTATGTGGCGTACGAGCTCTGTATCTGTAGGCATTCTATCTGCTCTGTGTGAAAAGGTCATGGTAAGGTTGCTCCATGACACTTCCCAATTTCCCGGCTTACGGGGATTGGAGATATTAAAACATAAGAGGGACCTATCCACATGGTATTGGTGGAGCTTCAAACTAGGAGGGCTGGAGATGTTAAACCTCCGGTCCACCGGTCTCCCACCACTTAGCTCAAGTACCTCCCCTAACGTTAAAGGAAATGGTACTAGCCCTGATTTGCTGTGACCCTGAGGTACTTGAGAGCATACCCAACAATCTGTTTGGTTTAATACGTTACCCACTAAGGAGTGATAGTCACTCAATGGATGCCGGTCCATATGGATATTAAAACTGGATTGGCATTTCTTTATGCATCCATCTTCAACCAGATTATCACAGAGCCTACAGATACAATTTTCTTCAGCTAACAATCCATCACAATTTCTTCTATCGGATCGTTTTCTGATACTCGCCTTTGCTTGTTGGTTTGGTTGATCTTGGAAAACTACGCCTCCATCATCATAATCGGAACCCATTCCAGAACCTCTTTCGACCTCTATGGTACTCTCGCCGGAACAGACTGCTCTGGTCAACATCATGGTTAACATCAAAATCCGGATCACAGTCTCTTGGGGCAAGTCCATCTTTGAGGAGGAAATAGAGAAGAATGAGAAGGGGGAAAAAGAAATTTTAAGGGAGAGGGGCTGGGAAGTGGAGAAAAACAATAAAAGGGAGAAGGGAGTCGACAACTGCTTTCGGTCTTCAAGGCTCAGGTGCCGCCTCAGTCCTCCTGGAACAGACACTCCAGTGATACAACCTCTACCGTCTGTTCCTTATCACGGGACTTCTCTGGATCAGCAACCTTTTTGCAGTGGGATGAATGGACCCAAGTCTCTCTCTCAGCAACCTTCAATGCTGTGGTGCTAGTCAATAAGACCTGGTATGGTCCTTCCCATCTATCAATAAGACAACCTGAGCGTAGAAAATTTCGTATCATTACATAATCCCCAGGTTCAATGTCATGACAATTACTATCTGGTAAATCAGGAATCACCAACTTCAGATTATCATTTTGACTCCTCAACTGCTTACTCATGTTAATCAAGTACTTTACAGTTACTTCATTGTTACATTTCAAATCATCCTGAGGGTTAATCATGACATGCGGTTGTCGACCAAACAAGATTTCAAAAGGAGACAGATTAAGAGGGGACCTGGGAGTGGTTCTGATGCTATACAAAACAATGGGTAAAGCTTCTGGCCACGTCAATCCTGTCTCTGTCATTACTTTACTCAATTTATTTTTAATAGTGCTGTTCACTCTTTCGACCTTCGCACTCGCCTGTGGACGGTACGGAGTGTGCAGCTTACTATCAATTCCCATCAACTTACACATTCCTTGAAAGACATCACCTGTAAAATGGGTACCCCTATCACTTTCAATGATTCTAGGGATACCATATCTACATACAAATTCCTGCACAATTTTCTTAGCTGTAAACATAGCGGTATTTGTAGCTGCTGGAAAAGCTTCGACCCAATTCGAGAAAACATCTATACAAACAAGTACATATTTCAAATTTCGACATGGGGGTAATTGAATGAAGTCAATTTGTATTACCTGGAAAGGGCCGCCGGCAGGTGGGATATGGGATGGTTCTGTAGGTATTGCTTTTCCAATATTCTTTCTCAGACAGGTAAGGCATGACATTGCTCTTTTACTCGCATGAGAGGAGAATCCTGGGGCGCACCAGTATGCTCTTACCAATTTGCACATCCCCTCCTTGCCTAGATGAGTCAGCCCGTGAGCTGCTTCAGCCAGACATGGAAGGTATGCCCTGGGGGCCACTGGTTTACCATGTCCATCCGTCCAGAGCCCTGAGGACTCCTGGCCATATCCCTTTGCCCTCCAGACTGCTCTTTCCTGTGTGGAACACAAATTCTGCATCTCACACAACTTCTGTGTGTTGATGGTATTAAATACCATCAGTTGTGTGGTGTCTGTCCGTATGGGGGTAGCAGCTGCAAGCTTTGCGGCTTCGTCTGCTCGGCTGTTACCAAGGGATACTGGGTCTTGGCTATATGTATGTGCTTTACATTTGATAACAGCCACTCTGTCGGGTTCCTGTATCGCTGTTAGAAGCCTTTTTATGTGAGCTGCATGCTCTATCGGTGTACCAGCCGCCGTCATGAAATTTCTGAGCCGCCATAGCGCTCCGAAATCATGTACTACCCCGAAGGCGTATCTAGAATCGGTGTAGATATTGGCTGACTTACCCTTAGCCAATTCACATGCTCTGGTTAGGGCGACCAGTTCAGCAACCTGGGCTGAGTGAGGTGGGCCTAGCGGTTCCGCTTCTATGGTGCCTTGGTCATCTACGACTGCGTATCCAGTACACAAGTCTCCCGAGTCTGACTGTCTGTGACAACTACCGTCCGTGTAGAACGTGAGTTCTGCATCTTCCAGTGGATTGTCACTGATGTCAGGCCTTGCGGTAAAATTTTGGGTCAAATATTCCATACAATCATGTGTATCTTCCTTTGCATTAAATCCTCCTTCCCCATCACTCTCACCTTCCACCCTTTGTGTCTGACCAGGCACACCTGGGAGAAATGTTGCAGGGTTTAATGCACTGCATCTCCTTATGGTGATGTTTACTGGGGCCATTAATGCCAATTCCCATCTTGTAAACCTTGCAGATGAGACGTGTCTGGTTTGGGCAGAATTCAATAAGGCAGATACCGCATGCGGTGTATGGATTGTGAGGTTGTGGCCTAGCACGACATCTTCGCTTTTCGTCACTAGCAATGCTATCGCCGCAACGCTACGCAAGCATGTGGGGAGGGATCGCGCTACCGTATCTAGCTGAGCGCTGTAGTATGCAACTGGCCTGCTGGCGTCACCGTGTTTTTGGGTTAGTACACCTGCTGCGCACCCAGCACTTTCTGTTCCGTATAGTTCAAAGGGTTTCCCATAGTCTGGCATACCTAGTGCTGGTGCCTGCGTTAGGCATTGCTTAAGTCTCTCAAATGCTGTTTCGGATTCGTCTGTATGCGAAATCCGATCAGGTTTGTTTGAAGAGACCATTTCCTGCAGAGGTAGCGCCAATATGGAAAACCCTGGGATCCAATTACGGCAATACCCACACATTCCTAGAAACGTCCTGATCTGTTGCTGGGTTTGTGGCAGTGTCATGTCTCTAATGGCTTGGATTCTATCAGCGGTCAGGTGTCTCAGTCCTTGTGTTAGACAGTGTCCCAAATATTTTACCTTAGTTTGGCATAATTGTAACTTGTCTTTGGAAACCTTGTGACCTGTGTCTGAAAGATGAAACAGGAGCTGTTTCGTATCCTTCAGGGATGCCTCCAATGAATCAGAACACAGTAGTAGATCATCCACGTACTGTATCAACACTGATCCACTCTCCGGTTGGAAAGACTGTAAACAATCATGCAAAGCCTGAGAAAATATACTTGGACTATCTATGAAACCTTGGGGTAACCGAGTCCACGTGTATTGGACTCCTCTGTATGTGAATGCAAACAAATATTGGCTGTCAGGGTGCAGAGGTACCGAAAAGAAAGCGGAGCAGAGGTCAATAACAGTGAAAAATTTGGCAGTGGGAGGAATTTGCATTAGGATGACAGCTGGATTAGGCACTACGGGGAACTGACTCTCAACTATTTTGTTAATCCCCCTTAGATCCTGCACTAGCCTGTAACCCCTCCCCCCACTCTTTTTAACAGGGAAGATGGGACTATTTGCTGTGCTGGACGTTCTTACTAGAATGCCCTGTTGTAGCAAGCGCTCTATTACTGGGAAAACTCCTAACTCCACCTCTGGCTTCAGAGGATACTGTGGGATTTTTGGAGCTATCCTACCATCATTTACTTGTACAACTACTGGAGCTACGTTTGCCATTAATCCAGTGTCCTGTCCATCTTTTGTCCAAAGTGACTCTGGTATCTGAGATGTCATCTCTTCTACTTGGGATGGATTCCTATTTGTCATAATGGAATGTGACATTAATTTTGATGGGGAGTCTAACATGTCTCGTACCTCCTGAGCGTGATTCTCAGGTATGTCCAAGAATACACCTTCAGGAGTACAATAAATGACGCAACCCATTTTACATAGTAAGTCTCTACCCAGGAGATTAGTTGGTGCCGATGCAGCCAGCAAAAAGGAATGCTTGGTATGCAAAGGCCCTATTGTAATCTCGGCTGGTTTGCTAACAGGGTAGTGCTGGACTACCCCTGTTACTCCCATGGCTGGAATTGTCCTACCAGTGGTTCTCATGCCCACTGTCGAATTTATCACTGACTTGGCCGCCCCTGTGTCTACAAGAAAGTTTAAAGTTTTACCAGCTACATTGATTGCAATCTCTGGTTCGCTTCCAAGACTGGCAATCAATTTAACTGGGTGCAGATTACAGGTATGGCCACACCCCTATTGGGTATGCTGACCTCCCTGAATCCCGCTGGCAGCGACTACTTGTGCGGGGGTTAGCTGGGAACTACCAGAGGCATGCCAATCTCTGTTCGGGGGATATCTTTTTGTTTCCCCTGTATGTGGCTCAAAACTCCGCCTCTGTGGACCCTGCTCCCAATGTCGTGTGTCGTGTCGTTGTCTAGGGGGTTGAAAAGATCTTTGTACACTCTTTGTTCTACATTCTCGTGCATAGTGTCCCGGTCTGTTACAAGAAAAACATGTTATTACACTTGCCTTACCCACAGGATTCGGTGGTACATACGCAGGCTGCCTTGTGGTCAGCGCCTGTATACTTACGGACATCAACTTATCACTTTGCGATTCCCTGTGCCTAGTGATGTTTCTGTCGTGATCAATAGCAGCCTCTCTCAATGTGGACACTGACAGACCTCGCCAACATGGTTGTGTGGTCTGTACCCTAGCTTTTAATGTTTCTTTCAAACCATCCATCAGTACAGATACTGCTACTTCTCGATGGTTTGGGTTGGTCTTAATGTCTTCTATACCAGTGTACTTTGCCATTTCTAATAGTGCCCGGTGAAAATATTCTGTTGCCGTTTCGGACTCCTTTTGCTTAATGGAAAATATCTTGTTCCATTTAACAATGGCTGGGAAATACTCCTTTAGCTGTAAATTTATCCTTTTTACATTGTCCTTGTTGTACACGTCGGTAAGCGGTACATCTTTATCCAATGCACAGTCAGCTAAAAATTGAGTTGCGTCGACATTGGAAGGTAAACAAGCTCTTAGCAGTATCTGCCAATCCTTGTTGTTGGGTTCTACAGTGTTACCTAGATCCCTGATGTATTTTTGGCTAGCAACTAAGTCCTTCCTGGGGTCAGGAAATTCGGACACTATTGTTCTTAATTCCATTCTGGAAAATGGAGTGTACATGGCAATGTTCCTTATGGGAGTGGCTCCAGACACATCTGTTTTTCCATTGGGAACTGCTATTACCCTTACAGGAGCAATTCTAACAGCCTCTTCCTGTGTAGATTCTACTGCTTGTTGTGGTACAATTGTTTCAGTGTAGTGCATGGTGCCGTACTTACCCGTTGACACGACCTCACCTATCCCTCCGCTAGGGGCTTTCACTAATCTCGTGGGTGTCGCTGTGCCTACTGTGGTCTCTGCTATGGTGGCTGCAAGAGAGAGAGCTGAAATTGTTGCCGAATCTTCTTCTTGATCACACTCCTGAGGAAGGTTCAAAACAGGGTACATCTTGCACGGGTTAATACTTGCATGAGTTATTTGGTTAACATCATTAACATTTACAGGGTTACTAAGAGTTTGTGTTTTACAACCCAGTGCGTTTCTCTCCGCAATCAACTTCTCTCCTGCAATGTATGGTGGAGGAGGAGCTGTGGCTATCAGCTTCCTGACTGCCCCAGATCCTGCCGCCAGAGCCAAACCTCTCTGTATCTCACCTTCCTGGTGCCATAACTGTAAATAATCATGATGTTGAATTCGTCTCTTTGTTGATTTTACGAGACATATCCTCCTCCTTAAATTTTGTAACACTTCTGGACTAAAGCTACCTATTCTTGGGAATTTGTCCCTGTCTTGTACAGTCATTCTCTCCCATTCATCACATAAAGATTCGGTGTGACTTCCATATTTTTCACACATTACATATCGTGCCGACCCAACTGGTCGGTTCACAGAATCAACCTGAACCAAGGTTGATCGCCCCCTACCTGAGCAACTGGCCCCCATAGTCTGCAGGTGTTGCTTAGTCCTCCTTGGATTTCTGTATCAAGGTTTTCAGCAAGCCTTTACAGACAACCAAATTACTCCACAGTAGGCCGGCGGTGGCGGTTTACCGAGTACCCCACTCACTCGCCCACCTCGACCAATACGACCTGATCACACCGACGTGGTGCTGGCGTACTCGATACAGGGCCCTACCAAAAACCTTCTGTTTACTGGAACATATGAGGGTTACCCGCAGGACACTTACTCTTTCCAGTAAAGGTGGGGTTGTTAGATAGTTCCTGAGTGACCAGCGAACTTCCCTTTAAAAATAAAAAATTACACAAATCACGTCAGAATGTACAAATAGCGTTTGTGACCACTTTACTCTAATGGTATTAGGTCAGATTACTAACTACTGCACACAATTACGTGCGGTCCAATCGTTCAGTACATAAGCACTACCTGTTATGTACTGAGAGATTTAATGGAATCGATGTTTCCGGCCGCGATTCCTTCAGCAAGAGCTTATGGCCTATATGGGTTCTGCACCAACGCCCCCAGGGGTTGTGCCACTGGACTTTTATAGCGGACCTTTTTAGTACCTTACGACCTCCTGGTCTTGTTACCTTGTGACCTCCTGGTCTTGTTACCTTATGACCTCCTGGTCTTGTTACCTTATGGTCCGCTATACTCTAATGCTCAAATATTATTTAACCAGGGATGCCTCCCTAGCCACCGTATATGTCACTTACACGTATGTCCCTTGACGAGTACCCGACTTTCCTTTTGGTTCCACCTTAAAGTTGTATAAACTTATGTATAAAAACACACTCACTCAACACATGTACACTTTTGTTTCTATATCTATTTCTGCGCAGAAATTGTCTTCAGTCCAACAGTGTTACCAATTAGGAGCAGGATCTGTTAAACTAAATTTCAGATTTTTCCAAAAATAGATTTGCGTTATTTACCGCTGTGCGTTACTTATCGCCTTTGCGTTAATTATCGCTTTGCGCTAATTATCGCTTTGCGCTAATTCACCTTTTTCATGACTTTGAGCTACGTGGGCGTAACCGGACGCTACGTTGCGTAATGTACGCTGCGTGCGTCTGCCTTTTGGATTGCGTACGCTAGTCTTTGTTAGCGACACGTGTACGCAATGCAAAGATCCACCGTAACACAATATATACTTTTATCAATGTAAATGATCCCTGATCATCTACCGCAATCCACACTGACTGCCTTGTCTCCTAGACAAATCGTGTGTTGTTCTATACTTTAACTATTACCTTTACTATGAAATAACAGCAAATCTCTTTTAGCACTTTCTATCAACTATAAAATTGGCAAACAGGAATAGTGATATACGAAAATGAAACAGAAATGCAGATATATATGTATGCGTGCGTGTATACGCAAGACAGAAGAGAAATAAAACAGTTTTAAAAGACACAAGCGTTTTGTTCTTACTTCCGGTTCCCGGATTCCTTCAGCACTCTTTATCTAAGCGAAGCAAGCAGATGCTTATCCCGTCAGCACTGCGAGACAACCTCCCACCCTTTGCTGGAGGGATAATGTCTGCTGATCTACCTAGTGCAGATATGAGAAGGATCGGACGAGTCCCCAATTGACAATGCTAAATTCCTTTGTCGTATAAACAACCCTTTATGAAGTCTAAGAACACTGTACGCTGTTTGCTTAAGAAGTACCGTAAGGGTACGCTATCTGCGTAACGATCGCTCAGCCGTAGGCGAGACGCTCAGGCGTCACGTTCGCTCGCGGCCCAGTGATCACAGGACACGTTATTGGCTATGACTAGAGTAATGATTTGCTATGGCGTAGCTTACGCTCGAGACCACGAGGAGGTCACCAGCGGTGCAGACGCTCACAATGCTATACCTTTATGTCTAAACCTTATACCAATGAAATACACAGAATACCTTAATGTGAATACAGGGTGTAAGTGCAACCTTGTGTAACCTGACTAACTACAAAGCTGCTTGAGCGTTACCGACGCTCAAGTGAACACTTAACACTATAGAAAATACACAGATACTGGTTTAGGGTCCAAAGCCTATTAACTGTATTATATCTAATATACTTGTATAAAGGGGATAACAGTACAAATGATACACTACAATATAACAGAGACTTCCTAACCACAGAACTAAACAACAAATACAAAAAGACAATACTACTCTGACCTAAATGCAATACAATACAATACTATGAGAGATATAAGAGAAAAGAGGAGAGAGAGAGAGAGAGAGAGAGAGAGACGGAGAGAGATGAGAGAAATTGGCTCACAGAAAGACAATGATTACGGAGAGAAAACTTACGCACAAAGGGTATGATCGCATGCGCCTCGATATCCAGCTCCCGGCTATCAGCAGATAACCGTTGATGAGAGAGTGAAGTTGGATATGGTCGGCCTGCCTATTTATGCCCCACACACAATGCAATCTCATAGTCCCTACAATCCCATTGTCCATTGGCCGAAGGAATTCGGCCCTGCATCATAACAAAAGGTCATAGGGTGATTCATACAGGTGGGCTGTGACGATTTCCAACAGCTCAGGTGGGTGGGAAACTAGGTTTCCCGCCGCATACCTGAGTATGAGTAAATAATAGAAATGGACATAAACTTCTTATGTCCATAACTATTCGCACGAGCGATTAATACGCTCCAAACCAACACCGGAATATTGCTAATTAAATACTCTTCCGATGGGTACCAAACACTGCTGTATGATTCCTGTTAGACCCTTCGTACAATACAAAGAGGGATTCCTTTAGACAGGGACCTTCTATATTAACCAAACTTTCAGAAACTATCAAAGGGATCATGATCTATAAATAGAGATGAGCGCCTGAAATTTTTCGGGTTTTGTGTTTTGGTTTTGGGTTCGGTTCCGCGGCCGTGTTTTGGGTTCGAACGCGTTTTGGCAAAACCTCACCGAATTATTTTTGTCGGATTCGGGTGTGTTTTGGATTCGGGTGTTTTTTTCAAAAAACCCTAAAAAACAGCTTAAATCATAGAATTTGGGGGTAATTTTGATCCCAAAGTATTATTAACCTCAAAAAACATAATTTACACTCATTTTCAGCCTATTCTGAACACATCACACCTCACAATATTATTTTTAGTCCTAAAATTTGCACCGAGGTCGCTGTGTGAGTAAGATAAGCGACCCTAGTGGCCGACACAAACACCGGGCCCATCTAGGAGTGGCACTGCAGTGTCACGCAGGATGTCCCTTCCAAAAAACCCTCCCCAAACAGCACATGACGCAAAGAAAAAAAGAGGCGCAATGAGGTAGCTGTGTGAGTAAGATTAGCGACCCTAGTGGCCGACACAAACACCGGGCCCATCTAGGAGTGGCACTGCAGTGTCACGCAGGATGTCCCTTCCAAAAAACCCTCCCCAAACAGCACATGACGCAAAGAAAAAAAGAGGCGCAATGAGGTAGCTGACTGTGTGAGAAAGATAAGCGACCCTAGTGGCCGACACAAACACCGGGCCCATCTAGGAGTGGCACTGCAGTGTCACGCAGGATGGCCCTTCCAAAAAACCCTCCCCAAACAGCACATGACGCAAAGAAAAAAAGAGGCGCAATGAGGTAGCTGACTGTGTGAGTAAGATTAGCGACCCTAGTGGCCGACACAAACACCGGGCACATCTAGGAGTGGCACTGCAGTGTCACGCAGGATGTCCCTTCCAAAAAACCCTCCCCAAACAGCACATGACGCAAAGAAAAAAAGAGGCGCAATGAGGTAGCTGTGTGAGTAAGATTAGCGACCCTAGTGGCCGACACAAACACCGGGCCCATCTAGGAGTGGCACTGCAGTGTCACGCAGGATGTCCCTTCCAAAAAACCCTCCCCAATCAGCACATGATGCAAAGAAAAAGAAAAGAAAAAAGAGGTGCAAGATGGAATTATCCTTGGGCCCTCCCACCCACCCTTATGTTGTATAAACAAAACAGGACATGCACACTTTAACCAACCCATCATTTCAGTGACAGGGTCTGCCACACGACTGTGACTGATATGACGGGTTGGTTTGGACCCCCCCCCAAAAAAGAAGCAATTAATCTCTCCTTGCACAAACTGGCTCTACAGAGGCAAGATGTCCACCTCATCTTCACCCTCCGATATATCACCGTGTACATCCCCCTCCTCACAGATTATCAATTCGTCCCCACTGGAATCCACCATCTCAGCTCCCTGTGTACTTTGTGGAGGCAATTGCTGCTGGTCAATGTCTCCGCGGAGGAATTGATTATAATTCATTTTAATGAACATCATCTTCTCCACATTTTCTGGATGTAACCTCGTACGCCGATTGCTGACAAGGTGAGCGGCGGCACTAAACACTCTTTCGGAGTACACACTTGTGGGAGGGCAACTTAGGTAGAATAAAGCCAGTTTGTGCAAGGGCCTCCAAATTGCCTCTTTTTCCTGCCAGTATAAGTACGGACTGTGTGACGTGCCTACTTGGATGCGGTCACTCATATAATCCTCCACCATTCTATCAATGTTGAGAGAATCATATGCAGTGACAGTAGACGACATGTCCGTAATCGTTGTCAGGTCCTTCAGTCCGGACCAGATGTCAGCATCAGCAGTCGCTCCAGACTGCCCTGCATCACCGCCAGCGGGTGGGCTCGGAATTCTGAGCCTTTTCCTCGCACCCCCAGTTGCGGGAGAATGTGAAGGAGGAGATGTTGACAGGTCGCGTTCCGCTTGACTTGACAATTTTGTCACCAGCAGGTCTTTCAACCCCAGCAGACCTGTGTCTGCCGGAAAGAGAGATCCAAGGTAGGCTTTAAATCTAGGATCGAGCACGGTGGCCAAAATGTAGTGCTCTGATTTCAACAGATTGACCACCCGTGAATCCTTGTTAAGCGAATTAAGGGCTGCATCCACAAGTCCCACATGCCTAGCGGAATCGCTCCGTGTTAGCTCCTTCTTCAATGCCTCCAGCTTCTTCTGCAAAAGCCTGATGAGGGGAATGACCTGACTCAGGCTGGCAGTGTCTGAACTGACTTCACGTGTGGCAAGTTCAAAGGGCATCAGAACCTTGCACAACGTTGAAATCACTCTCCACTGCACTTGAGACAGGTGCATTCCACCTACTATATCGTGCTCAATTGTATAGGCTTGAATGGCCTTTTGCTGCTCCTCCAACCTCTGAAGCATATAGAGGGTTGAATTCCACCTCGTTACCACTTCTTGCTTCAGATGATGGCAGGGCAGGTTCAGTAGTTTTTGGTGGTGCTCCAGTTTTCTGTACGTGGTGCCTGTACGCCGAAAGTGTCCCGCAATTCTTCTGGCCACCGACAGCATCTCTTGCACGCCCCTGTCGTTTTTTAAAAAATTCTGCACCACCAAATTCAAGGTATGTGCAAAACATGGGACGTGCTGGAATTGGCCCAGATTTAATGCACACACAATATTGCTGGCGTTGTCCGATGCCACAAATCCACAGGAGAGTCCAATTGGGGTAAGCCATTCCGCGATGATCTTCCTCAGTTGCCGTAAGAGGTTTTCAGCTGTGTGCGTATTCTGGAAAGCGGTGATACAAAGCGTAGCCTGCCTAGGAAAGAGTTGGCGTTTGCGAGATGCTGCTACTGGTGCCGCCGCTGCTGTTCTTGCGGCGGGAGTCCATACATCTACCCAGTGGGCTGTCACAGTCATATAGTCCTGACCCTGCCCTGCTCCACTTGTCCACATGTCCGTGGTTAAGTGGACATTGGGTACAGCTGCATTTTTTAGGACACTGGTGACTCTTTTTCTGAGGTCTGTGTACATTTTCGGTATCGCCTGCCTAGAGAAATGGAACCTAGATGGTATTTGGTACCGGGGACACAGTACCTCCAACAAGTCTCTAGTTGGCTCTGCAGTAATGATGGATACCGGAACCACGTTTCTCACCACCCAGGATGCCAAGGCCTCAGTTATCCGCTTTGCAGTAGGATGACTGCTGTGATATTTCATCTTCCTCGCAAAGGACTGTTGAACAGTCAATTGCTTACTGGAAGTAGTACAAGTGGGCTTACGACTTCCCCTCTGGGATGACCATCGACTCCCAGCGGCAACAACAGCAGCGCCAGCAGCAGTAGGCGTTACACGCAAGGATGCATCGGAGGAATCCCAGGCAGGAGAGGACTCGTCAGACTTGCCAGTGACATGGCCTGCAGGACTATTGGCATTCCTGGGGAAGGAGGAAATTGACACTGAGGGAGTTGGTGGGGTGGTTTGCGTGAGCTTGGTTACAAGAGGAAGGGATTTACTGGTCAGTGGACTGCTTCCGCTGTCACCCAAAGTTTTTGAACTTGTCACTGACTTATTATGAATGCGCTGCAGTTGACGTATAAGGGAGGATGTTCCGAGGTGGTTAACGTCCTTACCCCTACTTATTACAGCTTGACAAAGGGAACACACGGCTTGACACCTGTTGTCCGCATTTCTGGTGAAATACCTCCACACCGAAGAGCTGATTTTTTTGGTATTTTCACCTGGCATGTCAACGGCCATATTCCTCCCACGGACAACAGGTGTCTCCCCGGGTGCCTGACTTAAACAAACCACCTCACCATCAGAATCCTCCTGGTCAATTTCCTCCCCAGCGCCAGCAACACCCATATCCTCCTCATCCTGGTGTACTTCAACACTGACATCTTCAATCTGACTATCAGGAACTGGACTGCGGGTGCTCCTTCCAGCACTTGCAGGGGGCGTGCAAATGGTGGAAGGCGCATGCTCTTCACCTCCAGTGTTGGGAAGGTCAGGCATCGCAACCGACACAATTGGACTCTCCTTGTGGATTTGGGATTTCGAAGAACGCACAGTTCTTTGCGGTGCTTTTGCCAGCTTGAGTCTTTTCAGTTTTCTAGCGAGAGGCTGAGTGCTTCCATCCTCATGTGAAGCTGAACCACTAGCCATGAACATAGGCCAGGGCCTCAGCCGTTCCTTGCCACTCCGTGTGGTAAATGGCATATTGGCAAGTTTACGCTTCTCCTCCGACAATTTTATTTTAGGTTTTGGAGTCCTTTTTTTTCTGATATTTGGTGTTTTGGATTTGACATGCTCTGTACTATGACATTGGGCATCGGCCTTGGCAGACGACGTTGCTGGCATTTCATCGTCTCGGCCATGACTAGTGGCAGCAGCTTCAGCACGAGGTGGAAGTGGATCTTGATCTTTCCCTAATTTTGGAACCTCAACTTTTTTGTTCTCCATATTTTATAGGCAGAACTAAAAGGCACCTCAGGTAAACAATGGAGATGGATGGATTGGATACTAGTATTGGATACCTGCCGACTGCCGACACAGAGGTAGCCACAGCCGTGAACTACCGCACTGTACACTGGTTGATAAAGAGATAGTAGTATACTCGTAACAACTAGTATGACACTATGACGACGGTATAAAGAATGAAAAAAAAAACCACGGTTAGGTGGTATATATTATAATAATAATACAATTATGGATGGACGGACTGCCTGCCGACTGCCGACACAGAGGTAGCCACAGCCGTGAACTACCGCACTGTACACTGGTTGATAAAGAGATAGTAGTATACTCGTAACAACTAGTATGACACTATGACGACGGTATAAAGAATGAAAAAAAAACCACGGTTAGGTGGTATATATTATAATAATAATACAATTATGGATGGACGGACTGCCTGCCGACTGCCGACACAGAGGTAGCCACAGCCGTGAACTACCGCACTGTACACTGGTTGATAAAGAGATAGTAGTATACTCGTAACAACTAGTATGACACTATGACGACGGTATAAAGAATGAAAAAAAAACCACGGTTAGGTGGTATATATTATAATAATAATACAATTATGGATGGACGGACTGCCTGCCGACTGCCGACACAGAGGTAGCCACAGCCGTGAACTACCGCACTGTACACTGGTTGATAAAGAGATAGTAGTATACTCGTAACAACTAGTATGACACTATGACGACGGTATAAAGAATGAAAAAAAAACCACGGTTAGGTGGTATATATTATAATAATAATACAATTATGGATGGACGGACTGCCTGCCGACTGCCGACACAGAGGTAGCCACAGCCGTGAACTACCGCACTGTACACTGGTTGATAAAGAGATAGTAGTATACTCGTAACAACTAGTATGACACTATGACGACGGTATAAAGAATGAAAAAAAAACCACGGTTAGGTGGTATATATTATAATAATAATACAATTATGGATGGACGGACTGCCTGCCGACTGCCGACACAGAGGTAGCCACAGCCGTGAACTACCGCACTGTACACTGGTTGATAAAGAGATAGTAGTATACTCGTAACAACTAGTATGACACTATGACGACGGTATAAAGAATGAAAAAAAAACCACGGTTAGGTGGTATATATTATAATAATAATACAATTATGGATGGACGGACTGCCTGCCGACTGCCGACACAGAGGTAGCCACAGCCGTGAACTACCGCACTGTACACTGGTTGATAAAGAGATAGTAGTATACTCGTAACAACTAGTATGACACTATGACGACGGTATAAAGAATGAAAAAAAAACCACGGTTAGGTGGTATATATTATAATAATAATACAATTATGGATGGACGGACTGCCTGCCGACTGCCGACACAGAGGTAGCCACAGCCGTGAACTACCGCACTGTACACTGGTTGATAAAGAGATAGTAGTATACTCGTAACAACTAGTATGACACTATGACGACGGTATAAAGAATGAAAAAAAAACCACGGTTAGGTGGTATATATTATAATAATAATACAATTATGGATGGACGGACTGCCTGCCGACTGCCGACACAGAGGTAGCCACAGCCGTGAACTACCGCACTGTACACTGGTTGATAAAGAGATAGTAGTATACTCGTAAAAACAAGTAGTATGACACTATGACGACGGTATAAAGAATGAAAAAAAAACCACGGTTAGGTGGTATATATTATAATAATAATACAATTATGGATGGACGGACTGCCTGCCGACTGCCGACACAGAGGTAGCCACAGCCGTGAACTACCGCACTGTACACTGGTTGATAAAGAGATAGTAGTATACTCGTAACAACTAGTATGACACTATGACGGTATAAAGAATGAAAAAAAAACCACGGTTAGGTGGTATATATTATAATAATAATACAATTATGGATGGACGGACTGCCTGCCGACTGCCGACACAGAGGTAGCCACAGCCGTGAACTACCGCACTGTACACTGGTTGATAAAGAGATAGTAGTATACTCGTAACAACTAGTATGACACTATGACGACGGTATAAAGAAAGAAAAAAAAATACCACGGTTAGGTGGTATATATTGTAATACAATTATGGATGGACGGACTGCCTGCCGAGTTCCGACTGCCGACACAGAGGTAGCCACAGCCGTGAACTACCGCACTGTACTGTGTCTGCTGCTAATATAGACTGGTTGATAAAGAGATAGTATACAATACATACAACAATATACTACTATACTGGTGGTCAGGCACTGGTCACCACTAGTCACACTGGCAGTGGCACTCCTGCAGCAAAAGTGTGCACTGTTTAATTTTAAATTAATATAATATTATGTACTCCTGGGGGCTCCTGCTATAACAACCTGCAGTGCTCCCCAGTCTCCCCCACAATTATTATAAGCTTTGCCTTTTATACATTGATGTGCAGCACACTGGGCTGAGCTGAGTGCACACAGACTGAGTCACACTGTGTGACTGGCTGCTGCTGTGTATCGTTTTTTTTCAGGCAGAGAACGGATATAGCAGAGAACGGATATATTAAAATAAATAAAAGTTAGTAACAACAACTGCACTGGTCACTGTGGTAAACTCTGTCTGACTCTGCACAATCTCTCTCTCTCTTCTAATCTAATTTCTAATGGAGAGGACGCCAGCCACGTCCTCTCCCTATCAATCTCAATGCACGTGTGAAAATGGCGGCGACGCGCGGCTCCTTATATAGAATCCGAGTCTCGCGATAGAATCCGAGCCTCGCGAGAATCCGACAGCGTCATGATGACGTTCGGGCGCGCTCGGGTTAACCGAGCAAGGCGGGAGGATCCGAGTCTGCTCGGACCCGTGAAAAAAGCATGAAGTTCGTGCGGGTTCGGTTTCAGAGAAACCGAACCCGCTCATCTCTATCTATAAACCACATTAATTGTGAAAATATGTAACGAATGGGTCGCACGCTACGACTACATAAACTCTACCGTAAATACGCATACCGCGCCTGCGAGTGCACGCTATTGCGGGTATGCGCAGTCACGGGAAAGCGCACGCATGCGCAGCATGTACCAGTGTGCGGTGCAAATATGGCAGTGTGCATAGAGACATTTTTTTTTCTGACTTTGACACCGCCTTTGAGTGGCGCACCCAGGGGGGGTTTCCGAGCACCCAGAAACCCCCTCCACCAAAAAAAATATATATATATATATTTTTTTTTTACTTCATGAGTATTATTAATAGCTGTCTAGCGTCCTCTGCAGCCTGCTGTCTTCCTGGTGGCACTTGTCAGTGCTTAATAAAAGTTGACTTTATTTTAATTATAGTACATATATATCCATGTGCAATTTGTGCATACATATATACACATGTATATACTAGTGATGAGTGGGTTCGGTTTCTCGGGAACCAAACCCCCCCCCCGAACTTCACCCTTTTTACACGGGTCCGAGCCATACTCGGATTCTCCCGTATGGCTCGGTTAACCCGAGCGCGCCCGAACGTCATCATCCCGCTGTCGGATTCTCGCGAGATTCGGATTCTATATAAGCAGCCGCGCGTCGCCGCCATTTTCACTCGTGCATTGGAAATGTTAGGGAGAGGACGTGGCTGGCGTCCTCTCCGTTATTGTTGAACTTGATTGTGCATTATTGCTTAATTGTGGGGAGGGCTGGGGAGCAGCTGTATAATATAGGAGGAGTACAGTGCAGAGTTTTGCTGATCAGTGACCACCAGTTATCCGTTCTCTGCCTGAAAAAAATGCTCCATATCTGTGCTCAGTGTGCTGCATATATCTGTGCTCACACTGCTTAATTGTGGGGACTGGGGAGCAGCTGTATTATATAGCAGGAGTACAGTGCAGAGTTTTGCTGACAGTGACCACCAGTATACGTTGTCTGCCTGAAAAACACTCCATATCTGTGCTCAGTGTGCTGCTTTATTGTGGGGACTGGGGACCACCAGTATAATATTATATAGGAGGAGTACAGTGCAGAGTTTTGCTGACCAGTGACCACCAGTATATAATATATAGCATTACGGTACAGTAGGCCACTGCTGTACCTACCTCTGTGTCGTCATTAAGTATACTATCCATCTAGATTCTATACCTGTGGTGCATTTCAGTTGTGCAGTTTGCTGACACAGTGACCACCAGTATACTATATATAGCAGTACAGTACGGAAGGCCACTGCTGTACCTACCTCTGTGTCGTCATTAAGTATACTATCCATCTACATTCTATACCTGTGGTGCATTTTAGTTTTGCAGTTTGCTGACACAGTGACCACCAGTATACTATATATAGCAGTACGGTACGGAAGGCCACTGCTGTACCTACCTCTGTGTCGTCATTAAGTATACTATCCATCTACATTCTATACCTGTGGTGAATTTTAGTTTTGCAGTTTGCTGACACAGTGACCACCAGTATACTATATATAGCAGTACGGTACGGAAGGCCACTGCTGTACCTACCTCTGTGTCGTCATTAAGTATACTATCCATCTACATTCTATACCTGTGGTGCATTTTAGTTTTGCAGTTTGCTGACACAGTGACCACCAGTATACTATATATAGCAGTACAGTACGGAAGGCCACTGCTGTACCTACCTCTGTGTCGTCATTAAGTATACTATCCATCTACATTCTATACCTGTGGTGCATTTTAGTTTTGCAGTTTGCTGACACAGTGACCACCAGTATACAATATATAGCAGTACGGTACGGAAGGCCACTGCTGTACCTACCTCTGTGTCGTCATTAAGTATACTATCCATCTACATTCTATACCTGTGGTGCGCCTCTTTTTTTCTTTGCATCATGTGCTGTTTGGGGACAATTTTTTTGAAGTGCCATCCTGTCTGACACTGCAGTGCCACTCCTAGATGGGCCAGGTGTTTGTGTCGGCCACTTGTGTCGCTTAGCTTAGTCACACAGCGACCTTGGTGCGCCTCTTTTTTTCTTTGCATCATGTGCTGTTTGGGGACAATTTTTTTGAAGTGCCATCCTGTCTGACACTGCAGTGCCACTCCTAGATGGACCAGGTGTTTGTGCCAGCCACTTGTGTCGCTTAGCTTAGTCACACAGCGACCTTGGTGCGCCTCTTTTTTTCTTTGCATCATGTGCTGTTTGGGGACAATTGTTTTGAAGTGCCATCCTGTCTGACACTGCAGTGCCACTCCTAGATGGGCCAGGTGTTTGTGTCGGCCACTTGTGTCGCTTAGCTTAGTCACACAGCGACCTTGGTGCGCCTCTTTTTTTCTTTGCATCATGTGCTGTTTGGGGACAATTTTTTTGAAGTGCCATCCTGTCTGACACTGCAGTGCCACTCCTAGATGGGCCAGGTGTTTGTGTCGGCCACTTGTGTCGCTTAGCTTAGTCACACAGCGACCTTGGTGCGCCTCTTTTTTTCTTTGCATCATGTGCTGTTTGGGGACAATTTTTTTGAAGTGCCATCCTGTCTGTGTTATGCACACCAGTGCCTGCAGGAATGTACTGGTGTCAGAACTGTTATGCACTCCAGTGCCTGCAGGAATGTACTGGTGTTTGAACTGTTATGCACACCAGTGCCTGCAGGAATGTACTGGTGTCTGAACGGATAGGTATGCAAAACAAATGAACTCACAGACAGACTGGGGAATATGACATTACGTACACAGAAGGTGATAGGGTAACAAAATACACACAAAGTGAACAGAGAAGCCCAGAGGCTAAGGAACTGGGTGTCTCCCTAGTATTAGTAATGCTCAGATGGGAAAAGCAAGATGTTGTGTTTTAATACGTAGAGAACCCGAAATGCTGTTGCTAAGGGCAACAGCAAAACCCTAAAGGGTTACCAACGGGTGTGGCAGTAAACTCCTTGGTCAGAGATGGAATGATAGACACAAGGAGAGTCTCCACAATCCTAATTCTCACTTGCAGTGCACAGGTTCAGCTTACTGCCACTAAACTGACACCTGACACCTTGCACAGTGAGACAGGATTTAGGCAGGCAAGTCTTAGAATACAGCCGCAAACTTGCTAAGTTCACAGAGTAGTAAAAGAACCCCAGCAAGCTAAATGACTGACTCCAGTCTTACTGCTAGGTCTGGATTGGCAGAGTATAGTACCAAATCCCCAGGCCTATTTGCAGTAAGCAACAACAAATACAAAGCTACACAGTACTGGCTAACTTTCAGGAACTGACTAACCAACAAAGATTCAGCAGCATCTGCTTAACCTGAGAAGAGGCCTTATAAAGCAGGTGCTGTCCACGCCCCACTCAGACCTCACAGACTGTGAGCACAAAAACCAGCACCGGATCCCCTGCCGTGCACAGAGCCTGTAACCACTGCACAGCAAAAGACCCGAACCGGAGTATCAGCTGCGCTCAGGTTACTCCGCTAGCACTTGTCTCCCGGTTGCCATGACGACGTGGCAGCACAGGGCAGGAGACCCTAACAGTCTGACACTGCAGTGCCACTCCTAGATGGGCCAGGTGTTTGTGTCGGCCACTTGTGTCGCTTAGCTTAGTCACACAGCGACCTTGGTGCGCCTCTTTTTTTCTTTGCATCATGTGCTGTTTGGGGACAATTTTTTTGAAGTGCCATCCTGTCTGACACTGCAGTGCCACTCCTAGATGGGCCAGGTGTTTGTGTCGGCCACTTGTGTCGCTTAGCTTAGTCACACAGCGACCTTGGTGCGCCTCTTTTTTTCTTTGCATCATGTGCTGTTTGGGGACAATTTTTTTGAAGTGCCATCCTGTCTGACACTGCAGTGCCACTCCTAGATGGGCCAGGTGTTTGTGTCGGCCACTTGTGTCGCTTAGCTTAGTCACACAGCGACCTTGGTGCGCCTCTTTTTTTCTTTGCATCATGTGCTGTTTGGGGACAATTTTTTTGAAGTGCCATCCTGTCTGACACAGCAGTGCCACTCCTAGATGGGCCAGGTGTTTGTGTCGGCCACTTGTGTCGCTAAGCTTAGTCACACAGCGACCTTGGTGCGCCTCTTTTTTTCTTTGCATCATGTGCTGTTTGGGGACTATTTTTTTTAAGTGCCATCCTGCCTGACACTGCAGTGCCACTCCTAGATGGGCCAGGTGTTTGTGTCGGCCACTTGTGTCGCTTAGCTTAGCCATCCTGCGACCTCGGTGCAAATTTTAGGACTAAAAATAATATTGTGAGGTGTTCAGAATAGACTGGAAATGAGTGGAAATTATGGTTATTGAGGTTAATAATACTATGGGATCAAAATGACCTCCAAATTCTATGATTTAACCTGTTTTTTAGGGTTTTTTGAAAAAACACCCGAATCCAAAACACACCCGAATCCGACAAAAAATTTTCAGGGAGGTTTTGCCAAAACGCGGCCGAATCCAAAACACGGCCGTGGAACCGAATCCAAAACCAAAACACAAAACCCGAAAAATGTCCGGTGCACATCACTAGTATATACATACATATAAACACACACACACACACACACACACACACACACACACACACACATATGCTATATATACACATGTGTATATATACGTGTACTGTATGTATATATATATATATATATATATTTATATATGTATGCATGTTTAATATGCTATGTGTATATGTATATGTGCATATGTACATATATATATATATATAGGTGTATATACGGTATATATATGTGTAGATATGTTTATATATATATTGTCAAAGTCGAAAAATATTGCAGTACACACATCACGTACAAACTACACACACATGGCCTCCGTGCGCCTACTTGCTCTGCCGTGCGTGCGCATATTCGCAATTTGCGTGTGGTCGCTCCCGCGGTCCTGCGCATTAGCGTGTGGTATGAGTATTTACGGTAGAGTTTGTGAACGCATGGAAAAGCCATCAAAACACATTACATATTTAATCCAAATAGTGCACAATGTACACATAGTCTCCCTGCACCACATCAGCAAGTTCCAACAGTTTAAATGGTTACAGAACAAAGGGATTCATCTTTACAGGATAGGAGGGGACAGACTAAGGTTATAAGGTGGTGTTTGGTATCCAGCTGTAGGGTATTTTAAGGGTAATATTCCGGTGTTGGTCTGCAGAAGATGGCATGTTCCTGCGGATAGTTATGTGCAGGAGCTGATAATGTCGATATTATCCTAGACCGCAAAGCTATACCTCTAAATACACTATTATCCATGTCAGCGAGTATTAATAGTTTAAACAGTTCCTGGACAAGGGGATTCGCCTTTGCATGATAGGAAGGGTCAGATAAAGGTTGGAAGGTGATGTCTAGTTTCCAGCTGTAGGGTATTTTGAGGGTAACATTCCGGTGTTGGTTAGAGAAAGATCGCTTGTTCCTGCGTATAGTTATGTGCAAAAGTAGAATATGAACATTAACAGTATTTACAGTATATTGGAGCCGCTATGGCCGCTAGGCGGAATACACGTGCTACGCACTTTGTACGCTACTTGCGTGCAGAGTCCTGCACGAGGTACGCACTTGGCGTACACACGCCGCGCTGAGTGTACAGAGTACACACAGCGAGCGCACACACACTTGATAACCTTTAAACCTTGTTAATGATACAATTAATGATATGCTTACACTTTAAACCCTTAACAGCAAAGTACTGCAGTGATGTTATACCTTAAACCTTAAGTAGCACTGACGATATAAAGTAACCGCAGTGCGTACACCTTATCAATACTTATACACCTTATACAGATAAATACACTCTAAAGCCCATGCAGTAAAGTGAAAACACATCACTGATTTGTAGTTGCAACCACAGGGTTCTAAGGCCACAGTGGATTAATTCCAAAAGGTAAAACAGTACAAATCATACACTACAGGCTAACAAGTAAATCTAAACAGAATAATGGCTACAGAGAATGTACATACGTGAGAATGTTCGCAAGCGCAACCCGAGTCGGTCCTCCGCTGGTCATACAGATAGCGTTCAGAGTCTTCTGACCGGCTAGGCAACAATGGGCTTTTTATACACAACATGCATACACAATACAATGGTCACTGTTATCTCATTGTCCATTGGACACAGGGATGTGTCTCTACATTACAGAAGAGGTCATAGGTGGATTTGAATAGGTGGGCGATGTCTTTCCCCAACTGCTCTTGTGGGTGGTATCCTCTGGATTCCCGCCGCATACATAATATACTGTAAATACTGTTAATGTTCATATTCTACTTTTGCACATAACTATACGCAGGAACAAGCGATCTTTCTCTAACCAACACCGGAATGTTACCCTCAAAATACCCTACAGCTGGAAACTAGACATCACCTTCCAACCTTTATCTGACCCTTCCTATCATGCAAAGGCGAATCCCCTTGTCCAGGAACTGTTTAAACTATTAATACTCGCTGACATGGTGCAAGGTAACTATGGGTACAAAATGCACTATTTGGGTTAAATATGTAATGTTCTAATAACCCTCTATGCGTTCACAAACTCTACCGTAAATGCGCATACCACGCGCTAAGGCGCATGGCCGTGAAAAGCTCCATTACGCAAATTGCGGATATGCGCACGCACGGCAGACTGAGTGCACGCGCAGCGGGCATGTGCCTGGGGTTAGTACGTGGGGCATGCATTACAATATTTTTCGTCTTTGACAGTCCACCCTTTGGCAGTCAACTATAACTGCCACTATCTAAACATTAAACAGAAAAATATACAATACAATATCTATAAAATAATTGGATGGTAGGAGGAGAGGAGTAGGCGGGAAATGTATGACCTAGTGGGATAGTTAAAGCATGTATGTATGTATGAAATCCATGTCTGAGGGGCATGTATCATCGTGCCGTACATGTTCTAGATAAGCTTCGAGGTATTGCGAAGTATACATTAAATCCTTCTCATCCCGTATTAAGGGTCTGTAAGTTGGCCAACAAACACTACCGAGCTCTTTTCGGCTTCATGTTCCAACAAATGGGGTGCACATTTAGTTGATGATACATGGAGGGGGGGAACATATGTGAATGCTAATATATGGGTATTACCTATCGACTATGTGTGACACTACCTGAAGGTTGTAGAGATGAAGATAAGACACGTATCACAAATACATTCACATAACATTTGTGCAATCGTTCTTGGGTGTTGGTTGAAGTCTTGTCCAGATGGGTGTATCTTTGCTGAAAGTGTTAATCAAAGTCTTTTCTGGATGGATGAATTGTTCATCAAGAGTCTTTTCCGAATGGGTGTATTTTTCATCAAAGTCTTTTCCGAATGGATGTATTTTTGCTAGAGGGAAAACAAAGGAGAAATGGATGAAAGAAATGGACCGTGGAATCACGTCTTATCACAACATTGTCTCTATTGATGGGTCATAAATTAAATCAGTTGTTGTAACAGTGCTCCCGCTCCTCAAACTCATCACTTTGGTACCGTGCTTGCGCCGCGTTAAAATTCGAACACATCTAAATATCAAATCAATCATTATGACAACTCCCAGGATACAAAGGAGAAACTTTCCTACACTCACAATAACATTTTGAGCCCATTCTCCTAAACCTGAGAACCAATTGCGTGGGTTCAACCACGAGACCCAGCCGGTCAGTTCATTACTCACAGCAGTAAGGGTAAGGTTGTGTCTCCTCCGGAACTCCCACTTCAATTGCAAGATATCATCCATCTTTTGATCTATGACCTCGGTTGGGTCATCAGTGCTGTTTGTAATGTACGTGCAGCACTTTACACCATACTGAGTTGCTAAGGTGACACAGTACCCGCCTGTCACCGCTGTGATATAATTTAGAACCATCCTGTGCTGGATCAGTTCCGTTTTGTAAGCTTGCAACTCCCTCCCTGTATACCCGAAGGTGTCATCATACATCTCGGTGATATTATCTATCAGGTTCGCTAGCGCATGAATATACCTATAATTTATAATTCCTCTGGCGGTACGGGTGATATCTAACGCGAGTAGGAATTGAATCCCGGTGGATTCGTGGATCAAATCAGAGGCTGCGTGCTCTGTCCTATCTATAAGGTGTCTCTTAACGATGTGTTCATAATGAGTGTGAGTGTAAGGAGCTTGAGCATTGCGGTGAACGTCTTTCATCTTATTATGGGTTATGGTCATAACTTCTGGCAAAACTCTTCCAATGTAACACGATCCCTCTGAGTTTGGGGCAAGCCACTTATACGCCTTCCTCCCGCATATGAAATATGCATCATCGGGGAGAACATATGGGACAGAATATGACATTACCATATTGCAAACCTTCCAAGTAAAAAATCCTATCCCTAACTCACTCATCTGTTCAGTACACGTATCAGGCTGTATCATATGCGCACAGTACCCTTGTGATACTTCTCCAACCCGCATGGTCCTACTTCCTAGAGTATACCTGTACAGAAAAATACCTTCCACCGTCGGCTATTTGGCATATAAGTTCTGAGTCTACGGGCATTCTGTCGGCTCTGTGTGAAAATGCCATGGTTTGGTTATTCCATGTCACTTCCCAATTTCCCGGCTTTCGGAATTGGAAATGTTAAAACATACTAAGGATCTATCCACATGATATTGGTGGAGCTTCAAACTAGGGGGCCTAGAAATATTAAATTTCTTTCTTGTCCACCGGTCTCCCACCCTGTAATTCAAGTACCTCATCTATTGTTAAAGGATACGGTACTAGTCCTGACTTGCTCTGACCTTGAGGTACTTGTGAGCACACCCAGCATTCTGTTTGGTTTAAAACCTTACCCACTAATGAGTGACAGTCACTCAATGGATGACGGTCCATGTTGATATTAAGGCTGGACTGACATCTCTGGATGCACCCGTCCTCAACTATGTTTTCACAGTTTCTACAGATACAATTTTCCTCAGCCAATAACCCTTCACAGTGCCTACTAGTTTCTTGACTACCAGATCGTTTTCCGATACTCGCCTTTGCTCGGTGGATGTGTTGCTCTTGAAATTCTACAAATCCGTCCTTGTCATCAGAACCCATTCCAGATCCTTTCTCGACCTCTCTGGTACTCTCACCGAAACAGACTGCTCTGGTCAACAACAGGGTCAACAGGAAAACCCGGAATGCAGTCTCTTGGGGTAAGTCCATCTTGCTTAGGGGAGAGAAAAAGGAGCAAGGAAGGGGGGAAAGGAGGGTAATGGGAGATGGAGAAAATAATAAAAGGGAAAAAGAAATTTGGTGCGACAACCGCCTCTGGTCTTGTAGTTCTCTGTGCTCAGGTGCCGTGACAACAGTCCTGTCTCTCAGCCTTCCCGGAACAGGCACTCCAGTGATACGATTTCCTCTACACTCTGCTCTTTGTCACGGGCTTTCTCTGGGTCAACGACCTTCTTACAGTGGGACGAGTGGACCCAAGTCTCTCTCTCGGCAACCTGTAATGCTGTCGTGCTGGTCAGTAAGACTTGGTACGGTCCTTCCCACCAGTCAATAAGGCAACCTGAGCGTAGAAAATTTCGAATCATTACATAATCCCCAGGTACAATGTCATGACAATTACTGTTTGGTAGGTCAGGAATCACCAGCTTTAGATTGCTGTTTTGATTCCTCAGCTGCTGGCTCATCTTAACCATATATTTTACAGTCACCTCATTATTGCATTTCAAATCATCCTGGGGGTCAATCATTACATGGGGTTGTCGACCAAAAAGAATTTCAAAGGGTGATAGGTTAAGGGGGGACCTGGGAGTGGTTCTGATGCTGTACAATACAAGTGGCAAAGCTTCTGGCCACAACAATCCTGTTTCATCCATCACTTTGCTCAACTTGTTCTTAATAGTGCTGTTTACTCTTTCCACCTTCGCACTCGCCTGTGGGCGGTATGGAGTATGCAGCTTACTATTAATTCCCATCAGTTTGCACATAACCTGAAAGACTTCACCTGTAAAATGGGTACCCCTATCACTTTCAATTATCCTAGGGATACCATATCTGCACACAAATTCCTGCATGATTTTCTTTGCAGTGAACGTAGCAGTATTTGTGGCAGCGGGGAATGCTTCTACCCAATTTGAAAACACGTCAATACAAACTAACACATACTTTACATTTCTGCAGGGTGGCAACTGTATGAAATCAATTTGTATTACCTGAAATGGGCCGTCTGTTGGCGGGATATGGGATGGTTCTGTTGGTATTGACTTTCCAATATTCTTCCTCAAGCAGGTAAGACATGTCATTGCTCTCTTACCCGCATGAGAAGAGAATCCTGGTGCACACCAGTAGGCTCTCACCAGCTTACACATACCCTCTTTGCCTAGATGAGTCAGACCGTGTGCCGCCTCAGCTAAGCTTGGAAGATATGCTCTGGGGGCTACTGGCTTACCTTGTCCATCTGTCCAGAGTCCTGAGGACTCCTGGCCATATCCTTTTGACCTCCAGACTGCCTTTTCCTGTGGGGAACACAAATTTTGCATTTCACTTAATTTTTGTGTGTTGACGGTATTGAATACCATCAGTTGTGTGATATCTGTCTGTATGGGGGTGCTGGCTGCTGATTTAGCAGCTTCGTCTGCCCGGCTGTTACCAAGTGACACTGGGTCTTGACTGTAAGTGTGGGCTTTGCACTTGATAACGGCCACTCTGTCAGGTTCCTGTATCGCTGTTAGAAGCCTTTTTATATGGGATGCATGCGCTACAGGTGTGCCAGCTGCCGTCATGAAATTTCTGAAGCACCATAGGGCCCCGAAATCATGCACTACTCCAAAGGCATACCTAGAATCTGTATAAATATTGGCTGACTTACCCTTAGCCAATTCACACGCTCTGGTTAGGGCGACCAGCTCAGCAACTTGTGCTGAGTGCGGTGGGCCCAGGGGTTCAGCTTCTATGATGCCTTTGTCATCTACGACTGCGTATCCAGTACACAAGTCTCCCGAGTCCGTCTGTCTGTGGCAACTACCGTCAGTGTAAAAAGTAAAATCTACGCCTTTCAGTGGGTTGTCACTAATGTCGGGTCTTGCAGTGAAAGTTTTGTTCAGATATTCCATACAATCATGTGTGTCAGTGTCTGTACTAAATCCTCCTTCACCATCACTCTCATCCTCCACCCTTTGTGCCTGTCCAGGCATACCCAGGAGGTAAGTTGCAGGATTTAGTGCGCTGCATCTCTTTATGGTGATGTTTACAGGTGCCATTAGTGCTAATTCCCACCTTGTAAACCGTGCTGATGAGACGTGTCTGGTTTGGGCAGAGTTCAGCAAGGCTCATACTGCATGAGGTGTATGGCTGTGTCCCAACACTACATTTTCACTTTTACTCACTAGAAATGCTATCGCTGCAACACTTCGCAAGCACGTGGGGAGAGAGCGTGCTACGGTGTCCAACTGTGCACTGTAGTAAGCTACCGGCCTGCTGGCATCACCATGTTTCTGGGTTAGGACACCTGCTGCACACCCAGCACTTTCCGTACCGTACAACTCAAAAGGTTTCCCATAATCTGGCATGCCTAATGCAGGTGCCTGTGATAGGCATTGTTTAAGTCTCTCAAATGCCAGTTCGGACTCATCTGTGTGAGAGATCCGATCTGGTTTGTTCGAGGAGACCATTTCCTGCAAAGGTAAAGCCAGTATGGAGAACCCTGGGATCCAGTTTCGGCAGTACCCACACATTCCAAGGAAAGTGCGGATCTGCTGCTGGGTTTGTGGCAGAGTCATGTCGCGAATCGCCTGTATTCTATCAGCGGTGAGGTGTCTCAGTCCTTGTGTCAAGCAATGTCCCACATATTTCACCTTGGTCTGGCACAACTGTAACTTATGGAATTGACAAAAGATTAAACAAATGTGTTAATGAAAGGTTTGAAATATGCCCCGACCAGTAAAGCTGACCCTTTTCAATTTTACATTGATTTAGAGAAGTTTACTCGTAAGCTAACAGTAAAGAAATTTTTTGTGGCTAAAGACGGGGATGAGGCTTTGAACCATGGGGGTGGAGGTCCTTCAACTTCCACTTTCAGACCAAAGTCAACTTTCTACCCTACACATTGTAGAGGAAGTTTTATTGAATCTTTTGGTAAAATCGTGAATAAGGAGGTAGAAAATGTTTTACAGAAAAAAGTGAAGAGGTGTAACCTTACTTATAAAGAACGCATTGCCCTAAATTCATTGAAAGATGATAAAGAATTAATTATTAAACCGGCAGATAAGGGTGGAGGGGTGGTCCTTATGGATAAATGTGAGTATATGGCAGAGATTGACAGACAATTAGTGAATGGTAACACTTATAAAAAATTAAGGAATGACCCCACGAATAGAATTAAGAAAGATCTGACAGATCTCACTAGGGAAGCCGTGGAAAGTGGGGTCCTCACCCAATCGGAATCGGATTTCATCAATATTACTCACCCCTCTGTTCCAACCATATATGTGCTGCCAAAAATCCATAAGGACCCCCTCCACCCCCCCCGGAAGACCTATCGTCTCTGGGGTGAATAGCATCACCTCAAATTTGTCAGCAGTTATTGGCTCATATCTCCAACCCTTAGTAAAAGAGACAAGAGCTTTTTTGAAGGACACAGGAGATGTGTTATGAATGTTGAGCAACCTAGAGTGGAAGGAAACTTACCTTATGGCCAGTGGGGATGTCTCCACATTATATACAATTATTAATACTGATTTTGGATTACAGGCTGTCTCTTTCTTTTTAGATAGGTCTGTTTTGTCTCCTGAGGTTAGGTTTTTTATATTAAAAAGTATAAAATTCATTTTAACAAACAATTATTTCTTTTACAACGGGACTTACTACTTACAGACAGTAGGTACAGCTATGGGCACCAGATTCGCACCCAGTTACGCCAACCTCTTTATGGCGTTCTGGGAGGAAACTGCGGTGTGGTCCGATGGCGAACTGGGTGCGGGTCTGGTGTCCTGGAGTCGCTATATAGACGACATCTTCCTAGTATGGAGTGGAACACAGAATGATTTGTCTGTTTTATGTGATAATTTAAACCGTAATCTTTTAAATATTAACATTGTTTTTAAAAGTAGCGAGTCCGAACTTTCCTTTTTGGATTTGTGCATTTATGTGAAGGATGGACACCTTCACACTAAAACCTTCAGAAAAGACACTGACTGTAATGGTTATATTGACAGGCAAAGTCTTCACCACAGGAACTGGCTTGATGGGATTCCGTACAGCCAGTTCTTGAGGGTGAGACGGAATTGCACTGAGGAAGATACTTGTAAAGAACAAATGAAGGAAATGGGCCAACGCTTTATAGAAAAAGGCTACCAAGAGGAACAAATAGAAGGGGCAAAAGAAAAAGCCTTGAGTATAGAGAGACAAAGTCTTTTAGTGAACTCCAAAAAGGATCGTAAGGATGACAGAATTTGCTGGTCTTTTATTAGTAATTTTAATTCTCAACATAAGGAGATTGAGACTGTTTTTAGGAATAATTGGAAGATTTTAAAACAGGATCCAATAATAGGGGATAAACTACCTGACAAACCTGTTTTTATCTATAGACGTGCCCCTAGCATTAAGGATAAACTTGTTAGAAGTACTTTAGATGAAGTAAAAAGATCTAGCATCAGAACTTTGGGATTCCACAGATGTGGTTTATGCACTATATGCAGACTGGTAAAGGGTCCGAGTAAAATCAAGGATTTCTGTGTGAAAAATATTACCTATCCCATCAGAGAATTCCTTACGTGTAATACGAAATATGTCGTGTATGGGTTAGAATGTAAGTGTGGGCTGGTTTATATTGGTAAAACCAGTAGAAATTTGAAAGTTCGTCTAGCTGAACACACTTATAATATTAAAAAGGGACTTGAAACTCACACAGTATCAGCCCACTTCAAGAAAGCTCATAATTCTAATCCAGGGGCAATTAAGTCCTTCTGGGGAATACAAGCTATTCTGCCATCATGGAAAAACAAAGATGATGATATAAGATTGGCAAAGGCAGAAATGAAGTGGATTCACACTTTAAAAACACTGACTCCAGGAGGACTCAATGGTGAATTTGAGTTGAAGTGGTTTTTATAAATATGTTTTTTTATAAATATGTTTTTTATAAATATTTTAGAAAATGTGTTTATAATTCACCTTTGTTTGTCAAATATGAAGTCTCATGCTGCTTTTGTTTTTATTCGGAATATTTTTTATAAATGTGTTTATAATCCACCTCTGCTGTAAAATATGAAGTCTCATGCTGCTATTGTTTTTATTGTTTTTTATTTGGAACTACATTCTCCTGATTCCTCTTTCTGTTTCTTTTATGATGGACATATGGACGTTTTTTGCTTTGATACTATTGGAGGACAAGATAACAGAGCTTCTGTTTTGATTACATCAAGTTCCGCCTATTTTTCCCGGAGATGGAACGCAAAAACTACTTCCTGTCTCCACCGATGGAACGCACACGCACTTCCGCTTCCGGGGGTGACCACTTCCGGTCGCGGCTGGAAACGCCGCGCCGTTTGGCGGGCAAATAAGACATTTGTGTGGCTAATTATACATGATATCTAGGGGTATAAATATGCCCCTCTAAGAGACTACCACTATGCTTCTGATGAAGGACTTTGGTGTCCGAAACACGTCAAGCTAGTGGTACCAGGTGTGGAGCAGTGGAGCTGTCTTCTTTGGATGACCTTCCCTTCTGATCCGCTGTAGAAGTCCGGACTCTTCAGTGTTTCCTCTTGGGAGGGTAATTCGTTTTCCAGCTGCCAGCACCCTGTTTTACCCACCTATGTGTGTGGTTATATGCCTTGTATCTTTTTACCTATTGTGAGTGTTTTGTGAAATAAATTTTGTTGTCCCGTCCTTTTCCAAATTGGTCTGCCCTATGATTTGCTTTTTTGTCTTGAGATAAGAGACTACTTTTTTGGAGGACGCTACAGAGGACACCTACAAACACTCTATAAAGGGATCACAAGGGGACTTTCTCACATTCATCTATATCAGATGTAAGGACCCTCTTATATGTGTTTTTGCGCCTATCACCTTCCATTTTGCTGTACAACTGTAACTTACCCTTTGAAACCTTGTGTCCCGTGTTAGAAAGGTGAAACAGAAGCTGTTTCGTGTCTTTCAAGGACGATTCGAGTGAATCTGAACACAGCAGTAAGTCATCTACATACTGTATTAATACTGATCCGCTCTCAGGTTGAAAGGATTGTAAACAGTCATGCAAAGCCTGGGAGAAAATACTTGGGCTGTCAATGAAACCTTGGGGGAGACGTGTCCAAGTGTACTGTACTCCTCAGTATGTAAATGCAAACAAATATTGGCGGTCAGGGTGCAGAGGGACCGAAAAGAAAGCAGAACAGAGGTCAATGACAGTGAAAAATTTCGCAGTAGGGGGAATTTGCATGAGGATGACAGCTGGATTTGGCACTACGGGGAATTGGCTCTCAACTATCTTGTTTATCCCCCTTAGATCCTGCACTAGCCTGTAACCCCTCCCCCCACTCTTTTTCACAGGGAAGATGGGACTATTGGCAGTGCTGGACGTCCTAACTAGGATGCCCTGTTGTAACAAGCGCTCTATGACTGGGTACACTCCTAATTCCACCTCTGGCTTCAGAGGATACTGTGGGATTTTTGGAGCTATCCTACCATCTTTTACTTGCACTACTACAGGAGCTACATTTGCCATCAATCCAGTGTCTTGTCCATCTTTGGTCCAGAGGGATTCCGGTATCTGGGAGATCATTTCCTCTACCTTGGATGGACACCTGTCTATAACAGCAGAGTGTGACATTAACCTTTGTGGGGTGTCTAACATATCCTGCACTTCCTGAACGTGATTCTCGGGTATATCTAAGAAGACACCCACAGGAGTACAATATATGACACACATCATCTTGCACAATAAATATCTCCCAAGTAGATTAGTCGGAGCCGATGCAGCTAGCAAAAAGGAATGCTTGGTCTGCAAAGGCCCTATCGTAATCTCTGCTGGTCTACTTAAGGGATAGTGTTGCACTACTCCTGTTACCCCCATTGCTGAAATTGTTTTACCCGTTGTTTTCATACCTACCGTTGAATTTAACACTGACCTGGCCGCCCCTGTATCTACAAGGAAAGGTAGTGATCTACCAGCTACATCAACTGTAACCTCGGGTTCATTTCCAAGGCTAGCAATCAACTTTACTGGCTGCAAACTACAGGTGTGGCCTAACCCCTATTGTATGTTGTGACCCTCCCGCAGCGCGCTGGCAGCTACAATATGTGAGGGGGGTAGCTGAGAATTTCCAGAGGTCTGCCAGTCCTTCCTAGGTGGGTACCTCCTTGTTTCCCCTGCATGTGGCTCATAATTCCTCCTATGCGGTCCCTGATCCCAATTACGTGTGTTATGCTGTGAGTCATGTTCTGGTCTAGGGGGTCGATATACGTTGCTTTTATAATTACAGTTCAGTGAGTAATGTCCTTCCCTCTGGCAATTATAACATTTTACTACATACGACTTACCATCAGGGGTCTGGGGTTTTGGCTGATGTGGCTTCGTTGTCAGGGCTTTGATACTTACGGTCATCAGCTTATCCCCCTGTGACTCCCTGTGTTTAATGATGTTCCGATCGTGCTCGATAGCGGACTCTCTTAATGCAGCCACCGAAATACCTCTCCAGTTAGGTTGATTGGTTTGTACCCTTGTTCTCAACGTTTCTTTCAAGCCGTCCATTAATACGGACACAGCTACCTCTCTATGGTGTACATTTTCCTTAATGTCCTCGACCCCAGTGTATCTAGCCATTTCCTGTAGTGCTCAATGGAAATATTCAGAAGCAGCTTCACCTTCTTTTTGTCTAATGGAGAAGATTTTATTCCACTTGACAACAGTTGGGAAATATACTCCTAATTGCAGATTGATCTGTCGTACATTCTCCTGAGTGTATTCATCAGTGAGAGGTACCTCTGCGTCTAATTTACAATCAGCAATGAATTTCACAGGGTCAATATTGGAGGGCAAACATGCCCGTAGCACTGTCCACCAATCTTTGTTTGTGGGTTCTGTGGCGTTACCTAGTTCTCTAATAAACCTCTGACATGCGGCTAGATCTTTTCTGGGATCGGGAAATTCAGACATAATTGTCCTCAATTCTGTCCGGGACCAGGGACAATGCATAGCAATGTTCCTGACGGGAGTTATTCCCTGAGCGTCAGTCTTCCCATTGGGGACTGCGATCACCCTGACAGGATTTAGTTCAATTACATCATTCTGGGTTGCTTCTACAATGTGAGGTGCAATTGTCTCTGCATAATGTACTGTACCGTACTTACCTGTGGACACGACCTCACCTGTCCCTCCGCTAGGGGCCTTTGCTACTGTTCTTACTGGTTGGGCCGTGCCCACTTGTGTGTCTTGTATGGTGGCTGCCAGAGAGAGTGCCGATATCGTGCTGGGCTCATCTTCTTGCTCGTAGTCCTGAGGGAAGTTTAAAATGGGATACAACTTGCACAGGTTTGCATTAATACATTTATCAAGTTCACTCTTATCATATATTAGTATGCCATTCTCTGTAGCCACTTTCTCTCCTGTAATATACGGTGGTGGTGGTGCAGTTGCAATCAGTTTCCTGCTAGGGTTGGAACCAGCTGTGTGAGCTAGTTCCCTTTGCATATCACTCTCTCGTTGCCATAAATGTAAACAGTTTGAGTGTCTGATCCTTTCTTTTCGGGATTTTAACAGACATATCCTAATCCTTAAATTCTGCAACACCTCTGGATTAAAACTGCCTACCTTAGGGAATGGTTCCCTATCTTCCGCAGCCATATTTCTCACACATTATGTACCTCGCCGACCCTTTGGGCCGCGGAATGTCAACCTGAACCCTGGTTGATCGTCCCTTACTTGAGCAACTGGCCCCCATCTTTTGCAGGTATTGCCTTCTCAGAAAATCCTACAAAAAAACAAAATACTCAGTGGTAAGGCAACGGTGAAAGTTCTCCGAGCGCTCTCACCCACTCACGCCCACGTTGGCCAATACACCTAAACACTGTCGTCAGCGCCGGTCGTACCCAACCTCGGGCCCCTGTATAACCTCTATTTACTGGAAATGTGTGGGAGTGACTTACCCTAACCAGTAAATATTGGTCGTTGGAGATTTCCTGAGTGACCAGCGAAACTCCCTTAAAACAAAAAAATTGTTACACAAATCACGTTGCGTGTACTACACCCAGCGCCAATGGTCCCGCGATTTTTACGCACAACTTGTAAAAGGGTATCGCGGTGGGCTAAGTATTGCACTCACAAACGCGCGGTACAATCGCCCAGCGTATAGGTAACTGTTACTTATCCGCCGTGCGACCAATGGAATCGTTTTTCAGGCTGTGAAACCTCAGGCGGAGCGTATCTGAACGGGCCTATATGGGTACTACGCCAACCACCTGGGCTGCGCTCTCTACACAAAACCTCGCTGACCTTTTAGGCCGCGGTATAAAGAGCTTCGCGTGACTTTGTCAGCGGTTTTCTGACTTCGCTGACCTCTTGGTCTGCTGTTATACTAATTGCTCCTTTATACCTTAATCAATGTCAACGTGAGCAAGCCACTCTCACGCCACCAAGTGTCCACTCACCTGGTGTGGTCTCTGACGGGATCCCGAATTCCCTGGGTCCACAAAACCTTTATTGTTTGCACACTCACGCTTGTTCACTCATATACACTTTGGTTTTTCTGTACAGAAAATTAACTTTCATTCAGGAAAACAGCCCCAATTCCAGAGGTGATACAGTAAAAAAGGTATTTAAACTAAATATTGGACACTGATCAATTTGTGCTATTATCGCGTGGCTACCGTTTCGCGCCTAAACTAAAACAATGCTATTGTGTGCTTTGTATTTAGCGGTCGTACTTTTACGCACGTTGCGTGAACACGCCACGTGTGTATGCCTTTACGTTGCGTACGCAGTCCCGTATGCTATTCGAGACACGTGTACAAAGGCCGTACGTCCGCAGTACTACAAAACCCACACTTCTATAAATGTAAGCGATATCTAACTATAATCACTTACTTAACACACACACAGTTTCTACTGTATAAACCTTTACAACTAGGCCAGGCTGCGTGTGTGTCTTACACTTACTTCCTTAACTATTAACTCTATATTTTAACTAAATAGCAACAAATTTTCTCAGTACAGGTCAAAATGTATCTAGTAATCAATGCTTATGGCAAAAATGTGAGCAGATATGCAAAGTACAAAATACAGGTGTATGCGTGTGTTGCGTGCGCATTTGGCGCCAAAACAGAAATTTACAGATTTTAAAAAGGAAAAATAGCTTTTGCGTTCTTACCTTACGGATCCCTCCAGCATCCCTTCAAACCATGCAGCGCAGACGCTTATCTAATCAGCACTAGTGTATCCATCGACCAAGAGAAGGCTTACAGAGGATACCTTTCCGCCCTTTGCTGATGGATAAAGTCTGCGTAAATCTGCTAGGCTTCGGGTATGAGGAGGAACCGGACGACCTCCCAATTGATAATGTCGATATTATCCTAGACCGCAAAGCTATACCTCTAAATACACTATTATCGTGGAGCCGCTATGGCCGCTAGGCGGAATACACGTGCTACGCACTTTGTACGCTATTTGCGTACAGAGTCCTGCACGAGGTACGCACTTGGCGTACACACACCGCGCTGAGTGTACAAAGTACACACAGCGAGCGCACACACACTTGATAACCTTTAAACCTTGTTAATGATACAATGTAATGATATGCTTACACTTTAAACCCTTAACAGCAAAGTACTGCAATGATGTTATACCTTAAACCTTAAGTAGCACTGACGGTATAAAGTAACCGCAGTGCGTACACCTTATCAATACTTATACACCTTATACAGATAAATACACTATAATGCCCATGCAGGAAAGTGAAAACACAACACTGATTTGTAGTTGCAACCACAGGGTTCTAAGGCCACAGTGGATTAATTCCAAAAGGTAAAACAGTACAAATCATACACTACAGGCTAACAAGTAAATCTAAACAGAATAATGGCTACAGAGAATGTACATACGTGAGAATGTTTGCAAGCTCAACCCGAGTCGGTCCTCCGCTGGTCATACAGATAGCGTTCAGAGTCTTCTGACCGGCTAGGCAACAATGGGCTTTTTATACACAACATGCATACACAATACAATGGTCACTGTTATCTCATTGTCCATTGGACACAGGGATGTGTCTCTACATTACAGAAGAGGTCATAGGTGGATTTGAATAGGTGGGCGATGTCTTTCCCCAACTGCTCTTGTGGGTGGTATCCTCTGGATTCCCGCCGCATACATAATATACTGTAAATACTGTTAATGTTCATATTCTACTTTTGCACATAACTATACGCAGGAACAAGCGATCTTTCTCTAACCAACACCGGAATGTTACCCTCAAAATACCCTACAGCTGGATACTAGACATCACCTTCCAACCTTTATCTGACCCTTCCTATCATGCAAAGGCGAATCCCATTGTCCAGGAACTGTTTAAACTATTAATACTCGCTGACATGGTGCAAGGGAACTATGGGTACAAAATGCACTATTTGGGTTAAATATGTAATGTTCTAATAACCCTCTATGCATTTACAAACTCTACCGTAAATGCGCATACCACGCGCTAAGGCGCATGGCCGTGAAAAGCTCCGTTACGCAAATTGTGGATATGCGCACGCACAGCAGACTGAGTGCATGCGCAGCGGGCATGTGCCTGGGGTTAGTACGTGGGGCATGCATTACAATATTTTTTGACTTTGACAGAGCAGAATATAGATATAAACTGTATTTACTGTACATTATGTATGCGGCGGGAATCCAGAGGAGACCACCCACAAGAGCAGTTGGAACAGACATCGCCCACCTATTCAAACCGACCTATGACCTCTTCTGTACTGTAAATGACCATTCCTGTGTCCAATGGACGAAGAGATTACAGTATCCATTGTGTTAAGTTTTGGAAGAATTGTATAAAGAGAGCCTGCTGCAGGCCTGGTCAGACACAAGACTCTCAAAGTTATCTATCAGATGACCGAGGACCAGACTGGGTAGCGCGGCAAAATCATGTATGTACCATTGACTGTAGCCATTATTCTGTTGTATTGTATTGTATTGTTTATATTGTAACCCCCTTTCAGTAATAATATGTTGTGGTGTCGGAACCCAGCATTTTAAATAGCAAACCGGTGTCGTGTTTTCCTTTCCCTGCTAAGGTTTAAAAGTCTATTACTATCGCTTGCATTGCTGTTAAGGGTTCGCGATGTACCTCTGGGTGTGTACGCGCTGTGTGTACTTTGTACCGTCAGCGCTGCATTTGTACGCAAAGTCCGTACACTGTACAAACTACGTAGGTGGTGTACTAAGTATAGCGGCTGCAGCGGCTTCATGATAAAGTGTATTTAAAGTGTATTTAAGGTAAAGCTTTTTATTCCTGTATATAAATCAGCATTATCAATTGAGGGTATCGTCCGGTTTTCCACATACTCACAGCCTAACAGGTCACAGCAGACTTAATCTATTAGCAAAAGGGCGGACAGAAAGTATCCTACGTAACCTTTTCTTGGTCGATGGATACACTGAAAACCCTACTTGTGTGCTGATTAGATGACGTCTGCTCTGTATGGTTTGTAGGGATGCTGGTAGAACCCGTAAAACAAACAGGAAAAAAGCTATTTAGAAAGCGGTGAAAAAAAAATTTGGCAAACAAAAAAGCGTACACAAAAGACACCCATACTTTGCATACCCTCTCAAATTGTTGCAAAACAAAGTTCAAATAAGTCATATTGTGTTTCATTCAGATTGGATTGTTTATCTGTTCAAGTAGGTTTAAAAGTACATTTAAAAGTTGCTGCATAGCCTTGATATAGTTTTTTTTTTTTTAACTCAGGCCTAAAATAACTTCAGGTGCTTGTATAATGTGTGATTTCTTTGTGACAAAGGAAGCCGCATGGCCTGTCCTCCATTTTGGACTAACCACATGGCCTGTCCACCATTTTGTGTAATCCTCGTGGATGTGGAAGGGGGAGGAGCAGTGGCCATTTTAGGAAGGTCATTTTCTAAATAGCTGATTTTCAGACTGCTCAGAATAATCAGCTTTCCTTGGTCACATCAAGCACAATTTATGAGTTACCAATGCATTTATTTAACCCATGCCATAGTCAATTAGAAATAGTTTCAGTTGGGACTAGTGAGAGTTAATAGTGAGATGAATACTTGATGTAAGAATTACACACAGATATAAAAAAAAAAGTTTTTTTTTCTTTTTCCTCCAGGATTTAGTTAACTCTGCTTGCTAGTTTAGGATAGCCATTGAAATGTTAATTAACCTGTCCCACTACCCTCTTGAACAGGCATATGAACCTCTGTTGATATGCAAATTAGAGACTTTGAAGGAAATGCATTCATTCAGTATGTGTATACTGTGTGGGGGTTCTATGAGAATCAAGTGGTATATATATAAATATATATTATATATAATATTATTATAATTATGTGTATATTTATATCAGTGTATGTTCTGCAAGATAGCTATCCAATCTGAATCATACCATTTAAATTATTGATTATTGCTAGATTCATTATAGATCTGTGTGAAACCGAATACATTTGTTGCTATATAGTTAAAACTAAAATAACAGTGTTTAAGGAAATAAGTGTAAAGACACAAAACGCAGTTCTGGTTAAACGGAACAAGTGTGTGTTGTGTTTAGTGGGCAATAGTAGTTTTATTGCTCACATTTATCGAAGTTGTGTGAGTTGTTTTATTGCATACGCACATTGGTACACGTGGTACGGAATGTGAGGACAGCGTACAAAAACGTGCACATGGCGCAAGGCCGCACACGTGGCATAGAGGTACGCACGGTTTCATAATTATGCAAGCTTGCGTAGGGTTGTGTGCGCATAATAAAACCACACAATAGTGTTGTTTAGCTTAAAGGTGGGACAGTAGCCATGCTACAATAGCACAAAACTACTCGGTTTCTAAAGCAGATTAGTATAAAACTTTTTGTTTAAACTGTATTGCCTCTGGCGGTAAAGCTGCCTATCTGAATGAATTAAAATTTTCTGTACAGAAAAACAAAGTGTATTTGAGTGAGCGAACGCAGGAGTGAGTGGGATTCGAACCCCGGAAATCGGGATCCCGTGTGGTACATCAAGTGAGTGGAGGCTTGGTGGCGTGAAACGGCTAACTCACGTTAATATAAGGTTTAATACGCAAATCGTGAGGAGATTTGCAGAGGAGCGTAATATGGAATTGTGCATTGTGTAGTATTGAAGTAAAAGGGTTTTTTGTTACGCTGCGGCTGAGGTTTCGCAGCTTGTGATTCGATTCCAGTGGTCGTATGGCAGATAAGTAACAAGTACCTATACGCTGTGCGATTGGACCGCGCGTTTGTGGTTGCGATATATAGCGCAACTTGATATCCTTTTTACGAGCTTTTGCATAAAATCGCGGTATCATTAGCACTGTATAGAGCATACGCAAGCGTGATTTGTGTATAATAAAGTGCATAGGGAGTTTTCGCTGGTCTCTCTCAGGAATATCTCCACCGACTGATACTTTACTGGAAATGGTAAGTTATTCCTAAAAACTTCCAGTAAATATAGGTCAATAGGGGCCCTAGGTTGGGTACATTGCCTTCGCTATCGACAGTGTATGGTAGTACTGGCCAACGTGGGCATGAGTGAGTGAAAGCGCTAGGTGTCTTTCACCGTCTATCTGCGGTGTGCATTGGGGATTGCGTTTATTGGCAAAAAGTCCGCGATGGGATCCAATTGCACAAGCGGTGGACGTTTGGTAACCAGGGTTCAGGTTGAAGAGCCGCGGCCCAGGGGGTCAGCGAGGTTTATTATGTGTGAAAAATATGGGTCACACACGGAGGCTTTTTGCAATGAATGGGTATGTATGACTGACAAAGATAGGGTACCATTCCCTAAAGTGGGCAGCTTTGAACCAGAGGTACTGCAGAATGTAAGCAGTAAAATATGTCTTCTTAAATCCAGAAAACAAAGGATTAGACATAACGATTGTTTAAAATTATGGCAACAAGAGGGGGATATGCAAAGGGAACAAATTCGCAAAGCAGGTTCAAAGCCTAGCAGGAATGAGAACACAAACACACCATTGTCGACACAGGTCGAAGGGGAAGAGATGGCTACAGTCAATGGTATATCTGTAAATGATAGGAGTATGCAAAAACAATGTATTAACCCTAATTTTTGCAAGATGTATCCTGTTTTGAAGTCTTTTCAAGGTTATAGGTCACAGGAAGATAAAGGATCCAGCCAAATCGCAGCTCTCCTCCAAGCAGTCACCTTGCTGGAAACTCAGGTGGGGCCTGTCCAACCAGGTAGAGCAGTAACAATATTCCCCAATGAAAGAACTAGTGAGGTCACAGCTACCGGTAAGTGTGAGACAGTTCATTGCACAGAGACAACAACACCTCACAGTAAACAGATTAGGAACGTAATGGTAGAATTACACCCTGTCTTGGAAATAGTAACTCCCAATGGGGGAACCGATAGTCAGGGAGTAATCCTCACCAGGAATAATGCAATGTATTGCCCGTGGCCCAGAGATGAGCTGCGATCAATCATTTCAGAATTCCCCGACCCTCGGAAGCATTTAGCCAGATGTCAGAAGTTTATCAGAGATCTAGGTAATGCGTATGAACCGACAAACAAACACTGGCGGATATTTTTGAAAGCGTGCCTACCCGCTAATATTGACACCCAAAAATGTATCACTGATTGTAGATTAGAGTCGGATAGTCTTATGACTGACAAACACAATCAGGAGAACTTAGAGCAAATTAACATGCAACTAGAGTTGTATTTCCCCACAACTGTTAAGTGGAGAAGAATTTTCTCCATAAAGCAGAGGGAAAATGAAATGACATCTGAATATTTCCATCGGGCCCTGCAAATAATGGATAGATACATTGGGGTATCAGATACAGGGAACGATGCGAATTACAGGGAGGTGGCTGTCTCTGTGCTAATGGACGGACTCAATAAGACAGTAAGGGACAGGGTACAAACATCTTTGCCTAATTGGAGAGGGGTCACAGTAGCTTGTCTTAGAGAGTGCGTAATTGAACACCACAAGAATATTGTTAGGCGTAGAAAACAACAGGAGGAGAAGCTGAGGATTGAAAGTATACAGGCTCTTACATCAAAGTCTCATCAGCCTAAATCCCAAAACCCTGGTGGTAAGAAAAGGCCATTAATATGTTACACTTGTAAAAATAAAGGACATTTTGCCAGAGATTGTAGGAGTAGTAGAACACATAGCCAATATAGACCCCTAGACAGAGAAAACAAGCCACATTATTAAACACATAGACGGGATCAAGGGACATATAGTAAGGAATCACGAGCCATATAGAAAACACAGATTCGGTTAATGGGAAGAACGGAATAAATGCAACATTACCCTTTTAACAAAATTTACTGGCGTTGAGAAGAGGTCTCTAAACTTTTGCTTCTTTCTCTAGCAGAAGTGACCTCTAATTAACTTAACAGAAGTTTTGTTAGAGATGGTATACATATAGTGTGCTCCCGCCCAGGAAGTACGAATTATGTTGGATACCCACGAAGACTAATGTTGCATTTCACTGTTTTAGATGCATGTCCATCACAGGTAGAGGAAATTATCTCAAAGATACCGGGTTCCCTATGAACTTAGAATGGATAGGACACTGGATTGATGGCTGGGATAGTCCCAGTAGAGATATAACACACATAGAATTTTTTTTAGGGGAGCAGACCGAGTAGGGAATCATTCCCCGTAGTGCCCAATCCAGTTGTCAAATTTTGTAAAATCTTCTTTGCCTCTACAAACGTATGTTACTAAACTCTATGTGATTTGTCTTCAAAGTTTCCTCCTCATCTCTTATGTTCACCGACAGGATTACAGTTCAGACGCCACATGCCTACTCGGTCCTTCAGAGTTTATTTATTATTTATTTATTAACAGTTTCTTATATAGCGCAGCAAATTCTGTTGCGCTTTATAATTTGAAATAACAATAACAAACTGGGTGATAACAGTCATAGAGGTAGGAAGGCCCTGCTCGCAAGCTTACAATCTATAGGGAAATAGGCATATGTACACAAGGAAAGGTGCTATCTATTGCATAGAATGAAAAGACATGTGAGGATATGTGTGGACTGTACAGAGTGGATGTAATTTGATAGGAAGGTTTATGAAAGTTATGTGGGCGGTTCTGGAATGTGATAAGCTTGCCTAAAGAGGTGAGTTTTGAGGGAACGCTTAAAGGTTTGGAGACTAGAGGAGAGTCTTATTGTGCGTGGTAGGGCATTCCACAGAGTGGGTGCAGCCCGATGAAAGTCCTGCAGTCGTGAGTGGGAGCGAGTAATGAGTGTGGATGAGAGACACAGGTCTTGTGAAGAGCGAAGAGGTCGGGTTGGGAGATATTTTGTGATAAGCGAAGTGATGTACGTTGGTGTAGTTTGGTTAATGGCCTTATGTGTGAGTAAAAGTATTTTATATTGAATGCGGTAGAGTACAGGTAACCAATGGAGGGACTGACAGAGTGGATCTGCAGATGATGAACGTCTAGCGAGGAAGATAAGCCTCGCCGCTGCATTCAGAATGGATTGTAGTGGTGAGAGTCTCGTTTTGGGAAGACCAGTTAGGGGACTATTGCAATAATCAATGCGGGAGATAATGAGAGCGTGGATTAGAGTTTTTGCAGTGTCTTGTGTAAGCTATGGTCGTGTTTTGGATATGTTTTTTAGATGCATGTAACATGATCTTGAGACAGATTGAATGTGGGGAACAAAGGACAGATCAGAGTCAAGGATGACACCTAGGCAGCGAGCTTGTGGGGTAGGGTAGATAGTCGAGTTTTCAACAGTGATAGAGATATCAGGTTGGTATCTACTATTGGCCGGTGGAAATATAATTAACTCTGTCTTTGAAATATTAAGTTTGAGGTGGCGAGATGTCATCCAGGATGAGATGGCAGAAAGGCATTCAGTGACACGGTCCAGTACAGATAGGGACAAGTCAGGGGAGGATAGGTAGATTTGAGTATCATCTGCGTACAGATGATACTGAAAACCAAAAGAGCTGATTAGTTTACCAAGAGATGAGGTATAGATAGAGAAAAGTAGAGGACCCAAGACTGAGCCTTGCGGTACTCCAACTGAAAGAGGTAGCGAAGAGGAGATAGATTCAGAGAAGCGAACACTGAAGGAGCGATTAGATAGGTACGATAGGAACCAAGAAAGGGCTGTGTCTTTAAGACCTAGGGATTGTAGTGTCTGTATGAGAAGAGAGTGGTCTACGGTGTCAAATGCAGCAGATAGGTCTAGAAGAATAAGTAGTGAGTAGTGGCCTTTAGACTTCGTAGTGACCAAATCATTAACCACTTTAGTCAGTGCCGTCTCTGTGGAATGTTGGGAACGGAAGCCTGACTGAAGTGGGTCCAACAAAGTGTATGAGTTAAGAAAGTGTGTGAGTCGAGTGTAGGCAAGTCTCTCAAGTAGCTTAGAGAGACAAGGGAGCTGAGAGATAGGGCGGTAGTTTGAGAGAGCATTAGGGTCAGAATTTTGTTTTTTTAAAATAGGAGTAATCACTGCATGCTTGAAGAGTGAAGGAAAAATACCAGTAGAGAGAAAGAGATTACAGATGTTAGTTAAGGTAGGGATGAGCACCAGAGACAGAGCTTTACTTATTTGTGAGGGTAAAGGATCAAGAGGAGAGGTAGTAGAGAAGCAGGATGAGAAGAGTGATGATACTTCATCTTCATTTGTGGGATCAAATGAAGAAAGAGTGCCAGAGGGTTCAGGTAAAGAACGGAGCAGGTCACTGGCTGCCGAAGAGCATACCATTTCATCTCGGATCTTAGCAATCTTCTCCTTGAAGTAGGAAGCAAGATCCTGTGCCTTGATAGTGGCTGGTGGGGTAGGTGCGGGAGGATTCAGAAGTGATTTAAATGTATTAAAGAGTCGTTTGGGGTTAGAAGCTTGAGCAGAGATAAGAGTTTGGAAATATGTTTGTTTGGCAGTGTCCAGGGCATTTTTATAAGAATGGTAGACTGTCTTATATGTGAGGAAGTCACTTGAAATACGAGATTTACGCCACTGACGCTCAAGTTTTCGTGTGAGTTCTTGTAGTTGTCTTGTTAATTTGGAGTGCCATGGTTGACATCTAGGCCTACGTGGAGTGTGATGGGTAGCTGGAGCCACTTCATCAAGGGCTAGTTCTGCCCAAATCCAGTATATCTCACCAGCATAGGGACACCAGTATTAATGCAGTGTGCCTGGTCATGCACAAAGGGTGGAGAATGGGAATACTGGCGAAGGAAAACTGTGTATAGACACCGATATGCATGATGGTGTGACAGCCTGATGGTGAACGCAAATCTGACAAATTTTCTTTTTATTATTTCCCCTCTCTTTTCGCTTTCCACAGACGGTTTACTTCACACGACTAATAATACACAACAGTTAAACACATTCAAAAAAGATTTGTGTTCCCTACAGGAATAGGCAGTCTGGAGGACAAAGGGGTATGGCCAGGAGTCCTCAGGACTTTGGACAGGTGGACACGGTAAGCCAGTGGCCCCCAGAGCATACCATCCAAGTCTAGCTAAGGTGGCACATGGTCTGACTCATCTAGGCAAAAAGGGTATGTGCAGGCTGATGAGAGCCTACTGGAGTGCGCCAGGATTCTCTTCTCATGCAGGTAAGAGAGCAATGACATGTTTTACTTGCTTGAGGAAGAATATTGGTAAGTCAATACCAACAGAGCCATCCCATATCCCTCCTACAGACGGACCTTTTCAGGTAATACAAATCGATTTCATGCAGTTACCACCCTGTAGAAATTTAAAATACGTGTTAGTTTGTATTGAGGTATTTTCCAATTGGGTAGAAGCGTTCCCTGCTGCCACAAATACTGCTACGTTCACTGCAATGAAAATTGTGCAGGAATTTGTGTGTAGATATGGTAGAATAATTGAAAGTGATAGGGGTACCCATTTTACAGGTGAAGTCTTTCAGGTCATGTGCAAACTGATGGGAATTAATAGCAAGCTGCATACTCCGTACCGACCACAGGCGAGTGCGAAGGTGGAGAGAATGAACAGCACTATAAAGAACAAGCTGAGCAGAGTAATGGCTGAAACTGGATTGTCGTGGCCAGAAGCTTAGCCACTAGTATTGTACAGCATCAGATCCACTCCCAGGTCTCCCCTTAACCTATCACCCTTTGAAATTCTTTTTGGTCGACAACCTCATGTAATGATAGACCCCCAGGATGATTTGAAATGTAATAATGAAGTGACTGTGAGATATTTGGTTGGGATGAGCCAGCTGCTGAGAAATCAACAAAGAAATTTAAAGCTGGTGATTCCTGACCTACCGAACAGTAATTGTCATGACATTGAACCTGGGGATTATGTGATGATTCGAAATTTCTTACGCTCAGGTTGCTTCATAGACAGGTGGGAAGGACCGTATCAAGTCTTGTTAACCACGACAGCACTAAAGGTCGCCGAAAGAGAGACTTGGGTCCACTCGTCCCACTGCAAGAAGGTCGCTGACCCGGAGAAGACTCGTGACAAAGAGCAAGGTGGAGAGAACCTCGTATCACTAGAGTGTTTGTTCCGGGAAAGTTGAGAGGCAGGACTGTTGAAAGGCATCTGAGCACGGAGAGCAACAAGATCTAGAACGGTTGTCGCACCACTTTTCTTTTTTCACCTCCCCCTGCATTTTCCTTTCTTTTCTCCTTCTTATTTTCCTCCTTTCCCCTAACGAAATGGATCGATCACAAGAGACTGCGTTTCGGGTTCTGTTAGTAATTCTGGTTTTGATCAGGACAGTTTGTTTTTGTGAGGGTCCCAGAGAGGTCGAGCAGGGATCTGGAATGGGTTCTGATGGCGAGTATGAATTTGTAGGATCTCAGGAGCAGCACATCACTTTACTTAAGGCTGGCATCAGTAAGCACTCTGGTAGTCAGGGAGCTCGGAGGCACTGTGAAGGGTTATTGTCTGATGAAAATTGTATTTGTAGGAATTGTGAGAATATAGTCGAGGATGGGTGCATCCAGAGATGTCATTCCAACCTTAATATCGACATGGACAGTCATCCGTTGAGTTATTACCACTCACTAGTGGGTAAGGTCTTAAACCAGACAGAATGCTGGGTGTGCTCACAGGTACCTCAAGGTCAGAGCAAGTCAGGATTAGTACCGTACCCTTTAGCAATAGATGAGGTACTCGAATTGCGGGGTGGGAGGCCGGTGGACAAGAAATTCAATATTTCTAGGCCCCCTAGTTTGAAGCTCCACCAGTATCATGTAGACAGGTCCTTATTGTGCTTTAATATTTCCAATTACCGAAAACCGGTAAATTGGGAAGTGATGTGGAATAACCAGACAATGACCTTTTCACACAGAGCTGATAGAATACCCATAGACTCTGAACTTGTGGGTTGGAAGAATATCGTCAGGGTATTGTGCCCATATCATCCAGCCCGATACTTGTACTGAGCAGATGGGAAAACTAGGGATTGGTTTCTTTACTTGCAAAGTTTGCAATATGGTGATGTTATATTTTGTCCCCTATGTTCTCCCAGATGATGCCTATTTCATATGTGGGAGGAAAGCGTACAAGTGGCTTGCCCCGAGCTCAGAGGGATTGTGCTAAATTGGGAAAGCACTGCCAGAGGTCATGACCATAACCCATGATAAGATGAAAGACGTTCACCGCAGTGCTCAGGCTCCTTATACTCATACTCACTATGAACACATCATCAAGAGACACCTCATAGATAGGACAGAGCACGCAGCCTCTGATTTGATCCACGAATCCACCGGGATTCAGTTCCTTCTCGCATTAGACATCACCCGTACTGCCAGAGGAACTATAAATTATAGGTATATCCATGCGCTAGCGAACTTGATAGACAATATCACTGAGATGTATGACGACACCTTCAGGTATACGGGAAGGGAGTTACAAGCCTACAAGAAGGAACTGATTCAGCACAGGATGGTCCTTAATTATGTCACAGCCGTGACAGGTGAGTACTGTGTTACTCTGGCAACTCAATATGGTGTGAAGTGCTGTACATATATCACGAACAGCACTGATGACCCCACGGAGATCATCGATCAAAAGATGTACGATATCTTGCAGTTGAAGTGGGAGTTCAGGAGGAAGCACAACCTTACCTTAGCGACTGTGAGTAATGAACTGACTGGCTGGGTCTCATGGTTGAACCCACGCAATTGGTTCTCAGGTTTAGGAGAGTGGGCTCAAAATGTCATCATGAGTGTAGGGAAGTTTCTCCTTTGTATCCTGGGAGTCGTCATAATTATTGGTTCGATATTCAGGTGTGTTTGAATTCTGACGCGGCGCAAGCATGGCACAAATTTGATGAGTCTAAGGAGTGAAGGCATTGTTACAGCAGTAGATTTAATTTATGACCCATCCATAGAGACAGTGTTATGATAAGGATGGCAAATGAATTTCATGGCCTGTTTCTTTCACCCGTTTTTCTTTTGTCTCCCCCTCTGCCCAGATACATCCATCCGGAAAAGACATCAACCCTACCCAAAATGTTTATGTGAATGTATTTTTATATATGTGTCTTATCTTCATCTCTGCAACCTCCAGCTAATGGCACACATAGTCGACAGGTGATATCCACATATACTAGCACTCACATATGTTTCCCCCTCCGTGTATCATCAACTAAAATGTGGACCCCATTAGTTGGAACAAGAAGCCGAAAAGAGCTCGGTAGTATTTGTTGGCCCATTTACAGACCCTTAGTACGGGATGAGAAGGATTTAATGTATACTTCGCAATACCTCGAAGCTTATTTAGAACATATACGGCACGATGATACATGCCCCCTAGACATGGATTCATACATACATGCTTTTTACTATCCCACTAGGTCATATATTTCCCACCGACAACTCTCCCCCGACCATCCAAGCTTCTGTAGATATTGTATAGATATTTTTCTATTTATTGATTAGATAGTGGCAGTTATTGGTGACTGCCAAAGGGCGGACTGTCAAAGTCGAAAAATATTGCAGTACACACATCACGTACAAAAAACTACACACACATGGCCTCCGTGCGCGTACTTGCTTTGCCGTGCGTGCGCATTTTCGCAATTTGCGTATGGTCGCTCCCACGGTCCTGCGCATTAGTGCATGGTATGAGTATTTACGGTAGAGTTTGTGAACGCCTGGAAAAGCCATCACATTACATATTTAATCCAAACAGTGCACAATGTACACATAGTTTCCCTGCTCCACATCAGAATTGGAAAAGTGATCGGCGCAAAACATCATATAGGTATACAAAAAGTCCTTACATCTGATAATAAACAAGAGAATCCCCTTGTAGTCCTTCACTGTAGTGTTTTGCAGGTGTCCTCTTATCTCGCCCTCCAAAAGTGTGATCTCTTATCTCAAAAAAGAAAACAAATCATCGGGCAGACCAATTTGGACAAAAGGGACAAACGAATTTATTGCACAGAACACTCACAATGTATCTTTAAAAATATAGCATATATCCACAACACAAAAGGGTGGGTGTCAAGGGGTGCTATCAGCTGGAGTCAAGTTACCCTCCCGGAAAAAACGCTGGAGATTCCGGACTTCTGCAGCGTAACGGAAGGGAAGGATCATCCAAGGAAGACAGCTCCACCTCTCCCCACTGGGCACCACTAGCTTGACGCGTTTCGGACGTTAGAGTCCTTCATCAGAAGCATAGTGGTGAGTACCTGGAGTAGGGTTTTTATACCCCCAAACATTAGGCCTGATTGTCCAGCACCAACTGATTTGGCTCCCGCCAAAACGCAGCGTTTTCCGCCGCGACCGGAAGTCCCCGTCATCAGCCGCGACCGGAAGTCATCATTCCCGGCAGCGGAAGTCTACATGCGTTCCAGCGGAGGCTTACAGGAAATAGTTTATGCGGTTCACCTCCGCAAATTCGGCTGGATTTTCACTTAGTTCCTTTTCCTCCAGATAGGTAAAACGGTTTAAAACCAAGTCCATAAGATCCATAAAAAGATTATTAAGAAAACAATAGTTACAATAAAATAGAACAATTATATCATCCTAACAACAAATAATAAAACGATTAAATAATCATTATAGCACCAAAAAATTCCATAGCAGCATATTCAAAGGAGACAGGGAAATATATCTAAAAACAATATTTTAAAAGATTTTATAAAAACCACTTCAATTCAAAATCGCCATTAAGTCCTCCTGGGGTCAAAGTTTTCAAAGTATGAATCCACTTCATTTCAGCCTTTGCCAATCTAACATCATCATCAGTTTAAATGGTTACAGAACAAAGGGATTCACCTTTACAGGATAGGAGGGGACAGACTAAGGTTATAAGGTGGTGTTTGGTATCCAGCTGTAGGGTATTTTAAGGGTAATATTCCGGTGTTGGTCTGCAGAAGATCGCATGTTCCTGCGGATAGTTATGTGCAGGAGCAGAATATAGATATAAACTGTACATTATGTATGCAGCGGGAATCCATAGGAGACCACCCACAAGAGCAGTTGGAACAGACATCGCCCACCTATTCAAACCGACCTATGACCTCTCCTGTACTGTAAATGACCATCCCTGTGTCCAATGGACAAAGAGATTACAGTATCCATTGTGTTAAGTTTTGGAAGAATTGTATAAAGAGAGCCTGCTGCAGGCCTGGTCAGACACAAGACTCTCAAAGTTATCTATCAGATGACCGAGGACCAGACTGGGTAGCGCGGCGAAATCACGTATGTACCATTGACTGTAGCCATTATTCTGTTGTATTGTATTGTATTGTATTGTTTATATTGTAACTAGAGATGAGCGGGTTCGGTTCCTCTGAATCCGAACCCGCCCGAACTTCATGTTTTTTCTCACGGGTCCGAGCGACTCGGATCTTCCCGCCTTGCTCGGTTAACCCGAGCGCGCCCGAACGTCATCATGACGCTGTCGGATTCTCGCGAGGCTCGGATTCTATCGCGAGACTCGGATTCTATATAAGGAGCCGCGCGTCGCCGCCATTTTCACACGTGCATTGAGATTGATAGGGAGAGGACGTGGCTGGCGTCCTCTCCATTTAGATTAGAAGAGAGAGAGTGAGATTGATTTGAGACAGAGACACTTGATTTACTGGAGCTTAGGAGTACTGTAGAGAGTGCAGAGTTTACTAGTGACTGACCACAGTGACCACCAGACAGTGCAGTTTTATTTAATATAATCCGTTCTCTGCCTGAAAAAAACGATACACAGTGACTCAGTCACATACCATATCTGTGTGCACTGCTCAGCCCAGTGTGCTGCATCATCTATGTATATATCTGACTGTGCTCACACAGCTTATAATTGTGGGGGAGACTGGGGAGCAGTGCCAGTTATAGGTTATAGCAGGAGCCAGGAGTACATATTATTAAAATTAAACAGTGCACACTTTTGCTGCAGGAGTGCCACTGCCAGTGTGACTGACCAGTGACCTGACCACACTGACCACCAGTATAGTTAGTAGTATACTATATTGTGATTGCCTGAAAAAGTTAAACACTCGTCGTGTGACTTGTGTGGTGTTTTTTTTTTTATTCTATAAAAAACTCATTCTGCTGACAGACAGTGTCCAGCAGGTCCGTCATTATATAATATATACCTGTCCGGCTGCAGTAGTGATATATATATATTTTTTATATCATTATTTATCATCCAGTCGCAGCAGACACAGTACGGTAGTTCACGGCTGTAGCTACCTCTGTGTCGGCACTCGGCAGTCCATCCATAATTGTATACCACCTACCCGTGTTTTTTTTTTCCTTCTTCTTTATACATACTACATCTCATTATCATCCAGTCTATATTAGCAGCAGACACAGTACAGTACGGTAGTCCACGGCTGTAGCTACCTCTGTGTCGGCACTCGGCAGTCCGTCCATAATTGTATACCACCTACCCGTGGTTTTTTTTTTCTTTCTTCTTTATACATACATACTACATCTCATTATCAACCAGTCTATATTAGCAGCAGACACAGTACAGTACGGTAGTCCACGGCTGTAGCTACCTCTGTGTCGGCACTCGGCAGTCCGTCCATAATTGTATACCACCTACCCGTGGTTTTTTTTTCTTTCTTCTTTATACATACATACTACATCTCATTATCAACCAGTCTATATTAGCAGCAGACACAGTACAGTACGGTAGTCCACGGCTGTAGCTACCTCTGTGTCGGCACTTGGCAGTCCATCCATAATTGTATACCACCTACCCGTGGTTTTTTTTCCTTTCTTCTTTATACATACTACATCTCATTATCATCCAGTCTATATTAGCAGCAGATACAGTACAGTACGGTAGTCCACGGCTGTAGCTACCTCTGTGTCGGCACTCGGCAGTCCATCCATAATTGTATACCACCTACCCGTGGTTTTTTTTTCTTTCTTCTTTATACATACTACATCTCATTATCATCCAGTCTATATTAGCAGCAGACACAGTACAGTACGGTAGTCCACGGCTGTAGCTACCTCTGTGTCGGCACTCGGCAGTCCGTCCATAATTGTATACCACCTACCCGTGGTTTTTTTTTCTTTCTTCTTTATACATACATACTACATCTCTTTATCAACCAGTCTATATTAGCAGCAGACACAGTACAGTAGTCCACGGCTGTAGCTACCTCTGTGTCGGCACTCGGCAGTCCATCCATAATTGTATACCACCTACCCGTGTTTTTTTTTTCTTTCTTCTTTATACATACATACTACATCTCTTTATCAACCAGTCTATATTAGCAGCAGACACAGTACAGTACGGTAGTCCACGGCTGTAGCTACCTCTGTGTTGGCACTCGGCAGTCCGTCCATAATTGTATACTAGTATCCATCCATCTCCATTGTTTACCTGAGGTGCCTTTTAGTTGTGCCTATTAAAATATGGAGAACAAAAATGTTGAGGTTCCAAAATTAGGGAAAGATCAAGATCCACTTCCACCTCGTGCTGAAGCTGCTGCCACTAGTCATGGCCGAGACGATGAAATGCCAGCAACGTCGTCTGCCAAGGCCGATGCCCAATGTCATAGTACAGAGCATGTCAAATCCAAAACACCAAATATCAGTAAAAAAAGGACTCCAAAACCTAAAATAAAATTGTCGGAGGAGAAGCGTAAACTTGCCAATATGCCATTTACCACACGGAGTGGCAAGGAACGGCTGAGGCCCTGGCCTATGTTCATGGCTAGTGGTTCAGCTTCACATGAGGATGGAGGCACTCAGCCTCTCGCTAGAAAAATGAAAAGACTCAAGCTGGCAAAAGCAGTAGCACCGCAAAGAACTGTGCGTTCTTCGAAATCCCAAATCCACAAGGAGAGTCCAATTGTGTCGGTTGCGATGCCTGACCTTCCCAACACTGGACGTGAAGAGCATGCGCCTTCCACCATTTGCACGCCCCCTGCAAGTGCTGGAAGGAGCACCCGCAGTCCAGTTCCTGATAGTCAGATTGAAGATGTCAGTGTTGAAGTACACCAGGATGAGGAGGATATGGGTGTTGCTGGCGCTGGGGAGGAAATTGACCAGGAGGATTCTGATGGTGAGGTGGTTTGTTTAAGTCAGGCACCCGGGGAGACACCTGTTGTCCGTGGGAGGAATATGGCCGTTGACATGCCTGGTGAAAATACCAAAAAAATCAGCTCTTCGGTGTGGAACTATTTCAACAGAAATGCGGACAACAGGTGTCAAGCCGTGTGTTCCCTTTGACAAGCTGTAATAAGTAGGGGTAAGGACGTTAACCACCTCGGAACATCCTCCTTATACGTCACCTGCAGCGCATTCATAATAAGTCAGTGACAAGTTCAAAAACTTTGGGTGACAGCGGAAGCAGTCCACTGACCAGTAAATCCCTTCCTCTTGTAACCAAGCTCACGCAAACCACCCCACCAACTCCCTCAGTGTCAATTTCCTCCTTCCCCAGGAATGCCAATAGTCCTGCAGGCCATGTCACTGGCAATTCTGACGATTCCTCTCCTGCCTGGGATTCCTCCGATGCATCCTTGCGTGTAACGCCTACTGCTGCTGGCGCTGCTGTTGTTGCTGCTGGGAGTCGATGGTCATCCCAGAGGGGAAGTCGTAAGACCACTTTTACTACTTCCACCAAGCAATTGACTGTCCAACAGTCCTTTGCGAGGAAGATGAAATATCACAGCAGTCATCCTACTGCAAAGCGGATAACTGAGGCCTTGGCATCCTGGGTGGTGAGAAACGTGGTTCCGGTATCCATCATTACTGCAGAGCCAACTAGAGACTTGTTGGAGGTACTGTGTCCCCGGTACCAAATACCATCTAGGTTCCATTTCTCTAGGCAGGCGATACCGAAAATGTACACAGACCTCAGAAAAAGAGTCACCAGTGTCCTAAAAAATGCAGCTGTACCCAATGTCCACTTAACCACGGACATGTGGACAAGTGGAGCAGGGCAGGGTCAGGACTATATGACTGTGACAGCCCACTGGGTAGATGTATGGACTCCCGCCGCAAGAACAGCAGCGGCGGCACCAGTAGCAGCATCTCGCAAACGCCAACTCTTTCCTAGGCAGGCTACGCTTTGTATCACCGGTTTCCAGAATACGCACACAGCTGAAAACCTCTTACGGCAACTGAGGAAGATCATCGCGGAATGGCTTACCCCAATTGGACTCTCCTGTGGATTTGTGGCATCGGACAACGCCAGCAATATTGTGTGTGCATTAAATATGGGCAAATTCCAGCACGTCCCATGTTTTGCACATACCTTGAATTTGGTGGTGCAGAATTATTTAAAAAACGACAGGGGCGTGCAAGAGATGCTGTCGGTGGCCAGAAGAATTGCGGGACACTTTCGGCGTACAGGCACCACGTACAGAAGACTGGAGCACCACCAAAAACTACTGAACCTGCCCTGCCATCATCTGAAGCAAGAAGTGGTAACGAGGTGGAATTCAACCCTCTATATGCTTCAGAGGTTGGAGGAGCAGCAAAAGGCCATTCAAGCCTATACAATTGAGCACGATATAGGAGGTGGAATGCACCTGTCTCAAGCGCAGTGGAGAATGATTTCAACGTTGTGCAAGGTTCTGATGCCCTTTGAACTTGCCACACGTGAAGTCAGTTCAGACACTGCCAGCCTGAGTCAGGTCATTCCCCTTATCAGGCTTTTGCAGAAGAAGCTGGAGACATTGAAGGAGGAGCTAACACGGAGCGATTCCGCTAGGCATGTGGGACTTGTGGATGGAGCCCTTAATTCGCTTAACAAGGATTCACGGGTGGTCAATCTGTTGAAATCAGAGCACTACATTTTGGCCACCATGCTCGATCCTAGATTTAAAGCCTACCTTGGATCTCTCTTTCCGGCAGACACAAGTCTGCTGGGGTTGAAAGACCTGCTGGTGAGAAAATTGTCAAGTCAAGCGGAACGCGACCTGTCAACATCTCCTTCACATTCTCCCGCAACTGGGGGTGCGAGGAAAAGGCTCAGAATTCCGAGCCCACCCGCTGGCGGTGATGCAGGGCAGTCTGGAGCGACTGCTGATGCTGACATCTGGTCCGGACTGAAGGACCTGACAACGATTACGGACATGTCGTCTACTGTCACTGCATATGATTCTCTCCCCATTGGAAGAATGGTGGAGGATTATATGAGTGACCGCATCCAAGTAGGCACGTCACACAGTCCGTACTTATACTGGCAGGAAAAAGAGGCAATTTGGAGGCCCTTGCACAAACTGGCTTTATTCTACCTAAGTTGCCCTCCCACAAGTGTGTACTCCGAAAGAGTGTTTAGTGCCGCCGCTCACCTTGTCAGCAATCGGCGTACGAGGTTACATCCAGAAAATGTGGAGAAGATGATGTTCATTAAAATGAATTATAATCAATTCCTCCGCGGAGACATTGACCAGCAGCAATTGCCTCCACAAAGTACACAGGGAGCTGAGATGGTGGATTCCAGTGGGGACGAATTGATAATCTGTGAGGAGGGGGATGTACACGGTGATATATCGGAGGATGATGATGAGGTGGACATCTTGCCTCTGTAGAGCCAGTTTGTGCAAGGAGAGATTAATTGCTTCTTTTTTTGGGGGGGGTCCAAACCAACCCGTCATATCAGTCACAGTCGTGTGGCAGACCCTGTCACTGAAATGATGGGTTGGTTAAAGTGTGCATGTCCTGTTTTGTTTATACAACATAAGGGTGGGTGGGAGGGCCCAAGGACAATTCCATCTTGCACCTCTTTTTTCTTTTATTTTTCTTTGCGTCATGTGCTGTTTGGGGAGGGTTTTTTGGAAGGGCCATCCTACGTGACACTGCAGTGCCACTCCTAGATGGGCCCGGTGTTTGTGTCGGCCACTAGGGTCGCTTATCTTACTCACACAGTCAGCTACCTCATTGCGCCTCTTTTTTTCTTTGTGTCATGTGCTGTTTGGGGAGGGTTTTTTGGAAGGGACATCCTGCGTGACACTGCAGTGCCACTCCTAGATGGGCCCGGTGTTTGTGTCGGCCACTAGGGTCGCTAATCTTACTCACACAGTCAGCTACCTCATTGCGCCTCTTTTTTTCTTTGCGTCATGTGCTGTTTGGGGAGGGTTTTTTGGAAGGGACATCCTGCGTGACACTGCAGTGCCACTCCTAGATGGGCCCGGTGTTTGTGTCGGCCACTAGGGTCGCTTATCTTACTCACACAGTCAGCTACCTCATTGCGCCTCTTTTTTTCTTTGCGTCATGTGCTGTTTGGGGAGGGTTTTTTGGAAGGGCCATCCTGCGTGACACTGCAGTGCCACTCCTAGATGAGCCCGGTGTTTGTGTCGGCCACTAGGGTCGCTTATCTTACTCACACAGTCAGCTACCTCATTGCGCCTCTTTTTTTCTTTGCGTCATGTGCTGTTTGGGGAGGGTTTTTTGGAAGGGCCATCCTGCGTGACACTGCAGTGCCACTCCTAGATGGGCCCGGTGTTTGTGTCGGCCACTAGGGTCGCTTATCTTACTCACACAGTCAGCTACCTCATTGCGCCTCTTTTTTTCTTTGCGTCATGTGCTGTTTGGGGAGGGTTTTTTGGAAGGGCCATCCTGCGTGACACTGCAGTGCCACTCCTAGATGGGCCCGGTGTTTGTGTCGGCCACTAGGGTCGCTTATCTTACTCACACAGTCAGCTACCTCATTGCGCCTCTTTTTTTCTTTGCGTCATGTGCTGTTTGGGGAGGGTTTTTTGGAAGGGACATCCTGCGTGACACTGCAGTGCCACTCCTAGATGGGCCCGGTGTTTGTGTCGGCCACTAGGGTCGCTAATCTTACTCACACAGCTACCTCATTGCGCCTCTTTTTTTCTTTGCGTCATGTGCTGTTTGGGGAGGGTTTTTTGGAAGGGACATCCTGCGTGACACTGCAGTGCCACTCCTAGATGGGCCCGGTGTTTGTGTCGGCCACTAGGGTCGCTTATCTTACTCACACAGTCAGCTACCTCATTGCGCCTCTTTTTTTCTTTGCGTCATGTGCTGTTTGGGGAGGGTTTTTTGGAAGGGACATCCTGCGTGACACTGCAGTGCCACTCCTAGATGGGCCCGGTGTTTGTGTCGGCCACTAGGGTCGCTAATCTTACTCACACAGCTACCTCATTGCGCCTCTTTTTTTCTTTGCGTCATGTGCTGTTTGGGGAGGGTTTTTTGGAAGGGACATCCTGCGTGACACTGCAGTGCCACTCCTAGATGGGCCCGGTGTTTGTGTCGGCCACTAGGGTCGCTTATCTTACTCACACAGCGACCTCGGTGCAAATTTTAGGACTAAAAATAATATTGTGAGGTGTGAGGTATTCAGAATAGACTGAAAATGAGTGGAAATTATGGTTTTTGAGGTTAATAATACTTTGGGATCAAAATGACCCCCAAATTCTATGATTTAAGCTGTTTTTTAGGGTTTTTTGAAAAAAACACCCGAATCCAAAACACACCCGAATCCGACAAAAAAAATTCGGTGAGGTTTTGCCAAAACGCGGTCGAACCCAAAACACGGCCGCGGAACCGAACCCAAAACCAAAACACAAAATCCGAAAAATTTCAGGCGCTCATCACTAATTGTAACCCCCTTTCAGTAATAATATGTTGTGGTGTCGGTACCCAGCATTTTAAAAAGCAAACCGGTGTCGTGTTTTCCTTTCCCTGCTAAGGTTTAAAAGTGTATTGCTATCGCTTGCATTGCTGTTAAGGGTTCGCGATGTATCTCTGGGTGTGTACGCGCTGTGTGTACTTTGTACCGTCAGCGCGGCGTTTGTACGCAAAGTCCGTACACTGTACGGGACTCTGTACGCAAACGGTGTACAAAGTACGTAGGTGGTGTACTAAGTATAGCGGCCGCAGCGGCTTCATGATAAAGTGTATAAAGTGTATTTAAGGTATAGCTTTTCATTCCTGTATATAAATCAGCATTATCAATATATACACACATACACACTAGTTTTACGACCCAGCATATACTGGGTCACCTCAGTACCCTCCCCCGTGCTTGGCTCCACCCAGTTCTGGAAACCCCCCCATGCAAATCCTGCGTTTGCCACTGCCTTTAGTAGATGTTGTAGTACTATCATGACAGGTAGCAGCCATGGCACTAGAACTAGGTTGCTGCTCCTGCTCGTCTATTGACAGACCCATATCTACTCACAGCACAATTAGTAACGGTAACACCTACTGAACATTATTTTTTAAGTACAGTGTCTGAACAACAACAACACATTTTATTTTTTTATATTGATGATTTTCCTAACACTGACACAGTCACAGTGCTGCAGCCCACAGACCTTCACTGATAACATGGGTCTGAGAGTGACACAGTATCCCACTGCCCTTAATCATAGTCACAGTAGTCCTTAAACACATTGCAGTCTGCCCCACACCCTCTCCCTCCGGTGTGCTGTTCGAAATGGCACCTAAACCACGAGGGAGGGACTTTTTGTTGAATCCAAAACACGTGAGATCTGACGCCGGGAGGATGACGTTTTGTTTGTTTTCAGATCTGGCAGGAAATACTGAGCCTGGGCTCGGATGTACTCGGAAACTGGGAGTTTGGAAGGTTTTGGTTTCCAAAGGAAACCGAACTGCACATCTCTAGTTATGATGGCAGTATATGGTAATGACTAATGAAGACTTTAGTATTAATAATCTAGAACAGTGGTGGGGGGCGTGGCTTGCAATCTGCCTGATAGGACGTGTCCTAGGAAAGCTCCTGTACATTTTTGCCTTGAAAACCCCTTAAGTGCCGGACCAACGCTGTCTAATTTATCCCCAGGGCACTCTTATGCTTCCCTTCCTGCCCTGCATCTAACGGGGGTGAACTGCGGAGCCGGAGTGTGGGTTAATCCCATACTTGCAGGTTGCGGCCTCCCTCCTGAGGTGAAGCCGGGGCCTATATTTTAGGGACTTCCGACCGGGCTCCTTCGTGGACCGAGCGCTGTGTGCTACCACACGGCTTGTATCTCCAATACACCCTCCGTCTGTGGAGCCTTACCGGGAGCTGCGACGGTGGAACTGAGCCCCTGGAGCTGCGATCCCGGAGCCGAGACGAGCTGCGGCCCTGCTCGCGGGGATCCGGTGCCTGCGGCCATCTTGGTACAGGCGGGCAGTGGACTTCGGGCGCCGCGCTCATACGGACGGGCCCCTATTATCCACAACCCTCTCACCGACAGTTTCCAGCTGAGGGCTGCGGGGACGGCATATAGCTCCCGGGCTGGTAGATCGCGGACAGCGGCAGATGGAGGTGAGGCTCGCTGATGCTGGAGGGCGGCGGCCATCTTGGAGGGGGCACGTTCAGTATTCATGATGTGATGATTCTGATGCATACTGGTGGTATATAATTATAACCTGGAACAGCCTACACTCTATATTTACAAGTGATGTGCACCAGACATTTTTCGGGTTTTGTATTTTGGTTTTAGATTCGGTTCCGCGGCTGTGTTTTGGATTCGGACGCGTTTTGGCAAAACCTCCCTGAAATTTTTTTGTCGCATTCGGGTGTGTTTTGGATTCGGGTGTTTTTTTACAAAAACCCTCAAAAACAGCTTAAATCATAGAATTTGGGGGTCATTTTGATCCCATAGTATTATTAACCTCAATAACCATAATTTCCACTCATTTCCAGTCTATTCTGAACACCTCACAATATTATTTTTAGTCCTAAAATTTGCACCGAGGTCGCTGGATGACTAAGCTAAGCGACCCAAGTGGCCGACACAACACCTGGCCCATCTAGGAGTGGCACTGCAGTGTCAGACAGGATGGCAGATTTAAAAAATAGTCCCCAAACAGCACATGATGCAAAGAAAAAAAGAGGTACACCAAGGTCGCTGGATGGCTAAGCTAAGCGACCCAAGTGGCCGACACAAACACCTGGCCCATCTAGGAGTGGCACTGCAGTGTCAGACAGGATGGCAGATTTAAAAAATAGTCCCCAAACAGCACATGATGCAAAGAAAAAAAGAGGCGCAATGAGGTAGCTGTGTGACTAAGCTAAGCAACCCAAGTGGCCGACACAAACACCTGGCCCATCTAGGAGTGGCACTGCAGTGTCAGACAGGATGGCAGATTAAAAAAATTGTCCCCAAACAGCACATGATGCAAAGAAAAAAAGAGGTGCACCAAGGTCGCTGGATGGCTAAGCTAAGCGACCCAAGTGGCCGGCACAAACACCTGGCCCATCTAGGAGTGGCACTGCAGTGTCAGACAGGATGGCACTTCAAAAAAATAGTCCCCAAACAGCACATGATGCAAAGAAAAAAAGAGGTGCAATGAGGTAGCTGTGTGACTAAGCTAAGCGAACCAAGTGGCCGACACAAACACCTGGCCCATCTAGGAGTGGCACTGCAGTGACAGACAGGATGGCACTTCAAAAAAATAGTCCTCAAACAGCACATGATGCAAAGAAAAATGAGAGAAAAAAGAGGTGCAAGATGGAATTGTCCTTGGGCCCTCCCACCCACCCTTATGTTGTACAAACAGGACATGCACACTTTAACAAACCCATCATTTCAGCCACAGGGTCTGCCACACGACTGTGACTGAAATGACTGGTTGGTTTGGGCCCCCACCAAAAAAGAAGCAATCAATCTCTCCTTGCACAAACTGGCTCTACAGAGGCAAGATGTCCACCTCCTCCTCATCCTCCGATTCCTCACCCCTTTCACTGTGTACATCCCCCTCCTCACAGATTATTAATTCGTCCCCACTGGAATCCACCATCTCAGGTCCCTGTGTACTTTCTGGAGGCAATTGCTGGTGAATGTCTCCACGGAAGAATTTATTATAATTCATTTTGATGAACATCATCTTCTCCACATTTTGTGGAAGTAACCTCGTACGCCGATTGCTGACAAGGTGAGCGGCTGCACTAAACACTCTTTCGGAGTACACACTGGAGGGGGGCAACTTAGGTAAAATAAAGCCAGTTTGTGCAAGGGCCTCCAAATTGCCTCTTTTTCCTGCCAGTACAAGTACGGACTGTCTGACGTGCCTACTTGGATGCGGTCACTCATATAATCCTCCACCATTCTTTCAATGGTGACAGAATCATATGCAGTGACAGTAGACGACATGTCAGTAATCGTTGGCAGGTCCTTCAGTCTGGACCAGATGTCAGCACTCGCTCCAGACTGCCCTGCATCACCGCCAGCGGGTGAGCTCGGAATTCTTAGCCTTTTCCTCGCACCCCCAGTTGCGGGAGAATGTGAAGGAGGAGCTGTTGACGGGTCACGTTCCGCTTGACTTGACAATTTTCTCACCAGCAGGTCTTTGCACCTCTGCAGACTTGTGTCTGCCGGAAAGAGAGATACAACGTAGGTTTTAAATCTAGGATCGAGCACGGTGGCAAAAATGTAGTGCTCTGATTTCAACAGATTGACCACCCGTGAATCCTGGTTAAGTGAATTAAGGGCTCCATCCACAAGTCCCACATGCCTAGCGGAATCGCTCTGTTTTAGCTCCTCCTTCAATGTCTCCAGCTTCTTCTGCAAAAGCCTGATGAGGGGAATGACCTGACTCAGGCTGGCAGTGTCTGAACTGACTTCACGTGTGGTAAGTTCAAAAGGTTGCAGAACCTTGCACAACGTTGAAATCAATCTCCACTGCGCTTGATTCAGGTGCATTCCCCCTCCTTTGCCTATATCGTAGGCAGATGTATAGGCTTGAATGGCCTTTTGCTGCTCCTCCATTCTCTGAAGCATATAGAGGGTTGAATTCCACCTCGTTACCACCTCTTGCTTCAGATGATGGCGGGGCAAGTTCAGGACTGTTTGCTGGTGCTCCAGTCTTCGGCACGCGGTGGCTGAATGCCCAAAGTGGCCCGCAATTCTTCGGGACACCGACAGCATCTCTTGCACGCCCCTGTCGTTTTTTAAATAATTCTGCACCACCAACTTCAATGTATGTGCAAAACATGGGAAATGCTGGAATTTGCCCACATGTAATGCACGCACAATATTGGTGGCGTTGTCCGATGTCACAGATCCCCAAGAGAGTCCAATTGGGGTAAGCCATTCTGCGATGATGTTCCTCAGAGGTTGTCAGCTGTGTGCCTCTTATGGAAAGCGGTGATACAAAGCGTAGCCTGCCTAGGAACGAGTTGCCGTTTGCGGTATGCTGCTACTGGTGCCGCCGCTGCTGTTCTTGCTGCGGGAGGCAATACATCTACCCAGTGGGCTGTCACACTCATATAGTCCTGAGTCTGCCCTGCTCCACTTGTCCACATGTCCGTGGTTAAGTGGACATTGGGTACAACTGCATTTTTTAGGACACTGGTGACTCTTTTTCTGAGGTCTGTGTACATTTTTGGTATCGCCTGCCTAGAGAAATGGAACCTAGATGGTATTTGGTACCGGGGACACAGTACCTCAATCAAGTCTCTAGTTGCCTGGGAATTAACGGCGGATACCGGACACACGTTTCTCACCGCCCAGGCTCCCAAGGTCTGAGTTATCCGCTTTGCAGCAGGATGACTGCTGTGATATTTCATCTTCCTCGCAAAGGACTGTTGGACAGTCAATTGCTTACTGGAAGTAGTACAAGTGGTCTTCCGACTTCCCCTCTGGGATGACGATCGACTCCCAGCAGCAACAACAGCAGCGCCAGCAGCAGTAGGCGTTACACTCAAGGATGCATCGGAGGAATCCCAGGCAGGAGAGGACTCGTCAGACTTGACAGTGACATGGCCTGCAGGACTATTGGCTTTCCTGTGTAAGGAGGAAATTGACACTGAGGGAGTTGGTGGTGTGGTTTGCAGGAGCTTGGTTACAAGAGGAAGGGATTTAGTGGTCAGTGGACTGCTTCCGCTGTCATCCAAAGTTTTTGAACTTGTCACTGACTTCTGATGAATGCGGTCCAGGTGACGTACAAGGGAGGATGTTCCGAGGTGGTTAACGTCCTTACCCCTACTTATTACAGCTTGACAAAGGCAACACACGGCTTGACACCAGTTGTCCGCATTTCTGTTGAAATAATTCCACACCGAAGAGGTGATTTTTTTTGTATTTTGACCAGGCATGTCAGTGGCCATATTCGTCCCACGGACAACAGGTGTCTCCCCGGGTGCCTGACTTAAACAAACCACCTCACCATCAGAATCCTCCTTGTCAATTTCCTCCCCAGAGCCAGCAACACCCATATCCTCATCCTGGTGTACTTCAACAGTGACATCTTCAATTTGACTATCAGGAACTGGACTGCGGGTGCTCCTTCCAGCACTTGCAGGGGGCGTGCAAATGGTGGAAGGCGCAACCTCTTCCCGTCCAGTGTTGGGAAGGTCAGGCATCGCAACCGACACAATTGGACTCTCCTTGGGGATTTGTGATTTAGAAGAACGCACAGTTCTTTGCTGTGCTTTTGCCATCTTAACTCTTTTAAGTTTTCTAGCAGGAGGATGACTGCTTCCATCCTCAGGTGAAGCTGAACCACTAGCCTTGAACATAGGCCAGGGCCTCAGCCGTTCCTTGCCACTCCGTGTCGTAAATGGCACATTGGCAAGTTTACGCTTCTCCTCAGATGATCTTGATTTAGATTTTTGGGTCATTTTACTGAGCTTTATTTTTTTGGATTTTACATGCTCTCTACTATGACATTGTGCATCGGCCTTGGCAGACGACGTTGATGGCATTTCATCGTCTCGGCCATGACTAGTGGCAGCAGCTTCAGCACGAGGTGGAAGTGGATCTTGATCTTTCCCTATTTTACCCTCCACATTTTTGTTCTCCATTTTTTAATGTGTGGAATTATATGCCAGTAATAGATCAACGTATAATACTGGTGGTCACTAGTCAGCAAAACTCTGCACTGTACTCCTCCTCCTATATAATACTGCTGGTCCCCAGTCCCCACAATAAAGCAGTGTGAGCACAGATATATGCAGCACACTGAGCACAGATATGGAGCCTTTTTCAGGCAGACAACGTATACTGGTGGTCACTGGTCAGCAAAACTCTGCACTGTACTCCTCCTATATAATATACTGGTGGTCCCCAGTCCCCACAATAAAGCAGTGTGAGCACAGATATATGCAGCACACTGAGCACAGATATGGAGCCTTTTTCAGGCAGACAACGTATACTGGTGGTCACTGGTCAGCAAAACTCTGCACTGTACTGCTCCTATATAATATACTAGTGGTCCCCAGTCCCCACAATAAAGCAGTGTGAGCACAGATATATGCAGCACACTGAACACAGATATGGAACGTTTTTAAGGCAGACAACGTATACTGGTGGTCACTGGTCAGCAAAACTCTGCACTGTACTTGTCACGATCCGGGTATCTGGACGCCATTTCTTACCTATCAGATGCCTCCTAAGGCTGGCTCAGCGCTCCAGGACCGGATCCCATCTGTTATCCTGATGTGCACATTCCCGCATCCTCTCCTGTCTCTCTGGACGCAGTCACAGTAACGCCTTATACATCTGGCATGGCGTCTCCCGCGGCCTCCGCCGCCGTCCCTGAGCTTCTGCATTCAGAGTGGCAATTACGTCAGCCGCGGCCTCCGCTGTGTCCGCGTGGTCGGATGTGCATCTGTCAGCCTGGCGTCTCCTGTCTCCGGTGGCCGGCGCCGCCATTACTGTTTTCCAGACCACATGGATTACAATCCAAACTTCCCTCCAAGTGTCTGCATGGGCGCAGCCATCTTGGATTCTGTCAGCTGATCTTTCCTACCAATCCGTTGTCAGTATTATTAATTTGCATAATTGCCTAGCCAATGCCTTCCTTGCTGCAGGTATAAATAGGTTGTGCCTGAGCAAGGAAGGCGTCAGTGCTTTGGTTGTCAAACCTAGTTCCAGTTTGTCTCTCTCCTGTGATTGTCTTCCAGGTTCCAGCTCCTGTCTCCAGACTTCTGCTATAGAGACCCGCACCAGCATTCCATCTGCGGTGTAGCCTGACTCTCCGATCCATTCTGGACTCACCTGTTTCCAGCTACAACATCACCTGCTTCCAGCTCAGCTTCCAGCAGTGTACAGCTTCTCTTAAAGGGCCGGTGTCCTTTCTGCAGTTTACCACTCTCCACCGGTATTATTATTTCTCCGCTCTCAAATTCTACATTTCATCTATATTGCATCGCTCTCAAGCTTTATTTATTATTTAACTGGTTCCAGCCAGTATCCACTCCGTGCCAACACCTGTCTGGTTCTAACCAGTACCCACAGCAGCATTTTATCTACAGCAGTCCAGCTTTCCCTGGAACACCAGCTGGTACGACCCTGGGCTTTCCTCATTGCTACAGTTGAGCCTGGTAAGGACTTTCCAACTTGCAGATAATAAGAACTGTCTCATACCACCAGAGCTCTGTGGCCCCTGCCACCCTGTAGTACCCAGGAACTGTATTATTATTTCTCTGCTGATTTTTATGTTTCTTTTTACTGCTACTGTGATGCATGGAGTTTGTCATAAATAAATATCATTGCCTTTTACTCAAGTTGTCGTGGTCACGCCTTCGGGCGGTTTCTCTTCATGTTACTTACATGTCCAGGGGTCTGATACAACCTCCCAGGTTCCGGTACATCTCAGCCCCTACAACTGAGGCTGCCTTCCGTCAGCTCAGGCCCTCAGTTGTGACAGTAAGCACTGACCAAATGAATCCAGCCGGAGACCAGGATCAAGCGGCCAGGCCGATGCAAGAACTGGCAGCCCGACTTGAACATCAGGAGGCTGCACAGGGCCACATCATCCGCTGTCTCCAGGATCTCTCTACTCAGCTGGATGGGATTCAGACAACTCTCCGTGGATCAGGCGCATCTGGGGCGTCAACCACAGTGACTCCAACTATAACCCCACCCACCTTACCCGTTTCTGCTCCACGTCTTCATCTTCCAACGCCAGCAAAATTTGACGGATCTCCAAGATTCTGCAGGGGATTTCTCAACCAGTGTGAGATTCAGTTTGAGCTACAACCTGGCAATTTTCCCAGTGACCGTACAAAAATTGCCTACATCATCTCTCTTCTCAGTGGCTCAGCCCTCGACTGGGCATCACCGTTATGGGAGAGGTCCGACACCCTGCTATCTTCTTACACTGCATTCGTGTCAACATTCAGGCGCATCTTCGACGAGCCAGGCCGGGTAACTTCAGCTTCGTCTGAGATTCTCCGTTTACGCCAGGGATCACGTACTGTAGGACAATATCTTATACAGTTCCAGATTCTGGCATCTGAACTGGCATGGAACGACGAGGCCCTGTATGCTGCATTCTGGCATGGTTTATCCGAGCGTATTAAAGATGAGTTAGCTACCAGAGACTTACCCTCCAAGTTAGATGAGCTAATCTCACTTTGTACGAAAGTTGACTTACGTTTCAGAGAGAGAGCAACTGAGCGTGGAAGATCATCTGCTCCAAAATCTTCTGCTCCTCCTCCTCGCCAACTGTCACCAACTAAAGATGAACCCATGAAAATTGGCCGTTCCCGTTTAACTCCTGCTGAGCGCCGAAGACGTCTCTCTGAGTCTCTCTGTCTGTATTGTGCAGCTCCGTCTCACACTATTAATGCCTGTCCCAAACATCCGGGAAACTCCAAATCCTAGCTCGCCAAGGAGAGGGCCGGCTAGGAGTAATGATCTCCTCTCCATCTCCTCAAGATTGTAATCTCCCAGTCTCGCTTCAAGTTGCTCAACGTTATCAGAACGTCATTGCCCTCCTGGATTCCGGAGCAGCTGGGAACTTTATTACCGAAGCCTATGTTAAACGGTGGTCCCTACCCACCGAGAGACTTCCTTCCTCCTTTTCCTTAACTGCCGTGGATGGCAGTAAAATTTTTGATACAGTTATTGCTCTAAGGACTCTACCAGTTCGTCTGAGAGTGGGAGTTCTTCATTCCGAACTTATTTCACTTTTAGTGATTCCAAGAGCCACACATCCTGTGGTCCTGGGCCTTCCATGGCTCCGTCTTCACAATCCTACAATTGATTGGACGACTACGCAAATTCTGGCATGGGGTCCCTCCTGTGCTGAGACATGTTTGTTTAAAGTGTTGCCTGTCTGTTCTTCCTCCCTCAGGTCGTCTGATGTTCCACCTCCTCCATATCAAGATTTCACGGATGTGTTCAGTAAAGCTTCTGCTGATATCCTTCCTCCTCATAGAGAATGGGACTGCCCGATTGATCTCGTTCCAGGGAAGGTTCCACCTCGAGGCCGAACTTATCCGTTGTCTCTGCCTGAGACGCATTCTATGGAGGAATACATTAAAGAGAACCTAGCAAAGGGGTTCATTCGACCTTCTTCTTCTCCAGCCGGCGCAGGCTTCTTTTTTGTAAAAAAGAAAGATGGTGGTCTGCGGCCGTGCATCGACTACAGAGGTTTGAACGACATTACCATCAAGAACCGCTATCCTTTACCCCTGATTACTGAGCTCTTTGACAGAGTTAGCGGAGCTACCATCTTTACAAAGCTGGACTTGAGAGGTGCATACAATCTCATCCGGATCCGTGAGGGTGACGAGTGGAAGACCGCATTTAACACCCGTGACGGACATTATGAGTACCTCGTCATGCCCTTCGGATTGAGCAATGCTCCAGCTGTCTTCCAGCATTTCGTCAATGAGATTTTCAGAGACATTCTATACCGTCATGTCGTGGTCTATCTAGATGATATCCTCATTTTTGCCAACAATTTAGAGGAACATCGTTTTTGGGTAAAGGAGGTTCTGTCCCGTCTCCGTGTCAATCATCTCTATTGCAAATTAGAGAAATGCGTCTTTGAAGTCAAGTCCATTCCGTTTCTAGGGTACAAGATGGATCCTGAGAAACTACAAGCAATCCAGAATTGGCCGGTACCCTTAACCCTCAAAGGGGTCCAGAGGTTCTTAGGGTTCGCCAATTATTACCGAAAGTTTATACGAGACTTTTCCACCATTGTGGCGCCTATTACTGCGTTCACCAAGAAGGGTGCTAACCCGTCCAAGTGGTCTGAAGAAGCCATGCAAGCTTTTCATCTTTTAAAACAGAGGTTCATCTCTGCGCCTGTCCAGAAACAGCCTGACATCGACTCTCCTTTCATCTTAGAGGTGGATGCCTCCTCCGTTGGAGTAGGAGCGGTGTTATCTCAGAGGGCTAAAGATGGCCATTTACATCCTTGCAGGTTCTTCTCACGGAAGTTCTCCCAAGCGGAGCGCAACTATGCCATTGGCGACCAGGAGTTGCTAGCCATCAAGCTCGCTCTAGAGGAGTGGAGATATCTGTTGGAGGGAGCTTCTCATTCAATCACCATCCTTACAGACCACAAGAACCTTCTATATCTGAAGGGCGCACAATGTCTCAACCCTCGTCAGGCCAGATGGGCACTTTTCTTTTCCAGATTCGACTTTAAACTCCAGTTCTGTCCGGGCTCTCAGAATCGCAAGGCCGATGCCCTTTCCCGCTCATGGGAGCAAGAAAATGAGTCAGAGTCTTCAGACAAGCATCCTATTATAAATCCGTTGGCATTCTCCACGGTAGGGATGGACTCTACGCCCCCATCAGGGAAAAGTTTTGTGAAGCCGACACTAAGGAAGAAGCTCATGCATTGGGCCCATGCTTCCCGCTTTGCCGGACATACAGGTATCCAAAAAACCCTGGAGTTTATCTCTAGGTCCTATTGGTGGCCAACTCTGAAAAAGGACGTTTTGGAGTTTATTGCATCTTGCCCAAAGTGTGCTCAACATAAAGTATCCCGCCAGTCACCTGCGGGGCAACTGGTTCCACTATCTGTTCCCCGTCGACCATGGACCCATTTGTCGATGGATTTTATTACAGATTTGCCCATGTGCAACAAGTTTAATACCATCTGGGTGGTAGTTGACCGGTTCACCAAGATGGCACACTTCATTCCTCTTACCGGTCTTCCGTCAGCTTCCAAGTTGGCTCAAGTATTCATACAAGAGATCTTTCGACTCCACGGTCTTCCAGAAGAAATTATCTCAGATCGAGGAGTTCAATTCACAGCCAAATTCTGGCGAAATTTATGTCAAGTCCTCCAAGTCAAGCTAAAGTTTTCCACGGCTTACCATCCTCAGACCAATGGTCAAACTGAGAGGGTGAATCAGGACTTGGAGTCCTTCCTCCGCATCTATGTATCCTCCTCTCAAGATGACTGGGTTCAATTACTTCCCTGGGCCGAGTTCTGTCATAACAACCAGTATCATTCTTCATCTTCTTCAACACCATTCTTCACCAACTTTGGATTCCACCCTAAAGTCCCTGAGTTCCAACCGCTTCCAGCAACTTCTGTTCCCGCAGTGGATATCATCTTGCATCAGTTTGCCAATATCTGGAAGAGCGTACGATCAGCTCTGCTCAAGGCATCGTTCAGGTACAAGAAGTTTGCGGATAAGAAGCGTCGAGCAGTTCCTGCTCTCAAGGTGGGTGATCGGGTATGGTTATCCACGAAGAATTTGAGGTTAAGAGTTCCCAGTATGAAGTTTGCACCTCGCTACATCGGTCCTTTTAAAATTGATCAAGTCATCAATCCTGTTGCTTACAGACTCCAGTTGCCTCCCTTCTTAAAAATACCCAGGACATTCCATGTTTCCCTGTTGAAACCGCTAATCTTGAATCGGTTTCATTCCTCACTTCCTCCAACTCCGAAAGTCCAAACTCAACGAGGCGTTGAGTATGAAGTAGCCAAGATCCTGGACTCACGTCACCGTTACGGTCAACTTCAGTATCTTATTGACTGGAAGGGTTATGGCCCTGAGGAACGTTCATGGACCAATGCTTCTGATGTCCATGCTCCTGCCTTGGTCCGGAGATTCCATTCCAAGTTTCCTCAAAAGCCAAAGAAGTGTCCTGGGGCCACTCCTAAAGGGGGGGGTGCTGTCACGATCCGGGTATCTGGACGCCATTTCTTACCTATCAGATGCCTCCTAAGGCTGGCTCAGCGCTCCAGGACCGGATCCCATCTGTTATCCTGATGTGCACATTCCCGCATCCTCTCCTGTCTCTCTGGACGCAGTCACAGTAACGCCTTATACATCTGGCATGGCGTCTCCCGCGGCCTCCGCCGCCGTCCCTGAGCTTCTGCATTCAGAGTGGCAATTACGTCAGCCGCGGCCTCCGCTGTGTCCGCGTGGTCGGATGTGCATCTGTCAGCCTGGCGTCTCCTGTCTCCGGTGGCCGGCGCCGCCATTACTGTTTTCCAGACCACATGGATTACAATCCAAACTTCCCTCCAAGTGTCTGCATGGGCGCAGCCATCTTGGATTCTGTCAGCTGATCTTTCCTACCAATCCGTTGTCAGTATTATTAATTTGCATAATTACCTAGCCAATGCCTTCCTTGCTGCAGGTATAAATAGGTTGTGCCTGAGCAAGGAAGGCGTCAGTGCTTTGGTTGTCAAACCTAGTTCCAGTTTGTCTCTCTCCTGTGATTGTCTTCCAGGTTCCAGCTCCTGTCTCCAGACTTCTGCTATAGAGACCCGCACCAGCATTCCATCTGCGGTGTAGCCTGACTCTCCGATCCATTCTGGACTCGCCTGTTTCCAGCTACAACATCACCTGCTTCCAGCTCAGCTTCCAGCAGTGTACAGCTTCTCTTAAAGGGCCGGTGTCCTTTCTGCAGTTTACCACTCTCCACCGGTATTATTATTTCTCCGCTCTCAAATTCTACATTTCATCTTTATTGCATCGCTCTCAAGCTTTATTTATTATTTAACCGGTTCCAGCCAGTATCCACTCCGTGCCAACACCTGTCTGGTTCTAACCAGTACCCACAGCAGCATTTTATCTACAGCAGTCCAGCTTTCCCTGGAACACCAGCTGGTACGACCCTGGGCTTTCCTCATTGCTACAGTTGAGCCTGGTAAGGACTTTCCAACTTGCAGATAATAAGAACTGTCTCATATCACCAGAGCTCTGTGGCCCCTGCCACCCTGTAGTACCCAGGAACTGTATTATTATTTCTCTGCTGATTTTTATGTTTCTTTTTACTGCTACTGTGATGCATGGAGTTTGTCATAAATAAATATCATTGACTTTTACTCAAGTTGTCGTGGTCACGCCTTCGGGCGGTTTCTCTTCATGTTACTTACATGTCCAGGGGTCTGATACAACCTCCCAGGTTCCGGTACATCTCAGCCCCTACAACTGAGGCTGCCTTCCGTCAGCTCAGGCCCTCAGTTGTGACAGTACTCCTCCTATATAATATACTGGTGGTCCCCAGTCCCCACAATAAAGCAGTGTGAGCACAGATATATGCAGCACACTGAGCACAGATATGGAGTGTTTTTCAGGCAGACAACGTATAATACTGGTGGTCACTGGTCAGCAAAACTCTGCACTGTACTACTCCTCATATAATACTGCTGGTCCCCAGTCCCCACAATAAAGCAGTGTGAGCACAGATATATGCAGCACACTGAGCACAGATATGGAGCGTTTTTCAGGCAGACAACGTATAGTGGTGGTCACTGGTCAGCAAAACTCTGCACTGTACTCCTCCTATATAATACTGCTGGTCCCCAGTCCCCACAATAAAGCAGTGTGAGCACAGATATATGCAGCACACTGAGCACAGATATGGAACGTTTTTCAGGCAGACAACGTATACTGGTGGTCACTGGTCAGCAAAACTCTGCACAGTACTCCTCCTTTATAATATACTGGTGGTCCCCAGAATAAAGATATTTGCACTGCAGCCCCCTGAAACAAAGTGAGAGGATGCCAGCCATGTCCTCTCACTATCATTTCCAATGCACGAGTGAAAAATGGCGGCGACGCGCGGCTCCTTACATAGAATCCGAATCTCGCGAGAATCCGACAGCGGGATGTTGACGTTCGGGCGCGCTCGGGTTAACCGAGCAAGGCGGGAGGATCCGAGTCTGCTCGGAACCGTGTAAAAAAGGGTGAAGTTCGGGGAAGTGCGGATTCCGAGGAACCGAACCCGCTCATCTTTAATATTTACTGGGCACAAGCTTATACAGTACATTCAATACCTCATACCTCTCACTGTTACCCAGTATTTTATAGGCATTGTCTGGTCCTCACTCACTGCACAGTGTGCCAGAGCCCCCTGCTGTTGGTTCTTATATTGCATCTCCCTCACCTACTGCACAGATTCTGGACACTCTCCTGTAAATCCCTCTCCTGGTTTTAATATTGCCTCTCCGTCTTAGCTACCTATACAGTCTGGCCCTGGTGTTCCTCGCGGCTGCGATGGTCTCTGGATGAATAACACCCCATGGCCGGCCTGACCGCCTCATAACCCACCTGTGTCTGCTCCCAGTCTCTACCCCACCCCTCTCTATTGCAACTTTATTGGAGAAGATAGGCCTCCCCCTTCCTGCATTCATTATGTCACAAAGGTACAAAGAAAGCTCCCCAGGCTTCCGTAAACTTCTTCAGCAGCAAGGCTAAGGGTCCCCAGAACATGACGCACTCCCCGGAGTCCCCTTCATCCCCACATTCCTCGGAGTTGGGTATTGACCCTCAGATACAAGCAGTGATGTCCGGCCTCCTGGACGGCGTGCAAACAGCCTTTAAACAAGAACTGTCCAAAGCTGTCTTGGATTTTAAAACGGAGATTGCCTCACTTGGAAATCGTACTGATGCTTTGGAGACAAAGACCAACGACTTATGCTGCTCACAACAGCGTCTTGACCACGAACTTTCGAGGCTCCATGCTGAAGTTGAGACCCTGAAGGAGCGCCAAGAGGACCAGGAGAATCAATCCCATCGCAATAACTTGCGAATACGTAATGTGGCGGAATCAGTCCAGAGCTCTACGTTGCCCTCCTTCCTGAAAGACCTGTTACAGCATTTGGTCCCGGACTTATCTGATGAAGATTGCCTCTTTGATAGGGCACACCGGGCCCTACGGGCCAAACCTTCAACATCACAACCCCCTCGGGACATTATAGCTCGTCTCCATTATTACCGCTCAAAGGAAAAGATAATTGCTTCCGTCCGGGATTCCTCTGATATAGCCTTCCGTGGCATGCAATTGCAGATTTACCAGGACTTGGCTCCTTCGACCATTCAGAAACGACGGGACCTCCGCCGATTACTAGGCTTCTACGCCAACACCAAATTCGATACCGCTGGGGATTCCCCTTTCAGTTGCAGCTTTCTTTTAATGGCATCAACTATGCACAAGGGCAGGAACTGCTTCGCAAGCATGACCTTCTTCCAGAATCGTCGTCCTCCTCTGTCGACCCATCTGCTTCGCCAAAATCACAACGACCCCGTCCACCTCAGCCGGACTGGACGAGAGTGTCTCGCAAGAGGGGTGAAGATGATGCCCCCCCCTGATTGCCCACCCTCCTTTCTTCTATTGGTTTCTCTATGCCATTGCACCACTTTGCTGGAGGTTCCCCCTCTGGACTGGACTGACCGTCCCTGGTTCTTTGGACCTCCTTTGTTTCATGTTATATGTTGATTGATATATCGCCTTTTATGTTCTATGCCTAATGCTGAAAGTTTCTTTGAGTACTGAGGGCCCTCCACGGAGCTGGTCGACCTGGTCCCTGCTCCGTGGACCCCCCTGGTTTAGTTCAGGCACTTTCTATGATCGTTCTTTAAATAGTCCACCTGTTATGTCTTCTATTGTACATTTTGCCTTCATGTTCATGGTCACAAGATGACCGGTCGGTTTGCGGTTTGGTCCTACGATGCCTAACCTACTATGTGGACCACATGTTGTTGCTATGATATCCCCTTTGATGTCCCACTTCCCTCTACTTCCTTCCCATTCCCCCCCCCCCTTCCCCTTTTTTATTTTTTTATTTATTTTTATTTTTTTCTCTTTCCTTCTCCCTTCCTCCCCCTTCCTACCCCTCTTGACACAGGTTTTATCTTCGTGTTTAATACTTTTTTGGCCTTGGCCACTTTATTCTTGGTCAGGCCGCACAGCCTGATATGGTGGTTCGCGCCACTACCTCCATGCTCCCTGCTTTGAGTACTTTATTGATTAGGTTTTTCTTTTGTTTGGCGGTCCTGTTACGGGCCCCGTTGCTACAGGGCTTCTGCCCAAATGGGCTTTTTTTCCTCTCTTTTTGCTTTTCTTTAGTTTCCTTCTGTGGCCCTCTTTTCTGTCACTTCCCTTTTCTCCCCTTGTCCTTGTGGTGGGTCCTTGGTATCCATCTCACTTGCCCTTATTTTTTTATGGATAGCTGGGTCCCGGGAGGCCTTTGTTTTTGTACCCCCTTTTTTATGACTCTCAATGAGATGTTTTTACTCAGGCCACCATGCCCCTAAAGATATTATCCATTAATGTAAATAGCCTCAACTCCCCCCAAAAAACGGACGGTGCTCCTGGGTGCCTGTAGACGTGAGAAAGCTGACGTAGTTTTTCTTCAGGAAACCCACCTTACGGGCTCCCATAAGCAACTCCGCGGTAGGCAGTTTACGCAAACTTTCTTTGCTTCAGCAGATTGTAAAAAACGTGGGGTTGCAATTTTAATTAATCGTCACATTCCATTTACACATAGCAAAACTGTGGCGGATCCAGACGGTCGGTACTTGATGGTTATTGGTACCCTCCGTTCTGAAGTCCTGACTCTTATTTCTGTATATGCTCCTAACCAGGATCAGCCTATGTTTTCCCACTCCGTTTTCCTTCACATTGGCAAAGTTGCACAGGGCCACATTGTATTGGGTGGGGATTTTAACACCATTCTTGACCCCATTTTAGATAGGACTGGTCCCCCCCTTGCCTCTAGAGCTTCACGTACGCTTGCAGCCTCCCTTAAGTTTCACGACCTGCGGGACTCGTGGCGTCTCTGCCACTCTGTAGCCAGAGACTATACCCACTATTCGGCCCCGCATCAGCACTACACCCGGATCGATATGTTACACATTTCGTCCTCCATTGCCTCTAAAATTACTGACGCGGGAATAACCCCTTTCACTTGGACTGACCATTCCGGTGTTTACGTTCTCATGGATCTACATCATTCCACACACACTGTTCGCAAATGGCGATTCGATGAATCCCTGTTGCTTAACCCGTCAGTCTCCACGAAAATACACATGGCAATAGAACAATATTTTACTGAGAATATCACGCCTGATGTCTCTTCTAGTATAATTTGGGAGGCTAATAAGGCCACCTTGAGGGGTCTCCTTATGGCACGGACCTCCTCGCTGCGCAAATAAACGACGCAGGAGATACACTTGTTAGAGTCTCAAATAGCTACCCTAACCGCTCAGCATAAACTAACTTCCTGCCCTGCTTTATTTGCACAAATCACTAATTTACAAAGCCAACTGAACGCGCTTTTGTCCCGTCGTGCGGCTCTCATTCTGCGAAGATTAAATCAGAAATTCTATGACAAGGCGGACAAATTAGATTCCCTCCTGGCGAATAAATTGCGACATAAACAAGCGACTGGCGCAATTGACAAATTGTATTCCCGAATTCTAGGTGAGCCTACTTATGACCCTAAACAAATGGTTGATGAGTTTAAGGACTACTACAGCTCCCTTTATAACTTGACGACCCCGACGCATTCCCCTTCCCTCGACCCGGAGAGGTTACGTTCCTACCTGTCCTCGACCCCTTTGCCAGGCATCTTCGCAGCTCAATTAGACACACTGAATCAGGATATCTCAGTAGAGGAGACGCTAACAGCTGTGAAATCCATGCGGTCTTCAGCCGCCCCCGGCCCTGACGGTTTCACGGCACACTATTATAAACACTTCGCTAAAGTATTATCCCCTGACCTTACCGCCCTTTTTAACCAGATCTTGGGGGGCGCATCCTTTGCTCCGGCGACTACTCAAGCTGATATCGTTGTGATCCCTAAGCCTGACAGAGACCCCACTCAGAGCGGTAATTATAGGCCCATTTCATTGCTCAATGTCGATTTGAAAATTTATGCGAAAATCCTGGCTTTGAGGTTGGCCCCCCTTCTCCCTGGACTGGTAAATCCCGATCAGGTTGGATTTATCCCAGGCCGACAGGCCACCGATAACACCAGAAGGGCCATTGATATTATCCATTCTATCCACCGACAAAAGTCCTCTTCCCTGTTGCTAGCCCTGGATGCGGAGAAGGCGTTTGATCGCATTTCGTGGCCCTTCGCCTTCGCTGTTCTCCAACGCATGGGCTTTTCCGGTTAGTTTTATGATGGCTTCTCGGCACTGTATCACAACTCCTCAGCGCGGGTCTCTGTCAATGGGGTCACTTCTTCATACTTTGAGATATCTAATGGTACCAGACAGGGATGCCCGCTCTCGCCCTTGATTTTTGCCCTCGTCATGGAGCCTTTAGCGGCCAGGGTTCGTCTCAACCCGAATATTACGGGGATTCAAATCGGCCACACGGAACACAAGATTGCACTTTATGCTGACGATGTACTGGTTTCTCTTTCAAACCCGACATCGTCACTCTCTCCTCTCCTCTCCGAGGTTGACCTCTATTCGCAACACTCGGGTTATAAGATTAACGCTACTAAAACAGAAGTACTCGATTTTTACATTACTCCTGCGTCTAGGACACAACTTGAATCAACATTCCCATTCTCCTTGCATAACCGAAAACTCAAATACCTAGGTATTTATCTAACCCACAGACACCATCAACTCTTTCAAGTGAACTTCCCACGCCTTTTAGACCGAATTCGCTCGGATCTCCAAACTTGGTCCTCCATTTTCATCTCATGGATTGGACGTGCCAATTCTGTAAAGATGAATGTTCTTTCCAGACTTATTTATCTTTTCCAGACGCTTCCGATCTACGTTCCCCCATACGTTTTTACATTTTTGCAGCATCAAACTTCCCGTTTTGTTTGGGCCAATAAACATCCTAGAATTAAATTCTCGCTGCTACAACGGCCTTCCGGGAGTGGAGGTTTAGGTATACCCAATTTTAAATACTATTATCACGCAGCTCAGATGGCATCCTGTGTCCAGTGGTGCGGTCCGGGAGCGGACAAGATATGGATAACTATCGAAGCCGGTGAGCTGGGACTCTCCACACTTTCTTCCCTTTTGTGGCTTCAGAGAGCCGCCCGCCCTCGTGCCACCTCATCTCACCCAGTGGTGGCCCGTTCTTTATATATTTGGGATTTTGTAGTGAGGAAACATCAATTGGCCCCTAACCCATCCCCCCTCATACCTCTGTTCCATAACCCTGCTTTCCCTCCGGGAATGGTAAAATCTGCTTTCTCACTCTGGAAACAGGGAAACATTGCCTTCCTCAACGACATTGCCTCTAGTACGCTCTTTCCTTCGTTTACCCAGGTTCAGACACAATACTCTCTCCCTCATAGTGAATTTTTTCGCTACCTTCAACTTAGACACTTTCACTTCGGGGTTCATACCACTCTCTCTTCTAGGCCTCTCACTACTCTTGAAAATATATGTATGTGACGCGTTTCTACGAAAGGTCTTATATCGGATCTCTATGCTTTACTATTGCAGGGCTCTGCTACTTCCAGAGATCACAGAGAATTGGCCTGGGAGAGAGATCTGGGTGTCTCTTTGGATGAGGAGGAATTGTTATGCACACCAGTGCCTGCAGGAAAGTACTGGTGTCAGAACTGTTATGCACTCCAGTGTCTGCAGGAATGTACTGGTGTTTGAACTGTTATGCAAAACAAATGGACTCACAGACAAACTGGGGAATATGACATAACGTACACAGAAGGTGATAGGGTAACAAAATACACACAAAGTGAACAGAGAAGCCCAGAGGCTAAGGAACTGGGTATCTCCCTTGTATTAGAACTGCTCAGATAGAAAAAGCAAGATGTTGCGTTTTAATACGTAGAGAACCCGAAATGCTGTTGCTAAGGGCAACAGCAAAACCCTAAAGGGTTACCAACGGGTGTGGCAGTAAACTCCTTGGTCAGAGATGGAATGATAGACACAAGGAGAGTCTCCACAATCCTATTTCTCACTTGCAGTGCACAGGTTTTAGCTTACTGCCACTAAACTGACCCCTGACACCTAGCACAGTGAGACAGGATTAGACAGGCAAGTCTTAGAATACAGCCGCAAACTTGCTAAGTTCACAGAGTAGTAACAGAACCCCAGCAAGCTAAACGACTGACTCCAGTCTTACTGCTAGGTCTGGATTGGCAGAGTGTAATACCAAATCCCCAGGCCTATTTGCAGTAAGCAACAAACAAATACAAAGCTACACAGTACTGGCTAACTTTCATGAACTGACTAACCAACAAAGATTCAGCAGCATCTGCTTACCCTGAAAAGAGGCCTTATAAAGCAGGTGCTGTCCACGCCCCACTCAGACCTCACAGACTGTGAGCACAAAAACCAGCACCGGATCCCCTGCCGTGCACAGAGCCTATAACCACTGCACAGCAAAAGACCCGAACCGGAGTATCAGCTGCGCTCAGGTTACTCCACTAGCACTTGTCTCCCGGTTGCCATGACGACGTGGCAGCACAGGGCAGGAGACCCTAACAGTACCCCCCCTCTGACGAGGGGTCAAAGAACCCCTACCACCGGGTTTATCGGGGAACTGCGAGAAGAAAGAGCGTATCAGTCTGGGGGCATGAAGATCACAACTGCGCACCCACGACCGCTCCTCCGGGCCATACCCCTTCCAGTGCACCAAAAATGACAGCCGACCCCGAACCACCTTGGAGTCAAGAATCCTTTCAACAACAAACTCCCTCTGGCCACGTATCAGAAGAGGGGAAGGTCTTCCACTGGAAGAAGGATTACTAATCGCCCGTTTTAAAAGGGAACAATGAAATGTTTTATTGATACCCAAAGAACGGGGCAGATCTAACTGAAATGCCACCGGATTGATAACCCTGGTGATCTTATAAGGGCCGATGAACCGGGGGCCTAACTTATGAGATGGCTGTCTCAACTTCAAATTCTTGGTAGACAACCAGACGAAGTCTCCTAATTTGAAGCTGCAGGGTCTTTTCCGCTTATCAAAAACCCTTTTGGTCACTAATGACACAGACACAAGGGCTTTCTTCACTTTCCGCCAAATACCTCTAAGGACCGAAACCACAGAGGAACCACCAGGCGTGGAGTCCAGGGGGTCAAAAGAATTGGCCTTAGGATGATGCCCATACACACAAAGGAAGGGAGAGATCCCTGTAGCAGAGTGAGCCGCGTTGTTATAGGCAAACTCCGCCATGGACAGATGAGCAACCCAGTCAGTCTGACACTTGGAGACATAACACCTGAGGAACTGCTCCAAGGACTGGTTCACCCTTTCAGTCTGCCCATTAGACTGCGGATGGTAGCCTGATGACAAGCTGACAGAAATCTGGAGATCGGAACAAAATGCCCTCCAGAATTTGGCCACAAACTGGGATCCGCGGTCAGAGACCACATCAAGTGGCAACCCGTGGAGACGCACAACATGCAGCATAAATAATTCAGACAGGCGTCTGGCTGATGGCAGCCCAACCAGTGGAACGAAGTGCGCCATCTTCGAAAACCTGTCAACGACAACCCAGATGGCTGTCATCCCCGAGGATTTGGGCAAGTCCACCACAAAATCCATTGAAATGTGGGTCCATGGCTTAGATGGAATAGAGAGTGGATGTAATGGGCCAACAGGAACCCCTCTAGGAGTCTTATTTCGGGCACAGATGTCACATGCCCGAACCCACTGATCCACATCCTTAGCCACCGAGGGCCACCACACCGCCCTAGATAGCAACTCCCGAGTTCTGGCAATACCCGGGTGACCTGCCGACTTCTTGGCATGGAATTCCAGGAACACTCGCTGTCTTAACCTAGGAGGCACAAACAAAAGACCTACCGGAAGGTCTGGAGGAGCCTGCTCCTGTGCTCTAAGGACTAATGATAAGAGGTCCTGGGTAATGCCCACTTTAATACATGATGGGGAAACAATGGGCAACGGCTCCTCGGTGGTCTCCTGGATTGGAGCAAAACTCCGCGAGAGCGCATCAGCCTTGATGTTTTTTGACCCAGGGCGATATGTTATCAAAAAATTAAAGCGAGCAAAAAACAAAGCCCATCGTGCCTGCCTGGCATTGAGACGCTTCGCTGACTCTAAATATGCCAGATTCTTATGGTCAGTGAGAATTGAGACCACAAACTTAGCCCCCTCAAGCCAGTGTCTCCACTCCTCGAGTGCATCCTTAATAGCCAACAATTCCCGGTTACCCACGTCATAATTCATCTCGGCAGGCGAAAATTTACGGGAAAAGTAAGCACAGGGATGAAGGCGATTATCAGACACTCCCATCTGAGAAAGCACTGCCCCAATACCCATCTCAGAGGCATCCACCTCCACCACAAAAGGACGCTCTGGATCTGGGTGTCGCAGCACCTTGGCCGAAACAAATGCCCTTTTGAGACGGGCAAAAGCCGCTTTAGCCTCACAAGACCAGTGAGCAACATCCGCCCCTTTCTTAGTGAGTGCCACCAAGGGCGCCACTATAGACGAAAATCCAGCGATAAATCGTCTATAAAAATTCGCAAAGCCCAGGAAACGCTGAAGCGCCTTCAAACTAGTGGGCTGCACCCAATCCAGGACTGCCTGTACCTTGGAACCCTCCATTTGGAAACCTTCTGGGGAGATAATATATCCTAGAAATGCGATTTGCTGAACTTCAAATTCGCACTTCTCCAGCTTCGCCCCAAGCCGGTGGTCTCTGAGTTTCTGGAGGACTAAGCGTACATGCTTCCGATGTTCCTCCAGGGAATGGGAGAAGATTAGGATGTCATCTAAGTATACAACTAAGAATCTATCCAAATATTCCCTGAGCACATCATTCATGAAATCCTGGAAGACTGCCGGGGCATTACAGAGCCCAAAAGGCATCACCAAATATTCATAATGCCCTGAGTGGGTATTAAAGGCAGTCTTCCATTCATCCCCCTCTCTTATTCGGATTAGATTGTACGCACCGCGTAGGTCAATCTTAGAAAAAATGGTGGCAGTACGAAGCTGGTCAAACAAGACCGAAATGAGAGGCAGTGGGTATGAGTTTTTAATCGTGATACGGTTCAATTCCCTGAAGTCGATGCAGGGTCGCAACGAACCGTCCTTTTTACCCACGAAGAAGAACCCCGACCCAACTGGAGACTGTGAAGGTCTGATAAATCCCTTAGCCAAGTTCTCCTGAATGTACTCTGCCATAGCCTGAGTCTCAGGACGTGACAGGGAGTACAACCTGCTCTTGGGAAGCTTAGCATTTGGCAACAAATCAATGGCACAGTCATAGGGGCGATGGGGAGGTAGTACCTCTGCAACTTTTTTGGAGAACACGTCCGCAAAATCTGCATAACACCCTGGCAATCCTGGCAAACTTAGCTGCGAGAGCCTGACTGGAAGGCTCAAGCAACTCCTGAAACAATCAGTACCCCAACTAAGAATCTCCCCAGAGACCCAGTCAAATTGAGGATTGTGGGCCCTTAACCAGGGTAACCCCAACACCAATGGGGCAAAAGTACAGACAGTCACATAAAAGGACAATTTTTCAGAGTGTGTGGCTCCAATAAACAAAGAAATCTGGCTAGTGCAAGAGGTAATTTTACCTTGGGATAATGGTTCCCCGTTTAACCCACAAATCTCAATTTTCGATGCCAAGGGTACTAAGGGAACAGAGTGTTTCAGGGCGAATTGGCGGTCCATAAAAACCCCGTCGGCCCCACTGTCCACAAAGGCCTCAGTCTTGACAGTTTGACCGAGGATCTTCAAGGTCACCGGAATGATAAAAGTCTTCTTGGGAAATTCTGACTTCTGGCCTGACAGGATATTTCCCATCACCCTCAGGCCCTGAAGTTTTCCGGCTTTTCTGGGCATGATACTACCACATGACCTTTATTCCCACAGTACAAACACAACCCCTGCTGTCTCCTCCGCGTCTTCTCACGCGAGGAGAGGCGGGTAGCCCCAATCTGCATAGGCTCCTCAGAAAATTCCTCAGAGTCTGAGGTTCCCTTGGGAAGGAAGGAAATCTCAGTCTCCCTTTCAAGCCTACGCTCTCTCAGCCGTCTATCCACTCGGATGGATAACTGCATGAGCTGATCCAAGCTATCAGGCAAGGGATATTGTACCAGTTGGTCCTTTATCTGGTTAGAAAGACCTCTTCGGTACTGGTGTCTCAGGGCTGGGTCATTCCACTGGGTATCATGGGCCAACCTCCGAAACTCCGTACAGTAAACCTCAACTGGCCTTCGCCCTTGCTTAAGGATCGAAATCTGAGCCTCGGCTGAGGCCGTCTTGTCAGGGTCATCATACAACATGCCCAGTGCCGTAAAAAAAACATCAACACTTTTAAGCGACGGACAGTCAGGCTGCAACCCATATGCCCAGACCTGTGGGTCTCCTTGTAGCAAGGAAATCACTATGCCCACCCGCTGAATCTCCGACCCAGAAGACTGAGGCCTAAGCCGGAAGTATAGCTTGCAGCTCTCCTTGAAACAAAAGAACTGCGAGCGATCTCCAGAAAAACGATCCGGGAGATTTACTTTCGGCTCCTTAACCCCTGCAGGTGCTGCTGCTGCGGGAGCTCCGCCAGCAGCCTGGGAGGTGTGCATTTTAATGGACGAATCATTAAATTGTCGAGTCAGGACCTGCACCTGATCGACCACCTGTTGCAACGTATTTTGAGGGGTATGCTCCATATTCCCACAAAATTTCAACAGGAGTATTGGGCTGCTGAATATGTTATGCACACCAGTGCCTGCAGGAAAGTACTGGTGTCAGAACTGTTATGCACTCCAGTGTCTGCAGGAATGTACTGGTGTTTGAACTGTTATGCAAAACAAATGGACTCACAGACAAACTGGGGAATATGACATAACGTACACAGAAGGTGATAGGGTAACAAAATACACACAAAGTGAACAGAGAAGCCCAGAGGCTAAGGAACTGGGTATCTCCCTTGTATTAGAACTGCTCAGATAGAAAAAGCAAGATGTTGTGTTTTAATACGTAGAGAACCCGAAATGCTGTTGCTAAGGGCAACAGCAAAACCCTAAAGGGTTACCAACGGGTGTGGCAGTAAACTCCTTGGTCAGAGATGGAATGATAGACACAAGGAGAGTCTCCACAATCCTATTTCTCACTTGCAGTGCACAGGTTTTAGCTTACTGCCACTAAACTGACCCCTGACACCTAGCACAGTGAGACAGGATTAGACAGGCAAGTCTTAGAATACAGCCGCAAACTTGCTAAGTTCACAGAGTAGTAACAGAACCCCAGCAAGCTAAACGACTGACTCCAGTCTTACTGCTAGGTCTGGATAGGCAGAGTGTAATACCAAATCCCCAGGCCTATTTGCAGTAAGCAACAAACAAATACAAAGCTACACAGTACTGGCTAACTTTCATGAACTGACTAACCAACAAAGATTCAGCAGCATCTGCTTACTCTGAAAAGAGGCCTTATAAAGCAGGTGCTGTCCACGCCCCACTCAGACCTCACAGATTGTGAGCACAAAAACCAGCACCGGATCCCCTGCCGTGCACAGAACCTATAACCACTGCACAGCAAAAGACCCGAACCAGAGTATCAGCTGCGCTCAGGTTACTCCACTAGCACTTGTCTCCCGGTTGCCATGACGACGTGGCAGCACAGGGCAGGAGACCCTAACAGGAATGGGGTGAAATTTTGAGTAATGCGTCCTCTAGCTCTATCTGTGTCAGGATAAAGGAAATTGGTATATCGTTGGTACTATGTACCTTCTCGTTTGAATACGATGTACCCTGATGTTACTGACGGTTGTTGGAGGGGTTGTGCTTCTGAGGGGACGTACATGCATATATGGTGGACTTGCCCGAAACTAGTACCTTTATGGAAGGAAGTTGTCCGACTTCTTTCGTTCCTATTCTCTACCCCAATCCCCCTGGACCCTTAATACTTTCTACTGCCTCTGGACCTCCCGACTTTAACTAAACATCAGAACAAGTTATTACGTCATGTGGCTACTGTCACGACATGTCAAACTGCGAAGGCCTGGAGGTTGCCCTCCCAACCATCGCTACAGTCCATTGTCGCTTACATTTGGTACATTTATAAGATGGAATATATGACCAGTGTCATTAGACATTCTGCCAGGGCGTTCGATAAAATCTGGGCACCTTGGCTCACTACTCAAAATGCCCCCTCCCCATTCAGTAGCTGATTAAGCTAAGCACCCCACTTTTTATGTTGGCTGCCCGGACCCCGCCACTCGGACCTCCCTTCCTCTTATATCCATTTCCCCTTTTGCCCACGATCTTGTCTCCTCCTTTCCCTGTCTCTATTCTTCCTGTTCTCTCACTCCCCTGGGCTGGTTGGCCACACCATAAACCTAGAGGACTCTCTCTTCTCTTACACTATCTCTGTTGTCTCACTTAAAAACAAAAAAAGATTTACTCATTTGATTGTTATGTTATTTCATTGTTGTGTGTATCTTGGTACTACTTTGTTTTTCTATGCCTGTGAAACGCACTGTTTCTGTGTATTACTGTAAATCGACCAATAAAACTTAAAATAAATAAATAATAATCTAGAACAGTGGTTCTCAATCTTGGTTCTCAAGGCACCCCAACAGTCCAGGTTTTAATGATATCCATTCTTAAGCACGGATAATTGAATTAGTACCACAGTCAGTTTTATTATACCATCTGTGCACAAGCATGGATATCCTTAAAACCTGGCCTGTTAGGGTTGCGTGAGGACCGTGAATGAGAATCACTTGTCTAGAAGCACTGTCTTAAGAACCATGGGGTAGATTTATTAAAATGCACTTAAGGTTCTTTATAAGCGGGGTCCCACTTCACTGTATTATCGCGGTGGAGCGGGACCTCTTTTCCGGTGAATTTACTAACCTTGCCTTGTTCATTGTGGGAGCGCATTATCTCACCCTTCTGGTGATACGTGTCCTCCCATAACGGGCGTACACTTCGGCTGCAGTGACTTCTTCCGCGCCTGCATCATCCAGTAACTCCCAGCGCGCAGTTCGGGAGTTAGGTTGCACATGCGCCGATTGATTCTGTGGATGCCGGAGTTTGTAGTGTGCCGCGGCCCGCTGTACACAAACAAAGTTTTTTGACTAAGAAACAAAGGAAAAAAAAGAAGAACTGCTTTGACAGCCGCAGCACCGGGTCCAGGTGGCAAAGGGAGAGAAGGTAGCAGAGACTAACGTTCGGGCACACCGAACGTTCATAAGTAAGGTAGCTCATCGGTGCTCTATTTAACAGATACAGGCGCGGAAAAGGCTGCGGCAGGATACCGCCCCAGCTTACAATAGCGCTACGACGGGATCATACATCAGGGGAAGCGATATCTGCGGCCCATAACGTGTGCAGATAATGCATTACCCCATAAAGAAGGATAATACATCTACCCCCATGTACAAAACAGAATAATAAGAGAATTTGTCTAAGATAGAGAATATGTATAGAAACATAGAATTTGACGGCAGATAAGTCTGCCCCTTTTTTTTATCCTTTAGGCAATCTCAACCCTTTTTGAACCTTAATTCTTTGTAAGGATATTCATATGCCTATCCCAAGCATGTTTAAATTGCTCTACAGTCTTAGCCTCTACCACCTCTGATGGGAGGCTATTCCACTTATCCACTACCCTTTCTGTAAAGTAATTTTTCCTTAAATTTCCCCTGAACCTCCCCTTCCCCCATATATGCGTAATAACCTCTAGATAACACCTGCCTCAGATATTACACAAGCATTAAACAATATTGTGATGTAACATCCCTTACAAACATGGCTTGTTATGCAACACTACACATGTATGGTAATAATAAGACAAGGCTTTCAGTGAAGATCTTAAATCCTGGAATTCCTCTATAAGCACTACGTGCTACCTACATGGCCAAATGTTTAGGTAGGATTAACTGGATCACAGTCATCAGTGCCATCATCAGTACACATTGCTGTGGTAAGAATACAAACGTATCAGAAATCTGGGGGTACACTGCTGAGAATGCAGAGATAGCAAGGTACAGTATGACTCCAATGTGACGTATAGATCCTGATATACAGAGACGGAACTGGTTACTCTGCACTCGTCCGATGAATGGGGATTACAGCTTCCTACATTATGCTTAAACACGGTCACTTAATGTATCTCTCGGCTGCTGTTACAAAAATAAGTCTATCTATTTAATGGGATGTAGTCATACTGTCAACAACACGATGCTGACATTGTTGCATTGAATATGTCGGCATATGTGCAGATTGTTGGCATGTTCACAATCTCAATTTCTGAAATGTTGACTTATGAAATATCAACATTCTGCACGGACTGACAGTGGAGGGTTAGGTTTAGGCTATGGGAGGGGAGGGTTAGCAATAGGCACTCTAGAGAGTTAGGGTTATTCTACAGGAGGGGAGGTTAGGGTTAGGCACTAGATGGAGGGTTAGGTTATGGGAGAGGTTAGGGTCAGGCTACGGGAGGGGAGGGGAGGTTAGGTTCATGCTATAGGAGGGAAGTTAAGGGTTATGCAGTAGGGAGAGGTATCAGATTAGGCTATGGGAGGTTAAGGTTAGGCACTTGATAGAGGGTTAGGGTTAGGTTATGGGAGGGGAAGAAAGGATTAGGCACTGATGGGGGGCTAAGGTTAGGCTATTGAAGGGGAAATTAGGGTTAGGCAATATGGGAGGGTTAGGATTATGCTATAGAAGGGGAGGTTATGGTTAGGCTACAGGAGGGGAGTTTAGGGTTTGGCACTGGGTAGAGTGTTAGGCTTATGCTACAGGACAGCAGGTTATGGTTAGGCATAAGGAGAGGGTAAGGTTATCGGAGGGGAAGTTAGGATTAGGCAATATGGGAGGGTTAGGCTATGGGAGGGTAGATTAGGGACTAGGGAGAGGATTAGGATTATGCTACAGAAGGGGAGGTTATGGTTAGGTTACAGAAGGGGAGGTTATGGTTAGGTTACAGAAGGTGAGGTTATGGTTAGGTTACAGAAGGGGAGGTTATGGTTAGGTTACAGAAGGGGAGGTTATGGTTAGGTTACAGAAGGGGAGGTTATGGTTAGGTTACAGGAGGGGAGGTTAGAGTTAGGCACTCAGTAGAGGGTTAGGCTTTTGTTACGGGAGGGAAGGTTAGGGTTAGAGAATAGGGGAGGGTAAGGGATAAGCTATGGGAGGAGAGGGTAAGGTTTGGCACTTGTTAGGGGTGGTCTTCAGTATGCCGACTGGCTCATTTGCGCTCGCCACGCTGTTGGTATGCCGGCAGTCGGGCTCCCGGCGCCGGTATGCTGGTCGCCGGGAGCCCGGTCGCCGGCATACCATACAACACCCCTTGTTAGAGGGCAAGGCTAAGGCAGTGGGAGGGAAGGTTAGGGTTAGAGAATAGGGGAGGGTAAGGGTAAGGTTTGGCACTTGTTAGAGAGCAAGGCTTATGAAGTGGGAGGAGAGGTTAGGGTTAGGCACTAGAGGGTGTCTTGGGGGTTAGTATTTGGAAATACAGGAGGGATCAGCCATACTTACCACAGAAAGCAAATCAAGATCTGCCGGAAATCATCCTGACATCACCACTGTGCCTAGAAGACAGCGCTGGGGCCACCAGACTCGTCGGATCACGTAAGTCACCACTAGACCACCAGGGACTTTTTTTGATATTCTAATGATGTCGACATTTCATCAGTGTCTACATGGGTGGAGTTAATCAAGAAGAAACAGACATTTCTGCTTACCTTGCAGTGTTTTCATGAAGCACCTGGTTATATGATCCGTCACTGTGAGCCCTGAGTGCTATCAATGGGCCTAATTCAGATCTGATGATCGCAGCAGCAAATTTGTTAGCTAATGGGCAAAACCATGTGCACTGCAGGTGGGGCAGATGTAACATGTGCAGAGAGAGTTAGATTTGGGTGGGTTATATTGTTTCTGTGCAGGGTAAATACTGGCTGCTTTATCTTTACACTGCAATTTAGATTTCAGTTTGAACACACCCCACCCAAATCTATCTCTCTGCACATGTTACATCTGCCCCCCACCACGCAGTGCACATGGGGCCTAATTCAGACCTGATTGTAGATGTGCTAAAGTTAGCACATCTACGATCAGTCACAGAGACATGCGGGGGGACGCCCAGCACAGGGCTAGTCCGCCCCGCATGTCAAGCCCTAACCCTCCGCTCAATGCTTTTGTACTCGTAGATTAGCTCCCTACCAGCGCAGCTCCTGCAGGGAGCTACCCGTCGCTGTGATGGTCGCAGCGGCTGCGTGTGAGGTCGCGCAGCCGCCACGGCCCGCCCCCCACACGGTCTGTGCACGCCTGCGTTGCCAGGACCGCGCCCCCTTAACGGCGGCCAAAACGCAGCGGGGCCGCCCGCTCCCGCCCAGCGATTGTCTCTGCCTGTCAATCAGGCAGTGGAGATCGCATGGCTGAGACAGCCATCAGCACTGTGGCGCCGGCGCATGAGCAGTTCAGACCTGATTGGCTGCTGAGCGAAAACGCACAGCACCGATCAGGTCTGAATTACCCCCATGGTTTTGCCCATTAGCTAACAAATTTGCTGCTGTGATCAGGTCTGAATTAGGCCCAATGTCCGTCCTTCTGGGAGGTTAACTTTCTTTGGAAAAGAATGGAGACCAGCCGAGGCAAATGCAAGATTTCTAGAGAAGATTTCCAGATGCTGAATTCTAGAGCACGTGCATATATAATACATCAACATATACAGGGCCAGCGATCACAGTAACCCGGTATATGCGGCAGTAGTGTCAGCCATACATAGTGCAGTGTATGTAATACATCAGACATATACAGGGCCAGTGATCACAGTAACCCGGTATATGCGGCAGTAGTATCAGCCATACATAGTGCAGTGTATGTAATACATCAGACATATACAGGTCAGTGATCACAGTAACCCGGTATATGCGGCAGTAGTGCCAGCCATACATAGTGCAGTGTATGTAATACATCAGACATATACAGGACCAGTGATCACAGTAACCCGGTATATGCGGCAGTAGTGCCAGCCATATATAGTGCAGTGTATGTAATACATCAGACATATACAGGGCCAGTGATCACAGTAACCCGGTATATGCGGCAGTAGTGTCAGCCATACATAGTGCAGTGTGTGTAATACATCAGTCATATACAGGCCAGTGATCACAGTAACCCGGTATATGCGGCAGTAGTGCCAGCCATACATAGTGCAGTGTATGTAATACATCAGACATATACAGGACCAGTGATCACAGTAACCCGGTATATGCGGCAGTAGTGCCAGGAATACATAGTGCAGTGTATGTAATACATCAGACATATACAGGACCAGTGATCACAGTAACCCGGTATATGCGGCAGTAGTGCCAGCCATACATAGTGCAGTGTATGTAATACATCAGACATATACAGGGCCAGTGATCACAGTAACCCGGTATATGCGGCAGTAGGGCCAGCCATACATAGTGCAGTGTATGTAATACATCAGACATATACAGGACCAGTGATCACAGTAACCCGGTATATGCGGCAGTAGGGCCAGCCATACATAGTGCAGTGTATGTAATACATCAGACATATACAGGGCCAGTGATCACAGTAACCCGGTATATGCGGCAGTAGGACCAGCCATACATAGTGCAGTGTATGTAATACATCAGACATATACAGGGCCAGTGATCACAGTAACCCGGTATATGCGGCAGTAGGGCCAGCCATACATAGTGCAGTGTATGTAATACATCAGACATATACAGGACCAGTGATCACAGTAACCCGGTATATGCGGCAGTAGGACCAGCCATACATAGTACAGTGTATGTAATACATCAGACATATACAGGGCCAGTGATCACAGTAACCCGGTATATGCGGCAGTAGGACCAGCCATACATAGTGCAGTGTATGTAATACATCAGACATATACAGGGCCAGTGATCACAGTAACCCGGTATATGCGGCAGTAGGGCCAGCCATACATAGTGCAGTGTGTGTAATACATCAGACATATACAGGGCCAGTGATCACAGTAACCCGGTATATGCGGCAGTAGGGCCAGCCATACATAGTGCAGTGTGTGTAATACATCAGACATATACAGGGCCAGTGATCACAGTAACCCGGTATATGCGGCAGTAGTGTCAGCCATACATAGTGCAGTGTATGTAATACATCAGACATATACAGGACCAGTGATCACAGTAACCCAGTATATGCGGCAGTAGTGCCAGCCATACATAGTGCAGTGTATGTAATACATCAGACATATACAGGACCAGTGATCACAGTAACCCGGTATATGCGGCAGTAGGACCAGCCATACATAGTGCAGTGTATGTAATACATCAGACATATACAGGACCAGTGATCACAGTAACCCGGTATATGCGGCAGTAGTGCCAGCCATACATAGTGCAGTGTATGTAATACATCAGACATATACAGGACCAGTGATCACAGTAACCCGGTATATGCGGCAGTAGGACCAGCCATACATAGTGCAGTGTATGTAATACATCAGACATATACAGGACCAGTGATCACAGTAACCCGGTATATGCGGCAGTAGTGCCAGCCATACATAGTGCAGTGTATGTAATACATCAGACATATACAGGACCAGTGATCACAGTAACCCGGTATATGCGGCAGTAGTGCCAGCCATACATAGTGCAGTGTATGTAATACATCAGACATATACAGGACCAGTAATCACAGTAACCCGGTATATGTGGCAGTAGTGCCAGCCATACATAGTGCAGTGTATGTAATACATCAGACATATACAGGGCCAGTGATCACAGTAACCCGGTATATGCGGTAGTAGTGCCAGCCATACATAGTGCAGTGTATATAATACATCAGACATATACAGGACCAGTGATCACAGTAACCCGGTATATGCGGCAGTAGTGCCAGCCATACATAGTGCAGTGTATATAATACATCAGACATATACAGGACCAGTGATCACAGTAACCCGGTATATGCGGCAGTAGGGCCAGCCATACATAGTGCAGTGTATGTAATACATCAGACATATACAGGGCCAGTGATCACAGTAACCCGGTATATGCGGTAGTAGTGCCAGCCATACATAGTGCAGTGTATATAATACATCAGACATATACAGGACCAGTGATCACAGTAACCCGGTATATGCGGCAGTAGTGCCAGCCATACATAGTGCAGTGTATATAATACATCAGACATATACAGGACCAGTGATCACAGTATCCCGGTATATGCGGCGGTAGGACCAGCCATACATAGTGCAGTGTATGTAATACATCAGACATATACAGGGCCAGTGATCACAGTAACCTGGTATATACGGCAGTAGGACCAGCCATACATAGTGCAGTGTATGTAATACATCAGACATATACAGGACCAGTGATCACAGTAACCCGGTATATGCGGCAGTAGGGCCAGCCATACATAGTGCAGTGTATGTAATACATCAGACATATACAGGACCAGTGATCACAGTAACCCGGTATATGCGGCAGTAGGGCCAGCCATACATAGTGCAGTTTGTGTAATACATCAGACATATACAGGGCCAGTGATCACAGTAACCCGGTATATGCGGCAGTAGGGCCAGCCATACATAGTGCAGTGTATGTAATACATCAGACATATACAGGGCCAGTGATCACAGTAACCCGGTATATGCGGCAGTAGTGTCAGCCATACATAGTGCAGTGTATGTAATACATCAGACATATACAGGGCCAGCGATCACAGTAACCCGGTATATGCAGCAGTAGGGCCAGCCATACATAGTGCAGTGTATGTAATACATCAGACATATACAGGGCCAGTGATCACAGTAACCCGGTATATGCGGCAGTAGTGCCAGCCATACATAGTGCAGTGTATGTAATACATCAGACATATACAGGGCCAGTGATCACAGTAACCCGGTATATGCGGCAGTAGGGCCAGCCATACATAGTGCAGTGTATGTAATACATCAGACATATACAGGACCAGTGATCACAGTATCCCGGTATATGTGGCAGTAGGACCAGGAATACATAGTGCAGTGTATGTAATACATCAGACATATACAGGGCCAGTGATCACAGTAACCCGGTATATGTGGCAGTAGGACCAGGAATACATAGTGCAGTGTGTGTAATACATCAGACATATACAGGGCCAGTGATCACAGTAACCCGGTATATGCGGCAGTAGTGCCAGCCATACATAGTGCAGTGTATGTAATACATCAGACATATACAGGGCCAGTGATCACAGTAACCCGGTATATGCGGCAGTAGGGCCAGCCATACATAGTGCAGTGTATGTAATACATCAGACATATACAGGACCAGTGATCACAGTATCCCGGTATATGTGGCAGTAGGACCAGGAATACATAGTGCAGTGTGTGTAATACATCAGACATATACAGGGCCAGTGATCACAGTAATCCGGTATATGCGGCAGTAGGGCCAGCCATACATAGTGCAGTGTATGTAATACATCAGACATATACAGGACCAGTGATCACAGTAACCCGGTATATGCGGCAGTAGGACCAGCCATACATAGTGCAGTGTGTGTAATACATCAGACATATACAGGGCCAGTGATCACAGTAACCCGGTATATGTGGCAGTAGGACCAGCCATACATAGTGCAGTGTGTGTAATACATCAGACATATACAGGGCCAGTGATCACAGTAACCCGGTATATGCAGCAGTAGGGCCAGCCATACATAGTGCAGTGTATGTAATACATCAGACATATACAGGACCAGTGATCACAGTAACCCGGTATATGCGGCAGTAGTGCCAGCCATACATAGTGCAGTGTATGTAATACATCAGACATATACAGGGCCAGCAATCACAGTAACCCGGTATATGCGGCAGTAGTGCCAGCCATACATAGTGCAGTGTATGTAATACATCAGACATATACAGGACTAGTGATCACAGTAACCCGGTATATGCGGCAGTAGTGTCAGCTATACATAGTGCAGTGTATGTAATACATCAGACATATACAGGGCCAGTGATCACAGTAACCCGGTATATGCAGCAGTAGGGCCAGCCATACATAGTGCAGTGTATGTAATACATCAGACATATACAGGGCCAGTGATCACAGTAACCCGGTATATGCGGCAGTAGGGCCAGCCATACATAGTGCAGTGTATGTAATACATCAGACATATACAGGACCAGTGATCACAGTATCCAGGTATATGCAGCAGTAGGGCCAGCCATACATAGTGCAGTGTATGTAATACATCAGACATATACAGGACCAGTGATCACAGTAACCCGGTATATGCGGCAGTAGGGCCAGCCATACATAGTGCAGTGTATGTAATACATCAGACATATACAGGGCCAGTGATCACAGTAACCCGGTATATGAGGCAGTAGGGCCAGCCATACATAGTGCAGTGTATGTAATACATCAGACATATACAGGGCCAGTGATCACAGTAACCCGGTATATGCAGCAGTAGGGCCCGCCATACATAGGCCCTCATTCCGAGTTGTTCGCTCGCTAGCTGCTTTTAGCAGCTTTGCACACGCTAAGCCGCCGCCTACTGGGAGTGAATCTTAGCTTTGCAGAATTGCGAACGAGAGATTAGCAGAATTGCGAATAGAATAGCGATTAGAAATTTCTTTGCAGTTTCCGAGTAGATCTAGACTTACTCTGCCACTGCGATCAGTTCAGTCAGTTTCGTTCCTGGTTTGACGTCACAAACACACCCAGCGTTCGGCCAGCCACTCCCCCGTTTCTCCAGACACTCCCGAGTTTTTCCCAGAAACGCCAGTGTTTTTTCACACACACCAATAAAACGGTCAGTTTCCGCCCAGAAACACCCACTTCCTGTCAATCACACTCCGATCACCAGAACGATGAAAATTCTTCGTTAAGCCGTGAGTAAAATACCAAACTTTTGTGCTAATTTACTTGGCGCAGACGCACTGCGAACATTGCGCATGCGCAGTTTGCGACTTATCGCACCGATGCGAAGAAAAAGAACGAGCGAACAACTCGGAATGAGGGCCCTAGTGCAGTGTATGTAATACATCAGACATATACAGGGCCAGTGATCACAGTAACCCGGTATATGCGGCAGTAGTACCAGCCATACATAGTGCAGTGTGTGTAATACATCAGACATATACAGGACCAGTGATCACAGTATCCCGGTATATGCGGCAGTAGTGCCAGCCATACATAGTGCAGTGTATGTAATACATCAGACATATACAGGGCCAGTGATCACAGTATCCCGGTATATGCGGTAGTAGGGCCCGCCATACATAGTGCAGTGTGTGTAATACATCAGACATATACAGGGACAGTGATCACAGTAACCCGGTATATGCGGCAGTAGTGCCAGCCATACATAGTGCAGTGTATGTAATACATCAGACATATACAGGGCCAGTGATCACAGTATCCCGGTATATGCGGCAGTAGGGCCCGCCATACATAGTGCAGTGTGTGTAATACATCAGACATATACAGGGCCAGTGATCACAGTATCCCGGTATATGCGGCAGTAGGGCCAGCCATACATAGTGCAGTGTATGTAATACATCAGACATATACAGGGCCAGTGATCACAGTAACCCGGTATATGCGGCAGTAGTGCCAGCCATACATAGTGCAGTGTATGTAATACATCAGACATATACAGGGCCAGTGATCACAGTATCCCGGTATATGCGGCAGTAGGACCAGCCATACATAGTGCAGTGTATGTAATACATCAGACATATACAGGACCAGTGATCACAGTAACCCGGTATATGCAGCAGTAGGGCCAGCCTTACATAGTGCAGTGTATGTAATACATCAGACATATACAGGACCAGTGATCACAGGAACCCGGTATATGCGGCAGTAGGGCCAGCCATACATAGTGCAGTGTATGTAATACATCAGACATATACAGGACCAGTGATCACAGTAACCCGGTATATGCGGCAGTAGGGCCAGCCATACATAGTGCAGTGTATGTAATACATCAGACATATACAGGACCAGTGATCACAGTAACCCGGTATATAGGGCAGTAGTGCCAGCCATACATAGTGCAGTGTATATAATACATCAGACATATACAGGACCAGTGATCACAGTAACCCGGTATATGCGGCAGTAGGACCAGCCATACATAGTGCAGTGTGTGTAATACATCAGACATATACAGGGCCAGTGATCACAGTAACCCGGTATATGCGGCAGTAGTGCCAGCCATACATAGTGCAGTGTATGTAATACATCAGACATATACAGGGCCAGTGATCACAGTAATCCGGTATATGCGGCAGTAGTGCCAGCCATACATAGTGCAGTGTATGTAATACATCAGACATATACAGGGCCAGTGATCACAGTAACCCGGTGTATGCGGTAGTAGTGCCAGCTATACATAGTGCAGTGTATGTAATACATCAGACATATACAGGACCAGTGATCACAGTAACCCGGTATATGCGGCAGTAGTGCCAGCCATACATAGTGCAGTGTATGTAATACATCAGACATATACAGGGCCAGTGATCACAGTAACCCGGTATATGCGGCAGTAGGACCAGCCATACATAGTGCAGTGTATGTAATACATCAGACATATACAGGGCCAGTGATCACAGTAACCCGGTATATGCGGCAGTAGGGCCAGCCATACATAGTGCAGTGTGTGTAATACATCAGACATATACAGGACCAGTGATCACAGTAACCCGGTATATGCGGCAGTAGGGCCAGCCATACATAGTGCAGTGTATGTAATACATCAGACATATACAGGGCCAGTGATCACAGTAACCCGGTGTATGCGGTAGTAGTGCCAGCTATACATAGTGCAGTGTATGTAATACATCAGACATATACAGGGCCAGTGATCACAGTAACCCGGTATATGCGGCAGTAGTGCCAGCCATACATAGTGCAGTGTATGTAATACATCAGACGTATACAGGGCCAGTGATCACAGTAACCCGGTATATGCGGCAGTAGTGTCAGCCATACATAGTGCAGTGTATGTAATACATCAGACATATACAGGACCAGTGATCACAGTAACCCGGTATATGCGGCAGTAGGGCCAGCCATACATAGTGCAGTGTATGTAATACATCAGACATATACAGGACCAGTGATCACAGTAACCCGTTATATGCGGCAGTAGGGCCAGCCATACATAGTGCAGTGTATGTAATACATCAGACATATACAGGGCCAGTGATCACAGTATCCCGGTATATGCGGCAGTAGGACCAGCTATACATAGTGCAGTGTGTGTAATACATCAGACATATACAGGGCCAGTGATCACAGTAACCCGGTATATGCAGCAGTAGGAGCAGCCATACATAGTGCAGTGTGTGTAGTACATCAGACATATACAGGACCAGTGATCACAGTATCCCGGTATATGCGGCAGTAGGACCAGCTATACATAGTGCAGTGTATGTAATACATCAGACATATACAGGACCAGTGATCACAGTAACCCGGTATATGTAGCAGTAGGAGCAGCCATACATAGTGCAGTGTGTGTAATACATCAGACATATACAGGACCAGTGATCACAGTATCCCGGTATATGCGGCAGTAGGACCAGCTATACATAGTGCAGTGTGTGTAATACATCAGACATATACAGGGCCAGTGATCACAGTAACCCGGTATATGCGGCAGTAGGACCAGCCATACATAGTACAGTGTATGTAATACATCAGACATATACAGGGCCAGTGATCACAGTAATCCGGTATATGCAGCAGTAGTGTCAGCCATACATAGTGCAGTGTATGTAATACATCAGACATATACAGGGCCAGTGATCACAGTAACCCGGTATATGCGGCAGTAGTGTCAGCCATACATAGTACAGTGTATGTAATACATCAGACATATACAGGGCCAGTGATCACAGTAATCCGGTATATGCGGCAGTAGGGCCAGCCATACATAGTGCAGTGTATGTAATACATCAGACATATACAGGGCCAGTGATCACAGTATCCCGGTATATGCGGTAGTAGGGTCAGCCATACATAGTGCAGTGTATGTAATACATCAGACATATACAGGGCCAGTGATCACAGTAACCCGGTATATGCGGCAGTAGTGCCAGGAATACATAGTGCAGTGTATGTAATACATCAGACATATACAGGACCAGTGATCACAGTAACCCGGTATATGCCGCAGTAGTGCCAGGAATACATAGTGCAGTGTGTGTAATACATCAGACATATACAGGGCCAGTGATCACAGTAACCCGGTATATGCGGCAGTAGTGCCAGGAATACATAGTGCAGTGTATGTAATACATCAGACATATACAGGGCCAGTGATCACAGTAACCCGGTATATGCGGCAGTAGGACCAGCCATACATAGTACAGTGTATGTAATACATCAGACATATACAGGGCCAGTGATCACAGTATCCCGGTATATGCGGCAGTAGGGTCAGCCATACATAGTGCAGTGTATGTAATACATCAGACATATACAGGGCCAGTGATCACAGTAACCCGGTATATGCGGCAGTAGTGCCAGCCATACATAGTGCAGTGTATGTAATACATCAGACATATACAGGGCCAGTGATCACAGTAACCCGGTATATGCGGCAGTAGGGCCAGCCATACATAGTGCAGTGTATGTAATACATCAGACATATACAGGGCCAGTGATCACAGTATCCCGGTATATGCGGTAGTAGGGTCAGCCATACATAGTGCAGTGTATGTAATACATCAGACATATACAGGGCCAGTGATCACAGTAACCCGGTATATGCGGCAGTAGTGCCAGGAATACATAGTGCAGTGTATGTAATACATCAGACATATACAGGACCAGTGATCACAGTAACCCGGTATATGCCGCAGTAGTGCCAGGAATACATAGTGCAGTGTGTGTAATACATCAGACATATACAGGGCCAGTGATCACAGTAACCCGGTATATGCGGCAGTAGTGCCAGGAATACATAGTGCAGTGTATGTAATACATCAGACATATACAGGGCCAGTGATCACAGTAACCCGGTATATGCGGCAGTAGGACCAGCCATACATAGTACAGTGTATGTAATACATCAGACATATACAGGGCCAGTGATCACAGTATCCCGGTATATGCGGCAGTAGGGTCAGCCATACATAGTGCAGTGTATGTAATACATCAGACATATACAGGGCCAGTGATCACAGTAACCCGGTATATGCGGCAGTAGTGCCAGCCATACATAGTGCAGTGTATGTAATACATCAGACATATACAGGGCCAGTGATCACAGTAACCCGGTATATGCGGCAGTAGGGCCAGCCATACATAGTGCAGTGTATGTAATACATCAGACATATACAGGACCAGTGATCACAGTATCCCGGTATATGTGGCAGTAGGACCAGGAATACATAGTGCAGTGTATGTAATACATCAGACATATACAGGGCCAGTGATCACAGTAACCCGGTATATGCGGCAGTAGGGCCAGCCATACATAGTGCAGTGTATGTAATACATCAGACATATACAGGACCAGTGATCACAGTAACCCGGTATATGCGGCAGTAGGACCAGCCATACATAGTGCAGTGTGTGTAATACATCAGACATATACAGGGCCAGTGATCACAGTAACCCGGTATATGTGGCAGTAGGACCAGCCATACATAGTGCAGTGTGTGTAATACATCAGACATATACAGGGCCAGTGATCACAGTAACCCGGTATATGCAGCAGTAGGGCCAGCCATACATAGTGCAGTGTATGTAATACATAAGACATATACAGGACCAGTGATCACAGTAACCCGGTATATGCGGCAGTAGTGCCAGCCATACATAGTGCAGTGTATGTAATACATCAGACATATACAGGACCAGTGATCACAGTAACCCGGTATATGCGGCAGTAGTGCCAGCCATACATAGTGCAGTGTATGTAATACATCAGACATATACAGGGCCAGTGATCACAGTAACCCGGTATATGCGGCAGTAGGGCCAGCCATACATAGTGCAGTGTATGTAATACATCAGACATATACAGGACCAGTGATCATAGTAACCCGGTATATGCGGCAGTAGTGCCAGCCATACATAGTGCAGTGTATGTAATACATCAGACATATACAGGACTAGTGATCACAGTAACCCGGTATATGCGGCAGTAGTGTCAGCTATACATAGTGCAGTGTATGTAATACATCAGACATATACAGGGCCAGTGATCACAGTAACCCGGTATATGCAGCAGTAGGGCCAGCCATACATAGTGCAGTGTATGTAATACATCAGACATATACAGGGCCAGTGATCACAGTAACCCGGTATATGCCGCAGTAGGGCCAGCCATACATAGTGCAGTGTATGTAATACATCAGACATATACAGGACCAGTGATCACAGTATCCAGGTATATGCAGCAGTAGGGCCAGCCATACATAGTGCAGTGTATGTAATACATCAGACATATACAGGACCAGTGATCACAGTAACCCGGTATATGCGGCAGTAGGGCCAGCCATACATAGTGCAGTGTATGTAATACATCAGACATATACAGGGCCAGTGATCACAGTAACCCGGTATATGAGGCAGTAGGGCCAGCCATACATAGTGCAGTGTATGTAATACATCAGACATATACAGGGCCAGTGATCACAGTAACCCGGTATATGCAGCAGTAGGGCCCGCCATACATAGGCCCTCATTCCGAGTTGTTCGCTCGCTAGCTGCTTTTAGCAGCTTTGCACACGCTAAGCCGCCGCCTACTGGGAGTGAATCTTAGCTTTGCAGAATTGCGAACGAGAGATTAGCAGAATTGCGAATAGAATAGCGATTAGAAATTTCTTTGCAGTTTCCGAGTAGATCTAGACTTACTCTGCCACTGCGATCAGTTCAGTCAGTTTCGTTCCTGGTTTGACGTCACAAACACACCCAGCGTTCGGCCAGCCACTCCCCCGTTTCTCCAGACACTCCCGAGTTTTTCCCAGAAACGCCAGTGTTTTTTCACACACACCAATAAAACGGTCAGTTTCCGCCCAGAAACACCCACTTCCTGTCAATCACACTCCGATCACCAGAACGATGAAAATTCTTCGTTAAGCCGTGAGTAAAATACCAAACTTTTGTGCTAATTTACTTGGCGCAGACGCACTGCGAACATTGCGCATGCGCAGTTTGCGACTTATCGCACCGATGCGAAGAAAAAGAACGAGCGAACAACTCGGAATGAGGGCCCTAGTGCAGTGTATGTAATACATCAGACATATACAGGGCCAGTGATCACAGTAACCCGGTATATGCGGCAGTAGTACCAGCCATACATAGTGCAGTGTGTGTAATACATCAGACATATACAGGACCAGTGATCACAGTATCCCGGTATATGCGGCAGTAGGGCCCGCCATACATAGTGCAGTGTGTGTAATACATCAGACATATACAGGGACAGTGATCACAGTAACCCGGTATATGCGGCAGTAGTGCCAGCCATACATAGTGCAGTGTATGTAATACATCAGACATATACAGGGCCAGTGATCACAGTATCCCGGTATATGCGGCAGTAGGGCCCGCCATACATAGTGCAGTGTGTGTAATACATCAGACATATACAGGGCCAGTGATCACAGTATCCCGGTATATGCGGCAGTAGGGCCAGCCATACATAGTGCAGTGTATGTAATACATCAGTCATATACAGGGCCAGTGATCACAGTTACCCGGTATATGCGGCAGTAGTGCCAGCCATACATAGTGCAGTGTATGTAATACATCAGACATATACAGGGCCAGTGATCACAGTATCCCGGTATATGCGGCAGTAGGACCAGCCATACATAGTGCAGTGTATGTAATACATCAGACATATACAGGACCAGTGATCACAGTAACCCGGTATATGCAGCAGTAGGGCCAGCCTTACATAGTGCAGTGTATGTAATACATCAGACATATACAGGGCCAGTGATCACAGTAACCCGGTATATGCGGCAGTAGTGCCAGCCATACATAGTGCAGTGTATGTAATACATCAGACATATACAGGGCCAGTGATCACAGTAACCCGGTATATGCGGCAGTAGGGCCAGCCATACATAGTGCAGTGTATGTAATACATCAGACATATACAGGACCAGTGATCACAGGAACCCGGTATATGCGGCAGTAGTGCCAGCCATACATAGTGCAGTGTATGTAATACATCAGACATATACAGGACCAGTGATCACAGTAACCCGGTATATGCGGCAGTAGTGCCAGCCATACATAGTGCAGTGTGTGTAATACATCAGACATATACAGGACCAGTGATCACAGTAACCCGGTATATGCGGCAGTAGGAGCAGCCATACATAGTGCAGTGTATGTAATACATCAGACATATACAGGACCAGTGATCACAGTAACCCGGTATATGCGGCAGTAGGGCCAGCCATACATAGTGCAGTGTATGTAATACATCAGACATATACAGGACCAGTGATCACAGTAACCCGGTATATGCGGCAGTAGGGCCAGCCATACATAGTGCAGTGTATGTAATACATCAGACATATACAGGACCAGTGATCACAGTAACCCGGTATATGCGGCAGTAGGGCCAGCCATACATAGTGCAGTGTATGTAATACATCAGACATATACAGGACCAGTGATCACAGTAACCCGGTATATAGGGCAGTAGTGCCAGCCATACATAGTGCAGTGTATATAATACATCAGACATATACAGGACCAGTGATCACAGTAACCCGGTATATAGGGCAGTAGTGCCAGCCATACATAGTGCAGTGTATATAATACATCAGACATATACAGGGCCAGTGATCACAGTAACCCGGTATATGCGGTAGTAGTGCCAGTCATACATAGTGCAGTGTATGTAATACATCAGACATATACAGGACCAGTGATCACAGTAACCCGGTATATGCGGCAGTACTGCCAGCTATACATAGTGCAGTGTATGTAATACATCAGACATATACAGGACCAGTGATCACAGTAACCCGGTATATGCGGCAGTAGGACCAGCCATACATAGTGCAGTGTGTGTAATACATCAGACATATACAGGACCAGTGATCACAGTAACCCGGTATATGCGGCAGTAGTGCCAGCCATACATAGTGCAGTGTATGTAATACATCAGACATATACAGGGCCAGTGATCACAGTAATCCGGTATATGCGGCAGTAGGGCCAGCCATACATAGTGCAGTGTATGTAATACATCAGACATATACAGGGCCAGTGATCACAGTAATCCGGTATATGCGGCAGTAGAGCCAGCCATACATAGTGCAGTGTGTGTAATACATCAGACATATACAGGGCCAGTGATCACAGTAACCCGGTATATGCGGCAGTAGGACCAGCCATACATAGTGCAGTGTATGTAATACATCAGACATATACAGGACCAGTGATCACAGTAACCCGGTACATGCAGCAGTAGTGCCAGCCATACATAGTGCAGTGTGTGTAATACATCAGACATATACAGGGCCAGTGATCACAGTAACCCGGTATATGCAGCAGTACTGCCAGCTATACATAGTGCAGTGTATGTAATACATCAGACATATACAGGACCAGTGATCACAGTAACCCGGTATATGCGGCAGTAGGGCCAGCCATACATAGTGCAGTGTATGTAATACATCAGACATATACAGGGCCAGTGATCACAGTAACCCGGTATATGCGGCAGTAGTGCTAGCCATACATAGTGCAGTGTATGTAATACATCAGACATATACAGGGCCAGTGATCACAGTAACCCGGTGTATGCGGTAGTAGTGCCAGCTATACATAGTGCAGTGTATGTAATACATCAGACATATACAGGGCCAGTGATCACAGTAACCCGGTATATGCGGCAGTAGTGCCAGCCATACATAGTGCAGTGTATGTAATACATCAGACGTATACAGGGCCAGTGATCACAGTAACCCGGTATATGCAGCAGTAGGGCCAGCCATACATAGTGCAGTGTATGTAATACATCAGACATATACAGGACCAGTGATCACAGTAACCCGGTATATGCGGCAGTAGGGCCAGCCATACATAGTGCAGTGTATGTAATACATCAGACATATACAGGACCAGTGATCACAGTAACCCGGTATATGCGGCAGTAGGACCAGCCATACATAGTACAGTGTATGTAATACATCACACATATACAGGACCAGTGATCACAGTAACCCGTTATATGCGGCAGTAGGGCCAGCCATACATAGTGCAGTGTATGTAATACATCAGACATATACAGGGCCAGTGATCACAGTATCCCGGTATATGCGGCAGTAGGACCAGCTATACATAGTGCAGTGTATGTAATACATCAGACATATACAGGACCAGTGATCACAGTAACCCGGTATATGTAGCAGTAGGAGCAGCCATACATAGTGCAGTGTGTGTAATACATCAGACATATACAGGACCAGTGATCACAGTATCCCGGTATATGCGGCAGTAGGACCAGCTATACATAGTGCAGTGTGTGTAATACATCAGACATATACAGGGCCAGTGATCACAGTAACCCGGTATATGCGGCAGTAGGACCAGCCATACATAGTACAGTGTATGTAATACATCAGACATATACAGGGCCAGTGATCACAGTAATCCGGTATATGCAGCAGTAGTGTCAGCCATACATAGTGCAGTGTATGTAATACATCAGACATATACAGGGCCAGTGATCACAGTAACCCGGTATATGCGGCAGTAGTGTCAGCCATACATAGTACAGTGTATGTAATACATCAGACATATACAGGGCCAGTGATCACAGTAATCCGGTATATGCGGCAGTAGGGCCAGCCATACATAGTGCAGTGTATGTAATACATCAGACATATACAGGGCCAGTGATCACAGTATCCCGGTATATGCGGTAGTAGGGTCAGCCATACATAGTGCAGTGTATGTAATACATCAGACATATACAGGGCCAGTGATCACAGTAACCCGGTATATGCGGCAGTAGTGCCAGGAATACATAGTGCAGTGTATGTAATACATCAGACATATACAGGACCAGTGATCACAGTAACCCGGTATATGCCGCAGTAGTGCCAGGAATACATAGTGCAGTGTGTGTAATACATCAGACATATACAGGGCCAGTGATCACAGTAACCCGGTATATGCGGCAGTAGTGCCAGGAATACATAGTGCAGTGTATGTAATACATCAGACATATACAGGGCCAGTGATCACAGTAACCCGGTATATGCGGCAGTAGGACCAGCCATACATAGTACAGTGTATGTAATACATCAGACATATACAGGGCCAGTGATCACAGTATCCCGGTATATGCGGCAGTAGGGTCAGCCATACATAGTGCAGTGTATGTAATACATCAGACATATACAGGGCCAGTGATCACAGTAACCCGGTATATGCGGCAGTAGTGCCAGGAATACATAGTGCAGTGTATGTAATACATCAGACATATACAGGGCCAGTGATCACAGTAACCCGGTATATGCAGCAGTAGGGCCAGCCATACATAGTGCAGTGTATGTAATACATCAGACATATACAGGACCAGTGATCACAGTAACCCGGTATATGCGGCAGTAGTGCCAGCCATACATAGTGCAGTGTATGTAATACATCAGACATATACAGGACCAGTGATCACAGTAACCCGGTATATGCGGCAGTAGTACCAGCCATACATAGTGCAGTGTATGTAATACATCAGACATATACAGGACCAGTGATCACAGTAACCCGGTACATGCAGCAGTAGTGCCAGCCATACATAGTGCAGTGTATGTAATACATCAGACATATACAGGACCAGTGATCACAGTAACCCGGTATATGCGGCAGTAGGAGCAGCCATACATAGTGCAGTGTATGTAATACATCAGACATATACAGGGCCAATGATCACAGTACCCCGGTATATGCAGCAGTAGGACCAGCCATACATAGTGCAGTGTATGTAATACATCAGACATATACAGGGCCAGTGATCACAGTAACCCGGTATATGCAGTAGTAGGGCCAGCCATACATAGAGCAGTGTATGTAATACATCAGACATATACAGGGCCAATGATCACAGTACCCCGGTATATGCAGCAGTAGGGCCAGCCATACATAGGTGGTCATTCCGAATTGATCGCTAGCTGCATTTGTTCGCAGCGCAGCGATCAGGCCAAAAAACTGCAGTTCTGTGCATGCGTATGCGGTGCAGTGCGCACGCGCGACATATACGGGCACAACGAACGATGCAGATTTGCACAGGGTCTAGCGATGCATTTCAGTTGCACTGATGGCCGCAGTGTGATTGACAGGAAGGGGGCGTTTCTGGGTGGCAACTGACCGTTTTCAGGGAGTGTTCGGAAAAACGCAGGCGTGCCAGGGAAAACACAGGCGTGGCTGGGAGAACGCAGGGCGGGTTTGTGACGTCAAATCCGGAACTGAACAGTCTGAAGTGATCACAAGCGCTGAGTAGGTTTTGAGCTACTCTGAAACTACACTAAATTTTTTTGCAGGCGCTCTGCGATAAAAACGTTCGCACTTCCGCTAAGCTAAAATACACTACCAGTGGGCGGTGGCATAGCGTTTGCACGGCTGCTAAAAACTGCTAGCGAGCGATCAACTCGGAATGACCCCCATATTGCAGTGTATGTAATACATCAGACATATACAAGTTCAGTGATCACAGTAACCCGGTATATGCGGCAGTAGGGCCAGCCATACATAGTGCAGTGTATGTAATACATCAGACATATACAGGGCCAGTGATCACAGTAACCCGGTATATGCGGCAGTAGTGCCAGCCATACATAGTGCAGTGTGTGTAATACATCAGACATATACAGGACCATTGATCACAGTAACCCGGTATATGCGGCAGTAGGACCAGCCATACATAGTGCAGTGTATGTAATACATCAGACATATACAGGACCAGTGATCACAGTAACCCGGTATATGCGGCAGTAGGGCCAGCCATACATAGTGCAGTGTATGTAATACATCAGACATATACAGGACCAGTGATCACAGTAACCCGGTATATGCAGCAGTAGGAGCAGCCATACATAGTGCAGTGTGTGTAGTACATCAGACATATACAGGGCCAGTGATCACAGTAACCCGGTATATGCGGCAGTAGGGCCAGCCATACATAGTGCAGTGTATGTAATACATCAGACATATACAGGGCCAGTGATCACAGTAACCCGGTATATGTGGCAGTAGGACCAGCCATACATAGAGCAGTGTATGTAATACATCAGACATATAGAGGGCCAGTGATCACAGTAACCCGGTATATGCGGCAGTAGGGCCAGCCATACATAGTGCAGTGTATGTAATACATCAGACATATACAGGGCCAGTGATCACAGTAACCCGGTATATGCGGCAGTAGGGCCAGCCATACATAGTGCAGTGTATGTAATACATCAGACATATACAGGACTAGTGATCACAGTAACCCGGTATATGTGGCAGTAGGACCAGCCATACATAGTGCAGTGTATGTAATACATCAGACATATACAGGGCCAGTGATCACAGTAACCCGGTATATGTGGCAGTAGGACCAGCCATACATAGTGCAGTGTATGTAATACATCAGACATATACAGGGCCAGTGATCACAGTAACCCGGTATATGTGGCAGTAGGGCCAGCCATACATAGTGCAGTGTATGTAATACATCAGACATATACAGGACCAGTGATCACAGTAACCCGGTATATGCGGCAGTAGTGCCAGCCATACATAGTGCAGTGTATGTAATACATCAGACATATACAGGACCAGTGATCACAGTAACCCGGTATATGCGGCAGTAGTGCCAGCCATACATAGTGCAGTGTATGTAATACATCAGACATATACAGGGCCAGTGATCACAGTAACCCGGTATATGCGGCAGTAGTGCCAGCCATATATAGTGCAGTGTATGTAATACATCAGACATATACAGGGCCAGTGATCACAGTAACCCGGTATATGCGGCAGTAGGGCCAGCCATACATAGTGCAGTGTATGTAATACATCAGACATATACAGGGCCAGTGATCACAGTAACCCGGTATATGCGGCAGTAGTGCCAGCCATACATAGTGCAGTGTATGTAATACATCAGACATATACAGGACCAGTGATCACAGTAACCCGGTATATGTGGCAGTAGGACCAGCCATACATAGTGCAGTGTATGTAATACATCAGACATATACAGGGCCAGTGATCACAGTAACCCGGTATATGCAGCAGTAGTGCCAGCCATACATAGTGCAGTTTATGTAATACATCAGACATATACAGGGCCAGTGATCACAGTAACCCGGTATATGCGGCAGTAGGACCAGCCATACATAGTGCAGTGTATGTAATACATCAGACATATACAGGACCAGTGATCACAGTAACCCGGTATATGCAGCAGTAGTGCCAGGAATACATAGTGCAGTGTATGTAATACATTAGGGGGAAGGGGGACAGCGATTGCTCTAATGCCCCCACCCCGATCGGCTTTTGGCTCATGAGCACACTGGCACACCACAAGACCTTCTTGTCTGTTAACACCCAGGTTTGGTTCATGCATTTGTTCCCAGCTGTAAAGCCCTGCGGACATTCTGGCGCTACATAAACAAATAAAACAAATACAAATGATTGTCTCTAGCGGTTGCTCTGCCAGGGATCTCATGCTTCTGGAGCAAATGTGTCACAAGTGTTAGTAACCCTACAAGTGTCTGCAAATATTATCCAGCGTTTACACAGAGCTTACGGCCACTTATGTACCCTAACTGTTTGATGAATGATTGTAGTTACATATTTACCGACACTTATACCCTGTGGGATTACCTTTCTGGTCAGCTGGACAGTGTTGTTAATAGAGATGTGCGGCGGGCACTTTTCGTGTTTCGTGTTTTGGTTTTGGTTCTGGTTCCATGCTCGTGTTTTGGATCTGGATTCGTTTTGCCAAAACCACCCTTTCGTGTTTTGGTTTTGGATCTGGATGATTGTTGAAAAAACATAAAAGCAGCTACAATCATGGAATTTGGGGGTAGTTTTGATCCTACAGTATTATTAACCTCAATAACATTCATTTCCACTCATTTCCAGTCTATTCTGAACACCTCACAATATTGTTTTTAGGCCAAAAGGATGAACCAAGGTGGCTGTATGACTAAGCTAAGCGACACAAGTGTGCGGCACAAACACCTGGCCCATCTAGGAGTGGCACTGCAGTGGCAGACAGTATGGCACTTAAAAAAACTAGGCCCCAAACAGCACATGATGCAAAGAAGAAAAAGAGGTGCAATGAGGTAGATGTATGACTAAGCTAAGCGACACAAGTGTGTGGCACAAACACCATGGGGCTTGCTGGAATTTGCCCAGATGTAATACACGCACAATATTGGTGGCACAGGATAGCGTACCCCTAAACACACACACGGCAAAACCTGTAAAATTAATTTGCTTAATAATAACCCTTTTATTTGGAGCTATTATAATAATATGCAGCACAGGCGAGCGTACCCCTATACCACACAGGGCAAACCCTGTAGAAATTATTTGGATAATAATATAAGTAATGTATATAACCCTTTCATTTGGAATAAATAATATACAGCACAGGACACCACCACTGGACTTATGGCAGCACAAGACACCACCACTGGACTGATGCAGCACAAGACAGCACCACTGGACTGGATTGATACAGCAGTATCACTGGACTTATATGGCAGTACCACTGGAATTATACGGCAGTATCACTGGAATTATACGGCAGTACCACTGGAATCATACGGCAGTACCACTGGAATCATACGGCAGTACCACTGGACATATACGGCAGTATCACTGGATATATACGGAAGTATCACTGGACTGGATTTATACGCCAGTACCACTGGATTTATACGGTAGTACCACTGGATTTATACGGCAGTACCACTGGACATATAAGGCAGTATCACTGGATTTATACGGCAGTACCACTGGACATATACGGCAGTATCAGTGGACTAGATTTATACGCGAGTACCACTGGACATACACAGCAGTACCACTGGACTGGATTTATACGCCAGTATCACTGGACTTATACGCCAGTACCACTGGAATTATACGGCAGTATCAATGGAATTATACGGCAGTACCACTGGAATCATACGGCAGTACCACTGGACACATACAGCAGTATCACTGGACATATACGGCAGTATCACTGGACTGGATTTATAGTTTTATACGCCAGTACCACTGGATTTATACGGCAGTACCACTGGACATATAAGGCAGTATCACTGGATTTATACGGCAGTACCACTGGACATATACGGCAGTATCACTGGACTGGATTTATACGCCAGTACCACTGGACATATACGGTAGTATCACTGGACTGGATTTATACACCAGTACCACTGGATTTATACGGCAGTACCACTGGACATATAAGGCAGTATCACTGGACTGGATTTATACGCCAGTACCACTGGATTTATACGGCAGTACCACTGGACATATAAGGCAGTATCACTGGATTTATACGGCAGTACTACTGGACATATACGGCAGTATCAGTGGACTAGATTTATACGCCAGTACCACTGGACATAGACAGCAGTACCACTGGACTGGATTTATACGCCAGTATCACTGAACTTATACGCCAGTACCACTGGAATTATACGGCAGTATCAATGGAATTATACGGCAGTACCACTGGAATCATACGGCAGTACCACTGGACACATACAGCAGTATCACTGGACATATACGGAAGTATCACTGGACTGGATTTATACGCCAGTACCACTGGATTTATACGGCAGTACCACTGGACATATAAGGCAGTATCACTGGATTTATACGGCAGTACCACTGGACATATACGGCAGTATACTGGATTTATACGCCAGTACCACTGGACATATACGGCAGTATCACTGGACTGGATTTATACACCAGTACCACTGGATTTATACGGCAGTACCACTGGACATATAAGGCAGTATCACTGGATTTATACGGCAGTACCACTGGACATATACGGCAGTATCACTGGACTGGATTTATACGCCAGTACCACTGGACATATACGGCAGTATCACTGGACTGTATTTATACGGCAGTATCACTGGACGTGTACGCCTGTATCACTGGAATTATATGGCAGTACAACTGGACATATACAGCAGGATCACTGGATTTATACGGCAGTACCGCTGAACATATACGGCAGTATCACTGGACATATACAGCAGGATCACTGGATTTATACGGCAGTACCGCTGGACATATATACGGCAGTATCACTGGACATATACGGCAGTACCACTGGACATATACAGCAGCACAGGGACACTACCACTGGACTGATGCAGGATAACACAGCACCACTGCAATGGACTGGACTTATACAGCAGCACTGGACATATGGCAACAGAGGACACCACCACTGTGACTGGACTGATGCAGCGCAAGACACTACCACTGTACTGATGCAGCACAACACAGCACCACTGGACTGGACTTATACAGCAGTGCTGGACATATGGCAGCAGAGGACACCACCACTGTGACTGGACTGATGCAGCGCAAGACACCACCACTGTCCTGATGCAGGACACTGAGGACGGAGACACGTCCTCTCTCTACACTCTCCAATGCCGGAGTGAAAATGGCAGCGCGTGGCTCCTTATATGGAATCCAATCCCCGCGAGAATCCGACAGCGGGATGATGATGTTTTGCCTCGTTCTGGTTTCCGAGTCAGGCGGGAAAACCTGAGCCAGGCTCGGAACCGGGCTCAGATAGTGAAGTTCGGGGGGGTTCGGTTTTCAGGGAACCGAACCCGCTCATCTCTAGTTGTATATAGCATGTCACAACAGTACAGTACACATTGGGTTTAACCCTCCGTTACTGCAGCCAAACCCTAACCTCCCCCTTAGTGCCTAACCCTAACCTCCCCCTTAGTGCCTAACCCTAACTTCCCCCCTTAGTGCCTAACCCTAACCTTCCCCTTAGTGCCTAACCCTAACTTCTCCTCCCAACCCTAACCCACCCTTTCACAGTCTATCCCTAACCCTCTCACCTGGTGCCTAACCCTAACCTCTCCCCAGTGGTGCCTAACCATAACCCCCTCTCCCCGCAACCTAACCCTAGACCCCCCCCCCCGGGTCGCGCCCAAACCTACCCCCTTCCCCCCCAGCCAAATCCTAACCCCCGGCTATACTTACCTTCGGGATCCCGGCTGCAGGTATTCCGGCATCGGATCCTGACCTGGTCGGGATTCCAGCGTTGATGTTCTGATGGCTGTTGGGATTCCGGCATCAGTACCGTTCACACAAGCACAACGCTACCCATGGACAACAGCTACATGCAGAAACCCAGGGTACTGCTGTCACACAGATCCCCCTGCACAGCATATCTGCACATGTAGCAGTGTAGCTTCTGCGCCAGCGCAGATCTCAAACCATCGGAGACAAGCAATAACATCGAGTTAGCGTACCTCTGTGAATCAGGCCCTGGGTTATGTAAAAGGGAAAAAATGAGCAACAAACTGGTGCAACCGGAACCCATAATTTTTCTGGGACTTTCTGGTTGCCAAAAGTTATTGCACCTTCTGCTGTAGCTACAAACTGTCCCAAGATTCCATTAACAGTCCCAGATTCTAAGGGGTAAATTTACTAAGACGGGAGTTCTATTTAAGATGGGATGTTGCCCATAGCAACCAATCAGATTCTACTTCTCATTTATCTAGCACCTTCTAGAAGATCATACCTGGAGTCTGATTGGTTGCTATGGGCAACATCCCATCTTAGTAAATTTACCCCTAAGATTTGTTCTAAGAAAAGTAGGGATGGCCATCGAATGAAGCCGGATCTGTCGATGGCAGCCAGGGCCGGTTCCGGGGCTTCTTGCGACCCGGGCGGCATTAGGGGGTGTGGCTTCATACAGGGGGCGTGGTCAGTTACGCCCCCTGTACTGTAGTAGGATGTGCGGTGCGCGATGACGTCATCGCGCACCGCACAGCAAAGGTCCTCTCCACGAAGGAAAACTAGACGCTAAGCGTCTAGTTCCCTTCGTGGAGAGGACCTTTGCTGTGCGGTGCGCGATGACGTCAACGCGCACCGCACATCATTACAGTTAAGGTCCTCTCCAGGAAGGGAAACTAGACGCGTAGCGTCTAGTTTCCCTTCACAGCGGGCAGCTACGCGTCTAGTTTCCCTTCACAGCGGACAGCGGGCAGCGGGGGGCACCACAGCAGCAGCGGATCTTGCCATGGTGCGGCGCCCTCCGGATGGCGCCGGCGCCCACCGGAAGGCGGCACCCCGGGCAAAAGTCCTGCTTGCCCGTGGCAAGATCCGCTACTGATGGCAGCAAATGATCATCATAAAACCATTGAAGGTTTGAACCATTAATGGGTGTCGCAGGGGAGGAAACATAGCAGTGGGACAATCACAGAATGCTGTGCGTAAAGAGGGTGGGACTAAGTGATGTGCCATGGAAAAAAAAAACATTGCCACTGAAAGGATATCAGCCTCTTCTTGTACCCCTCGATTTGATGGCCACTGACGTCAGTGAGAGCAATCCTTAAAATTACAGATTATACACGACACCATGTAATTAAGAATCACTCTCTGTTTATTGTTCATAACAATGGTATATAAGGCATCATTGTCTAGGGAGGGATTGGAATGTCCAGGGAGGGGTAGGCAAAAGTAAATACTTTATTGGTTTAACTTTACTGCATAGGAGGGATAAAACAGGCTACATGGGGGGAAGTAGGATACAGCCTAGTACTTCATCTAGGGGTGGTGATTTCACACAGTTCCCAACAAACTATGGGTGGAGCTATATTCATTTTATGCAATGCAAGCTAAATCCAAGGCAAAAGAAAAAGAAACAATATTTACACAATGCACAATGACAGAGGAGATTTAACCCTTCAATCCCCTCTTAGAATCATGATTGTTATACGACATGATTCTTCTGTAGAGCCCCCTTTTTTGTTTCTCCAATTTTTTAGATATTGAACATAATCATCGGGACCTTTGCTATCAGAGGAGGTGATGGGGCTAGTGGTAACATCATAATACATCAAGACTGTGTCAATACCTTTAGATGTGAGTTTCTTTCCACAGGGAATCACACAATAAACTATGAGACCTATAAAGATTAAAGTTATTATTATGAATATACTTATTTGCACAAGAGCCTGTTTCCAATTTTCAATCCACCCAAAATATTGGCTCCATGGGTTATCAACACCTGAATTTTTCTTAAGTTCTATGGATAAGGTTTCTAATTTGTTTATGGCTAAAGTAACCTTACCATTAGGACCAGTGTTGTCAGGAATATATGTACAACAGCCTTCCACCTTACTAATGTAAACACATGTACCGCCTTTTTCTGCTAGAATCATGTCAAGAGCCATTCTATTTTGGAAGGTCATTTGGGAAGTGGCTTCTAGCTGTTCAGCTATACCTTTAAGAGCATCTTTGGTATCATTAACAAATCTTTGTTGGTTATAATATATATAATTAATCCAGGCTACGTTTTTATTTACAGTTACTATAGGGAACAATGATTCAAAACCCGCAGCCACTTCATCTCTAGCTTTGAACTCATTTGGAACACCTCTTGGGACCCCTATAGCATCAATGTATACGTGGGGGTCAAAGCTACCTCCTGGGAGTGCTCTTTTCTTTCGATTAGCAGGAGTATTAGAGGGAGGAGTGGGGTCATCGGTGATCATTAGGAGTGGCATTATGACTTTGGCCAGGGCACACTCACCATACCATGGTGTGTCTAATTTACTTCTAAGTTTCATATCCCCACATATGTAATAAATGTCGCCTAATGATCTAGTTTGGTTGACTAAAACAGTTGTTCTTTTATTTGCACAATACCCTGGTGGGAAGGTTTTTAAATTTCTCCCTGTGGTGGTGTTAGATGTATAACAGGTATAGTTTCCAGGATATATGGTTATGGTGCTTCCTGGGTTGGGATTTTTTGACAATATGGGATATTCCCTTTTCCACATTTCGCACTGACTGTCATTTGTTTTGGTGTCATTAAAAAGGCTGAAAAAACAATTTTCCTGTTCTAGGGGTATATTAAGGGGCACTGTACCTAGGTGGGGCCTAGATTTGCCACAGACATAACAGTTACTTTTATTATGTTTGCTAGCACTATACTTCATCCATTCTAACCAGAAATTGATGTCAGAGAAACCAGTTTCAATAGCTAGGGTGTCTTTAAAGGTAGGATTGTTAACGGCCATCATATCCTTGAAGGTGGTTATATGAGGTTTCAAGAGGTTGGGGCGTGGTTTAGGGGGCTTGAGCTGGGCATACTTTTCATTGTTAAACATATCCTGTAACAAGAATGGTGTAAGGGATGGGTTTAAAAAAAAAGATTCACCTAGGACATAGGTGCCTGCATCAGTAGACTGGGGATGTTTTATGCTTAATATGAATTTACTATCACATCTGTTTTGTCTATGAAGGGTAAGACGGGTAAGCAGGGACTCACCATATTTGTCTTTTCTTGAGAGAGCCTCTTTGGGCTGGTATCCATAACTATGGCCAGAATTCCATCCCACTGATCCCCAATACGCACATTTATTTCCCCAATATTTACTAGTAACACAAATATAGGCTTCAGTGGGGGTATTACGTGTACCATACTGATCACACTGCCAGGCATAATGTTTGTTAAGACAGGGAGCAATGGTACAGAAATCTATTTTATAGGCGGCAACCTCAGTATTGGAGGAGTTATACCAAAATGTGTAGGTGCCGGATTTTTGTGTAATGTCTACTTCAGCTGTAGCTTGGCAAGTGAGGACCATTAGGATTATCAACATAGTCCCCAGGATAGAGGTAGGGGACAGGTTCCTCATCCTCCTCTGTTCTTCTGTCTTCGCTAGGTGGGAGGTCAGGGCTGTCTGCCCCCGTTTGTACCTCGCTGGAATCACTTGCTTCCCTCTCTAGGTCTGGTCTAGGAACCTTTTTCACTCGGGATGCATGGATCCAGGTGGGGCTTTCCTCTGTCAGGACTGCTGTTCTGGTTACTGCTACGACCTCTGTCTCTGGACCGTAGGTAAAGTCTCCTGGGCTCTTGTTCCTGGGGAGCACCTTCACCACGACTCTGTCTCCGACTTTAAAGGGGTGTGTAGGTTCCTGTGGATTCAAAGGGTTTTTACAAACAACCTCATGTTCAATTTCATTCAGTTTTATTATCAGGGACCTGACATACTCTTCTCTGATAAGTTCTAGATCTCCCTCCTGTATTACTAATGGTTTCTTAGCCCAAGGTGTAGGGAAGGGCCTACCCATTAATATTTCAAAGGGGGAGTAACCCAAAGTCTTTTGTGGTGTCATTCTAATTTCTGCCAAGATAATGGGAAGGACTTGCTTCCATTTGTGGAAGGTGCCTCCTGTGGCCTTCCTAAGCTTGTCTTTGAGGGTCCTATTCATGCGTTCTACGACCCCTGAACTCTGCGGGTGATACGGGATGTGGAACTTCCATTCCACCTGCAGGGCCTTTACCAAGGCCTGTGTAATTTTTGCTGTAAAGGCGGAGCCTTTATCACTATTGATTTGCAATGGGCACCCCCATCTGGGGATGATTTCCTGAGTTAGGATCCTAGCAACTGTCTTTGCATCCTCAGATTTAGTGGGGAATACCTCTGGCCATCGAGAGAACATGTCTACAATGACCAGGGCATACTCCTGTTTACCAGTACCTGGGATATGGGTGAAGTCAATTTGCAGGTGTGTAAAGGGTGTGGTGGGATATTCAAGATGCTGATGTTTTGCCTTGTCAGGGTTGTTGGGGTTGTTTCGCAGGCAAGTGATGCATCTACTGACATACTGATCTACTAATGACTTGGCATCCGTGACATAGAAATCATTACGTAAGAGTAAGGTAGTTGTTGCCTTACTGTGGTGTCCTATGCCATGGTAGTGAGCAATAAACAAGGGTGCACTGGACTGGGGTATACAAGGTTTCCCCTCTTTGCAGATTAATCCTGTTTTAGGATTCTTCTGCAAAACTGGGTAAGTCCAGTCAGCTAGGTCGGCAGTGGAGGCTGAGGCCTGTAACTGGGTGATCAGGTAATGGTTGTCGAGAGCTGGGGGGGTCATGATGGTCATGTGGGCCTGAGTGATGGGCTGTGAGGCTGCATGTTTGGCAGCAGAGTCAGCAAGGGCATTTCCAAGGGAGACTGCATCCTTCCCCCCGGTGTGTGCCCTGCAATGGAGGATTGCAATGTCAGAGGGTAAGGTTATGGCATGCAGAAGGTCAGAGATGAGTTGGGCATGTGATATGCCTTTTCCATCAGCTCCAAGGAAACCACGGCGTTGCCAAATGACCCCATGGTCATGCACGACGCCGTACCCGTATTTGGAGTCAGTGTAGATGGTGACTGGTTTATTCCGGTAAAGGTGACAAGCCCTTGTGAGAGCAATGAGCTCTGCAGCCTGTGCTGACTGGTAAGGAATGGGCTGTGCTTCCAGAATAATGTCAGGGAGAGTGACAATAGCATAACCCGCTTGGTACGTGGTGTCATTGGGTCTGCTACAGGAACCATCTACAAAAATGACATCCGCGTCGGGGACAGGGACAGGGGACATGTCCAGTCTGGGGGATGTTTCTGACTCAATGGAGGCTGAGCAGTCATGGGGTTCAGGAGGGTGGTCTTCAGGACCTTTGAGCCCCAGTAGAGCGTTGAGAACGGGTGCAGGACCTGAAGAGTTGGTGGCATACTTAATGGTGAGTGAGGGGTTGTTTAAAAGGAGAACCTCATATCCACTAAGGCGCTGAGCTGACATGTGTTGTGTGTGTAACCCTTTTAAAATGGTTAGAACATCATGAGTGGTGTGAAGTATTGTTGTGTGGCCTAGGGTGAGTGTGGTGGCCATTTCAGTTACCATTGCACAGGCTGCAAGTGCCCTGAGGCAAGCAGGCATACCTTGCACAGTGACAGGCATTACTTTGGAAAAAAATGCCACTGGGCGCAACTTTCCTCCATGAAACTGTGTGAGCACCCCCGCCATGGTTTTACAATTGTCCCTTGCAAACAAATGAAAAGGTAGTACATAGTTGGGGAGGCCAAGTGCCGGACTTTTCATTAACATACACTTTAAGCTTTCATATGCAGTTAACATTTCTTGTGACCATTGTACAATATTAGGTTTGTCTTTCAGTGTGGCTTGTCTCAAAATGTTATCATAATAGGAACAATCAGATATCCACTGTCTGCAGTAATTTACCATACCCAGAAAAGACAGCAGTTCTCTCTGGGTAGTTGGGGTGACCAGGCCCAATACAGACTGAATGCGCTGTGGACTGACTTTCCTTTCCCCCTGAGTGAGCACAAAACCTAAGTAATCCACATGCTTCTTACACCATTGCATTTTTGTTTTGGACACCTTGTGTCCACATTCACAGAGCCAGTTTAACAGTGATATACCATCCTCCCGGCAGGCCTCCTCAGTTTGACTACAGAGCAGCAGATCATCTGCATACTGTAGCAGGACTGAACCATGGTGAGGTTGCCAGGGCCCCAATGTGGCCTGGAGTACAATGCTATAGACAACGGGTGCGTCAATATAGCCCTGGGGTAAACGACACCAGGTGAGTTGCTTGCCCTCAAAAGAAAATGCAAAAAGTAACTGTGTCTGTGCATCCACTGGAATGCTAAAAAATGCATTTTTTTAAATCAATCACAGAAAAAATTGCAGCATCTGCAGGGATAGCTGAAATGAGTGAGTTAATGTCAGGTACAATGGGTGCTATGGGCACAATGAGTTGGTTAATTGCCCTGAGGTCTTGTACAAACCTTACACTACCATCTGACTTAGCAACAGGGTTGACTGGTGTGCAGTAAGGTGAGATTATGTGTCTGAGAATGCCTTGTTGGAGAAACTGTTGTATCATTGGTCTAAGACCTTCAACCTTCTCTTGTGACAAGGGGTATTGCTTTTGATAGACAGGTTGTGTGTCAGGTTTCAGGGTTGCTCTATATGGTGTGCAAGGAATGAGGCCAGTGTCATAGGGACCCTCCGACCATAGAGCAGGGTTCACTTTGTCAAAATCAGGTGTAATGTCTGTTGCCTCCCACACCGGTAGGTGTGGGGACTCGACCTCCAGGCCACTGCTAGTGGGTGAAGGGAGAATGGAGATTTCGAGTTTGCTAAGAAGATCCCTTCCCAGAAGATTAATTGGACATTCAGGTATTACAGTGAAATTGTGTTTACCCATATACGTGCCTCCCGTGGTTCTGACACTAAGGGCATCTGTCAGGTAAGCATCTGTGGGTATCCCATTGATTCCCATTGAAGGAGCAGTCTTTTCCAAATGACCATCGTACAGGTCGACACACAAAACACTAGTAGTTGCCCCGCTATCTACCAGGAAAGGGATTGCTCTCTTTCCTATAATCAAGGTTAGTAGCGGTGGGTCCTTCCAGTGTCTGGTGAGTTGGGCAAAGGCTGGGATACCCTCCTCCGGGCCCCGTCAGTGGGAGGGATCCTGCCAGTCAACCCGGAATCGGACATGATCCTGAAAGGGGTTGTTGTGTGACTGTCGGGGATGATCCCGGGAGGGAGCCGGAGCTTGGGGCTGTCGGTGGTTTTGTGGGGGACAAGGGCAATCCCTTGCCCAGTGATCGTCCCTTCCACAGTTGAAGCAGGAGGTTTGTTTCCTGCTGGCAGAGTCAGGGGGGTGGGGTGGCCTGGCTTGTGGGTTTTGATATCGGGCTGGATTGCGGGGTGGGCCAGTAAAGTGCTGCTGGCGTCTATCTCCCCGGTTTCTGTGATTTTGGTAATTATGAGTTGGGGCATTCTGCAAGGGTTTTTTAACATCAAAGCATCCTGCAGCTTCCTTTTCATATAAGTGCTTTTCAAATTCCTTAATATTATCAGAGGTCCAGGAAGAAACACCTTGCTTAACAGGGACCATAACAGATGGCAACAAGTTATTTACAAAGGTAGAAATTAGTAAATGGTCTGTATCTACAAGAGTAAGACCTGCATCTTCAGACCAACACTTTTTAAACCTCTTCCAAAACTCAGTGACAGTTTCAGTGGGCTTTTGTTTACATGCTACGGCAATAGGAAGAGAAGCCCGGGTTTTAAAAATCCCTTTCATATGGGTCTCAATTTCCGTCCACATCGCCTTTACACCGTCCTCAGTATTGAGAGGGTAGCGAACGGCATCGTTAAAGGTGGTAGGAGTGTTTATGGTGGGAATCTTTTTCCAATCCCACCCGTTGTAATGGTCTATAACCCCATCTATGATCAGCTTCATATCTTCTTGAGTATAGCTGCGTCCTGTGCAAGCCTTTTTCAAGTAAGCTATGCAGCCGTCAGGTGCAACAGTGGGTTTGGGACAGTTCTTAACAATTCTGTCCAAATCCTCTATTTCAATGGGTTTCTTTAACAACTGATCCCCTACTGTCATAAAGGGCAGGTGCTGGGTGGCGACACTGCTGGCATCAGCACTGTTTTCAAGGAAACCAGTGCCGGATCGCGTTATGGAGGGGGTAAGAGGGTGGTGAATGATAACAGTTGAGTCAGCGTTACGGCGGGAGGTGATTTGTTTGTTAGGAGTAGGGGCACTAGGGGCGGGGGTGGTTACGTCTATGTGGAGGGTACTGTCAGGGGGGGCTATTCCTCCTGAGCCTCCTTCTCCTTCCCCTTCCCCTCCTCCCCCTCCCCTTTGCATCGGCATTCGTGACAAAGCAACTGAGCCTCCTTCTCCTTCCCCTTCCCCTCCTCCCCCTCCCCTTTGCATCGGAATTCGTGACAAAGCAACTGCAGCTAACAGATCTGTGTCTTTTAAGGAGGGGTATAGGGGACTGTAGGGCGGAGGAGAAGAGTTTTTTAGAAACTTGTTGCTTCTAAATTCTTCAGCTTTGTGTAGTCGGGAAGTTACAGATTTTATTCTACGCTGTTTCTGCTTGATATTTTTGTCATACCAATGAGGTGCTATCGTGAGCCATTGCTCTCCTCCAGCGCGCATATATGTCATGTCCCATTGTGGGTCATGATCATACCACGGCCAGGCTTCCTTGTCTCCCAGACAAAGCCCTTTGATCATGTCCATATAAAATGGATAATTAATACCATCACGGGGGAATGGGCTGGGGCTGCCAACTTTCTCTGTCCACCCCGCTAAGTTATCTACCCAAGGGTTAACTAAATAATAATCTGTGGTGGAGTTACGGGCAACATATTCCTTACATGTTTCTCCTGGTAAAGGTGGAGGATAAATGACTGTCTTACTCTGACCCCCTCCCATAGTAAAGAATACAATCTACACCAGCTTTCTACGCAATTTCTACAACAACTTATAACAACTGTCTATGCAATATCACAACAAAAATGCAGTTTAAAAAAAAACCTTCTATACAATTTCACAACAAAAAGACTTTCTATGCATGCATTAGCTAACACCAGTTAATTAGTCATTGACAATATCACAATATTATCTGTATAATGAGAACATGAAATCTTTTGACGGGTACGCTTACCTTCGTACAAGATGTCAGAAAAAATACAGCGTTTTAAACAGGAAGCAAGAAAAGTGTTTGAGTAAGATATCTGGCAGACGAAAACTTACCAGCCGTCTGAACCAAATATAAGAACTTATCACACTACAAACATACAAGAATATATAGGCGATCAAATCGGGGTATTTTCTACGTTACGTATAGACCCCAGGTCTATTTTTTAAGTATCCCAGATACTAACGTCTTTGGAGAATTGCGCTTTTCTCAGACGTATCTTTAAGTCCCAGACATTAAAGATTATATGGTATCCCTGATACCTGTTTTATGGCTTTACATAAAACTACGTAATATTAAGTCCCGGACTTAAATATTACCTTGTCACGTGTTCCCGGAACACGGAGCGAGTTCAAATTCAGTGTTTGAACGCAATCCCTTACGGAAAAGACAGACAATGAATTCTCTATCTTACCGATTCGGGGGCGATCAACTGAATCCAGGACTGAGCCCCCACTTGAAAGGATATCAGCCTCTTCTTGTACCCCTCGATTTGATGGCCACTGACGTCAGTGAGAGCAATCCTTAAAATTACAGATTATACACGACACCATGTAATTAAGAATCACTCTCTGTTTATTGTTCATAACAATGGTATATAAGGCATCATTGTCTAGGGAGGGATTGGAATGTCCAGGGAGGGGTAGGCAAAAGTAAATACTTTATTGGTTTAACTTTACTGCATAGGAGGGATAAAACAGGCTACATGGGGGGAAGTAGGATACAGCCTAGTACTTCATCTAGGGGTGGTGATTTCACACAGTTCCCAACAAACTATGGGTGGAGCTATATTCATTTTATGCAATGCAAGCTAAATCCAAGGCAAAAGAAAAAGAAACAATATTTACACAATGCACAATGACAGAGGAGATTTAACCCTTCAGCCACCATTATACTGCTGTCATTAATGATGGAGAAACGGCTGCAGGGCTGCCATCAGAAATTGTGGGTCCCTGGACTGATAAAATAGACAGGCCCCCCTGAGGCTTCTCCTAATTGGCTGCCAGTCCGCAAGTTCTAAATGGCTTGCGGCCGGTGCCCGGCCCCGGGACTGGTGTCCTGGCAGCACTCTACTGATGGTGCCTCTGAACAGCTGACCACCACCATTGATGGCAAAAGCATCAAGCATTGATAGCAAACCATCGATATCTGTGAAGCATCAATGGTTGATGGCCATCCTTATGGAAAAGTCCCTGTTTTTTTCATATTGATCACCTGCACATTATGGACCTGAAGTGGTTGTGAACCCAGGCGCTTAATCGCTCACATTGGAGGCCATACTCTGATTGACATTCAGTTGCGATGATGATTGCGATGGTTGCATCTAAAGACGCATACCTCCCAACTTATGGAGGCGATGAGTCAGGACTTCTGCGCACCAGCGCCTAAAGTGAGTGTTTAAGTCCTTTCACAGATGTACACCAGAGGGAGGACGGGCTTGTAATGGTATTTGCAGCATCCAACCAAAGCTTGACACTTTACAATTATCTGGTAGATCTGGCTTGTTGGAATGAAAATCTGGTAATGGATGAAAGCAAATGATGGTAATGGATGAGAGCAAATGACAATCAACCATTTGCTCCCAAACACTAGAAAACGGACTCAACCTGTCATTCACACAAATTGGTTAAATTAAAGATGTTTTTTGCCCATTTTCCAGTGTTTGGGAGCAAATGGTAGATTGTTATTTGCTCTCATCCACAGTGGCGTAACTAGAAATTTTTCTCCCCCAAGCCAAAACATTCTCTGGTTCCCCTCCCCCCATAATTGTCACTTGTAAAGTGATGAATCTGCATGCGCCACAAAAGGGGGTGTGGCCTGAGACATTATGCCACATACCACAATGCCCGTGATATAGTATACTACACACCATAATGCCTGTGACACATACCGCAATGCCCGTTATACCCCATGCCACACACCGCAGTGCCCGTTATACATTATGCCACACACTGCAATGCCCCTGAGACATTATACCACATACCACAATGTCCGTGATATAGTATACCACACCGTAATGCCTGTGACACATACCGCAATGCCTGTTATACCCTATGCCACACACCACAATGCCCGTTATACATTATGCCACACACTGCAGTGCCCCTGAGACAATATACCACATAACACAATGCCCTTGATATAGTATGCCACACACCGTAATGCCTGTGACACATTATGAACACACCGCAATGTCCGTGATACATCATGCCACACACCGCAATGCCCATTACACATTAAGTCCTACAGTAAGGCTTCTAATTACTTTTAGATTACCTGCTCGTTGCCAGGGGTTTCATGCTCTTGGTTCCATGCACGGTGCCAGGGGTTTTCATGCTCAGGGTGTCATGCTCGTTGCCAGGTGTTTCATGCGGTAGGTGTTATGCTTGTTGCCAGGGGTATCATGTGCTGGGTTTTAAGCTTGTTGCCAGGGGGGAATATTCATTGCCAGGGGTTCATGCACTGGGTGTCATGCTCGTTGCTAGGGGGCAATGCTTGTTGCCAGGGATTTCATGAGTTGGGTGTTGTGCTTGTAACCAGGGGATAATGATTGTTGCTAGGGCTGTACTCCCAGTGCCACATATGCCCCCAGTACCAGATATTCACATATCCACAGTGCCAGATACACATATGCCCCCAGTGCCAGCTACACACATACCCCCAGTGCCAAATATGCCCCCCCCAGTGCCAGCTACACATATACCCCCAGTGCCAAATATCCCCCCCCCCCAGTATCAGCTACACATAAACCCCCAGTGCCAAATATGCCCCCACAGTGCCAGATACACATATACCCCCCAGTGCCAAATATGCCCCCCCAGTGCCAGGTTCACATATACCCCCCAGTGCCAGGTACACATATACCCCCAGTGCCAAATATGCCCCCCTAGTGCCAGGTACACACCCTCCCGAGTCCCCGGGCTCACCCGCTGCTGTAAGTTTTGGGAAGGACACGGAGGGCACAGTGCACGCCTCTCCTGTGTCTCCAGCGGCAGCGGCGTGTCTGTCAAATGAACTGCCAGTACGTGAGCCAATGAGAGCTCACGATCCGGCACTTCATATAACAGTCACGCCGCTGCCGCCGGAGACCTAGGAGGGATACACAGGAGAAACGCGCACTGTGCCCTCCGTGTCCTTCCCAAAACAGCAGCAATCGGCGGCGGCACCCCCGCAGCCCTGCGCCTCCAAGCGACCACGGTGGCTGCGGGCCCCTAATTATGGCATTGCTCATCCATTACTAGATTTTCATTCCAACCATCCAGATAATTATATAGTGTATGCCCAGCTTTAGGATTATCCCCTATCAATGACGTAGCTACCATAGGTGCAGGTAGTGCAGCTGCTATGGGGCCCAGAACTGAGGGGTGTCCACTTGCACTAGCGTTTCTATAATGCACACGGGCCCCTGAGTCCAGAGGGGGCCCCCACCGCACACGCTGCACCCATTTTCTAAATACTCACCCCGCCGGAGTCCCGCGGCGATGTCCACGGCGGTATTAAAACTCTGTGGGCCATTTTCATGGAGTTCTGCGCATGCGCAGCAGAGAAATCTCAGGGAAAATGGCCGCCGCGCCATTTTCCCGGAGATCTGCGCATGCGCAGTAGAGTCTGAGCGCTATAGTGCTCAAACTCTCGGCACTGCCGGCAGAGAGGAGGGGGCCCGAACAGAGGAGGCTGCACCCGGGCCTCCTCCTCTCTTAAAGCGCCCCTGTCCACATGTGTTATATACATAGGAGCTCTTACAAACTGGCCCCTATAATTCTATTACTCTGCATCCTCTTTCGCTTGGCTTTAAAAGTTACTACTATTTCATGTGGGGTAATTAAAAATGAACGTGGTTTGCTGAGAATTGTAGTGCAAGCTCCATCTGTACAGTATTGAAGCCAGTACAACACAGATGAGCAGCAAAGTGTTCCTTAGAAATACTCTAAAACAATGGCTACTATTCTGCGCCTATATATATATATATATATATATATATATATATATATATATATATATATATATATATATATATATATACTCAGTAGCGGATCTTGCCACGGGCAAGCAGGACTTTTGCCCGGGGCGCCGCCTTCCAGAGGGCGCCGCACCATGGCAAGATCCGCTACTGCTGTGCTCCCCGCTGCCCGGCTGTGTCCCCCTGTGAAGGGAACTAGACGCTACGCGTCTAGTTTCCCTTCGTGGAGAGGACCTTTGCTGTGCGGTGCGCGATAACGTCATTGCGCACCGCACAGCATTTCAGCAGCGCTACTCTACTGTACAGGGGCGTAACTGACCACGCCCCCTGCATGAAGCCACACCCCTATTTCCCGCCCTGAACCGGCCCTGTGTATACTATATAGCAGTCTGTAGTACTGCCGTGGAAGAATAGGTCCCAGAATGTCATGATAGTCTTGTAGTTCCACAAGAGGTGGAAAATCATAGAATTGTGCCTCCCTCAAGTTACAGCTGGACATTGATATTCCATGGTAATCCTACATCAGTCACTGTGAATGCACAATTACTGCTTCATTGCTGTTAGTTTGCATTATAGAATATGCTGTAAAATTATATATATATATATATATATATATATATATATATATATATATATATATATATATATATATATATATATATATATATATACATACACACACAGTTCCAGGCCATTACTGCCCCCTGCTGGACATGTCTCATATATCACTCCCGGAAGGGTTAATGTCTGGCTTGGACATTTAAAAACCTCACCAGCAGTGCCCTTTTAAATACCACAGACAGGGTCTGGGAGGGGTGCCAGGTACTTGGAGAGGATTGGGAGGAGATGGCAGGGAATGGGAGGGGTGGCAGGGAAGAGGACACAGACAACAGGAAGAGGAGGAGAGAGCCTGCCCTGAGCTCTGTGTTGGGAGGTAATGTACCTTTAAATGAACTAAGGGGGAACTGATACCGGGGCGAATGGTAGGAGAGGAGGGGACGGGGTGGGGTAGAGGACACAGCAGGGTCCCTAATTAAACTTTCTTCTCCAGCCTCAGCCTGTTAACCCCTTTCCTGCCTGAGACACCATGCAGAGGTCACACAGCCCATTTAACCCCTCAAGGGCTGCTTCCCTATAGCCTCCATGGAGGTAGAAGTAGGTGTGGGTGTCGGTGAGGCAGATCACAGTGTGTTCAGAGCTGTACACATCACTAATCCCTATGTATACTCACTTGTATCACACTGAGATGTGGGGGGGGGGGAGGACAGACTGGCCTTCCTTATGCTGTTGTTGGTGCTTGTTGGCTGTACTTTAACCCTTTCCTGCCCACACAACCCTTTGCATAACCCTCTATTGCTACTCCCTCGCAGTCGCAGGTGCCCACAAAGTGTCTACTGCCCATTGTACCTACCTCCACCTCCGCCTGCGCCTGTTAGGTGCCCAGACAAGTTCAGCCTGTACATTCCATTGCCAAGTTCTCAGAAGGTGTTTAGTTCTCAGAAGGTGTTTGTCTACTGCAAAGTCTTCACCTTCACCCTCCATTGTCTGGTGCCCAACACAATGTGTACCTTCACTTTCCACTGCTGATGAGAGGCTGATCACTTGTTTAGCAAATAATCGCTCTGCTTATGTCCAGAAAAACGCACGCATAGTTTTATTCCTGACCAGGGACCTGTATGTGTGGAGTTTGTATGTTTTCTCCATGTTTGCACCTACCATCCCAACATTGGTGACAGTGGATTTAGGAAAAAAAATCCCCACAACAACCATGGGACACAGCGTCCCCAGAGCGGGACATTCCCAGAGAAAAATACGGAACTTGGGAGGAATGGATTGCTCACACCAAAAAACGTTCTCTAATACCCCTTTCAGACTGCCACCCCTGAACACGGGTTATTGGCACATGAACGCGCATAACCCGTGTTCATGTGCGGCCTGAAAGGTGTCGGTTGAAATACTGTGTCGAGTGACCCGGTATTTCAACCCTGGTCGTGAGCAGGGTTGAACACGTGTTCAACCCGGCTCACTGTGCGGTGTGAACGGGAGCCGGGTCGACGCGACCTGTTTCCCGTTCACTCTCTGGGTACGGGCGGTGCTTGGAGATCATGTGATCTCCAAGCGCTGTCACCGCTGACGTCACCAACCCCGCAATATGCCGGGTTGCAGTCAGCGGCGTTGGGGAGCCTGAGGCGGGTCGCACGCTGGGAGCTCCCGCGTCAGGCTCCCGTGTGCGACCTGCCTCAGGCTGAAAGAGGTATAAGTGTGTTTGCGCAATTACAAGTGCATGCAGACTAGGAAAGTCCTGACACACTGCTTGTTTGGCTGATAGTGACAGGTGCGGTCTTCTTTGCTCCAGTATATTATGCTTTAGTGTGTGCGTGTTTTAGCATTTTAATTTCTCTTACGTCCTAGAGGATGCTGGGGACTCCGTAAGGACCATGGGGTATAGACGGGCTCCGCAGGAGACATGGGCACTAAAAAAGAACTTTAGGTATGGGTGTGCTCCTCCCTCTATGCCCCTCCTCTAGACCTCAGTTTATTACTGTGCCCAGAGGAGATAGGGTGCATTACAGGGAGCTCTCCTGAGTTTCCTGAAAGAAATTTTGTTAGGTTTTTTATTTTCAGGGAGCACTGCTGGCAACAGGCTCCCTGCATCGAGGGACTGAGGGGAGAGAAGCAGCCCTACTTAACTGCTAGGCTCTGCTTCTTAGGCTACTGGACACCATTAGCTCCAGAGGGAGTCGGAACGCAGGTCTCTCCCAGCTGTTCGTCCCGGAGCCGCGCCGCCGTCCTCCTCACAGAGCCGGAAGATAGAAGCCGGGTGAGTATGAGAAGAAAGAAGACTTCAGAGGCGGCAGAAGACTTCGGATCTTCACTGAGGTAACGCGCAGCGCCATTGCTCCCGCACAACACACACACGGCAGGTACTGTAAGGGTGCAGGGCGCAGGGGGGGCGCCCTGGGCAGCAATTAAACCTCTGGTCTGGCAAAATTAGGACATATATGCCTGGGCTCTGCACTATATATAAGAGATCCCCCGCCAGTTTTTAAAAGAAATCAAGTTGGACCGAAGCCTGCCGCTGAGGGGGCGGAGCTTGATCCTCAGCACTCACCAGCGCCATTTTCTCCACAGCACGCCGCTGAGAAGCTGGTTCCCTGGACTCTCCCCTGCTGAACACGGTGACAGAGGGTTTGAAAGAAGGGGGGGGCACATAATTTGGCGCAGTTATATATATATGTATTAAAAGCGCTCTCTGGGTAATTTTTTTCCCCTGGGTCATTGGCGCTGGGTGTGTGCTGGCATACTCTCTCTCTGTCTCTCCAAAGGGCCTTGTGGGGGAACTGTCTCCAGATAAGAGAATTCCCTGAGTGTGTGGTGTGTCGGTACGCGTGTGTCGGCATGTCTGAAGCGGAAGGCTCTTCTAGGGAGGAGGTGGAGCAAATGAGTGTGGTGTCTCCGTCGGCAACGCCGACACCTGACTGGTTGGATATGTGGAATGTTTTAAATGCAAATGTGAATTTATTGCACAAAAGGTTGCACAAAGCTGAGTCCAGGGAGTGTACAGGGAGTCAAACCCTGCCTGTCACTATGTCGCAGGGACCTTCTGGGTCTCAAAAGTGCCCACTATCCCAAATAGTAGACACTGATACCGACACGGATTCTGACTCCAGTGTCGACTACGTTGATGCAAAGTTTCAGCCAAAATTGGCTAAAAGTATTCATTATATGATTATTGCAATAAAGGATGTGTTGCATATCACAGATGACCCCTCTGTCCCTGACACGAGGGTGCGCATGTATAAGGGAAAGAAACCTGAGGTAACCTTCCCCACCCTCTCATGAGCTGAACGAGTTATTTGAAAAAGCTTGGGAATCTCCAGACAAAAAACTGCAGATTCCAAAAAGGATTCTTATGGCGTATCCTTTCCCGGCTAAGGACTGGATACGGTGGGAATCCTCCCCAAGGGTGGACAAAGCATTGACATGCTTATCCAAAAAGGTAGCGCTGCCATCTCAAGATACGGCAACCCTCAAGGATCCTGCTGATCGCAAGCAGGAGACTACCTTGAAGTCAATTTACACACACTCTGGTACCTTACTCAGACCGGCTATAGCGTCGGCTTGGGTTTGTAGCGCTGTAGCAGCGTGGACAGATACCTTATCTGCGGATATAGATACACTGGATAAGGAAACCATTTCATTGACCCTGGGTCATATTAAAGATGCTGTCCTATATATGAGAGATGCTCAGAGAGACATTGGCCTACTGGGTTCCAGAGTCAACGCTATGGCGATTTCTGCTAGACGAGTCCTATGGACCCGTCAATGGACGGGTGATGCCGACTCGAAGAGGCATATGGAGGTTTTGCCTTACAAGGGTGAGGAATTGTTTGGGGAAGGTCTCTCGGACCTAGTTTCCACAGCTACGGCAGGTAAATCAGCTTTTTTTGCCTTATGTTTCCTCACAGCCTAAGAAAACGCCACATTATCAGATGCAGTCCTTTCGGTCGCATAAACCCAAGAGAGTACGGAGATCGTCCTTTCTTGCCAGAGGTAAGGGCAGGGGGAAAAAGCTGCCAACCACAGCTAGTTACCAGGAGCAGAAGCCCTCCCGGCCTCTACAAAATCCACCGCATGACGCTGGGGCTCCGCTGAGGGAGTCCGCCCCAGTGGGGGCACGTCTTCGACTGTTCAGCCACATCTGGGTTCACTCACAGGTGGATCCCTGGGCAATAGAAATTGTTTCCCAGGGTTACAAGCTGGAATTCGAAGAGGTTCCTCCTCGCCGCTTTTTCAAATCGGCCCTACCAGCTTCTCCCCCAGAGAGGGAGATAGTTTTAAATGCAATTCAAAAATTGTGTCTTCAACAAGTGGTGGTCAGAGTTCCCCTGCTTCAGCAGGGGATGGGCTATTACTCAACCCTGTTTGTAGTCCCAAAACCGGACGGTTCGGTCAGACCCATTTTAAATTTAAAATCCTTAAACCTATACTTAAAAAGGTTCAAGTTCAAGATGGAATTCGCTCAGAGCGGTCATCGCCAGCCTGGAAGGGGGAGATTATATGGTGTCCCTGGACATAAAGGATGCATACCTTCATGTTCCCATATATCCACCTCATCAGGCATTCCTGAGATTGCGGTACAGGATTGTCATTATCAATTTCAGACGTTGCCGTTTGGGCTTTCCACGGCCCCGAGGATTTTCACCAAGGTAATGGCGGAAATGATGGTGCTCCTGCGCAAGCAGAGGGTCACAATTATCCCGTACTTGGACCATCTCCTAATAAAAGCGAGATCACGAGAGCAGTTGCTGAACAGCGTATCACTTTCCCTGAAGGTGTTGCAACAGCACGGCTGGATTCTCAATATCCCGAAGTCACAGTTGGTTCCAACGACTCGTTTGCCTTACTTAGGCATGATTCCGGATACGGACCAGAAAAGGGTTTATCTTCCGATAGAAAAGGCCCAAGAACTCATGAATCTGGTCAGGAACCTATTGAAGCCAAAAAGGGTGTCAATGCATCACTGCACTCGAGTTCTGGGAAAGATGGTGGCATCTTACGAGGCCATTCCTTTCGGCAGGTTCCATGCGAGGACTTTCCAATGGGACCTTCTGGACAAGTGGTCCGGGTCACATCTACAGATTCATCAGATGATCACCCTGTCCCCCAGGACCAGGATATCTCTCCTGTGGTGGCTGCAGAGTGCTCACCTTCTAGAGGGTCGCAGGTTCGTCATTCAGGATTGGGTTCTGGTAACCACGGACGCGAGCCTCCGAGGTTGGGGAGCAGTCACACAGGGAAGAAACTTCCAAGGTCTCTGGTCAAGCCAGGAGGCTTGTCTTCACATCAACGTCCTGGAGTTGAGGGCCATATACAACGCTCTTCGTAAGCGGAGAATCTGCTTCGCGACCTACCGGTGCTGATTCAGTCAGACAACATCACCGCAGTGGCTCATGTAAACCGCCAAGGCGGAACAAGGAGCAGAGTGGCAATGGCAGAAGCCACCAGGATTCTTCGTTGGGCGGAAAATCATGTAAGCGCTCTGACAGCAGTTTTAATTCCGGGAGTGGACAACTGGGAGACAGACTTCCTCAGCAGACACGATCTACATCCATGAGAGTGGGGACTTCATCAGGAAGTCTTCGCAGAGATTGCAAGTCAGTGGGGACTGCATCAGATAGACATGATGGCGTCACGCCTCAACAAGAAACTACAGAGGTATTGCGCCAGGTCAAGGGACTCTCAGGCGGTGGCAGTGGACGCCCTGGTGACTGTAACGATTTCTAGAGTTCTCTGTGTGTGCGTGCTTGGAAAGATGTCAGCTGAAGCCAGGTGAAAATTAAGTAAAGTTTATTGTGGAAAAAGTGGTGGTAAAAATAAATATAAACTGGATGCTTGATTACATGGAACAAAACACGATAAATGGAATATTTCAGGTTAAACATAGATGCAAAATAAACATGAAGAAATCCGGGTTTAAATCAAGCAGGGGAAAAATAACATACCCAAAAATGAAGTGATCAGGCAGGAATGGAAACAAACTGCAAATAATAGTCCAGAAATGTAGATGTTGAACCGGCAGGGTAAGAAGTCCAGAAGCAAGGCACATGCGTTTTAGCAAACTGCAGGGAAGTCTCCAAGAAGCAAATAAGGCAGAATCTGGACAGGGTTACTGGAGAGAGCCCAGTCTCACTCCATACGGAACCGCAATGATCTGCAACTAGGTGCCTGTGAGCTGGAGTTAAATAGCAGCAGGGTGTTGGGCTCCAGGTGCACACAATCAGGTAATTACCCTGCAGAGGCAGTGTGCAACTGCCATTCAGACCTGAGGCAACAAGCGAGACCCCTAGAGGCAGGAATGAGGTAATGCAAGGCAAAACAAACACAAATATTCCTAACATTATCCCCCCCTTTAAACAGGCGGATTCCAGACGCCTCAAAGTTCATCTTCTCTTCTTTTTTCCTCCTTTCTTTTTGGGTTGCCTAGACTTACTAGAAGGTGTCACAAAGACACTACTTGGCAATACAGGTCCATCAATAACAAGTCTAGGATCATACAGAAGCTCACTCTCAGAGTCGGAGCCACAACCCAGCGGTAGAACTGACTTCTTATTTTCCTGGATGGAATCAAGAACGGAAGGTAAATTTGAAGATGCTAAACTTGCCGAGCAATCTGCGTGAACACCTAGAGATACCTGCCCACATCTGAAAAACTGAGGGTGCTCCCCAGACTGCAAAGGTAGGTTCTCAGACGGGCACACCTTTATAGACTCATCTAGGAGAGTGAGGACAGTTGATGGACAGAATCTTTCGGTCACAGCCTTGAGGAAACCGGGCAAATCTTGTAACACTGGATCTCCCTTATCTATAAGACCATTTACCCACTTCAAGGCCCTCCCTCTGAATCTCATACATACGTTAGCAATGATATCAATAGGGGACAAGTCATCAAAACTCAGATAATATCTGAAGAGAGCTAAACAGTGAGAGATATTTCCATAAAAGTAAGGCAGATCCTCGGGCAAATCTTGGATCTCGGGCATGGCAGGCACCTCTATCTGGTGTTGGACAGGCGGAACCCCCTCCTGGGGCTGGACAGGCGGAACCCCCTCCTGGGGCTGGGCAGGCAGAACCCCCTCCTGGGGCTGGGCAGGCAGAACCCCCTCCTGGGGCTGGGCAGGCAGAACCCCCTCCTGGGGCTGGGCAGGCAGAACCCCCTCCTGGGGCTGGGCAGGCAGAACCCCCTCCTGGGGCTGGGCAGGCAGAACCCCCTCCTGGGGCTGGACAGGCCTTGGCCGGACCTCTGGCAAGGTGGACACCTCTCGGACCTCTGGCAAGGCGTGGACCTCTGGCAAGGCGGGCACCTCTCGGACCTCTGGCGAAGCGGGAACCTCTCGGACCTCTGGCGAAGCGGGCACCTCTCGGACCTCTGGCGAAGCGGGCACCTCTCGGACCTCTGGCGAAGCGGGCACCTCTCGGACCTCTGGCGAAGCGGGCACCTCTCGGACCTCTGGCGAAGCGGGCACCTCTCGGACCTCTGGCGAAGCGGGCACCTCTCGGACCTCATGCCGTGAGGCAAGGGCAACGGGGACCTCATGCCGTGAGGCAAGGGCAACGGGGACCTCATGCCGTGAGGCAAGGGCAACGGAGACCTCATGCCGTGAGGCAAGGGCAACGGGGACCTCATGCCGTGAGGCAAGGGCAACGGGGACCTCATGCCGTGAGGCAAGGGCAACGGGGACCTCATGCCGTGAGGCAAGGGCAACGGGGACCTCATGCCGTGAGGCAAGGGCAACGGGGACCTCATGCCGTGAGGCAAGGGCAGCAGGGACCTCATGCCGTGAGGCAAGGGCAGCAGGGCCCTCATGCCGTGAGGCAAGGGCAGCAGGGCCCTCATGCCGTGAGGCAAGGGCAGCAGGGCCCTCATGCCGTGAGGCAAGGGCAGCAGGGCCCTCATGCCCGAAGGCAAGGGCAGCAGGGCCCTCATGCCCGAAGGCAAGGGCAGCAGGGCCCTCATGCCCGAAGGCAAGGGCAGCAGGGCCCTCATGCCCGAAGGCAAGGGCAGCAGGGCCCTCATGCCCGAAGGCAAGGGCAGCAGGGCCCTCATGCCCGAAGGCAAGGGCAGCAGGGCCGGACACCCCTCCTGGGGTCGCAGGGCCGGACACCCCTCCTGGGGTCGCAGGGCCGGACACCCCTCCTGGGGTCGCAGGGCCGGACACCCCTCCTGGGGTCGCAGGGCCGGACACCCCTCCTGGGGTCGCAGGGCCGGACACCCCTCCTGGGGTCGCAGGGCCGGACACCCCTCCTGGGGTCGCAGGGCCGGACACCCCTCCTGGGGTCGCTGGGCCGGACACCCCTCCTGGGGTCGCTGGGCCGGACACCCCTCCTGGGGTCGCTGGGCCGGACACCCCTCCTGGGGTCGCTTGGCCGGACACCCCTCCTTTCGAAATTTGAGCACCACAGTGGCATAACTGAGCAGAATTTGGCACTATGGCAGAATGAGGAAAGCTCTTTTTATGTTTGCGAGCAGGACATAACTGAATAAAATGTCCCGACCTGCCGCAATATAAACAGAGCTTCTTATCCCTTCTATGTCTCCTTTCTTCCTCAGAGAGACTGGGTCGTGGAAAACTCCAAAACTTGCCTTTGCTTACGCTAGAAAAACAGCAGCCAGAATTGAGAGCACCAGACTGATCTTTTCCCCTTTTTTCCTGCGTCTCCTTAAAGGGAGCAGGTAATCTTACTGAATCTTCAGGCAGAGCAGACAGTATCTCTGAAGATAGGATTTGAATACCCTACAGTTTCTCTCTGAAATCCACCAGCAATGCAGAACTCAAAAACGGCAAAAACTTGAGAGGCAGAGAACCTTTCTGAAGTGAAGCCATTGTATGAGATTCAGCTGAATCAAAACAAAACTCCTGCACACGTTTATTTTGGCAGATCATTCTGTAACGATTTCTAGAGTTCTCTGTGTGTGCGTGCTTGGAAAGATGTCAGCTGAAGCCAGGTGAAAATTAAGTAAAGTTTATTGTGGAAAAAGTGGTGGTAAAAATAAATATAAACTGGATGCTTGATTACATGGAACAAAACACGATAAATGGAATATTTCAGGTTAAACATAGATGCAAAATAAACATGAAGAAATCCGGGTTTAAATCAAGCAGGGGAAAAATAACATACCCAAAAATGAAGTGATCAGGCAGGAATGGAAACAAACTGCAAATAATAGTCCAGAAATGTAGATGTTGAACCGGCAGGGTAAGAAGTCCAGAAGCAAGGCACATGCGTTTTAGCAAACTGCAGGGAAGTCTCCAAGAAGCAAATAAGGCAGAATCTGGACAGGGTTACTGGAGAGAGCCCAGTCTCACTCCATACGGAACCGCAATGATCTGCAACTAGGTGCCTGTGAGCTGGAGTTAAATAGCAGCAGGGTGTTGGGCTCCAGGTGCACACAATCAGGTAATTACCCTGCAGAGGCAGTGTGCAACTGCCATTCAGACCTGAGGCAACAAGTGAGACCCCTAGAGGCAGGAATGAGGTAATGCAAGGCAAAACAAACACAAATATTCCTAACAGTGACACCGTGAGTGTTCCAGTCGGTCTATGTGTTTCCTCCTCTTCCTCTCATCTCCAAGGTATTGAGAATCATAAGAAGAAGAGGAGTACAGACAATTCTCATTGTTCCAGTATTGGCCTCAAAGGGCCTGGTATCTGGATCTGCAGGAAATGCTCACAGAAGATCCGTGGCCTCTTCCTCTCAGAAAGGACCTTTTACAACAGGGGCCCTGTCTGTTCCAAGACTTACCGCGGCTGCGTTTGACGGCATGGCGGTTGAACGCCGGATCCTAGCGGAAAAGGGCATTCCGGATGAGGTCATTCCTACTCTGATAAAGGCTAGGAAGGACATGACAGCAAACATTATCACCACATATGGCGGAAGTATGTATCTTGGTGTGAGTCCAGGAATGCTCCTCCGGAAGAATTCCATCTGGGCCGTTTCCTTCACTTCCTACAGACTGGAGTGAATTTGGGCCTAAAATTAGGCTCCATTAAGGTTCAGATTTCGGCCCTATCCATTTTCTTTCAAAAGGAATTGGCTTTTCTCCCAGAAGTACAGACTTTTGTGAAGGGAGTGCTGCATATCCAGCCTCCTTTTGTACCTCCAGTGGCACCCTGGGACCTTAACGTGGTGTTGCGGTTCCTTAAGTCTCACTGGTTTGAACCACTTAAAACGGTGGAATTAAAGTATCTCACTTGGAAAGTGGTCATGTTGTTGGCCTTGGCATCGGCTAGTCGAGTGTCGGAGTTGGCGGCTTTATCTCACAAAAGCCCCTATCTGATTTTCCATGTGGATAGAGCGGAATTGCGGACTCGTCCTCAATTTTTGCCCGAGGTGGTTTCATCTTTTCATATGAACCAACCTATTGTGGTGCCTGTGGCTACGCGGGACTTGGAGGACTCCGAGTCCCTTGCTGTGGTCAGGGCATTGAAAATTTATGTGGCCAGAACGGCTCGGGTTCGGAACACAGAGACACTGTTTGTCTTGTATGCAGCCGACAAGGTTGGCGCTCCTGCTTCGAAGCAGACTATTGCTCGCTGGATCTGTAACACGATTCAGCAGGCTCATTCTACGGCTGGATTGCCGTTACCAAATTCTGTAAAGGCCCATTCCACTAGGAAGGTGGGCTCTTCTTGGGCGGCTGCCCGAGGGGTCTCGGCATTACAGCTGTGCTGAGCAGCTACTTGGTCGGGTTCAAACACCTTTGCAAAGTTCTACAGGTTTGATACCCTGGCTGACGAGGACCTCACGTTTGCTCAATCGGTGCTGCAGAGTCATCCGCACTCTCCCGCCCGGTTTGGAGCTTTGGTATAATCCCCATGGTCCTTACGGAGTCCCCAGCATCCTCTAGGACGTAAGAGAAAATAAGATTTTAAACCTACTGGTAAATCTTTTTCTCCTAGTCCGTAGAGGATGCTGGGCGCCCGTCCCAGTGCGGACTACATCTGCAAGACTTGTATATAGTTTTTGCTTACCAATGGTTATGTTACAGTTTTGATCAGTCTCGGGCTGATGCTGTTTTGTTTCATACTGTTGACTGGTTCGTATATTCCAGGTTATACGGTGTGGATGGTGTGGGCTTGTATGAATCTTGCCCTTAGAATAACAAAAATCCTTTCCTCGTACTGTCCGTCTCCTCTGGGCACAGTTTCTCTAACTGAGGTCTGGAGGAGGGGCATAGAGGGAGGAGCCAGTGTACACCCATGTCTAAAGTTCTTTTTAGTGCCCATGTCTACTGCGGAGCCCGTCTATCCCCATGGTCCTTACGGAGTCCCCAGCATCCTCTACGGACTAGGAGAAAAAGATTTACCGGTAGGTTTAAAATCTTATTTTTTTCGTTATAAATACTGTATTGGTCTTTTTTTGTAGTTTTATTGCTACCTAGTAGCAAAAACATATTTGCAAGCAAAACAGATGGATAAAAAAACGGTGTAAACCGTGAATGCGCCTAGTATATAGGCATACATAGTATATAGGCATACATACACTATTCTTACATGCTACTTTTTTGTGTGTAAATTATGCCCAATGTGCATCTAACTCTTCATCAGGCCTAAAGTCTCTGCTTCCATCCTCCTTTACTAGGTGATTAAAAGTCTTATTGGCCCTACACACTTGCCGATGTGTGCCGCCGATATGAACGATATTGTTCAGTAATGAATAAATCGTTCATATCACTCAGTGTGTATGCACCAACGATGCGCGGGACGCGGTCGTTCATCGTTGGTTTTCCTTCGTTCTGCATAGCAAGCCAATTTGGACGATGGTCGTTAATTGTTGTAATCGAGCATTGTCCAAATCAGAAACGTCAGCAAGAGTGTAGGGCCCATTAGTGCTTTCGCTGACTCTTGCTAGGCCACATCTAGTTCCTCCCCTCTCGGGTACTTACCAAGTCACTGCCCCCTCCTTTGGAGTGCCCAGATTGTCTCTGCCCTCACCCTCCCCTGTCAGTTGCCTGCAACCTATCTGCCTTTACTCTTGCTGACCATGTTACCATGTGCTTAAATAATTTTTTGAATCACCCTTTCTTACCATGCGCCATGCCTGGTGCTTGCAGAGTTTCTGCCGGAATATGCTTTACTGCCGAGTGCTTACACAATCTGTGCATTAACACCCCTCACCACCACTCCCTTCCAGGTGCCTGCATTAGCACCTATCCTTTTCATTTGTATCTGTATTAACCATTACATTAAAAAAAAAATTAAGATTACTCATTACCCTTCTTTATTAAATTTTTTAGCTGAAGAATTTTCACCCTTCGTCTATTCTACGCTTTCTCCTCTATGCAGGTTATGCTGCCACTGAATATGAAATGTCCAATACTGAAACATGGATGAACAGCAACAAAGCTGGTGATCCACAGAAGAGACCCCGTAAATCTTTTCCTCGTGACCATCTCTACATCTCTTCCCACTAACAGTGTCCTCACTTGTTGGGCCTGATTCAACAGAACTGAGAAAAGAAGACATCCACCAACGCAGAGGTCCTTCTAGGAGCATCTTACCGATTACCAAGATTTTGCTTGTCCACTGTCATTATCAAAGATGACGTCTGCCTATGACACACTCCGCTTCCAGCTCCCCGGCCATGAAGCAGCCACGCTCCGTAGCATGAACCAGCTGCGCTCAGAGGAGCGCTTTTGTGATGTAACTATTGTCTCCGATGGGCTCAAGTTCCGGGGCCACCGGGTGGTGCTGGCTGCTTGCTCCCCTTTCCTCAGAGACCAGTTCCTTCTAAATCCAGGTTCTGAATTACAAGTTTCTCTCATGCATGGACCCAGGGTGGTGTCAGACCTCCTTCTTTCCTGCTACACTGGCCTCCTGGAATTCCCAGTCCGAGACATTGTGAACTATTTAACAGCGGCCTCTTACTTGCAGATGGAACATGTGGTGGAAAAGTGTCGCCAAGCCCTGACTCAGTTTATTGATCCACAAATAGGTTTGAGGGATGCTAAAAGCCTGCCCTCTCGGAGTGCTTCATCAACAACCACTACAATGCGCCCAATTCGTCCAGCTGAAAACTGTAAGCCATCGAAAACACAGGTCAAGGCAGCAGACGAGAGCGAGGAGGAGATGTTGATGATGGCAGAAGAGGAAGAAGACGAGGAGGAGGAGGAAGATGAATCTCCTACAGATATTTGCATTGTTAAAGTAGAGGCTGGAATGGGTGATGGTAGTGGGGGAGCAAAGGGCGGGAGATCTTGGAGAAAAGAAGAGCATAATTCTGTGGCACAGCCAGAAGAGGCCCTAGTCAATTCTACTATGGAAGGAGAAGCTGGGGATGGAGCTATCCATCAAGGGGGGATGATGAAGGCCATCTACAGTGATGAGGTGGAAGGCGGAGAAGGGGTGCTCATTATTCCCAGCAGCTACCATGAAGAAGAGGAAGAGATATTAGACAGTGGAACAGGAGGCTGCCAAAGCAGTGTTGTGATTGATGGAAATTCAAGAGATGCTCTTGGTGGACTCGGAGGATCATCCCCATACAACGCAATGGCCATGGGTGATGCAAGGTTCGGCAACAGGCGAACATTAAGGTGCAGTAAGTGCGAAGAGGTTTTTCAAGGTGTGGAAAAACTTGTCTTCCACATGAGGGCACAGCATTTTGTCTTCATGTGTCCACGGTGCGGGAAACAGTTCAACCACAGCAGCAACCTTAACCGCCACATGAACGTGCACAGAGGCGTAAAGTCCCACTCTTGCAACATATGCGGCAAATGCTTCACTCAAAAGTCCACTCTTCACGACCACTTAAATCTCCACAGCGGTGAGAGACCGTACCGTTGTTCTTACTGCGATGTAAGGTTTGCCCACAAGCCGGCCATAAGGCGGCATCTCAAGGAGCAGCATGGAAAGACCACCGCACAGAACGTCTTAGAAGCTGGGGCGGTTGAGATGAATATTACAGCACAGAATGCCTTGGACACTGGGGCACCTGAAATGGGTCTTATGATGGGATAAGGGACTGACTGGAATGGCTTTGGTTTGTTTGGACCCTGGCAGGAGAAGTGTTTGAGCTTTAAATATGTTTTATCCGATTTGCACTAGTGTACTGACATCTATACTTTTTGAAGAATTTTTCTCAGCTTTGGTGACCTGCAGGCCAGAAGTTTCCGCTTATAAACCCAAGTGCTCCATAGACTTTAGAACAGCTTTCGGGACACTGTGTTGTTTTTGGAATTTGCTGTTGTTTTTTAATCTTATGTTACATATTACTGACATTAATTGTCCGATGTCTTCTACTTGAGTTCTGAGGTAGCAATACTGCGTTTTTAAGAGAATTGAAGTGTTGTATTAATTATATGACCTTGTCATTCAGCCCTACTTTATATTATTGTGTATCTGTGCAAACAGAGGTCATGTGTGTGTTTTTAAATATACAAAAACATAGCGAAAGCTATTAGGATTAAATGTTCAGTTTGACAAGAGCTTCATATTATTACTCTGTGCTGTTAACATTTGTATGCTGGGATATGTATGAGAAGCCCGGAGAGGAGACGCTGCAGGTGCCTTCGGGGGGCGGGGCCGGGCTGTGACATCACTAAGCCCCGCCCCGCATCAGGAAATGCCACGGTCCGCGGGAAGGGGGCGGGGCTAAAATGACGCGATTAGCGTCATTTTAACCCCTTCTCCACCCGACGGACCCGCAAATGCGGGAGGTTATCTCTCCATCCTGCTCGCATCACTAGGGTGCGAGCAGGATGCGGGAGACCTGCCCACTCTTCCAGGGGTGCGGGGGGTTACCCCAAAAAACGGGAGCCTCCCGCAGCTTCCGGGAGAGTAGGTAAGTATCATATGTGTTGACTTAGCTTCTCACACTTCAAACAAGCCTACACATGTGCATGCAGTCCCTGGTTCAGAATAAATACTCTGTGCTGCTGTTACAATTATTCTTTGATTGGCACACTCTACCCAAATCTAAATCTCTCTGCACATGTTACATCTGCCCCTCCTGCAGTGCAGCATGGTTTTGCCCAATTGCTTGCTTTTTTGCTTTGCTCACAAACCTGAATAAGGTCCCATAGGGGTTATTCAGAGTTCTTAGCAAACCCAAAAAGTTAGCAACTGGGCAAAACCATGCTGCACTGCAGGTGGGGCAGATGTAACATGTGCAGAGAGATTTGGGTGGGGTGTGTTCAAACTGAAATCTAAATTGCAGTGTAAAAAACAAAGCAGACATTATTTACCATGCACAGAAACAATATAACCCACCCAAATCTAACTCACTCTGCACATGTTACATCTGCCCCACCTGCAGTGCAACATGGTTTTGCCCAATTGCTAACTTTTTAGGTTTGCTTCCATTTCTTGCAATAATGCATTAATCAGATAGCAATCTGCTGCTCTCCAGCTGCTGTGGAACTATACATCCCAGCATGCCCTGCCTAAGTTTTAGCATGCCTTAAAAGCAAAACTGTGGGATGGCATGCTGGGATGTGAGCTTCATGCTTCAGCTTCAATCCATCCTGAATACTAATGCTGCAACCCCATAAGCCTTACATTGATAACCTGTTTCCTGCAAAATAGTTTGAAATCATTTTGTATACCTTCATAACCCAGATTTATATGGACAAGCACTTGTTACTTTACTGCGTTTGAATATTTGACTTTGTGTCAATATGTTTACTGACGGTCATCATACGGTGGGCTCTATGGATGTAGTTAGGGATGATGGGGTGCACAACAAAGCTCTCAGGGGCCACCAGCTCTATAGCCCTGACCTACATTAAAATGTGCGTTGGTCGCCTACATGCAGTGGTAGCAGCCATTTTGTGGATGACTGAGGAGGCCACAGAGTCAGCCCTCTTTTGCATGAGCAGCCCATAGCTTGCCTCCCAACTGTCTTGACTTGAATTTATTTTTTGTCCTGATTCGTCAGGAGGTGTAGCCCACTGACCAATGCCCCTTCCCTACAACACCTAGGAGCTGGTGCGTACGGTATTGATGGGTTGAACTTATGGGAGGGGAGGTGTTGCGAGGCATTGGCATACTATCATCTTGATATGACCTTGCCCCAGTGAAGAACGTTAAAAATGTTGGGATTTGATCCCATAGCATACTTGATGACCTTTGTGTCAGCACAGTGGGGGTCGTCATTATGAATTGCATCAGCGGTGCCCACTTCACACATACATACAGGAGGCCAGCAGTCAGGATAATGGTGGTTAGAAGACCGACAGCGCCATCCCGATGCTCAGAATCCAGACAGGTGAGGTAAGTATACTAGCCGTCTCCCTGTACCCCCCTAACCCTTCCTACCTGATGCCTAACCCTCCCCCTTAGTGCTAAACCTAACCCTCCCTCCCCGCAGCCTAACCCTATTCCCCCCCCCCTCCCCGTAACCTAACCCTAACCCCACTTCTTAGTGCCTAACAATAATTATCCCACCCTGTAGTCTAGACCCCCCACAGCCTATCCCTAAACCACCCCATGGCCTAACTCACCCTGGCATACTTACGGTCGGAATTCCAGTGTTGGCATTGAGAGCAATGTCTGGATTCCGGCGCCAGGATTTTGACTTGCAGCGCATCCCCTATGAAAGTAGTCGGCCGCGGCCTTGGTGGCTCTGGGAGACTTGCCCATTCTTCCAGGTGGCCGAGAGCGCCACCCAATTTTGGGAGCCTCCCGACCATTGCGGGAGAGTAGGCAAGTATGTCACATAGTCCTGAGAGGCAGCCTACCCATTCCCAAGGAACCGGTGACAGTGCTGAGGCCTTACAACATTTTGGGACACAGGCCCTCATTCTGAGTTGATCGCTCGCTAGCTATTTTTTGCAGAGCACCGATCACATAGTTGCCGCCTCAAGGGGAGTGTATTTTCGCTTTGCAGGTTTGCGAACGCTTGTGCAGCCGAGCGGGACGAAAAAGTTTTTAGCAGTTTCTGAGTAGGTCTGAACTTAGCCCTTGCGATCACTTCAGCCTGTCCGGTCCCGGAATAGACGTCAGACCCCCGCCCTGCAAACGCTTAAACACGCCTGCGTTTTCACTACCACTCCCAGAAAACGGTCAGTTGACACCCATAAACGCCCTCTTCATGTCAATCTCCTTGCGATCGGTTGTGCAAATGGATTCGTCGTTAGAAGCCTTGCACAGCAACGATGCTGTTTGTACCCGTACGACGCGCGTGCTCATTGTGGTGCATACGCATGTGCAGTAGTAACCTGATCGCTGCGCTGCGAAAATCTGCAGCGTGCAATCAACTTAGAATGACCTCCACAGTACGGAGGGCTACATCAGAGTGAGAGGCTGTAGCGCTTGTGGGCACCCCTGATTAAAAATTGTAAAAATTTTTGGAACAGCTGCATGCGGCCCTATAACTACCGGTCTGTGCATGCGCAGCACTCTGCCAGCGATGGCTGAACCATTGATGGTTTCCTACCAATGGTTTAAAACCCTTGGCCATTGCAAATACAGCCTAATGCCTATCTATTCACCAGGGAGCAGTGTGTAGGTGGCAGGTGCACTGTATTCCACCTGTTGTTCATGGGCAGACTTATACATGACACTGCAAATCACATCATTAGTATATTTATTGTTATTATATTAATATTATTATTATTCCAATGAGACGTCTCTCCTGGCATCGCCGCTTTAAGAGCTGAAACGCATCATGCGACAACGAGGCTTGGATCTAACTTGAACCAATCAGGTAGCCGTCACGTGACTCGTGCGTCACGTCACGTGACTCGTGCGTCACGTCACTAGCTACAACGCGCATGCGAAGAGGCACTGGCCAATCAGAGAATGGCGGCAAGACGTCCGTGTCCCGGGCAACCAGAGAGCCAATCCCGTAGCGGCTGGCCGTGCTGTAGCAGTCTGGACCGCCGGAGGCTGAGGCGGCCAATCCGGAGAGCCGGCAGCCGGATGTGAGGTCAGGAGGCAGACAGGAAGTGCTGTGTGCGCTGAGGAGCGATGGAGGCGGCGGGAGAAAGAGTGAGAGATAATAGGGGGGAAGCGGCGAGAGACACAGGGAGGACGGGGAGAGCCATGGTCGGGGGCTTATGGGCATACACAGGCGGCGGGAGTATGGCAGCATGACGGAGTGTGTTGTGGAGGCTGAGAGCATGGCACGGGGCAGGGGATGACAGGGTGCACGGAGTGTGGGGACCCCAGTGCCCTACAGGGGATACATGGTGCAGGGAGTGTGGGGACCCCAGTGCCCTACAGGGGATACATGGTGCAGGGAGTGTGGGGACACCAGTGCCCTACAGGGGATACATGGTGCAGGGAGTGTGGGGACCCCAGTGCACGACAGGGGATACATGGTGCAGGGAGTGTGGGGACTCCAGTGCCTGACAGGGGATACATGGTGCAGGGAGTGTGCGGACCCCAGTCCCCGACAAGGTGCATGGAGCTTGGGGACCCCAGTGGCTGATGGGGTGCAGGGAATGTGGGGACCCTAGTGGCTGACGGGGTGCAAGGAGCGTGGGGACCCCAGTGGCTGATGGGGCGCAGGGAGTGTGGGGACCCCAGTGCCCGACAGGGGATACATGGGGCAGGGAGTGTGGGTGCACCAGTGGCTGACAGGGTGCAGGGAGCTTGGGGACCCCAGTGACTGACAGGGTGCAAATAGCGTGGGGACCCCAGTGGTTGATGGGGCGCAGGGAGTGTGGGGACCCCAGTGCCCGACGGGATACAGGGTGCAAGGAGTGTGGGTGCCCCAGTGTCTGGCAGGGAGCGTGGGGACCCTAGTGGCTGAAAGGGTGCAAGAAGCGTGGGCACCCCAGTGGCTGACAGGGTGCAAGGAGTGTGGGTGCCCCAGTGCCCGATGGGGTGCAGGGAGTGTGGGTGCCCCAGTGCCCGACGGGGGATACATGGTGCATGGAGTGTGGGGACCCGAGTGCCCGACGGGGGATACAGGATGCAAGGAGTGTGGGTGCCCCAGTGTCTGGCAGGGAGCGTGGGGACCCTAGTGGCTGACAGGGTGCAAGAAGCGTGGGCACCCCAGTGGCTGACAGGGTGCAAGGAGTGTGGGTGCCCCAGTGCCCGATGGGGTGCAGGGAGTGTGGGTGCCCCAGTGCCCGACGGGGGATACATGGTGCAGGGAGTGTGGGGACCCGAGTGCCCGACGGGGGATACAGGATGCAAGGAGTGTGGGTACCCCAGTGGCTGACGGGGTGCAAGGAGTGTGGGTACCCCAGTGGCTGACGGGGTGCAAGGAGTGTGAGGACCCCAGTGGCTGACGGGGTGCAAGGAGTGTGGGGACCCCAGTGGCTGACGGGGTGCAAGGAGTGTGGGGACCCCAGAGGCTGACAGGGTGCAAGGAGTGTGGGGACCCCAGAGGCTGACGGGGTGCAAGGAGTGTGGGGACCCCAGAGGCTGACGGGGTGCAAGGAGTGTGGGGACCCCAGTCGCTGACGGGGTGCAAGGAGTGTAGGGACCCCAGTGGCTGACGGGGTGCAAGGAGTGTGGGGACCCCAGTGGCCAACAGATGTTTCGGGGTGTAGAGTGCGGGGACCCCAGTGGGTGACGGGATACAGAGTGCATGCCGTATGGGGACCCCAGTGGCCGACAAGGGATTCAAGGTGCACGGAGTGTGGTGACTTCTCTGGAGAGAAGGGCAACCTGAAGGATGGGGCAACTATGGCTGATAGCTGAGACTAGATATAAGGGAAGGGGGTAACATGGAGGGTCAGGGCAGTAACAGCTGGCAGAGATCAGTGGCTGGGTATACAGATTTTGGGGTTCCTAGGGACGAAGGGTGAATGACTTGTATGTAATAAAGAACAGAGAGGACACGTTACCTAGCACTTGGGGGCAAATGACAGAGGATGGTCATGATTCACTGTAGCGAATCATGGGGACATTCAGGGGTTTGCAGTTAATGGATAGGGGTGTGGGTGCTTATAGGTAGAGGGGATAACATGGAGAGGTATGTGCTTATGGATAAGGAGAAGGGGATAACATGGAGAGGTATGTGCTTATGGATAAGGAGAAGGGGATAACATGGAGAGGTATGTGCTTATAGGTAGAGGGGATAACATGGAGAGGTATGTGCTTATGGATAAGGAGAAGGGGATAACATGGAGAGGTATGTGCTTATGGATAAGGAGAAGGGGTTAACATGGAGAGGTATGTGCTTATGGATAAGGAGAAGGGGATAACATGGAGAGGTATGTGCTTATGGATAAGGAGAAGGGGATAACATGGAGAGGTATGTGCTTATGGATAGAGGGGATAACATGGAGAGGTATGTGCTTATGGATAGAGGGGATAACATGGAGAGATGTGCTTATGGATAGAGGGGATAACATGGAGAGGTATGTGCTTATAGATAGAGGGGATAACATGGAGAGGTATGTGCTTATAGATAGAGGGGATAACATGGAGAGGTATGTGCTTATAGATAGAGGGGATAACATGGAGAGGTATGTGCTTATAGATAGAGGGGATAACATGGAGAGGTATGTGCTTATAGATAGATGGGATAACATGGAGAGGTATGTGCTTATGGATAAGGAGAAGGGGATAACATGGAGAGGTATGTGCTTATGGATAGAGGGGATAACATGGAGAGGTATGTGCTTATAGATAGAGGGGATAACATGGAGAGGTATGTGCTTATAGATAGAGGGGATAACATGGAGAGGTATGTGCTTATAGATAGAGGGGATAACATGGAGAGGTATGTGCTTATAGATAGAGGGGATAACATGGAGAGGTATGTGCTTATAGATAGAGGGGATAACATGGAGAGGTATGTGCTTATAGATAGAGGGGATAACATGGAGAGGTATGTGCTTATGGATAGAGGGGATAACATGGAGAGGTATGTGCTTATGGATAAGGAGAAGGGGTTATGTGCTTATAGATAAGGAGAAGGGGATAACATGGAGAGGTATGTGCTTATGGATAAGGAGAAGGGGTTAACATGGAGAGGTATGTGCTTATGGATAGAGGGGATAACATGGAGAGGTATGTGCTTATAGATAGAGGGGATAACATGGAGAGGTATGTGCTTATGGATAAGGAGAAGGGGTTAACATGGAGAGGTATGTGCTTATGGATAGAGGGGATAACATGGAGAGGTATGTGCTTATAGATAGAGGGGATAACATGGAGAGGTATGTGCTTATGGATAGAGGGGATAACATGGAGAGGTATGTGCTTATGGATAGAGGGGATAACATGGAGAGGTATGTGCTTATGGATAGAGGGGATAACATGGAGAGGTATGTGCTTATAGATAGAGGGGATAACATGGAGAGGTATGTGCTTATGGATAGAGGGGATAACATGGAGAGGTATGTGCTTATGGATAGAGGGGATAACATGGAGAGGTATGTGCTTATGGATAGAGGGGATAACATGGAGAGGTATGTGCTTATGGATAGAGGGGATAACATGGAGAGGTATGTGCTTATGGATAGAGGGGATAACATGGAGAGGTATGTGCTTATAGATAGAGGGGATAACATGGAGAGGTATGTGCTTATAGATAGAGGGGATAACATGGAGAGGTATGTGCTTATAGATAGAGGGGATAACATGGAGAGGTATGTGCTTATGGATAGAGGGGATAACATGGAGAGGTATGTGCTTATAGATAGAGGGGATAACATGGAGAGGTATGTGCTTATAGATAGAGGGGATAACATGGAGAGGTATGTGCTTATAGATAGAGGGGATAACATGGAGAGGTATGTGCTTATGGATAAGGAGAAGGGGATAACATGGAGAGGTATGTGCCTATGGATATGGAGAAGGGGATAACATGGGGGGTGTATGTGCTTATGGAGAAGGGGATAACATGGAGGGGCATTAGAATGTGTGAATTGAAGGATTAGTATGTGGTGGTTGTTATCCTGTGGTAGGGTTATTGTTATTTAGAAAAGAGTGGATTTAGTGACTGAAAGATCTATGTACTTCCGGGAAGATGAAGGAAAGGAAGAGCCTACATCATAGGATATCTACTATAACAGGTTATGCTTGTCTCCATTTAGGCCCTGCCTGCAAGGGAGCCTGACAGAGACACCCCCCATGAAAAGGAAGCCATGGGATTGTCTGCAAGCACAAACAGGGGTGAGCGGAACTTACAGCCCATAAATATTTATGTTGAAATACATACACTATTATTTCGTACTATTACTTCATACTCCTGTTTGATTCTTATGCACTATAGTGTTCCTTCTAGGCTGTTTCAGCAGGCTGCTGCACCCTGCCCATTTTTGAAATGTGAAAAAGCACCCTGCCCTTTTTCAGTGCACCTTGCAGGACGATAAATCGCCCTCTTGTATACAGAATGCAACAGTCAGAGTGCATGTTCCAATGTTATTGTCTACTCCCTGCCCATCTCTGAAATTGGAACACAATTTCTATCCTTGGCGAACTGGATGGCAGAGGAGGCACTGTAAATGACGTCACTGCTGTGGCGGCCTGCATAACACAGCACTCTGATAAGGAAAGAACAGGGAAAGCAGTGAGCATGTACTGCTTACAGTATTTCCCTAGTAGAACGGACTTTTCTGCTGCAGGGTACACTGGGCTCCACAAGGATAGACATAGGTGTGTAGAGTAGGATCTTGATCCGAGGCACCAGCAGGCTGAAAAGCTTTGACTGTTCCCAGAATGCACAGCGCCGCCTCCTCTATAACCCCGCCTCCCTGCACAGGAGCTCAGTTTTGTAGTTGGTGCCGCAGATAGCAGGCACATAACAGGGGCTGCTCCAGGCAGCCCTAAGAAGAGCTTTTTGAAGAAAAAGTGAAGACTACAAGGGCAGCAGCGGTGTGTAAATGTCTGGAGATATTCACTGCTGCAGCTCCAGCTCTCCCCAGCGGCGCTGTACACTCCTAATCCCTGGTTGCCGGGTAACTACAGCAGGAGGCTCCGGTTTTCTTCATGGTCAGGCACACACGACGGGGGCTCTCCGGGATCGCGTGGCCGCGCTTCGGGAGGTGGTGAGTGGGTCCCGCTTGCGGGACCCGTACTTTATCGCGATCCGGTCAGTGGGAGGTGGGCCGCGCGCTGGCCACTGTGGCAGTACAGGCGATCCCACTAGATCACCAGGGCATGGGTGCAGGTCAGGTTTTCCCTTAAAACCATTTTAATAGCCCACAGTACCCAGTGGTTTTGCCAGCAGGGGGATAAGGCTTAGACCTGAAGCCCCTCCCCCAGCCCCAGGGCACCATTTCCAGCAAATGTTCCCGCCCTGGAGCTGCATATCTGTGTCTCCCTCACTCCCTGTCAGTGTCTGGGCGCCATTTCTCTCAGCTACACTGTTCCTGGGACTGCTTGGGCAAATCCTCCTGTGTAAAGCCACCTGGTTGTCAGTGCTGTGACTTTACATGACACTTAAGTATTCTACCTGCCTTTTAGACAGTGTTAGTTAAGAAAGAGTGCATTTAGTCAGGGTTTTCTAGTACAATTACCCTGTGATATACATCCAGTTCTTACTGTGCAGTGTTATATCTATTGACTACATAGCTATATAAGCTGGTCCAGTGCAGTATTATTGTTAGTAATAACCTCTGCATTGTACAAACTGTGACTTTCTGTTTGTGCATTAGCTCGCTGAGTGGTGTCCATTTCGTGTCTCTCGCTCAACTTGCTATCCCTATATTCTATAACCTGAGGGGGCTTGGTGCGTCAGGTTTTATATTTATATAGGATTTTCACAAAGATATACTTTAATACCTATTTTTCTCTGATTTTAGTCACCATATCTCTCCTGTATCCCTGCTTGTGCTGACTACACTGTGCAGGGGTTTGGGTAAGAGGTATTGTGCTGCTGAAAATTATACTGTGTTACCTGATACTGCAAGTTATATCATGTCTGCTTCTGAGGGTAACGGTTCTGAGGCTGAACACACTACCGGTGTTGCTGAAGCCACAGATCCCTGTGAGGAGAATATAGCAGCTGTGGGCTCTGGTTCTGGAGGCTCCTTGCCCCCCAGTGGGACTGTGGCAACGGAGGTACATAATGACCCACCGTGGGCCACTTTTTCCACACTTCTACATGCGCTAGTTAATAAACTAACACCCCCTATGGGACCCCCTATGCCGGTGCAACCGTATGTGGTCCCTGCAGCTAACCCGCCGTGGGCGGACGATTTATCTGCTCAATTAAAGAAGTTGAACCAGTCCCTGACTACTAAAAAGTCTGACCCTCGCTCGCCCAAGCCCAAGGGGTCCTCTAAGCGAGCTCTTTTCTCCTCACAATCCACTGCTGTCACTGACACCTCGTCTGATGAAGACGGCACTTACACTGACCCCACAGATTCTGACACAGATACTGCTGATGGGGAGGGTAGTTCACATGTGGATGTTCCTGTTCTGTTGGAGGCTATTAAGTTGATTTTACAGATTACGGATGATCCCGAGCCATCCGACCCTCCTAAGAAACCAGATAGGTTCAAGCGTCAGAAGGTGGTTAAACAAGTTTTACCTCACTCTCACCACCTAGTGGATATACGTCAGGTACCCTGGTAAAACCCGGGTAAGAAGTTTGTGCCTCAAAAGAAGATGTTGGCTTGCTATCCCCTCGCACCAGAGCTGTCTAAAAATTGGGAAACGCCTCCTCCAGTAGACTCGCATTTGGTTAGGATGGTGGTTTCCTCAGCTCTACCTGTCACTACCGTCACGTCTCTAAAAGAGCCTACGGATAAACGTGTGGAGGGTTGTCTGAAAGTGATTTACACCCTTACGGGTGCTGCACAGAGGCCCACTATTGCAGCAACATGGGCTGCAGAGGCTATTGAAGCATGGGCCTTGGAGTTAGAAGCTGCAATCTCTTCTGACCATGCTAGACAATGCTTGTCATGTATTGTCACAGCTTCTCGCTATATTAAAGAGGTGGCTTCTGATGCTGGTATCCTAGCAGCCAAGGCCTCTACTACGTCAGTCCTGGCTCGCCGGATATTGTGGCTGAGATTCTGGTCTGTGGATCTGGACTCTAGAAAATCCCTGGAGGTACTCCCTTTCAAGGGAGATATTCTGTTTGGGGAGAACTTAAATAAGATAGTGGCTGACTTGGCTACTGCCAAAACTGCCTGTCTGCCAAGTACCACTCCTTCTGTGTCGAAGGCTAAAGGTACTTCCTTTCGCCCCTTTCGTCATTCAGGTAAAGCAAAAGGTCAGGCGTACAACAAGCAGGTCCGCACTTCAAACCTGGTAAGCCACAGCCCAAAAGAGCCTGTGCGGCCCGTCAGCCAGCTTCCAAGACCGATAAGCCTGACGCATGACGGGGCGGGCATCCCCCTGGGGGATCCCAGGGTGGGGGGCCGGCTTCTAGGGTATACCCAGGAATGGTTGAAGACCACTTCAGATGCCTGGGTACGGGAAGTCGTCACTCGAGGTTACGCCATAGCCTTCAAAAACCGACCCCCTCATCGATTTTACCGGACAGACGTCCCGTTGGACCAGACAAAGGCAAACACTCTACACTCGGTGGTACAGATCCTCCTGGATACAGGAGTCGTAGTACAAGTGCCTCTTGCGCAGAGGGGCCAGGGGTACTATTATCCGCTGTTTCTAGTCCCGAAACCGAATGGGTCCTCCCGGCCCATTCTCAATGTCAAGGCATTGAACAGGTTTGTGAAGGTTTCCAAGTTCCGTATGGAAACCCTTCGCTCTATAGTTCTTGCCTTAGAACCTGGGGACTACATGGTCTCCCTGGACATACAGGATGCTTACCTACATATTCCTATAGCAGCGTCACATCAGCAATACCTGAGGTTTGTGATTGGCAATCTCCATTACCAGTTTCGGGCGTTACCTTTTGGTTTAACTACGGCTCCGCAAGTCTTCACCAAAGTCATGGCGGTGATGACAGTGGTACTCCGCTGTCAAGGGGTCAGGATACTGCCGTATCTGGACGACTTGTTAATCCTGGCAAATTCCCCAGAACTTCTCCTACGTCATCTGGATATGACTGTCCGGTTTCTACAAGCCCACGGGGTGGCTCATCAAGTGGAAGAAATCCTCCCTGGTCCCTGTTCAGAGCATGGTGCACCTGGGAGCGTTGTTGGACACTCACAACCAGAGGTTGTTGTCTCAGGAGAAAGTCCTGAAACTTGAGGACAGGATTCGTTGCTTCCTTTCTCGTCTGCAAGTGTCGATACATTCGGCGATGCAGGTGCTGGGCCTCATGGTCTCCGCATTCGACATGGTGGAGTATGCTCAATTCCATTCTCGCCCCCTCCAGAAGCTAATTCTAGCCAAGTGGGAAGGCCTGCCTCACCTGATCAGGTCGCACATGATCTCCGACTCCGGAGGTCCGTCTGTCGCTACTCTGGTGGCTCCAGGACCAACAATTGTGCAGGGGTCGTCCCTTTTGGATATCCAACTGGGTCCTGTTGACGACAGATGCCAGTCTAAGAGGTTGGGGCGCGGTGCTGGAGCAACACTCACTTCAGGGTCGGTGGACCAAGGAGGAGTCCCTCCTCTCAATCAACATTCTGGAATTGCGGGCGGTCTTCAATGAATTGAACCTGGCCCAGCATTTAATTCAGAACCGTCCTGTTCAAGTTCAGTCTGACAACGCCACCACAGTGGCTTACATAAATCATCAAGGCGGCACTCGAAGCCGTTTGGCAATGAAGGAAGTCTCACGGATTCTACATTGGGCGGAACGCCATCTACCGGCCATATCGGCAATATTCATTCTGGGAGTCCTGAATTGGGAAGCAGACTTTCTCAGTCGTCAGGACGTACATGCCGGCGAGTGGGGCCTCCATCCAGAAGTGTTTCAACTGCTAGTGGAAAAGTGGGGCCTTCCAGACGTAGATCTGATGGCGCCTCGACACAATCACAAGGTTCCGGTCTTCTGAGCAAGGACAAGGGATCCTCAAGCAGCATTCGTGGATGCGCTGGCGGTGCCGTGGAGGTTTCGGCTGCCGTACGTGTTCCCTCCGGTATCACTCCTGCCCAGGGTAATTCGGAAGTTCAAGAAAGGGGAAGTCTGCTTGTCATAGCTCCAGCGTGGCCCAGACGGCACTGGTTCTCAGACCTGCAGGGCCTATCGTCAGAGCGTCCAATTCTACTTCCACAACGCCCAGACCTCCTCGTTCAGGGCCCCTGTGTCTACCAGGACCTAGCCCGGCTGTCTTTGACGGCGTGGCTCTTGACGCTTCCATCTTAAGGGCTAAAGGGTTTTCTGAGGCAGTCATTCAAACTATGTTGCGGGCCCGGAAACCGGCTTCTGCTCGGATTTACTATAGGGTCTGGCATTCTTACTTTGTTTGGTGCGCATTTAACGATTATGACACTTCCAAGTTTAGTATAGCCAAGTTGTTGGCCTTTCTTCAGCAGGTCCTGGACTTAGGCCTGCGTCTGGCCTCCCTCAAGGTTCAAATATCTGCCTTGTCGGTGTGGTTTCAGAGAAACATTGCGACCTTACCTGATGTGCATACCTTTACTCGGTGTGTTGCGTATCCAACCTCCCTATGTCCCGCCTGTGGCTCCTTGGGACTTATCGTGGTTTTGGAGGCGTTACAAGAGTCTCCGTTTGAACCTCTTGGTTCAGCTGATCTTAAGTGGCTTTCCCTTAAGGTGGTGTTTCTGCTGGCTATTGCCTCAGCTAGAAGAGTGTCGGATTTGGGTGCCTTGTCCTGTAGTTCCCCATATCTGATATTTCACCGTGACCGGGCGGTTTTTAGGACTCGTCCCAGATACTTACCTAAGGTAGTTTCTTCGTTCCACCTTAACCAGGAGATTGTGGTTCCGGCACTTGTTTCTCCTGATCTGTCTCCCAAAGAGCGGTCTTTGGATGTGGTACGGGCTCTCCGTATCTATGTGAAGAGAACTGCTTCTATTAGGAAATCTGATTCTCTCTTTGTGCTGTTTGGATTTCACAAACGGGGCTGGCCTGCTCATAAGCAAACTTTGGCCAGATGGATTAGAATGGTGATTGCACATGCTTATGTGAGGGCTGGCCTCTCGGCTCCTGCTCACATTACGGCTCATTCTACTCGGTCTGTGGGACCTTCTTGGGCGGCCCGCCGTGGTGCGACCCTTGAACATTGTGCAAGGCGGCTATGTGGTTCTCTGTGAACACGTTCATAAGGTTCTATGCCTTCGATACTGCCACTTCCCAGAATGCTTCCTTTGGACGCAGGGTTCTTGTGCCCGCTACAGTGCGTCCCCTCCCATAAGGAACTGCTTTAGGACATCCCCTATGTCTATCCTTGTGGAGCCCAGTGTACCCCGCAGCAGAAAACGAGTTTTATGGTAAGAACTTACCTTTTGTTAAAACTCTTTCTGCGAGGTACACTGGGCTCCACAAGGCGCCCACCCTGACGCACTTAGCTTCTTTGGGTTGATATGGCATTAGCCGCTGACACTTCTCTTGTCGTGAGAGTGTGGTGTTTGTGGCTACTAACTGTTGTCTCTCTTCCCTGCTACTGCATTGGGCTGGTTAACTAAAAATTGAGCTCCTGTGCAGGGAGGCGGGGTTATAGAGGAGGCGGCGGCGCTATGCATTCTGGGAACAGTCAAACCTTTTCAGCCTGTTGGTGCCTCGGATCAAGATCCTACTCTACACCCCTATGTCTATCCTTGTGGAGCCCAGTGTACCTCGCAGAAAGAGTTTTAAGAAAGGTAAGTTCTTACCATAAAACTCGTGTTTGTTTTTTAACTATATATTTTAACCCTCTACTTAACTTTTCTGTTTTATAACACATACGGATTATAACCACTTCATCTCTGGAGGAGATATTTAGAATTATCTACTTATGTATATGCTACAGTCAATCTTTCAAGAAGACTGGACACATACAGCATGTTTCTCAGTACAGATGTTGAGTGTTACATGGGTGTCCTATATGTACATAGGGGTATATGATATAGTAAGGGGAAAATGTAGGTCCAAAAACTATAGACATATGCACTATGCTTTGTGCACAAAGCGTCACATCAAATATGTGCCCTTCAAAATAAAAATGTGCCCTCCTCAATGATCAGCACCCTGCCCTTAAAAAAATCTTAGAGTGAACACTACACCAGTTCTTTTTTTCTGTTCATAACATGACTGATGGATTTTAATTATTACTTTTTTGTTATATATATTTCTCTGACGTCCTAATGGATGCTGGGTACACCGTAAGGACCATGGGGAATAGACGGGCTCCGCAGGAGACTGGGCACTCTTTAAAGAAAGATTAGGTACTACATCTGGTGTGCACTGGCTCCTCCCTCTATGCCCCTCCTCCAGACCTCAGTTAGAATCTGTGCCCGGCCAGAGCTGGATGCACTTATTGGGCTCTCCTGAGTTAACTATAAAGAAAGTATTTGTTAGGTTTTTTATTTTCAGTGAGATCTGCTGGCAACAGACTCACTGCTACGTGGGACTTAGGGGAGAGAAGCAAACCTACCTGCTTGCAGCTAGCTTGTGCTTCTAAGGCTACTGGACACCATTTGCTCCAGAGGGATCGAACACAGGGCCCGACCTCGATCGTCCGTTCCCGGAGCCGCGCCGCCGTCCCCCTTGCAGAGCCAGAAGACGGAAGATACCAGCCAGCGCCATTTTCTCTTCACAGCTCCGCTGGAAGGACGCTCTCCAGGCTCTCCCCTGCAGTATACACTACAGAAAGGGTAAAAAAGAGAGGGGGGGCACATAAATTTAGGCGCAAATTGTGATATAAGCAGCTATTGGGGGAAAATTCACTTTGTGTATAGTGTATATCCCTCTGTTATATAGCGCTGTGGTGTGTGCTGGCATACTCTCTCTCTGTCTCCCCAAAGGACTTTGTGGGGTCCTGTCCTCGGTCAGAGCATTCCCTGTGTGCGGTGTGTCGGTACGGCTGTGTCGACATGTTTGATGAGAACGCTTACGTGGAGGCGGAGCAGGTGCCGATAAGTGTGATGTCGCCCCCTGCGGGGCCGACACCTGAGTGGATGGATATGTGGAAGGTATTAACCGACAGTGTCAACTCCTTACATAAAAGGTTCGATGACGCAGCTTTGGGACAGCCGGCATCTCAGCCCGCGCCTGCCCAGGCATCTCAGAGGCCATCAGGGGCTCAAAAACGCCTTCTACCTCAGATGGCAGAAACAGATGTCGACACGGAGTCTGACTCCAGTGTCGACGAGGATGAGACAAATGTACAATCCACAAGGGCCATCCGATGCATGATTACGGCAATGAAAAATGTGTTGCACATTTCTGACATTAACCCGGTTACCACAAAAAAGGGTATTATGTTTGGGGAGAAAAAGCAGCCAGTGACTCTTCCCCCCCCCCATCTGATGAGTTAAATGAATTGTGTGAAGAAGCGTGGGGTTCCCCAGATAAGAAACTAGTGATTTCTAAGCGGTTACTAATGGCGTACCCTTTCCCGCCAACGGATAGGTGACGCTGGGAGACATCCCCTAAGGTGGACAAGGCGCTCACACGCTTATCAAAAAAGGTGGCACTGCCGTCTCAGGATACGGCCGCCTTAAAGGAGCCTGCAGATAGAAAGCAGGAGGCTATCCTGAAGTCTGTGTATACACACTCAGGTACTATACTAAGACCTGCTATTGCTTCAGCATGGATGTGTAGTGCTGCAGCCGCATGGTCTGATTCCCTGTCTGATAACATTGATTCCCTTGACAGGGACACTATTTTGCTAACCATAGAGCATATTAAGGACGTGGTCTTATATATATGAGGGATGCACAGAGGGACATTTGCCGGCTGGCATCTAGAATTAATGCAATGTCCATTTTCTAACGTCCTAGTGGATGCTGGGGACTCCGAAAGGACCATGGGGAATAGCGGCTCCGCAGGAGACTGGGCACAAAGTAAAAGCTTTAGGACTAGCTGGTGTGCACTGGCTCCTCCCCCTATGACCCTCCTCCAAGCCTCAGTTAAGATTTTGTGCCCGAACGAGAAGGGTGCAATCTAGGTGGCTCTCCTGAGCTGCTTAGAGTAAAAGTTTAAATAGGTTTTTTTATTTTCAGTGAGACCTGCTGGCAACAGGCTCACTGCATCGAGGGACTAAGGGGAGAAGAAGCGAACTCACCTGCGTGCAGAGTGGATTGGGCTTCTTAGGCTACTGGACATTAGCTCCAGAGGGACGATCACAGGCCCAGCCATGGATGGGTCCCGGAGCCGCGCCGCCGGCCCCCTTACAGAGCCAGAAGAGTGAAGAGGTCCGGAAAATCGGCGGCAGAAGACGTCCTGTCTTCAATAAGGTAGCGCACAGCACCGCAGCTGTGCGCCATTGCTCTCAGCACACTTCACACTCCGGTCACTGAGGGTGCAGGGCGCTGGGGGGGGGCGCCCTGGGACGCAATGAAAATACCTTAAATGGCTAAAAATACATCACATATAGCTCCTGGGCTATATGGATGTATTTAACCCCTGCCAGTTTTCCACAAAAAAGCGGGAGAAAGGCCACCGAAAAAGGGGCGGAGCCTATCTCCTCAGCACACAAGCGCCATGTTTTCCTCACAGCTCCGCTGGAGGAAGGCTCCCTGACTCTCCCCTGCAGTCCTGCACTACAGAAACAGGGTAAAACAAGAGAGGGGGGGCACTAAATTGGCATATTAATATATACAGCAGCTATATTAGGGAAAAACACTTATATAAGGTTATCCCTGTATATATATAGCGCTCTGGTGTGTGCTGGCAAACTCTCCCTCTGTCTCCCCAAAGGGCTAGTGGGGTCCTGTCCTCTGTCAGAGCATTCCCTGTGTGTGTGCTGTGTGTCGGTACGCTGTGTCGACATGTATGAGAAGGAAAATGGTGTGGAGGCGGAGCAATTGCCTGTGTTAGTGATGTCACCCCCTAGGGAGTCGACACCTGACTGGATGGTCTTATGGAAAGAATTACGTGATAGTGTCGGCACTTTACAAAAGACTGTTGACGACATGAGACAGCCGGCAAATCAGTTAATACCTGTACAGGCGTCTCAAACACCGTCAGGGGCTATAAAACGCCCGTTACCTCAGGTTGATACAGACACGGACACTGACTCCAGTGACGACGGTGAGGAAACAAACGTATTTTCCAGTAGGGCCACACGTTACATGATCACGGCAATGAAGGAGGTTTTGAACATTTCTGATACTACAAGTACCACAAAAAAGGGTATTATGTGGGGTGTGAAAAAACTACCCGTAGTTTTTCCTGAATCAGATGAATTAAATGAGGTGTGTGATGAAGCGTGGGTTTCCCCCGATAAAAAAACTGCTAATTTCTAAAAAATTATTGGCATTATACCCTTTCCCGCCAGACGTTAGGGCGCGTTGGGAAACACCCCCTAGCGTAGATAAGGCGCTCACACGCTTATCAAAACAAGTGGCGTTACCGTCTCCTGATACGGCCACCCTCAAGGAACCAGCTGATAGGAAGCTGGAAAATGTCCTAAAAAGTATATACACACATACTGGTATTATACTGCGACCAGCAATCGCCTCAGCCTGGATGTGCAGTGCTGGGGTGGCTTGGTCGGATTCCCTGACTGAAAATATTGATACCCTGGACAGGGACAATATATTATTGACTATAGAGCATTTAAAGGATGCATTTCTATATATGCGAGATGCACAGAGGGATATTTGCACTCTGGCATCAAGAGTAAGTGCGATGTCCATTTCTGCCAGAAGAGGATTATGGACGCGACAGTGGTCAGGGGATGCGGATTCCAAACGGCATATGGAAGTATTGCCGTATAAAGGGGAGGAGTTATTTGGGGTCGGTCTATCGGACCTGGTGGCCACGGCAACGGCTGGAAAATCCACCTTTTTACCCCAAGTCACCTCGCAGCAGAAAAAGATACCGTCTTTTCAGGCTCAGTCCTTTCGTCCCCATAAGGGCAAGCGGGCAAAAGGCCACTCATATCTGCCCCGGGGCAGAGGAAGGGGAAAAGGACTGCAGCAAACAGCCTCTTCCCACGAACAGAAGCCCTCCCCCGCTTCTGCCAAGTCCTCAGCATGACGCTGGGGCCTTACAAGCGGACTCAGGCACGGTGGGGGCCCGTCTCAAGAATTTCAGCGCGCAGTGGGCTCACTCGCAAGTGGACCCCTGGATCCTGCAGGTAGTTTCTCAGGGGTACAAATTGGAATTCGAGACGTCTCCCCCTCGCCGGTTCCTGAAGTCTGCTTTACCAACGTCTCCCCCCGACAGGGAGGCGGTATTGGAAGCCATTCACAAGCTGTATTCCCAGCAGGTGATAATCAAGATACCCCTCCTACAACAGGGAAAGGGGTATTATTCCACGCTGTTTGTGGTACCGAAGCCGGACGGCTCGGTGAGACCCATTTTAAATCTGAAATCCTTGAACACTTACATAAAAAGGTTCAAGTTCAAGATGGAGTCACTCAGAGCAGTGATAGCGAACCTGGAAGAAGGAGACTATATGGTGTCTCTGGACATCAAGGATGCTTACCTCCATGTCCCAATTTGCCCTTCTCACCAAGGGTACCTCAGGTTTGTGGTACAGAACTGTCACTATCAGTTTCAGACGCTGCCGTTTGGATTGTCCACGGCACCCCGGGTCTTTACCAAGGTAATGGCCGAAATTATGATTCTTCTTCGAAGAAAAGGCGTCTTAATTATCCCTTACTTGGACGATCTCCTGATAAGGGCAAGGTCCAGAGAACAGTTAGAGGTCGGAGTAGCACTATCTCAAGTAGTACTACGACAGCACGGATGGATTCTAAATATTCCAAAATCGCAGCTGATTCCGACGACACGTCTGCTGTTCCTAGGGATGATTCTGGACACAGTACAGAAAAAGGTGTTTCTCCCGGAGGAGAAAGCCAAGGAGTTATCCGACCTAGTCAGGAACCTCCTAAGACCAGGCCAAGTGTCAGTACATCAATGCACAAGGGTCCTGGGAAAGATGGTGGCTTCTTACGAAGCGATTCCATTCGGCAGATTCCACGCTAGAACTTTTCAGTGGGATCTGCTGGACAAATGGTCCGGATTGCATCTTCAAATGCATCAGCGGATAACCCTGTCTCCAAGGACAAGGGTGTCTCTCCTGTGGTGGTTACAGAGTGCTCATCTCCTAGAGGGCCGCAGATTCGGCATTCAGGATTGGGTCCTGGTGACCACGGATGCCAGCCTGAGAGGCTGGGGAGCAGTCACACAGGGAAGAAATTTCCAGGGCTTGTGGTCAAGCATGGAAACGTCACTTCACATAAATATCCTGGAACTAAGGGCCATTTACAATGCCCTAAGTCAGGCAAGACCTCTGCTTCAGGGTCAGCCGGTGTTGATCCAGTCGGACAACATCACGGCAGTCGCCCACGTAAACAGACAGGGCGGCACAAGAAGCAGGAGGGCAATGATGGAAGTGGCAAGGATTCTTCGCTGGGCGGAGAATCATGTGATAGCACTGTCAGCAGTGTTCATTCCGGGAGTGGACAACTGGGAAGCAGACTTCCTCAGCAGACACGATCTTCACCCGGGGGAGTGGGGACTTCACCCAAAAGTCTTCCACATGATTGTGAACCGTTGGGAAAAACCAAAGGTGGACATGATGGCGTCCCGCCTCAACAAAAAACTGGACAGATATTGCGCCAGGTCAAGGGACTCTCAGGCAATAGCTGTGGACGCTCTGGTAACACCGTGGGTGTACCAGTCAGTGTATGTGTTCCCTCCTCTTCCTCTCATACCAAAAGTACTGAGAATCATAAGAAGGAGAGGAGTAAAGACTATACTCGTGGCTCCGGATTGGCCAAGAAGGACTTGGTACCCGGAAATTCAAGAGATGCTCACGGAAGACCCGTGGCCTCTACCTCTAAGAAAGGACCTGCTCCAGCAGGGACCATGTCTGTTCCAAGACTTACCGCGGCTGCGTTTGACGGCATGGCGGTTAAACGCCGGATCCTGAAGGAAAAAGGCATTCCGGATGAAGTCATCCCTACCCTGATCAAAGCCAGGAAGGATGTAACCATACAACATTATCACCGTATTTGGCGTAAATATGTTGCGTGGTGCGAGGCCAGGAAGGCCCCTACAGAGGAATTTCAACTGGGTCGTTTCATGCATTTCCTGCAAACAGGACTGTCTATGGGCCTCAAATTAGGGGCCATTAAGGTTCAAATTTCGGCCCTGTCAATATTCTTCCAAAAAGAACTGGCTTCTGTTCCTGAAGTTCAGACGTTTGTCAAGGGAGTACTGCATATACAGCCTCCTTTTGTGCCTCCAGTGGCACCTTGGGATCTCAATGTAGTTTTGGGATTCCTAAAATCACATTGGTTTGAACCACTCACCACTGTGGACTTAAAATATCTCACATGGAAAGTGGTAATGCTGTTAGCCCTGGCTTCAGCCAGGCGTGTCTCAGAATTGGCGGCTTTATCCTATAAAAGCCCTTACCTAATTTTTCATACGGACAGGGCAGAATTGAGGACTCGTCCTCAATTTCTCCCTAAGGTGGTTTCAGCATTTCACTTAAACCAGCCTATTGTGGTGCCTGCGGCTACTAGGGACTTGGAGGATTCCAAGTTGCTGGACGTAGTCAGGGCCATGAAAATATGTTTCCAGGACGGCTGGAGTCAGGAAATCTGATTGGCTGTTTATCCTGTATGCACCCAACAAGCTGGGTGCTCCTGCTTCTAAGCAGACGGTTGCTCGTTGGATTTGTAGTACAATTCAGCTTGCACATTCTGTGGCAGGCCTGCCACAGCCAAAATCTGTAAAAGCCCATTCCACAAGGAAAGTGGGCTCATCTTGGGCGGCTGCCCGAGGGGTCTCGGCTTTACAACTTTGCCGAGCAGCTACTTGGTCAGGGGCAAACACGTTTGCTAAATTCTACAAATTTGATACCCTGGCTGAGGAGGACCTTGAGTTCTCTCATTCGGTGCTGCAGAGTCATCCGCACTCTCCCGCCCGTTTGGGAGCTTTGGTATAATCCCCATGGTCCTTTCGGAGTCCCCAGCATCCACTAGGACGTTAGAGAAAATAAGAATTTACTTACCGATAATTCTATTTCTCATAGTCCGTAGTGGATGCTGGGCGCCCATCCCAAGTGCGGATTGTCTGCATTACTTGTACATAGTTATTGTTACAAAAATCGGGTTATTGTTGTTGTGAGCCATCTTTTCAGAGGCTCCTTCTGTTATCATGCTGTTAACTGGGTTCAGATCACAAGTTGTACGGTGTGATTGGTGTGGCTGGTATGAGTCTTACCCGGGATTCAAAATCCTTCCTTATTGTGTACGCTCGTCCGGGCACAGTATCCTAACTGAGGCTTGGAGGAGGGTCATAGGGGGAGGAGCCAGTGCACACCAGCTAGTCCTAAAGCTTTTACTTTGTGCCCAGTCTCCTGCGGAGCCGCTATTCCCCATGGTCCTTTCGGAGTCCCCAGCATCCACTACGGACTATGAGAAATAGAATTAACGGTAAGTAAATTCTTATTTTCTGCCAGGAGAGTATTATGGACTCTGCAGTGGACAGGTGATGCTGATTCTAAAAGGCACATGGAAGTTTTGCCTTATAAGGGTGAGGAATTGTTTGGGGACGGTCTCTCGGACCTCGAATCCACAGCAACAGCTGGGAAGTCGACTTTTTTACCTCAGGTTCCCTCACAGCCTAAGAAAGTACCGTATTATCAAGTACAGTCCTTTCGGCCTCAGAAAGGCAAGCGGGTTAGAGGCGCGTCCTTTCTGCCCAGAGGCAGGGGTAGAGGGAAAAAGCTGCACCAGACAGCCAGTTCCCAAGAACAAAAATCCTCCCCTGCTTCCACTAAGTCCACCGCATGACGCTGGGGCTCCACAGGTGGAGCCAGGTGCGGTGGGGGCCCGTCTCCGGAACTTCAGCGACCAGTGGGTTCACTCACAGGTGGATCTCTGGGTTCTACAAGTGGTATCTCAGGGATACAAGCTGGAGTTCGAGATGTCTCCCCCTCGCCGTTACCTCAAATCAGCCTTGCCAGCTACTCCCAAAGACAGGGAGGTAGTACTGGCGGCAATTCACAAGCTGTACCTCCAGCAGGTGATAATCAAAGTTCCCCTCCTTCAACAGGGACGGGGTTACTATTCCACAATGTTTGTGGTACCGAAACCAGACGGTTCGGTGAGACCCATTCTAAATTTGAAATCCTTGAACACTTATATAAGGAAGTTCAAGTTCAAAATGGAATCGCTCAGGGCGGTTATTGCAAGCCTGGAAGAGGGGGATTATATGGTATCACTGGACATCAAGGATGCTTACCTACATGTCCCCATTTACCCACCTCACCAGGAGTACCTCCGATTTGTGGTACAGGACTGCCATTACCAATTCCAGACGTTGCCGTTTGGTCTGTCCACGGCACCGAGGGTATTTACCAAGGTAATGGCCGAAATGATGATACTCCTTCGAAAGAAGGGAGTTATAATTATCCCGTACTTGGACGATCTCCTTATAAAGGCGAGGTCCATGGAGCAGTTGTTGGTCGGAGTAGCACTATCTCAGGAAGTGCTACAACAGCACGGCTGGATTCTGAATATCCCAAAGTCGCAGCTGGTTTCTACGACGTGTCTGCTGTTCTTGGGTATGATTCTGGACACAGAACAGAAGAAGGTGTTTCTCCCGGAGGAGAAGGCCAAGGAGTTGTTATCTCTGGTCAGAGACCTCCTGAAACCAAAACAGGTGTCGGTGCATCACTGCACGCGAGTCCTGGGAAAGATGGTAGCTTCTTACGAAGCGATTCCCTTCGGCAGGTTCCATGCAAGGATCTTTCAGTGGGATCTGTTAGACAAGTGGTCCGGATCGCATCTTCAGATGCATCGGCTGATCACCCTGTCCCCGAGGGCCAGGATGTCTCTGCTGTGGTGGCTGCAGAGTGCTCATCTTCTCGAGGGCCGCAGATTCGGCATACAGGACTGGGTCCTGGTGACCACGGATGCAAGCCTCCGAGGTTGGGGGGCAATCACTCAGGGAAGAAACTTCCAAGGACAATGGTCGAGTCAGGCTTCACTACACATAAATATTCTGGAACTAAGGGCCATTTACAATGCCCTAAGTCAAGCGAAACCCCTGCTTCAAATCCAGCCGGTGCTGATTCAGTCAGACAACATCACGTCGGTCGCCCATGTAAACCGACAGGGTGGCACAAGAAGCAGGATGGCGATGGCAGAAGCCACAAGGATTCTCCGATGGGCGGAAAATCACGTGATAGCACTGTCAGCAGTGTTCATTCCGGGAGTGGACAACTGGGAAGCAGACTTCCTCAGCAGGCACGACCTCCACCCGGGAGAGTGGGGACTTCATCCAGAAGTCTTCCAGCTGATTGTAAATCGTTGGGAAAGGCCACAGGTGGACACGATGGCGTCCCGCCTCAACAAAAAGCTAAAAAGATATTGCGCCAGGTCAAGGGACCCTCAGGCGATAGCTGTGGACGCTCTAGTGACACCGTGGGTGTACCAGTCGGTTTATGTGTTCCATCCTCTTCCTCTCATACCAAAGGTACTGAGGATAATAAGAAAGAGAGGAGTAAGAACTATACTCATCGTTCCGGATTGGCCAAGAAGGACTTGGTACCCGGAACTACAAGAAATGATCTCAGAGGACCCTTGGCCTCTGCTGCTCCGACGGGACCTGCTACAGCAGGGGCCCTGTTTGTTCCAAGACTTACCGCGGCTGCGTTTGACGGCATGGCGGTTGAACGCCGGATCCTGATGGAAAAGGGCATTCCGGTTGAAGTCATTCCTACGCTGATAAAAGCTAGGAAGGATGTGACAGCAAAACATTATCACCGCATATGGCGAAAATATGTTGCTTGGTGTGAGGCTATGAAGGCCCCAACAGAGGAATTTCAGCTGGGTCGATTTCTGCACTTCCTACAGTCGGGAGTGACTATGGGCCTAAAATTGGGATCCATTAAAGTCCAGATTTCGGCCCCGTCTATTTTCTTTCAAAAAGAACTGGCTTCACTGCCTGAAGTTCAGACGTTTGTTAAGGGAGTGCTGCATATTCAGCCCCCTTTTGTGCCTCCAGTGGCACCTTGGGATCTCAACGTTGTGTTGGATTTCCTAAAATCACATTGGTTTGAGCCACTTCAGACCGTGGAGTTGAAATATCTCACGTGGAAAGTGGTCATGCTTTTGGCCTTGGCTTCGGCTAGGCGTGTGTCAGAATTGGCGGCTTTGTCATGTAAAAGCCCCTATCTGGTCTTCCATATGGACAGGGCAGAATTGAGGACTCGTCCCCAATTTCTCCCTAAGGTGGTATCAGCGTTTCATTTGAACCAACCTATTGTGGTGCCTGCGGCTACTTGGGACTTGGAGGCTTCCAAGTTGCTGGATGTAGTCCGGGCCCTGAAAATCTATGTTTCCAGGACGGCTAGAGTCAGAAAAACTGACTCGCTGTTTATCCTGCATGCACCCAACAAGCTGGGTGCTCCTGCTTCTAATGAAAAAGAAATACCCAAAGGTATTACTAAACCCAGGCGCTAGATAGGTGGTTCCCCACAGCAGCTATACAAAAAGGGGTTGGTCAGACCCCCAAACAATATGTATGCAAGGAAATACAGCGCTTAAATGGTCACATAAGCAAAAACAGGTAGCATGTAGAATCTTTGTTTTATTTAAAACATGGAGTAAAAATGTATTTAAAAAGTATATATATAAGATGGTTGAATCAAGTGCACATAGCTGGCAACTGCCACATAAATTCAAGTATAGATCAAGATAGGTGTTTTTCCTAGTGTCAAAAGTCCTTGCAGAAGGTAGGTATTATATGGAACCTGTTCCTATGATAGTCCCCTTGAATATAGGACCCTATATCCTATCCGTGAGTTATAGTTACCACCAGCGTCCCTTGAGGTAATTGGGCGAATCTGCGTCCGCAAATGGCTGTTCCTCAGAGGGTGGTAGATGTAAATCCTCCACGGTGTAGTATAGGTTCTTTTAAGGGTCCAGTTGTTGAAAAATCAATTGAGGGGGCTTGGTCCAGGTCCAATCCTTCCAAGGTCTAGGCAAACACACTGTCAGGCAAGTCCCACCAACGCGTTTCGTTGCTTGCATGCAACCTTGAAAAAGTTGCATGCAAGCAACGAAACGCGTTGGTGGGACTTGCCTGACAGTGTGTTTGCCAACAACTGGACCCTTAAAAGAACCTATACTACACCGTGGAGGATTTACATCTACCACCCTCTGAGGAACAGCCATTTGCGGACGCAGATTCGCCCAATTACCTCAAGGGACGCTGGTGGTAACTATAACTCACGGATAGGATATAGGGTCCTATATTCAAGGGGACTATCATAGGAACAGGTTCCATATAATACCTACCTTCTGCAAGGACTTTTGACACTAGGAAAAACACCTATCTTGATCTATACTTGAATTTATGTGGCAGTTGCCAGCTATGTGCACTTGATTCAACCATCTTATATATATACTTTTTAAATACATTTTTACTCCATGTTTTAAATAAAACAAAGATTTTACATGCTACCTGTTTTTGCTTATGTGACCATTTAAGCGCTGTATTTCCTTGTATACGCTCCTGCTTCTAAGCAGACTATTGCTCGCTGGATCTGTAGCACGATTCAACTTGCACATTCTGCGGCTGGACTGCCGCATCCTAAATCAGTCAAAGCCCATTCCACGAGGCGGCTGCCCGAGGGGTCTCGGCTTTACAACTTTGCCGAGCTGCTACCTGGTCGGGTTCAAACACGTTTGCAAAATTCTACAAGTTTGATACCCTGGCGGAGGAGGACCTTGAGTTTGCTCATTCGGTGCTGCAGAGTCATCCGCACTCTCCCGCCCGTTTGTGAGCTTTGTTATAATCCCCATGGTCCTTACGGAGTACCCAGCATCCACTAGGACGTCGGAGAAAATAAGATTTTACTCACCGGTAAATCTATTTGTCGTAGTCCGTAGTGGATGCTGGGAGCCCGTCCCAAGTGCGGACTTCTGCAAAACTTGTATATAGTTATTGCTTAACTATAGGGGGTTTTTTGTTCTGAGCCATCTGTTTAATGAGGCTCAGTTATTGTTCATACTGTTAACTGGGTATAGTTATCACGAGTTGTACGGTGTGATTGGTGTGGCTGGTATGAGTCTTACCCTGGATCCCAAACCTTTCCTAGTAATGTCAGCTCTTCCGGGCACAGTTTCCCTAACTGAGGTCTGGAGGAGGTGCATAGAGGGAGGAGCCAGTGCACACCAGATGTAGTACCTAATCTTTCTTTAAAGAGTGCCCAGTCTCCTGCGGAGCCCGTCTATTCCCCATGGTCCTTACGGAGTACCCAGCATCCACTACGGACTACGAGAAATAGATTTACCGGTGAGTAAAATCTTATTTTATATATATATATATATATATATATATATATATATATATATATATATATATATATATATATATATATATATTAATGGCATTTAATATATTTTTGCAGCCTAAACCAAGGATTTGCACAGTAGGTTCCTAATAAAATACAAAAATGAAAATGCTGGATATCTGGGCATGGAGACAGTCACCTAGATGATGATAAATCAATATATCTTTACAATCTATTATAAGGCTTGCTCACCCTTTTAACTGATTGTTGCTTTAAATTTATCATCAGTCTTGCTGAAATCCTGCAGGTTCCGTAAAATTTTACCCTATTGCATAGCCCCGCTATAAGTCTTATTATGAAGTTGGGTCACTGAATGATCTCAAATCAAGAAACATGGGAAATAGACCCAAGCACTTTTGAGAAGCCCTGTGAGATGGAGTGCAGTGTGGTGGATAGACTCATGTGTTTAATCAAATTGGTATGTAGATACAAAGAATAGTCCCGTGACAGTAAAGGAGTATTAATGGAGCAAAACACAGAGAAAGTAGTACAAATTCACCATGTCTCAAATATTAAGCCATGCACGTGTAAGTACACACGGCCGGTACGGTGAAACTGGGAAACGGCTCATTAAATCAGTTATGGTATCCGTATACTAATATACTTGGTTGTAAACCTGTTCAGGTGATGCTGAAGTGATCCTGGGTGCCTCCCCTGCAGACCTGGCATCTGAGGAGGAGAAGAAGGAGGGCACTGAGAAGGAGAACATGACCTTTTCCCCTGTTGCACGAGGGCTTACTGGTAAGTTTTGCATCTGTGGGACCGTTGGCTAATGAAGTAATGGTAAAAAATGATCATTGTTACATTTATTGCCTGTTACTGCTCTGTAAATGTACAGGAGCCATTGTGGTGTGGTCATTTTGTGTGCTTTCTCCTGAGTGGTAAAACGTACGCACACCGGGCCTGGTTCAGAGTTAGACAAAGTTGCATCTGTATGCAAATGTTACAGCTAATGGACTTCCTACTGGGATGACCGTTACCACCACCCAGAAACAACCACCAATATTGCATGTAACTGCATGCAATTCTATCTGCGACTTTGTGTGCTGTACGGCTGGTGTAAGGGTTAGCATTACTGCCTCACAGCACTGAGGTCATGGGTTAGATTCCCACCATGGCCCTACCTGTGTGGAGTTTGTATATTCTCCCCGTACTTGCGTGGGTTTCCTCCGGGTTCTCTGGTTTCCTCCCACAATCCAAAAATATACTGGTAGGTTCATTGGCTCCCAACAAAAATTAACCCTAGCGTGAATGTGTCTGTGTGTACATGTGATAGGGAATATAGATTGTAAGCTCCACTGGGGCAGGGACTGATGTGAATGGGCAAATACTCTCTCTGTACAGCGCTGCGGAATATATGTGCGCTATATAAATAACTGATGGTGTGGTAACCATCGCCTGGCATCCTCTAGCGCTTAACAATGGGGAGGAAATCTGCAGTACATGTAATGAGAATGCATTCTGTGCTATATTTCCACAATAAGCCAAGACTACAGCAGCCAACCTGAGCTTTCAGTAGGTTCAGGGCTGGCCACTGTTGCCTCTGACCTTTATCTGTGATTGTGCCTCTAGTTACCTAGAAATGTACACACTGGTTTTCCTCCTTCACAGGCCATGCTTCCAAGTCCCTCCCAGCGCCTCCATCGTTGTCGTCCTCACCTGTGTCCAGCAGAGCCAAGATGTCTCTTACAGGGGCCGGAAAGTTGCCTCACACCACACAAAGCCTGGCCATGCGATTGTTGAATATAAACAGGGACGGTGCAGACAAAGTACACCGCGCCAGGAAGACCATCCCTCGGGCCGGCAATGTGAGTCTATCGGTGCATAAATGGTTGCTCCATGTTACTGTGACTGTATAACTGGACTAGGTTTCATGTTCTATGCCTGATATCGTTGTACCCTAGGTGCCGGGGGAAGGGGTGTTCTTTCCAGACGGAGAGCGTGTTAGGAAGGATGTTGACTCCGAGAAGAGAGACAGTCCAGGTATGAGAGAACAGGGAATGTATGAAGGCGGGAGAGAAGAGTAATGGCCACAGTGGTCCCTTTGCTATTGGTTTTTATTTTTCCCCTTCCTCAGATTCCACACAGAGGCGGACTGGCTCATCCCAGATTACCGAGACACCTGCCACCAAGTCCAAAGAGGCTGAAGTGAGTGATGTGTAGTGGTCAATGTGCAGAAAGTATGGATCCATGGACTTGAAATACAGTTATACAGTCATCATGATGCTACTAATGTAACAGATTGTCTCTCACCCAGGAACCTTCAGTGACTCCCTCCCCTGCTCCTGGGTCCTCCCGGGTCACTGATGGGGCGGATCCTGAAGACTGGGATCCAGAGGTCGGGACAGAGTTTAGCCTTTACTATGACAGTTTTTCTGTGGAGGAACAAGGGGATAGCGACAGCAAGGTGGGTACTGACATGGGGAGATGACGAAGAGAGCAGCAATTATCAGCTAGAATCTGACAGTTGTGGTTATCTGCAGGATGAAGATGATGATGAGGAAGAGGACGGGTCTGGGAACCAGTCAGAAAGAGTAAGTACTGAGAAGATGCAGCTGCTATGGATCTCATGTGTGCAATCATATTGGTTGCAATATATCCATTCATTACTTCTCCCTGCACAGAGCTCCAGTAGCCTGAAGAAGAAAAGTAAAAAGAAATGGAAGATGGACAAAGCCTGGCTCAAACCAACACGAAAAAGGAAGAGACGGGAGAGGGAGAAACCTGGAGGAGGTAAGAGGACGGGTGGGAGCTGTGGGTGAAGGACATACAGAAGTGCTCCAGTGAGGTTAGAGGGGTAGGGGAGTTAGACAGCAATAGATGAGGTTGGGTATTTTCATGGTAGTCACAGATCTACCACCCTACTTGTTACCCCGCTCTTGTAGCTGTCAGTTCCGTGGGGGGATCACACAGTGAGTACACAGAGGTGCCTCTGGGATCCTTGGATCTGCCCAGCGAGGGGGCTTTGTCTCCCAACAACACAGGTAACTTTTTCACCTAGTACCTAACATTCACTAGCTGCTGTGCATGTCAGTGCTGCATTCTCGCCTACATCCCCTCCGGCACAAGCTCACCTCCCCTGCCTTAAAGCCAATCCCTAGACCCCTCTACTCATCAACCTTAAAGCCAATCCCTAGACCCCTCTACTCATCAATGCTGTGGCTGCTACTTACCTCTCTCTATCATGCCTTGTCTACATGGCGGTGGCTTTTCACTTACCCGGCTGACTGTCTTGTTTCTTCCCCCAGGTGTGTGCAATGAATCCAGCTCCATGGACACAGAGCGTTTTGAGGAACTCCCTCTGTGCAGCTGTCGTATGGAGGCTCCTAGCGTGGAGAGAGTCTGTGAGCAGGCCAACAATATGTGTATGGCCACAGAGAGCGTTGATGGAGAGGTGAGTGATGGGGTTCTATAAGCAGGCCCACATTATGTGTATGAGCACAGAGAGAGGTGATAGGGAGGTGAGTGATGGGGTTCTATAAGCAGGCCACATTATGTGTATGGCCACAGAGAGAGGTGATGGGGTTCTATAAGCAGGCCCATAGTATGTGTATGGCCACAGAGAGAGGTGATAGGGAGGTGAGTGATGGGGTTCTATAAGCAGGCCCATAGTATGTGTATGGCCACAGAGCGTTAATGGGGAGGTGAGTGATGGGGTTCTATAAGCAGGCCCACATTATGTGTATGGCCACAGAGAGAGGTAATAGGGAGGTGAGTGATGGGGTTCTATAAGCAGGCCCATAGTATGTGTATGGCCACAGAGCGGTGATGGGGTTCTATAAGCAGGCCCACATTGTGTATGGGCACAGAGCGTTGATGGGGAGGTGAGTGATGGGGTACTATAAGCAGGCCCACAGTATATGTATGGGCACAGAGAGTGGTGATAGGGATGTGAGTGATGGGGTTCTATAAGCAGGCCCACATTGTGTATGGGCACAGAGCGTTGATGGGGAGGTGAGTGATGGGGTTATATAAGCAGGCCCACAGTGTGTATATGGGCAAAGAGAGAGTTGATAGGGAGGTGAGTGATGGGGTTCTATAAGCAGGCCCACATTGTGTATGGGCACAGAGCGTTGATGGGGAGGTGAGTGATGGGGTTCTATAAGCAGGCCCTCAGTGTGTATATGGGCATAGAGAGAGGTGATAAGGAGGTGAGTGATGGGGTTATATAAGCAGGCCCACAGTGTGTATATGGGCATAGAGAGAGGTGATAAGGAGGTGAGTGATGGGGTTATATAAGCAGGCCCACAGTGTGTATATGGGCAAAGAGAGAGGTGATAGGGAGGTGAGTGATGGGGTTCTATAAGCAGGCCCACATTGTGTATGGGCACAGAGCGTTGATGGGGAGGTGAGTGATGGGGTTCTATAAGCAGGCCCACAGTATATGTATGGGCACAGAGAGAGGTGATAAGGAGGTGAGTGATGGGGTTATATAAGCAGGCCCACAGTGTGTATATGGGCAAAGAGAGTGGTGATAGGGAGGTGAGTGATGGGGTTATATAAGCAGGCCCACAGTGTGTATTTCTCTAACGTCCTAGTGGATGCTGGGAACTCCGTAAGGACCATGGGGAATAGCGGGCTCCGAAGGAGGCTGGGCACTCTAGAAAGATCTTAGACTACCTGGTGTGCACTGGCTCCTCCCACTATGACCCTCCTCCAAGCCTTAGTTAGATTTCGTGCCCGGCCGAGGTTGGATGCACACTAGGGGCTCTCCTGAGCTCTTAGAAAGTTATAGTCTTAGAATTTGTTATTTTCAGTGAGACCTGCTGGCAACAGGCTCACTGCAGCGAGGGACTAAGGGGAGAAGAAGCGAACTCGCCTGCTTGCAGCCGGATTGGGCTTCTTAGGCTACTGGACACCATTAGCTCCAGAGGGATCGACCGCAGGCCCAGCCTTGATGTTCGGTCCCGGAGCCGCGCCGCCGTCCCCCTTACAGAGCCAGAAGCAAGAAGATGGTCCGGAAAATCGGCGGCATGAAGACTCTGTCTTCACCAAGGTAGCGCACAGCACTGCAGCTGTGCGCCATTGCTCCTCTCACACACTTCACACTCCGGTCACTGAGGGTGCAGGGCGCTGGGGGGGGCGCCCTGAGGCAGCAATAAAAACACCTTGGCTGGCTAAAATACCTCAATATATGGCCCCAGGGGCTATATATGAGGTAAATACCCCTGCCAGAATTCCATAAAAAACGGGAGAATAGGCCGCGAAAAAGGGGCGGAGCCTATCTCCTCAGCACAGTGGCGCCATTTTTCCCTCACAGCTCGGCTGGAAGGAAGCTCCCTGGCTCTTCCCTGCAATTCTACAGTACAGTAAGAGGGAAAAGAGAGGGGGGGCATTAAAATTGGCACTGTATACAGTATATTATATAAAAAGCAGCTATTAGGGACATAACTCAGTTAGTCCCTGTATATATATATATATATATATATATATAGCGCTCTGGTGTGTGCTGGCATACTCTTACTCTGTCCCCCCAAAGGGCTTTTGTGGGTCCTGTCCTCGTTTAGAGCATTCCCTGTGTGTCTGCGGTGTGTCGGTACGGCTGTCGACATGTTGAATGAGGAGGCTTATATGGTGACAGAACAGAGGCCGATATATGTGATGTCGCCCCCTGTGGGGCCGACACCAGAGTGGATGGATAGGTGAAAGGTATTAACCGACAGTGTCAACTCCTTACATAAAAGGGTGGATGACGTAACAGCTGTGGGACAGCCGGCTTCGCAGCCCGCGCCTGCCCAGGCGTCTCAAAGGCCATCAGGGGCTCAAAAACGCCCGCTCTCTCAGATGGCAGACACAGATGTCGACACGGAGTCTGACTCCAGTGTCGACAAGGTGGAGACATATACACAATCCACTAGGAACATCCGTGACGTGATCCCGGCAATGAAAAATGTGTTATACATTTCTGACTTTAACCCAAGCACCTCTAAAAATGGGTTTTAGGTTTGGGGAGAAAAAACAGGCAGTGTTTTGTTCCCCCATCAGATGAATAAATGAAGTGTGAAAAAGCGTGGGTTCCCCCGTTAAGAAACTGGTAATTTATAAAAAGTTACTGATGGCGTACCCTTTCCCGCCAGGTGGATAAGTTACGCTGGGAGATATCCCCTAGGGTGGATAAGGCGCTCACACGTTTGTCAAAAAAGGTGGCACTGCCGTCTTAGGATACGGCCACTTTAATAGGTGCCTGTTGATAAAAAACAGGAGGCTATCCTGAAGTCTGTATTTCTCTGACGTCCTAGTGGATGCTGGGAACTCTGTAAGGACCATGGGGAATAGCGGCTCCGCAGGAGACGGGGCACATCTAAAGAAAGCTTTAGGATCACCTGGTGTGCACTGGCTCCTCCCCCCATGACCCTCCTCCAAGCCTCAGTTAGATTTCTGTGCCCGACGAGAAGGGTGCACACTAGGGGCTCTCCTGAGCTCTTTGTGAAAGTTTTAGTTTAGGTTTATTATTTTCAGTGAGACCTGCTGGCAACAGACTCACTGCATCGAGGGACTAAGGGGAGAAGAAGCGAACTCACCTGCGTGCAGAGTGGATTGGGCTTCTTAGGCTACTGGACATTAGCTCCAGAGGGACGATCACAGGTTCAGCCTGGATGGGTCACCGGAGCCGCGCCGCCGGCCCCCTTACAGAGCCAGAAGAGCGAAGAGGTCCGGAAAAATCGGCGGCAGAAGACTTTCCTGTCTTCAGATAAAGGTAGGCGCACAGCACCGCAGCTGTGCGCCATTGCTCTCAGCACACTTCACACTCCGGTCACTGAGGGTGCAGGGCGCTGGGGGGGCAGCGCCCTGAGACGCAATAAATCGTTAGAAAACCTTTTATGGCTAAAATAAATGCATCACATATAACTCCTGGGCTATATGGATGCATTTAACCCCTGCCAAAACATACAAGAAAACGGATGATAAGGACGCCGAGAAAGGGGCGGAGCTTATCTCCTCAGCACACTGGCGCCATTTTCCCTCACAGCTCAGTTGGAGGGAAGCTCCCTGGCTCTCCCCTGCAGTCACTACACTACAGAAAGGGGTTAAAAAAGAGAGGGGGGCACAAATTAGGCGCAGTATAAACAATACAGCAGCTATAAAGGGAAAAACACTTATATAAGGTTATCCCTGTATATATATAGCGCTCTGGTGTGTGCTGGCAAACTCTCCCTCTGTCTCCCCAAAGGGCTAGTGGGGTCCTGTCCTCTATCAGAGCATTCCCTGTGTGTGTGCTGTGTGTCGGTACGTTTGTGTCGACATGTATGAGGAGAAAAATAATGAGGAGACGGAGTAGAGTGTCTGTAATAGTGTTGTCACCCCCTGGGGGGTCGACACCTGAGTGGATGTACTGTGGAAATTGCGTGACAGTGTCAGCTTTGTATAAAAGACAGTGGTTGACATGAGACAGCCGGCTACTCAGCTTGTGCATGTCCAGACGTCTCATATAGGGGCTCTAAAGCGCCCGTTACCTCAGATACAGACGCCGACACGGATACTGACTCCTGTGTCGACGGTGAAGAGACAACCGTGATTTCCAAATAGGGCCACACATTGCATGATTGAGGCAATGAAAAAAGTTTACACCTTTCTGATAATATGAATACCACCAAAAAAAAGGGGTATTATGTTGGTGAGGAAAAACTTCCTGTAGTTTTCCTGAATCTGAGAAATAAAATGCGTGGGTTTCCCCCCGATAACAATTCATAATTTCTAAAAAGTTATTGGCAGTATACCTTTTCCCGCCAGAGGTTAGGGTGCGTTGGGAAACACCCCCTAGGGGGGGATAAGGCGCTCACACGCTTGTAAGAACAAGGGCTCTACCCTCTCTTGAGATGGCCGCCCTTAAGGATCCTGCTGATAGAAAGCAGGAGGGTATCCTAAAATGTATTTACACACATACTGGTGTTATACTGCGACCAGCAATCGCCTCAGCCTGGATGTGCAGTGCTGGGTTGGCGTGGTCGGATTCCCTGACTGGAAATATGATATCCTAGATAAGGACAGTATATTATTGCCTATAGAGCAATTAAAAGATGCATTTCTATATATGCATGATGCACAGCGGAATATTTGCCGACTGGCATCAAGTATAAGTGCGTTGTCCAATTATACCAGTAAAGTGGTCAGGTGATGCGGATTCCAAACGGCATTTGGAAGTATTGCCTTAAAAGAGGGGATGTACCCCAGGTCGCCTCTCAAAATAAGACGCCGTATTATCAGGCGCAGGCCTGGTTGGCAAGCGGACAAAAGGGTTCCTCTTTTCTGCTCGTGACAGAGGGAGAGGAAAATGGCTGCAGAGATCAGCCAGTTCCAAGGAACAGAAACTCTTTTCCGCCTCTGCCAAGCCCTCAGTATGACGCTAGGGCTTTACAAGTTCAGGCACGGTGGGGTCCCGTTCTCAATGAATTTCAGTGCGCAGTGGGCTCACTCGCAAGTAGACCCCTGGATCCTTCAGGTAATATTTCAGGGGTACAAATTGGAATTCGAGACGTATCCCCCTCGCCGTTTCCAAAGGTCTGTTTTACCGACGTCTCCCGCTGACAGGGAGGCAGTTTTGGAAACCATTCACAAGCTGTATTCCCAGCAGGTGATAATCAAGGTACCCCTCCTGCAACAGGGAACGGGGTATTATTCCACACTATTGTGGTACCGAAGCCAGACTGCTCGGTAAGACCGATTTTAAAATCTAAAATCTAAAATCTTTGAACACTTGCATACAGAGGTTCAAAATTGAGTCACTCAGAGCAGTGATTGCAAACCTGGAAGAAGGGGACTACATGATGTCTCGGGACATCAAGGATGCTTACCTTCATGTCAAAATTTACCCTTCTCACCAAGGGTATTTCAGGTTATGGTACAGAACTGTCACTATCAGTTCGGACGCTGCCGTAGGGATGGTCCACGGCACCCCGGGTCTTTACTGAAGTAATGACCGTAATGATGATATTCCTTCGAAGGAAGGGAATTTTAGTTATCCGTTACTTGGACGATTCCCTGATAAGGGTAAGATCCAGGGAACAGTTGGAGATCGGTGTAGCACTATATCAGGTAGTGTTGCGGCAGCACGATTGGATTCTCAATATTCCAAAATCGCAGCTGGTTCCGACGACTTGTCTTCTGTTCCTAGGGATGATCCTGGACACAGTCCAGAAAGAAGGTGTTTCTCCCGGAGGAGAAAGCCAGGGAGTTATCCGAGCTAGTCAGGAACCTCCTAAAACCGAACCAAGTCTCAGTGCATCAATGCACAAGGGTTCTGGGTAAAAATGGTGGCTTCCTACGAAGCAATCCCATTCGGCAGATTCCACGCAAGACTTTCCAGTGGAACCTACTGGACAAATGGTCCGGGTCGCATCTTCAGATGCTTCAGCGGATAACCCTGTCACCGGGGACAAGGGTATCCCTCCTGTGGTGGTTGCAGAGTGCTCATCTTCTAGAGGGCCGCAGATTCGGCATTCGGGACTGGGTCCTGGTGGCCACGGATGCCAGCCTGCGAGGCTGGGGAGCAGTCACACAGGGAAGGAATTTCCAGGGCTTATGGTCAAGCCTGGAGACATCTCTTCATATAAACATTCTGGAACTAAGGGCCATTTACAATGCCCTAAGTCAAGCGAAACCCCTGCTTCAGGGTCAGGCGGTATTGATCCAATCGGACAACATCACGTCAGTCGCCCACGTAAACAGACAGGGCGGCACGGGAAGCAGGGGGGCAATGGCAGAAGCTGCAAGGATTCTTCGCTGGGCGGAAAATCATGTGATAGCACTGTCAGCAGTGTTCATTCCGGGAGTGGACAACTGGGAAGCAGACTTCCTCAGCAGACACGACCTTCACCCGGGAGAGTGGGGACTTCACCCAGAAGTCTTCCACCTGATTGTAAACCGTTGGGAAAAACCAAAGGTGGACATAATGGCGTCCCGTCTAAACAAAAAACTAGACAGATATTGCGCCAGGTCAGGGGACCCTCAGGCAATAGCGGTGGACGCTCTGGTAACACTGTGGGTGTACCAGTCAGTGTATGTGTTCCCTCCTCTGCCTCTCATACCAAAAGTACTGAGAATCATAAGAAGGAGAGGAGTAAGAACTATACTCGTGGTTCCGGATTGGCCAAGAAGGACTTGGTATCCGGAACTTCAAGAGATGCTCACGGACGAACCGTGGCCTCTACCTCTAAGAAAGGACCTGCTCCAGCAGGGGCCTTGTCTGTTCCAAGACTTACCGCGGCTGCGTTTGACGGCTTGGCGGTTGAACGCCGGATCCTGAAGGAAAAAGGCATTCCAGATGAAGTCATCCCTACCCTGGTCAAGGCCAGGAAGGACGTAACCGCAAAACATTATCACCGCATTTGGCGAAAATATGTTGCGTGGTGGGAGGCCAAGAAGGCCCCTACAGAGGAATTTCAACTGGGTCGTTTCCTCCATTTCCTGCAAACAGGACTGTCTATGGGCCTAAAATTAGGGTCCATTAAGGTTAAAATTTCGGCCCTGTCGATTTTCTTCCAAAAGGAACTGGCTTCAGTGCCTGAAGTTCAGACATTTGTAAAAGGGGTACTGCATATACAGCCTCCTTTTGTGCCTCCAGTGGCACCTTGGGATCTCAATGTTGTGTTGAATTTCCTAAAGTCACATTGGTTTGAACCACTCACCACTGTGGACTTAAAATATCTCACATGGAAGGTGACGATGCTGTTAGCCCTGGCTTCAGCCAGGCGTGTGTCAGAATTGGCGGCTTTATCATATAAAAGCCCTTATTTAATATTTCATTCTGACAGGGCAGAATTGAGGACTTGTCCTCAATTTCTACCTAAGGTGGTTTCTGCATTTCACATGAAGCAACCTATTGTGGTACCTGCGGCTACTAAGGACTTGGAGGATTCCAAGTTGCTTGACGTGGTCAGGGCCCTGAAAATATATGTTTCCAGGACGGCTGGAGTCAGAAAATCTGACTCGCTGTTTATCCTGTATGCACCCAACAAACTGGGTGCTCCTGCTTCTAAGCAGACGATTGCTCGTTGGATTTGTAGTACAATTCAGCTTGCACATTCTGTGGCAGGCCTGCCACAGCCAAAAATCTTAAAATGCCCACTCCACAAGGAAGGTGGGCTCATCTTGGGCAGCTGCCCGAGGGGTCTCGGCTTTACAACTTTGCCGAGCAGTTACTTGGTCAGGAGCAAATACGTTTGTAAAATTCTACAAATTTGATACCCTGGCTGAGGAGGACCTGGAGTTCTCTCATTCGGTGCTGCAGAGTCATCCGCACTCTCCCGCCCGTTTGGGAGCTTTGGTATAATCCCCATGGTCCTTACGGAGTTCCCAGCATCCACTAGGACGTCAGAGAAAATAAGAATTTACTTACCGATAATTCTATTTCTCGTAGTCCGTAGTGGATGCTGGGCGCCCATCCCAAGTGCGGATTGTCTGCAATACTGGTACATAATTATTGTTACCAAAAAATTCGGGTTATTGTTGTAGTGAGCCATCTTTTATAGAGGCTTCTCTATTATCATGCTGTTAACTGGGTTCAGATCACAAGTTGTACAGTGTGATTGGTGTGGCTGGTATGAGTCTTACCCGGGATTCAAAATCCTTCCTTATTGTGTACGCTCGTCCGGGCACAGTATCCTAACTGAGGCTTGGAGGAGGGTCATGGGGGGAGGAGCCAGTGCACACCAGGTGATCCTAAAGCTTTCTTTAGATGTGCCCTGTCTCCTGCGGAGCCGCTATTCCCCATGGTCCTTAGTGAGTTCCCAGCATCCACTACGGACTACGAGAAATAGAATTATCGGTAAGTAAATTCTTATTTTACACACTCAGGTACTAGACTGAGACCTGCAGATAGTGCTGCTGCAGCGTGGTCGGTGACCCTGTCAAACAGGGATACTAGTTGGCAAACATAAAAACATATTAAAGACGTCGTCTTATATATGGGGGATGCACAGAGGGATATTTTGCCGGCTGGCATCCAAAATAAATGTAATGTCCATTCTGTCAGGAGGGTATTAGAGACCTGTCACTGGACAGGTGATGCTGACTTAAAAAGCGCATAGAGAGCCTTATAAGGGTGAGGAATTATTTGGGGATGGTCTCTGGGACCTCGTATCCACAGCAACTGCTGGGAAGAAATAATTTTACCTCAGGTTTCCTCACAGACAAAGGTACAGTCCTTTCGGCTTCAGAAAAGCAAGCGGGTCAAATGGCGCTTCCTTTCTGTACAGAGACAAGGGGAAAAAAGCTGCACCAGTCAGCCTGTTCCCAGAATCAAGATTCTTCCCCCGCCTCCTGTGAGGCCACACCATGACGCGGGTGCTCCACAGGTGTAGCCAGGTACGGTGGGGGGCCGTCTAAAAAATTTCAGCAATTAGTGGGCTCGCTCACAGGTGGATCCCTGTTTCTTTCAAGTAGTATTTCAGGGGTACAAGCTGGAATTCGAGATGTCTCCCCCCAGCCGTTTCCTAAAATATGCCTTGCTGACAACTCCCTCAGGCAGGGAGGCTGTGCTAGAGGCAATTAATAAGCGGTATTCCCAGCAGGTAATACTCAAGGTGCCCCTACTTCCACAAGGACGGGGTTACTATTCCACACGGGTTGGGGTACCGAAACCGCATGGTTCGGTGTGACCCATTTTATATTTAAAATCATTGAACACAAAAATTCAAGTTCAAGATGGAATCGCTCAGGGCGGTTATTCCAAGCCTGGACGAGGGGGATTACATGGTATCCTGGGACATCAAGGATGCTTACCTGCATGTCCCCATTTACCATCCTCGCCAGGAGTACCTCAGATTTGTGGTACAGGATTACCATTACCAAGTCCAGACACTGCCGTTTGGACTGTACATGGCACCGAGGGTGTTTTATCAAGGTAATGGCCGAGATGTTGATACTCCTTCAAAAAAAGGGAGTTGTAATTATCCCGTACTTGGACAATCTCGTTATAAGGGCGAGGTCCAAGGAGCAGTTGGTAGTCGGGGTAGCACTATTTTGGAAAGTGCTACAACAGCATGGTTGGATTCTAAACAGTCCAAAGTCACAGCTGGTTCCTATGACACGTCTACTGTTCCTGGGGATGGTTCTGGACATAAACCAGAAATAGTGTTTCTCCCGGAGGAGAAAGCCAAGGAGTTGTCATCTCTAGTCAGAGACCTCCTGAAGCCAAAATAGGTAGCAGTGCATCATTGCACGCGAGTCCTGGGAAAAATGGTAGCTTCCTACGAAGCAATCCCATTAGGCAGGTTCCATACAAGAACTTTTCAGAGGGACCTGTTGGACAAGTGGTCCGGATCGCATCTTCCGATGCATAGGCTGATACCCTGGTCCTTGGAGACAGGGTTATCTCTACTGTGGTGGCTGCAGAGTGCCCATCTTCAAGAGGGCCGCAGTTTCGGCATACAGGACTAGGTCCTAGTGACCATGGATTCCAGCCTTTGAGGCTGGGAGGCAGTCACACAGGGAAGAAATTTCCAGGGACTTTGGTCAAGTCAGGTTATTTCCCTACACATAAATATTCTGGACCTGAGGGCCATTTACAATGCCCTGAGGCCGGCAAGGCCTCTGCTTCAAAACCAGCCGGTACTGATCCAATCAGACAACATCACGGCAGTCGCCCATGTAAACCAACAGGGTGGCACAAGAAGCAGGTTGGCGATGGCAGAAGCCACAAGGATTCTCTGATAGGCGGAAAATCATGTGTTAGCACTGTCAGCAGTGTTCATTCCCGGAGTGGACAACTGGGAAGCAGATCTTCTCAACAGACACGACCTCCACCCGGGAGAATGGGGACTTCCTCCAGAAGTCTTCCAATAGGATTGTACACCATTGGGAAAGGCCACAGGTGGACATGATGGCGTCCCGCCTCAACAAAAAGCTATAAAAGATATTGCACCGGGTCAAGGGACCCTCAGGCGATAGCTATGGACGCTCTGGTAACACCGTGGGTGTACCAGTCGGTTTATGTGTTCTCCCCTCTGCCTCTCATACCAAAGGTACTGAGAATAATAAGAAGGCGAGGAGTAAGAACGATACTCGTGGATGGCCAAGAAGAGCTTGGTACCCAGAACTTCAAGAATTTATATCAGAGGACCCATGGCCTCTGCCACTCAGACAGGACCTGCGGCAGCAGGGTCCCTGTCTGTTCCAAGACTTACCGCGGCTGCGTTTGTCGGCATGGCGGTTGAACGCCGGATCCTGAAGGAAAAGGGCATTCCGGAGGAAGTCATTCCTACGCTTACTAAAGCAAGGAAAGAGGTTACAGCAACTCATTATCACCGCATATGGCGAAAATATGTTGCATGGTGTGAGGCCGAAAGGGCCCCAACAGAGGAATTTCAACTAGGTCGATTTCTGCATTTCCTGCAAGCAGGAGTGACTATGGGCCTTAAATTGGGTTCCATTAAGGTACAGATCTCGGCTCTGTCGATTTTCTTTCAAAAAGAACTAGCTTCAGTACCTGAAGTTCAGACATTTATAAAAGGAGTGCTGCAGAGTCAGCCCCCGTTTGTGCCTCCTGTGGCACCTTGGGATCTCAACGTGGTGTTGAGTTTCTTAAAATCACATTGGTTTGAACCACTAAAAACCGTGGATCTGAAATATCTCACGTGGAAGGTGGTTATGTTATTGGCCTTGGCTTCTGCCAGGCGAGTATCAAAGTTATATACAGAAGATAGTGGGCGCTATTAATAAAATTAAATAATTAATATAATTTAGTTTCTACTAAGTAATAACGTTCTATTTCTCTAGCTGCCCACAAATGGGGATCTGGATATCCCCTAAACTAGAAACAACAAACAAATACAATAATGTGGGCGCTCTGAAAAATACAATTACCGACAACTGCTGGTTTTATAAAATATAAAGATATTTTTATTATTAATATAACTCCTGGTTTCTATATCTCATGTGTATCATAATAAAACATTTATCCCATTATTAAAACATTCAGAGAGAACTAATGTCCCAATACTCAAGACTTACTGACAGTCCTGCAGGTAAGCTGGTGATTAATAGAGTTAGTACATGAATGCCAGCTGTTAGTAATTAGTAATATTTAGCATGCAATTTTGGCTTGGTGCCAAATTAGTATAGGCAGTTCGTTATATGTATAGCTTTCAATACTTCACCAAGTCCGGACTGGTTGGTTGGATCCAATATTAAGTGGCATATATTGCAAACAGTTCTGCGTCTGTGTTGTATCTGGATTTAAATCTCACTCATATTTCAGACAGATCGCTCGGTGTTTCCCCAAAGCTGGGGTGTTGTTTCAAGAGGTATTGGTGTTTTTGTACCTTCTTGCACCGCTTGGCCGTCTGATGGAGTGGTGGGGCAGCAAGCCCTGGATTGCAGAGGACGCCGTGCTTAGCCGCAGTTCGCGGCTTCCGGGTTCGGTGCTTCCGGCTTCCGGTTTTTGCGTTCCAACTGCGTTCCACGTCCAAAGATCAGTCACCTGACGCGTTTCTCCGCCTCTTTAGGGGGCGGTTTCATCAGAGTATCAAAGTTGGCGGCTTTGTCTTGTAAAAGCCCTTATTTGATTTTCCATATGGATAGGGCAGAATTGAGGACTTGTCCCCAGTTTCTCCCAAAGGTGGTGTCAGCGTTTCACCTGAACCAGCCTATTGTGGTGCCTAGGCTACTAGGGACTTGGAGGACTCCAAGTTGCTAGACGTTGTCAGGGCACTGAAAATATATGTTTCCAGAACGGCTAGAGTCAGAAAATCTGACTCGCTGTTTATCCTATATGCACCTAACAAGCTGGGTGCTCCTGCTTCTAGGCAGACTATTGCTCGTTGGATTTGTAGTACAATTCAGCTTGCACATACTGTGGCAGGCCTGCCACAGCCAAAATCTGTCAATGCCCATTCCACAAGGAAGGTGGGCTCATCTTGGGCGGCTGCCCGAGGTGTCTCGGCTTTACAACTTTGCCGAGCAGCTACTTGGTCAGGGGCAAACACGTTTGCAAAATTCTACAAATTTGATACCCTGGCTGAGGAGGACCTGGAGTTCTCTCATTCAGTGCTGCAGAGTCATCCGCACTCTCCCGCCCGTTTGGGAGCTTTGGTATAATCCCCATGGTCCTTACGGAGTTCCCAGCATCCACTATGACGTTAGAGAAAATAAGAATTTACTCACCGGTAATTCTATTTCTCGTAGTCCGTAGTGGATGCTGGGCGCCCATCCCAAGTGCGGTTTATCTGCAATACTTGTACATAGTTATTGTTAACTAAATCGGGTTATTGTTGAGCCATCTGTTGAGAGGCTCTATTGTTTCATACTGTTAACTGTGTTTCATATCACGAGTTGTACGGTGTGATTGGTGTGGCTGGTATGAGTCTTACCCGGGATTCAAAATCCTTCCTTATTGTGTACGCTCGTCCGGGCACAGTACCTAACTGAGGCTTGGAGGAGGGTCATAGTGGGAGGAGCCAGTGCACACCAGGTAGTCTAAGATCTTTCTAGAGTGCCCAGCCTCCTTCGGAGCCCGCTATTCCCCATGGTCCTTACGGAGTTCCCAGCATCCACTACGGACTACGAGAAATAGAATTACCGGTGAGTAAATTCTTATTTAAACCTGTAATATCGGCTCTGTGCTTAGGTCATCTTCTATTATTATTTCTCTGACGTCCTAGTGGATGCTGGGAACTCCGTAAGGACCATGGGGAATAGCGGCTCCGCAGGAGACTGGGCACAACTAAAGAAAGCTTTAGGTCACCTGGTGTGCACTGGCTCCTCCCACTATGACCCTCCTCCAAGCCTCAGTTAGATTTTGTGCCCGGCCGAGGTTGGATGCACACTAGGGGCTCTCCTGAGCTTCTAGAAAGAAAGTATAGAATTAGGTTTTTTATTTTTCAGTGAGACCTGCTGGCAACAGGCTTACTGCAGCGAGGGACTAAGGGGAGAAGAAGCGAACCTGCCTGCTTGCAGCCAGCTTGGGCTTCTTAGGCTACTGGACACCATTAGCTCCAGAGGGATCGACCGCAGGCCCAGCCTTGGTGTTCGGTCCCGGAGCCGCGCCGCCGTCCCCCTTACAGAGCCAGAAGCAAGAAGAGGTCCGGAAAATCGGCGGCAGAAGACATCAGTCTTCACCAAGGTAGCGCACAGCACTGCAGCTGTGCGCCATTGCTCCTTATACACACTTCACACTCCGGTCACTGAGGGTGCAGGGCGCTTGGGGGGGGCGCCCTGAGCAGCAATAAAAACAGCCTTGGCTGGCAAAAATACCACAATATATAGCCCCAGAGGCTATATATGTGGTAAATACCCCTGCCAGAATCCAGAAAAAAGCGGGAGAAAAGTCCGCGAAAAAGGGGCGGAGCTATCTCCCTCAGACACACTGGCGCCATTTTCTCTTCACAGTGCAGCTGGAAGAAAGCTCCCCAGGCTCTCCCCTGTAGTTTTCAGGCTCAAAGGGTTAAAAAGAGAGGGGGGGCACTAAATTTAGGCGCAATATTATATATACAAGCAGCTATTGGGGAAATTTCACTCAGTTATAGTGTTAATCCCCACATTATATAGCGCTCTGGTGTGTGCTGGCATACTCTCTCTCTGTCTCCCCAAAGGGCTTTGTGGGGTCCTGTCCTCAGTCAGAACATTCCCTGTGTGTGTGCGGTGTGTCGGTACGGCTGTCGACATGTTTAATGAGGAGGCTTATATGGTGACGGAGCAGATGCCGATAAATGTGATGTCGCCCCCTGTGGGGCCGACACCAGAGTGGATGGTTAGGTGAAAGGTATTAACCGACAGTGTCAACTCCTTACATAAAAGGGTGGATGACGTAACAGCTGTGGGACAGCCGGCTTCTCAGTCCGCGCCTGCCCAGGCGTCTCAAAGGCCATCAGGGGCTCAAAAACGCCCGCTCACTCAGATGGCAGACACAGATGTCGACACGGAGTCTGACTCCAGTGTCGACAAGGTTGAGACATATACACAATCCACTAGGAACATCCGTGACTTGATCCCGGCAATAAAAAATAAAAAAAATGTGTTACACATTTCTGACATTAACCCTCTAAAAATGGGTTTTTATGTTGGGGAGAAAAAGCAGTCAGTGTTTTGTTCCCCCATCAGATGAATGAATGAAGTGTGTGAAAAGCGTGGGTTCCCCCCGATAAGAAACTGGTAATTTCTAAAAAGTTACTGATGGCGTACCCTTTCCCGCCAGAGGATAAGTTACGCTGGGAGATATCCCCTAGGGTGGATAAGGCGCTCACACGGTTGTCAAAAAAGTGGCACTGACGTTTTAGGAACGGCCACTTTGAAGGTACCTGTTGATAAAAAGCAGGAGGCTATCCTGAAGTCTGTATTTACACACTCAGGTCCTAGACTGAGACCTGCAGATCGTGCTGCTGCAGCGTGGTCGGTGACCCTGTCAAACATAAGAACATATTAAAGACGTCGTCTTATATATGAGGGATGCACAGAGGGATATTTTGCCGGCTGGCATCCAAAATGAATGTAATGTCCATTCTGTCAGGAGGGTATTAGAGACCGGTCACTGGACAGGTGATGCTGACTTTAAAAGGCGCATAGAGATTCTGCCTTATAAGGGTGAGGAATTATTTGGGGATGGTCTCTGGGACCTCGTATCCACAGCAACAGCTGGGAAGAAATATTTTTACCTCAGGTTTCCTCACAGACTAAGAAAGCACTGTATTATCAGGTACAGTCCTTTCGGCTTCAGAAAAGCAAGCGGGTCAAAGGCGCTTCCTTTCTGTACAGAGACATGGGAAGAGGGAAAAAGCTGCACCAGTCAGCCTGTTCCCAGAATCAAAATTCTTCTCTCGCTTCCTCTGAGTCCACAGCATGACGCGGGGGCTCCACAGGTGTAGCCAGGTACGGTGGGGGGCCGTCTCAAAAATTTCAGCGATCAGTGGGCTCTCTCACAGGTGGATCCCTGTTTCATTCAAGTAGTATTTCAGGGGTACAAGCTGGAATTCGAGATGTCTCCCCCCCGCCGTTTTCTCAAATATGCCTTGCCGACAACTCCCTCAGGCAGGGAGGCTGCGCTAGAGGCAATTAATAAGCTGTGTTCCCAGCAGGTAATACTCAAGGTGCCCCTACTTCAACAAGGACGGGGTTACTATTCCACACGGTTTGGGGTACCGAAACCGCATGGTTCGGTGTGACCCATTTTATATTTAAAATCCTTGAACACATACATAAAAAAATTCAAGTTCAAGATGGAATCGCTCAGGGCGGTTATTGCAAGCCTGGACGAGGGGGATTACATGGGATCCCGGGACATCAAGGATGCTTACCTGCATGTCCCCATTTACCATCCTCGCCAGGAGTACCTCAGAATTGTGGTACAGGATTACCATTACCAAGTCCAGACACTGCCGTTTGGACTGTACATGGCACCGAGGGTGTTTACCAAGGTAATGGCCGAAATGATGATACTCCTTCGAAAAAAGGGAGTTTTAATTATCCCGTACTTGGACAATCTCCTTATAAGGGCAAGGTCCAAGGAGCAGTTGCTAGTCGGGGTAGCACTATTTTGGAAAGTGCTACAACAGCACGGTTGGATTCTAAACAGTCCAAAGTCACAGCTGGTTCCTACGACACGTCTACTGTTCCTGGGGATGGTTCTGGACACAGAACAGAAACACGACCTCCACCCGGGAGAGTGGGGATTTCATCCAGAAGTCTTCCAAAGGATTATACACCATTGGGGAAGGCCACAGGTGGACATGATGGCGTCCCGCCTCAACAAAAAGCTATAAAAGATATTGCGCCAGGTCAAGGGACCCTCAGGCGATAGCTGTGGACGCTCTGGTAACACCGTGGGTGTACCAGTCGGTTTATGTGTTCCCCCCTCTGCCTCTCATACAAAAGGTACTGAGAATAATAGGAAGGCGAGGAGTAAGAACGATACTCGTGGTTCCGGATTGGCCAAGAAGAGCTTGGTACCCAGAACTTCAAGAAATTATATCAGAGGACCCATGGCCTCTGCCGCTCAGACAGGACCTGCGGCAGCAGGGGCCCTGTCTGTTCCAAGACTTACCGCGGCTACGTTTTGACAGCATGGCGGTTGAACGCCGGATCCTAATGGAAAAGGGCATTCCGGAGGTAGTCATTCCTACGCTGATTCAAGCCAGGAAAGATGTAACTGCAAAACATTATCAACGCATATGGCGAAAATATGTTGCTTGGTGTGAGGCCAAAAAAGGCCCCAACAGAGGAATTTCAACTAGGTCGATTTCTGCATTTCCTATAAGCAGGAGTGTCTATGGGCCTAAAATTAGGCTCCATTAAGGTACAGATCTCGGCTCTGTCGATTTTTCTTCCAGTAAGAACTAGCTTCAGTACCTGAAGTTCAGACATTGTAAAAGGAGTGCTGCATATTCAGCCCCCGGTTGTGCCTCCAGTGGCACCTTGGGTTCTCAACGTGGTGTTGAGTTTCTTAAAATCACATTGGTGTGAGCCACTAAAAACCGTGGATCTAAAATATCTCACGCGGAAAGTGGTCATGTTATTGGCCTTGGCTTCGGCCAGGCGTGTATCAGAATTGGCGGCTTTGTCATATAAAAGTCCTTATCTGATTTTCCATATGGATAGGGCAGAATTGAGGACTCGTCCCCAGTTTCTCCCTAAGGTGGTATCAGCTTTTCACTTGAACCAACCTATTGTAGTGCCTGCGGCTACTAGGGACTTGGAGGATTCCAGGTTACTGGACGTAGTCAGGGCCTTGAAAAATTATGTTTCCAGGACGGCTAGAGTCAGGAGAATTGACTCGCTGTTTATCCTGTATGCACCCAGCAAACTGGGTGCTCCTGCTTCTAAGCAGACTATTGCTCGCTGGATTTGTAGCACAATTCAGCTGGCGCATTCTGCGGCTGGACTACCGCAGCCAAAATCTGTAAAAGCCCATTCCACAAGGAAGGTGGGCTCATCTTGGGCAGCTGCCCGAGGGGTCTCGGCTTTCCAACTTTGCCGAGCTGCAACTTGGTCTGGGGCAAACACGTTTGCTAAATTGTACAAAATTGATACCCTGGCTGAGGAGGACCTTGAATTTGCTCATTCGGTGCTGCAGAGTCATCCGCACTCCCCCGCCCGTTTGGGAGCTTTGGTATAATCCCCATGGTCCTTACGGAGTTCCCAGCATCCACTAGGACGTCAGAGAAAATAAGATTTTACTCACCGGTAAATCTATTTCTCGTAGTCCGTAGTGGATGCTGGGCGCCCATCCCAAGTGCGGATTGTCTACAATACTTGTATATAGTTATTGCCTAACTAAAGGGTTATTGTTGAGCCATCTGTTGAGAGGCTCAGTTATATTCATACTGTTAACTGGGTATAGTATCACGAGTTATACGGTGTGATTGGTGTGGCTGGTATGAGTCTTACCCGGGATTCAAAATCCTTCCTTATTATGTCAGCTCGTCCGGGCACAGTGTCCTAACTGATGCTTGGAGGCGGGTCATAGTGGGAGGAGCCAGTGCACACCAGGTGACCTAAAGCTTTCTTTAGTTGTGCCCAGTCTCCTGCGGAGCCGCTATTCCCCATGGTCCTTACGGAGTTCCCAGCATCCACTACGGACTACGAGAAATAGATTTACCGGTGAGTAAAATCTTATTTCAATTGGAATGTGATATTTTGTAATCTCTTATGTTGATGTAGAAATCCACCTAAATTACTGCCGTATTATTATGGGTAAGCATACAAGAGTACGTTAATTAGTTGGATACTATTTCTTTTTCATCCACTAGGGGTCACTGGAGTACTCTTGGGATATGGACGGCTTCCGCAGGAACAGGGCACTGAATATTTAAATTTAGAACACTCCACCCCTCCATATCCCAGAGTACCTCAGTGTTTTTTTCTGTGCTCATCGTAGCAACAGGCTTGTGTGGCTTATCCACACTTCTTTTGAATATATTTTTCTTTTTATTATATTTTTGATTTTTCTTTTTTTTTCACTTTACCAGATCCCTTCCCCCCCCTTCCAAAAGGCGAGGGTCCGGGATAGTGGAAGCTGCTACAAGCAGCTGTGGCGTGTCGGTCCTCACTAAAGAGCACCCTCACAGCCATGTGCAGAAAAGGCTGGACGGTGCTTGTAGAGAAGCCCTGTCATAGCCTCACCACAGGAGTCCAGGTACGTTGGAGGACGGGGCGGTCAGCTCATGCTGCCGCCCCGCAGTGTGGGGACACTGTTTCTTAGAGCGCCGCCCGCCGCTATGTAAGCCGCCCGCCGCCGCTGCTTAATGCCCCGCCGCAGAGACGCGCCGCCCGCAGGTCTTTCATTCATAGAGCCACTTCACTGCTCTATGGAGCGCGCTACCCGGCTCCCGCTGTCCGTTCCCCGGCTCACGTTGGACGTCCCCCGGCTACGGCTCCCCGGCCCCTTTTAGATGCTCCTGGTGTTCCAGTACACGGAGCACACGGGGGGGGGGGGGGGAGACGGATGGAGAGCAGATCTCCAATGTGTTTTCCTGTTTCTGAGTCTCTTAATAAGATGTTAGTAGAAACACGAAAGAATCCAGATAAACTGTTTTCTATACCTCGCAGATTTAAGTCTAGTTACCCGTTTCCAGACTCTGTGACATGTACATGGGAGAATCCGCCAATGGTTGATTCGTCTGTGTCAAAACTTACAAAGAAATTAACCATACCAGTGCCAACTGCTACAACGCTTAAAGACTCTTCAGACAGCAAAATAGAAACTATGCTAAAGTCCATGTATATAGCGGCAGGAGTGCTGCTGAGACCTGGGTTGGTTGGCATTTGTGTCACTAAGGCGCTCATAGTATGGATAACAGAACTAAAGTCTGCCCTACATGACGATCACCTTATACTTCTAGCTGATCAAATCTGTGAGGCTGCGGAGTATCTATGTACAGCTTCTACTGACGTCTGTCAGCTCACTTCTCGCATTTCATCGTCACTGGTTACAGTACGACGAGCACTCTGGCTGCGTTCTTGGCAAGCGGAGGCAGAAGTCAAAAGAGGTATAGAGGCGTTACCTTATGGTGGCGAGAAGTTGTTTGGTCCTGAATTGGACAAATGGATTTCTGAGGCCACGGGAGGAAAGTCTGTTTTCTTTCCATTGCCTCCAACGGTACCAAGACGGAGATACTCTGGACCTGCGTTCAAATCCTTTAGACCTCAGCCCTTTCGCGGGCGTGGCAGAGGAACAGCCACGTCGGGTAGACTAGGTCGAGGACGTGGTTTCCAACAAACCAACACCAGTCGTCAGGTCGCTAAGGTCACCGACAAGCCAGTGGCATGACGGGCTCCCAGCCCATCTCGGATCTCCAATTGCGGGAGCACGCCTTCAGACGTTCCAGTTGGCGTGGTTCCAGACATCCCACAGATGGGTGGATCTGCAATTTAGTGTTAAAAAGGTTACAAAATAGAGTTCGACTGTCTCCCGCCACTGCGGTTTTTCAAGACAGGACTGCCTCTGTCGGACGACAAGAGGGCGGTTCTGCAAATTGCCATTCAGTCCCTGCTGGATTCAGCAGTTTTGATTCCGGTCCGTGCACAACTACAAGGTCAGGGTTGTTATTCCAGTCTGTTTGTGGTACCAAAGCCGGATGGCTCCGTCAGGCCAATATTGAACCTAAAGGGTCTCAATCAGTATGTCACTTACTACAGATTCAAGATGGAATCTCTGCGGTCAGTAATTGCAGGTTTAGCGCCACAGGAATTCATGATTGCGCTAGATTTCAAGGATGCGTACTTACACATTCCGATTTGGCCACCTCATCAGAGGTTCTTGCGTTTTGCGATACGGCAGAACCATTACCAGTTTCAGGCTCTACCGTTTGGCCTCTCGTCAGCGCCTCGGGTATTCACCAAAGTGATGTCTGTGATGATAGCTCATCTCAGATCCCTGGGAGTGATAATAGTTCCGTACTTGGACGATCTGCTCATCAAAGCTCCGTCTCAACAGATGCTCCTCCAACATGCGTTGCTAACGTACAATGTACTAGTTCAGCACGGTTGGATTGTCAACTTCAAGAAATCACATCTAATTCCGTCTCAACGACTTCAGTTCCTAGGTATGATTCTCGATACGGTAAATCAAAGAATTTACCTACCAGAACAGAAAGTACAGATTATTCGTCATCTGGTACAATTAGTACTCAAGCCACGCACAGTCTCGGTCCATTTGTGCATTTGCCTGTTAGGCACAATGGTGGCGGCTTTCGAAGCGCTTCAGTTCGGAAGATTTCACTCGCGTCCTTTTCAACTGGATGTGCTCGCACAGTGGTCGGGCTCGCATCTGCAGATTCACCAGAGGGTGAGGTTGTCGCCACGGGCCAGGGTATCTATACTCTGGTGGCTCAAAGTACACAATCTAACCGCAGGGAAACTGTTCAGCTCCTGGAATTGGATAATTCTAACAACGGACGCGAGTCTCAGAGGTTGGGGAGCTGTAGTTCAAAATTGTCAGCTCCAGGGTCTCTGGGCTGATCACGAAAGATTGCTGTCGATGAATGTCCTGGAACTCCGGGCAATTTACAATGCGCTACGGCAAGCAGTGCACATGCTTCGGTCTCAGACTGTCCAGGTGCAGTCAGACAACGCTACGGCGGTCGCGTACATCAACAAACGAGGAACGAGAAGCCGCATGGCAATGCGGGAAGTAGCTCGAATCCTCAATTGGGCCGAGCATCACCAAGTGATATTGTCGGCAGTGTTCATTCCGGGAGTGGACAACTGGGAGGCTGATTATCTCAACTGTCGGGATTTTCATCCAGGAGAATGGGCATTAAATCCAGAAGTGTTTCACATGTTGGTCCAGAGGTGGGGTTACCCTCAAGTGGACCTGATGGCATCTCGCCACAATCACCAAACGCCCCAGTATGTGTCCAGAACGCGAGATCCAGTGGCGGTGGATGCTCTCACAATCGCGTAGCCTTACAGCCTCGTGTATCTGTTTCCACCGTTTCCGCTGCTCCCTCTGTTGCTAAAACGGATCAAAAGAGAGTCCGCCACAGTCATACTAGTGGCGCCTCCTTGGCCTTGGAGAGCTTGGTTCTCGGATCTACGTGGACTACTCGCAGACTATCCTTGGCCGCTCCCTCTACGTCCGGACCTGTTACAACAGGGTCCGTTTCTTTACCACGATTTAGCGCGGCTGCATTTGACGGGGTGGCTGTTGAGACCGCCCTCTTAAGAAGAGAGGGCATTCCGGAATCGGTTATACCAACCGTGTTACGAGCTAGGAAGCCAGTTACGGCAGCTCATTATTACAGAATTTGGCGTGCCTATATAGGTTGGTGTGAAGCTCGGAAGTTTCCGACATCATCTTTAAAGTTATCCCGTCTTTTGTTATTACTACAGACGGGGTTAGATGGAGTACTACGTTTATCTACACTAAAGGTGCAGGTATCTGCGTTGTCAATTTACTTTCAAAGACGATTGGCTCTATTGCCGTCGGTACACACTTTTCTGCAGGGTGTCCTCAGAGTACAGCCTCCATTCATTCCACCTACAGCGCCATGGGACTTGAATCTGGTTTTAGATTTCTTAAAGTCTTCATATTTTGAACCCTTACAACAAGTGGATATTAAGTTTCTCACTTGGAAAACAATTTTTCTCCTAGCCTTAGCTTCGGCAAGGCGTGTTTTAGATTTGGGTGCCTTGTCATGCAAGCCACCATATTTGGTATTTCATGATGACAGAGCGGAACTTCGGACGAATCCCACTTTCTTACCAAAGGTAGTATCATCTTTTCACATCAATCAACCAATAGTAGTTCCTGTGTTAACAGGAGATTCTGGAACTTTAGATGTGGTACGCGCACTACGCGTTTATGTATCCCTAACGTTTACAGTTCGTAAGACGGATACGTTGTTTGTTCTCTATGATGCTGCCAAGATGGGTTGGCCAGCTTCTAAGCAGAACTTATCCAGATGGATAAAACTGACCATACGTTAGGCTTACCTTCATGATAGGTTACAGCCACCTACATCAGTAACAGCTCATTCCACACGTTCTGTGGGAACTTCATGGGCAGCTGGTCGTGGAGCTTCTACGACGCAGCTTTGCCGTGCGGCTACATGGTCTTCAGTGCACACGTTTGTGCGCTTTTACAAGTTTGATACGTTTGCGGCATCGGCATCTAGCTTTGGCCGCCTAGTGTTACAGGTACCAAACAGCTCTCCCGCCCACGGGGGAAGCTTTGGTACGTCCCAAGAGTACTCCAGTGACCCCTAGTGGATGAAAAAGAAAATAGGATTTTGGTACTTACCAGGTAAATCCTTTTCTTTGAATCCATAGGGGGCACACAGAGCAGTTTTACCTGTTTTGTGGTAAGTTCAGGGGATCTTATGGTAACACACTCTCACCGACTGGTTCAAATTATCAAGTTCTATCGGTTATGGTGTCAACTGTTTAGTTGTCAGTAACGTTATGTGTCAACTTTATTGTTGTCCGTTATGTTATATGTAATTCTCCATTGTCAACCTCTCTATAGCTCCTGTTCGGCTCAGTAAAAAACACTGAGGTACTCTGGGATATGGAGCGGTGGAGTGTTCTAAATTTAAATATTCAGTGCCCTGTTCCTGCGGAAGCCGTCCGTATCCCAAGAGTACTCCAGTGCCCCCTATGGATTCAAAGAAAAGGATTTACCTGGTATGTACCAAAATCCTATTTTCATTACATAAATGAAATATATTGAAATGGATACTTATACATATTAGGTAGTCTACTAGCTCCAAGATGAACGTTTGTACAAATATCAGTCACCATGTTATAGTATAATATACATATATTCTGGAGTCGTACAATAAACCCTCAGTTGGTGTGTCTGTGCATATCCAACTTGGTCCAAAAATTTTATAGAATCCAAAATGACTAAGTGTTGTAATGTAGATGAATGAAAGGGAAGTTGTCTTATGGAGGCAGTAGGATGAGACTTTAAACTTTATGTATAACCCAAATAGGACTCAAAAGTGCTTGCTGCCCCATAGGACTCTTAGCAGTTTTGTGCGAATTCAGGCAGAAATCAGCCTGCGAGGGGTGCTAGTTCGCGTGGCGTTGATGGCGCTGAAACACCACGGCAACTTGCACCCTTTGCTAACAATAGGATTGACCACTAAGATCTAATGAATGCTTCTAGTAATTGTAGGGTGACTAAAGGTGGGTACACACTGGCAGCTATATTGGCTGATCAATTGATCATCTGATAAATGGTCGGTGGGTATGTATAAGAGATATGCCTGTGGACTATTGTACGTTGTTCAGACATATCGCGTTGGGCCTCCATACCCCGCCTCAACCTCCAGTTTCCAGGTATGCCGGCTGCACCCCTTCCACCTAGGGATGGAACTGCGGCTGGAGACACAAGGAGACTTCTCTTCTTGCCTGATGTATCCCCCACCCCCTCCCCAATGACCACACCTTCACTTGGGCCCTCCCCTGTGACCACACCTTCACCTGTGCCCCCTCTGTGACCACACCTGCACTTGTGCCCAAACCCCCCCCCCCCCCCTCGAGACCACACCTGCCCTTGTGCCTCTCCAGTCACCGAACCTGCACTTGTGCCCCTGCCCCATTGACTACACTTGTGCACTCCCCCCGTGACCACACCTGAACTTGTGCCCCTGCCCTGGTAACCACACACACACCTGTGCTCTCCTGGTGTAACCCGGGCGCATATACTGCTCTTCTTATCTTCTCTGCCGGTGTAGCCCGGGCGCATATACTGCTCTTCTCTTCTGGTGTAGTCCGGGCGCATATACCTGCTCTTCTCTTCTCTGCCGGTGTAACCCGGGCGCATATACTACTTGTACTAGTGTTCACGCTAGGCTGTTTTAGCAGGGCTCCGCGTCCTGCCCGATTTTTATTTGATTTTTTTAGGGCAAAATCCGCCGTGCCCTTTCTGCGGCGCCCTGCTAAAACAGCTGTCCGCTTCCTGCCCTCCCAGCGTGTAAAGATGCTGTCCGCATGCACACGGCATCCATTCACGCTACGAGAGAGAGCTTGGGGGAAGCCCACCACCTCCGTAGGTGCTGGGCACGCCCCGATCAGTGACGCTGCCGGCCGCCCCCGCCCCCTCTAGTAACATCTGTGGGCTGCACTGCCCACTTAAATGCTGGCCGATGGCCACACCCCATAATTTGCATGACCACACACCCCTTTCCAGACACACACGCGCGCACACACTTATGCCCCTGCAGTCCGGCGCCCTGCCCTCTACAATTTCTAGAGGGAACACTGTTGTACTATACAATATTGTTTGCAGCGGCGGGAGGTAGAGCTGCACCACTGTGACTGCCGCCACCTAATGAACCCAAAGCCATATAATAATCTTAATGTATATATACAGTAGATAGTGTCATTTTGCCAAATAAAAGATATACTATGCACTGTTACACAATTGCTGTTCCTGCTGCAGAGCATCACAGGAGATTAGAGGGCTCTGTAGAAGGCCAGCCCAGTATGTGCATTGCAGGAATATTTGGCACATTTCATGACGACGATTTGCCAGTGTGTACAGAGGAAAGATTAATTGGCCACTGTTCTCAGCAACAGATATTTATGCGGATGGCAGTGGTGGTTGGTCAGTGTGTATGAACAACCACCATCTGCAGATATATCTTTAGGTGCATACACGCTTGCCGATGCCGGCAGCAACGAACGACGGCGGGGTTGGGGGGTGTAGCGGGGGCCATACTGCTTTTTGGCAGCATGGCATCGCTAGCGACAGCCTCAGATCTTTTTGCATGTACTAAAGATCTGAGGCTGTCGCTACCGACACACGGCTGCGCGCATCGTTATCTTGCATACACATGGAATGATTGGTCGCTCCCACCGATCGGGAACGCCCACATCGTTTGTCAATTCTATCCCTGTGTATGCATCTTTACAGTGGTCTGTGGTTGACAGTTGGTTTGCAATAGTTTGTAAAACCCTGAACTGATTGTACAGATGATATATAATACCCCTTTCACACCGCGGGTCGCACCCGGAACCGTACACTGTGCAGCTGCCCCCGGCTTGTTGCCTGGTCAGCTGTCACATGACCCATAGGCTGATGCCTGGAGATGACATCATCTCCAAGCCCTGGCTTCTCTATAGTGTGAACGGATCCCGGGTCGCATCGATCGGGATTTGGCCATTCACACTGCACAAGTGTTCAACCGTGGTCATTTTCTCCTGGCCCCTTTCACACTGTACAAATACCTGGCTTGCTGGCGTTCACGTGCAAGAACCTGGGTCTTTTTTGGCAGTATCAGAGGGCTATTAGTCTCAATCAGACACTGCGTTTATATTGTCTTTCAATTATATACATATTATAGGGTTAGCTAGTATTAAATTGATCCCCTCATTCTTATGTTTTCAACTCTACAATTATTTATTTAATCTTTTATTAGAACACCAGACTATGACTCTTCTGACCAGCGCTCCTCGTTTCTTCATTACGGTCTTTTTCGCAGGTAGCAGAACCTATTGTGGGAGCTGCCGTGCTGAATTGCCCTTCATGTCTCTGGGTCACATGAGCCATGTTACATGAATGGTGTCCATTCGGATGGATGAGTGAGTTGGGATAAACGATTGTCTCATGCACATTTTTCGTTCTTTTCTGTCCAGCTGAATGGATGCAACGTTCCCATCATGAAGCGGGAGACCATGCGGCCATCGAGTAGAGTTCCTCTCATGGTCCTGTGTGAGAATCACCGTGCCTGCATGGTTAAACATCACTGCTGCCCGGGCTGTGGTTACTTCTGCACAAGTGTGAGTGCCCAGTATTACACCTCTTGTGTATTATATGCCATTATAGCATTATGGGGGCTGTAAAATGCTACATACAACATTACCGTATCTTCTCTGCAGGGAACGTTTTTGGAGTGCCATCCGGATTTCCGGATTAATCATCGCTTTCACAAGGCCTGTGTCTCTCCCCTGAATGGTGTCATATTCTGCCCGCACTGTGGGGAGGATGCTTCGGAAGCGGAGCTGATCACTATAGCAAAGGCGGACATCCCAGTGCCCGTTCCTGCACCACCCCAGCTAGATGGCAGTGGCACAGGAAGGGCTGATACTACACAACCCAGGTGAGTTGAATCCTCTGTCGCCCAGACCAGCGTGTGTGTATGGGGCTTATTCACCGCATATTAGCCTCTCATGATTTGCTGTTTCTGTGTTCTTAGCGCCAGAATGAGCGGTGTAGGTGACTGCAAACGCTCTCTGCTAGATGATTCAGGTATCAACGGAGGAGTCACCGGTCCCTCTGTCCTCCTTCCGTCTGGAGTGTCTCTCAGTGCAGCCGGTCTGCCACCTGGTCCTGCCCGTGAAGCCCTTGAGAAAGCCTTAATGTCCCAGGAGACTGATAAGTACGAGATTAGGTTGTCCCTTTTGTTTATCTTTTCTCATTGGCTTCTCTCTACCCTACTTATTCTCCTAAATATTGTCCACCATCTTTGTACCTTGTCGCTCTCTGCTGGGTGTGGGGTGTAATTGTCATGTTCTTGCAGCTTATCTCAGCAGAAGAGAGATCGCAGGAAGAAAATCCGCTACAACTCGCGGCAGCTGTACCTAAGTGTGAAGGCAGGAGAGCTGCAGAAAGTCCTGCTCGTGCTGAGTAAGTACTCCCTCCCCTATATCGCGCCCATTAGGATCCCATCTACTCAGAGCAGAAATGTTGCCTTTGCTTGTTTTTGTTATACACCATTAGCCAAGAAATATAGATACTTGGATAGCAGCAAAAGCATTACAGAAAATCTATCCTACGTGACATACTGAAATATTATCTGCAAAACCATTTGTGGAATCGTTCTGCTACAACAGGTCACATCATGGTTTGGCCACTGGGGAGCGCTGTTGCCATGGGTTCTATCATGTTTCATTATACTTTGGCTAAGACAGTTAGCATTTAATACTGGTTGCATTTATACAGAGAAATCCAGTTCTCTGTATAATTTTCAACTTTATGATATAATGGAAATGGGGTGTGGGGGTGTCTGCACTGTTCACTCTAATTTTAAACTTGGTAGAGCTGCTACCATGCTGAGACTTGTAGTGCCATGCAGGATCAAGCAAATGTAGGTGCACACTCTTAAGCACTAAAAGTACTGATGGTGAAACTCTACAATTAACATGGCCTATAAATCAGGGTCTTAGCGCATATTTGGCCAAATATGTGAGCCTGCCCACCAGGTCAAGGTAAATCCCATCAGATGGTTCCCCAACATCCTGAATACTGACCCATTATATAAATTTATCAAGGACTTCCCTATAATAGTTTCCCTTCTAATATGTAGACCGCAATGCAGGAACCTGTGATGATTAATATCGCTTAACGGCTCATGGGAGCGGTGTCGGTACCAAACAGGAGTGTCTACCTTCAAGTGTACATTATATACACACATACAGAGGAAAGGGTAGGTAAGGGCTTGAACTGCTGAGACTTGTGGTGCCATACAGGAAAATAAAACCCTTTCCTCTTCAAACTAGTAAGACTAATAAAATACCATATGCCAGGTCCGTATTCAGGTCGTGTATTTCCTTCCTGCAGGATCCAGGAGCGTTTTGAATGTGTAAACAGTCCTTTGCCTTTATAAACCCACATCCTTAATGAGTCAGCAGTGGGAGACGTTCTTCTACTTAAGATAAGTAACTTTTTCTCTAGCATCCATAAGTGGACACTGGAGGCTAAAGACACTGGCTATCAGGAGCTGGCACTTTAAATTTATTGAAAGAGTAGGCAGACTCCTCCCCCTCTATCCCCCATCAGCCCCAGTTTTTTTAATGTTCCGAAGGAGCCGGTCACACTTCTAGTGCTCCAGCGCTGCACTAAGAAAAAAAGAAGAGATACTGTAGAGAGGCCCTTCGCCACCTCTGCAAATGTGGGGTCCGGGTCCTCGAGCAGCCTGACACGTCAGGAGAGGTCTGTCAGCATTTCCAGAAAAGGGCCTGCCAGCATCCTATCTGCACGCCGCGTTCCTGGGGTCTCCAACTTCAGGTAAGAGCATGGCTTCCTTGCTGTACCCCTCTCCTGTCTGCACTGCTTAACCGGCCTGACTGCTGGAGGGACTGCAGAGCAGTGATCCTGAACTGTGAGAGCCGCGGGAGGCGGCAGACGCCGCGGTTACATGATAGGCGCGGTAGTGAAGCGGGTTCCCGGGAACGGGAGAGCAGCACGCTGTGAGAGTGCTTCACAGGGGAAGGGTAAGACTAACAGCGCCTAACGCTGATCGGCTGCTGCGACTCGAAAACAGCCTGGAATAGCTTCAGCAGTGTACCCAGCCACGCTCATAATGGCGTTGAGCGGGTACACGGCAGCAAGAAGGGAAGAGGGCCGAGCTTCTTTGCCAAGCTAAGCAAGCACGCTGTGAAATCCTTCGGTTTGTTTTGCAGGGAGATAACCTGCAGATTCCGGACACCCCTGACAATCCTTCATCTCACTGGAGGCTGAAGGTGCAAGGGACAGATTAGGGAGTTATTTACCCACTACAGGGAACATACAGCGTTTAGCTACTAGGAGATAGAGCTTCTGACTCAGTCTGCTCTCTCCTCCTACTCTATCTAGCTCCCTATTGCCTTATTGTGTTTGTGAGCCTGTATAGTTTATCAGTGTGCCTGGACCACAATGTCAGGGTGGAATACAGTGCCAAAGGCTTTTCAGAAGGTCTTTGTATGCATCAAACGCAACAAGAAGTTGCCGCAGGCCTCTGACGGTTCAACCGTTTGTTCTTCGTGTACAACAAGGGCCTCTATCTTAGCACAGGTTATGTTGGATCTCCGATCCGAACTGGCAGCTTCTCGCAGAGATAGTCAGCCAGGTCTGGTGATCCCTCTTTGTCCACTTCTCTTTCTGCAGAGCCAGCGTGGGCAACGGGTCTGGCCAGATCCGTAGAAGGTCTAGTTAAACAGTTGAATTCCTCCTCCAGACAGGCTCCAATACCGGAGCGTCCCAGGAAAAAGAGGACCATTCCGGCGAGCCTTCAATCAGATGAGTTTGACGAAGAGCGACGGGGAAGAGAAGGGACAGAGGAAGAAGGTGAACATGACGACGTATCCGATACGGAGGATACCATGTCACGGGATGACATCCAAGGAGTAGAAGCCCTTAAAGGCTGTTCGCCAGGTGTTGAACATCTCAGACACAGCGACTCCGGAATCCCCGGATTCTTCCCCATTTGTTAATAAACGCAAATCCTCCGTCACTTTTCCCTTCTCACCGAAACTTTTGTCGGAGGCTTGGAAACACCCGGATAAAAGATTCCATGAACCAAAACGTTTCCTGACCTCGTATCCCTTTCCACCTACCATGACGGAGAAGTGGGAACAACCTTCTCCAGTGGACTTGTCACTCTCATGATTGTCCAAGAAGACTGCTTTGCCGGTTTCGGGGGCAACAGCCTTGAAGGACCCCTTGGACCGTAAGATGGAAACGACATTAAAATCTATCTATACAGCCGCTGGCGCCTTACTTCGACCAGTATTGGTCAGGTCTTGGGTGAATAAGGCAGTGGAACATTGGGCTGCCCAATTGATTTCTGATTTGGAAGCTGGTGTTCCAATTGATGACTTGATCATTCTCGCGGAACATATCAAGGAATCTGCAGCCTACTTGGGAGAAGCCTCAAAGGATATTGGTCAAGTGGGGGCACGGATTTCAGCCTCCGTTGTAGCAGCTCGTCGGGCCCTGTGGCTGTACTCTTGGCAGGCTGACGCAGAATCTAAGAGAACGGCAGAAGCCTTACCGTTTACTGGAAAGGTTCTTTTCGGAGATGAGTTCGACAAGCTCATCTCTCATGCTACGTGTGGAAAATCCACCTTCCTGCCGTCCGTAATTCCTCCACCCAAACGGATTTATTCGGTTCCTTTCGGGTCTCTGCTTCCTTTCGGCCTAGATCCAGAACTTCGGCAGGTCAACCCAGAGGTTGGAGAGGCAGAGGTCGCCAACAATCTACCTCTCGTTGCCAAGAGCCCAAGCCTACTGATAAAACCGTGGCATGACGGGCTCCCTTCCCACATGGTGGGTGCATGTCTCCGAAATTTTCAGGAGGCATGGGAACACACTTCCACGGATGCGTGGGTGCGTGCCCTTGTGTCCAGATGTTACAAAATCGATTTTGCAGTTTCACCTCCACCATGGTTCTTTACCACCGGTCTTCCAGCTTCAGAAGACAGATGGATCTTCAGGGAGCGATTCAGTCTCTCTTGGACTCTGCATTGTTAATGCTGGTCTCAGGCCCTCAACGAACGAAGTGTTACTACTCAGACCTATTTGTAGTTCCGAAGCCGGACGGCTCGGTAAGACCCATCCTGAATTTGAAGTCTTTGAATCAATGGGGGTAATTCCAAGTTGATCGCAGCAGGAAATTTTTTAGCAGTTGGGCAAAACCATGTGCACTGCAGGGGAGGCAGATATAACGTGCAGAAAGAGTTAGATTTGGGTGGGTTATTTTGTTTCTGTGCAGGGTAAATACTGGCTGCTTTATTTTTACACTGCAATTTAAATTGCAGTTTGAACACACCACACCCAAATCTAACTCTCTCTGCACATGTTATATCTGCCTCCCCTGCAGTGCACATGGTTTTGCCCAACTGCTAACAAAGTTCCTGCTGCGATCAACTCAGAATTACCCCCAATATCTCACGTATTACTGATTCAAGATGGAGTCAGTTGGCTCCGTGATAGCAAGTCTGGAGCCAGTTATCCCTGGACATAAATCAGGATTTTGGTACTTAACGATAAATCCCTTTCTCCAATTCCACAGGGGACACTGGAGCGCAGTTACAATGGGGATATAGTAGACAGTAACTGGGAGCTGGCACTTTCAATCTATAACCATGTGACTAGCTCCTCCCATACTATTTCCCCCCTCCAAGCCAGTCCAGTCAAAACTGTGCCCGAGGAGAGCTGGAAAAGACGAATGTCAAAGTAGAGGAGGTTCGCTAAGCCATCTAAAACAGGATAACACCAAGGAAACCTGGAAACATAGTGAATAGGTAACATGAACAAAACAAGCAGTCACTCAGTGACATGCAACCCGATAAGTGAAGGAGGATGAAAACAGTGCAGGGTGGGCGTCCAGTGTCCCCTGTGGAATCGGAGAAAGGGATTTATCGGTAAGTACCAAAATCCTGATTTTACACCTGTATCAGTTACCAATAGAGGTGGATGCACATGAAGATAAATATGTGCACCTTGGTTCTTTTTCTTGGAATTTACATGCATTTTAATGTCCACCTTACTGATCAGTCACAGTGAAATGAAAAAGGTGCATTCCTCCTTCACCCTTAAGGGGGCGGACAATGCACCTTGGGGGGGTTTAGGTGATCCATGCAGCATGACTTTGGCATGGAAGGAACTCCAGACAGTTGCCAGATGGTTAATTTATTTTTTCCGGGGGTTAACCGGTCTCTCTCAAAAGGAAGGCACATTCTACCAGATCTGTGAGTGCTTCACGCGCTCCTCTCCCAGAAGCTGGTTTTAACCATCACTTAGAGCAGAGGTTCCCAATCTCTGCCATTATAGTTCAGAGTTGAAGGATTGAGCACAGGTGACTTAATTAGTTCCTCAGTCAATTTGATTTAACCATTTGGGCCCAGTCATGGATCTCTTTAAAACCTGGACTGTAATTGCAGAGTTTGGGAGCCTCTGACTTTGAGTTTGCAAAATATTAGTGCAAAATGGAGCATGCTTGTACCACCAGTTGAGTCCACACACCGTACTGTAGACGCTAGCCTGTATGGGTAAATCACGGCTCCTTCCTACCAAGGCTGGAACACCTCTGACTGACACTACAACCCCGTACAGTACAAATGTAATTCTCTGAGCACTAGTGTCTGGTGGCCACATGATCCTTCTCCCTGAATCTATTGGAGGACAAAGAGAGCCCATGGAGGGGGGGGGGGGGGGGGGGTTTATTCAATTTTTGAAAAGTCAGTTGGGTGTCTGTTTTTTCCTATATAATAGGGAAAAAAACACACTCAACCGACTTTTCAAACATTTGAATTTCCCCCCATGTGTCTTCTCTAATTCTCCTGTTTAAAGTTTTAACAAAGTTAAATATATTTCTCAAATATCCACTAGGGGACACTGGAGGCTGAAGACACTGGGGATAGACTGTTGGCTTTTGGGAGCTGGCACTGTAAAATTTCTTGTGCAGACTCCTCCCCCTCTATTCCCCATCAGCTCCAGTTTTTTTTTAATGTGCCGAGGGAGCCAGACGCATTCTGCTGGAGCTCCAGCATTACAAGAAGAGAGTACCTCAGGGAGGCCCTTCGCCACATATTAAAAGTAGAGATGAGCGGGTTCGGTTTTACTCGAGTATTTCGGGTTTTGCTTATTGGCTATCCAAAACGCGTGACATCCGTTATCCAATAAGATGCCGTTTCGAGCCCCGAGTAAAACCGAACCCGCACATCTCTAATTAAAAGGTGGGGTCCGGTTCCTCCAGGCAGCCTGATAGTCAGAGGACTGACGGGGCTTCTACCCAATTGCTTTCTGGTCTGCCCTGTGGGCTTGCATAGAAAATAACGGCGTTCTCTGTAGGATGGGCGTATAGAGGAGGAATGTAAATATGAAAATCCGGTTATTGCCCTGACCCTTTCTATTCTTTCTCCTCTCCCATTCTCCCTCAGTGGATAACCAGGATTCTAGTTTCCTGAACGATCAGCAGCTGAAGAGGAGTCCGCTCCACGCAGCTGCACAGCGAGGAAGTCTGGAGCTGTCTCACATCCTTGTACAGGTAGGGGGCGCTGTTACCATCCTTCCCATTTACTCCCTGCCCCATTTCCATCTGCTCTCTTTAATACATCATTGTTTTGATCGTAGGCTGGTGCCAGCATCAATGCCACTGACAAAGTTCTGCGTACCCCTCTCCTAGAAGCTGTTGTCAACAACCACTTAGAGGTTGCCAAATATTTGGTGCAAAACGGAGCATGCGTGTACCACCAGGTAACTGCACACGCCACACTGCCAGCGCTAGCCCGTCTTCCTTCCGGTAACTCACTGACCCTGCCTGCCAAGGCAGAAACACCTCTGATTAATACTACCCTCCTGTACGTACAGCACAAACCTATTTCTTTAGCAATCCGTCCTGCACGCAAAATATAAACCTATCCTTCTGCTGATAACACCAAACCAGCACTGCCAACATAACCGTATCATGCCGGTGACCCCATCCTTACACAAGCCTGTCTCTCTCTCTCTTGTGATACAAACAGGTTTGTTCCAGCGCTAAGGGTGATGGGGCTGTCTATCTCCGCACATGTACTTCCACTTTCACTTCCTGCAGAAATTAAACCATCTCTCTCCAGATTGGTATGCGTTTAATTTGCCGGCTCTCTGGATCCCGGCGGTCAGGATACAGACGCCGGAATCCCGGCGCAACAGAACTGTTCCCACTCGCGGGTGTCGATGACAACCATAGAGTGGGAATAGATCCTGTGGCGAGCCACCGAGCACGCAAAGAGGGGACTCTTTGCAATCGCCCCGCTGCTTGGATATTGACAGCCAGCTGTTTGGATATTGACAGCTGTTTGGATATTGACAAGCCAGCATCCTGTCCGCCGATAAATTATGCTGAATGCCTAAGATTAACTACACTCCTCTGCTATTTCCACTTCTACCAATAATACCCCTCTTCCTCTAATAATCCCACACGTCCATACTGGACATACAATCACATCCTGCAGGCAATACCCCACATCCATTCTGCCAACATAAACCCATCTTCCTACAGGTAACGTCACTCACCTGTACTTCAAACAGAAGCCCATCTTTCTACCTCACTGACCCCAAAGACAAAAGCGTCTCCCCACAGGTAATGTCACTCACCTTGTTGCTGACAGACCCGTCTTCCTGCAGACATCAACACACACACACGTACAAACCCATGTCCCTGCAGCCAACAGCTCCCGCCATTGCCACTTATACAAACCCATGTCCCTGCAGCCAACACCTCCCGCCATTGCCACTTATACAGACCCATTCCCGGCAGCCAACACCTCCCGCCATTGCCACTTATACAGACCCATTCCCGGCAGCCAACACCTCCCGCCATTGCCACTTACACAAACCCATTCCCGGCAGCCAACACCTCCCGCCATTGCCACTTATACAGACCCATTCCCGGCAGCCAACACCTCCCGCCATTGCCACTTATACAGACCCATTCCCGGCAGCCAACACCTCCCGCCATTGCCACTTATACAGACCCATTCCCGGCAGATAGCTTCACTTCCCAGCACTGCTGTCCTAAACAGCAACTTGAGGAAGAAACGTGTGGGGTACCATGTCCACATACTTGTATATGACAAAATCATGGACAATCGGCAATATTTGTTTTCCTTTCTGAATTACTAGTTTCCAGAATAGAGATCACAGAGCCTGATTCTCATTTGGAAGTAAAGCAAGAAGCAAGTGACTGCGCACCTGGGCAAAACCATGCAGCACTGCACGGGGGTGGACGGGGCAGCAGATGTAACCTGTGCAGAGAGATTTGTGTGGGGTGTGTCCAAACTGAAATCTAAATTGCAGTGAATACATAAAGCTCCCCAGCATCTGCCGGTTACATGCAAAAGCAGCCAGTATTTACCATGCACAGAAAAAAACAATACAAATTTTTTAGTTCTGTATTTGCACCCTTTGTGTATTTGTGTTTGCTCCCCTTGCATTGCAATATGGTTTGTTCCAGTCACAGTCACTTGGGGGTTTTTTTGCCCACAGACCAGTTATGCCACATCTTCTTTAGTAACGTTCTGCCCCAAGATGGCGCTGTTTCATGCTAGTATAGTATTGTGTTTTTGCTGGAGCATTTGCTTATGACTGTTCAACCTACTGATGTCTCCCAGGAGGAGGACGGTTCCACCTGTCTTCATCATGCAGCCAAAAGCGGAAATCAGGAGATGCTGAGCTTCCTGCTGTCTACGGGTCAAGTCAACGTGAATGCCCAGGTGAGAGCACCACCCGTTCTATGTTCACATTTCATTAATTCCCAGTGGGCATTGCCACTTAACCATTGATGCACTTTTTAGGATAATGGTGGCTGGACACCTATCATCTGGGCTGCTGAACACAAGCACATAGATGTGATACGTATGTTGCTGATGCGGGGGGCTGATGTCACCCTGGAGGATAATGTGAGTCAATGTTCCCCATTTCCTTATTCCCTTTTATGCTCGCTGTCTATAACAAGCCTGTTCTCCTTCTTTCTCTTCTGACCCCCGGATTTTATTTTCCCATTCAACCTGCTCCTCTTTCTCAGGAGAAAAACATCTGCTTGCACTGGGCGTCCTTCACCGGCAGTACTGAGATTGCGGAGGTTTTGCTCAATGCGCAGTGTGATCTTCACGCGGTTAATTTCCACGGCGACACTCCCCTGCACATCGCTTCCCGCGAGGGCTTCATCAACTGCGTCAAGTACGAGCTTTTCTGACCTCTCTCCCGGGTCTGTTTGCTCACTAGGGATTAGGGATGTTCTAGAGTGAATAAGATGTGAGATAAGACCCTCCAAGCCTGACCCTGATCTTGGCGTCCTGTCTCCATGTAACGATCACCTAGACAGTACCATCCCCAAACCAACAACTGAAAATGAATGCAAAGGTCAGATCAAATAGGGCTGTAAATGTTTATTGCCGACGGTGTAAAACGAACACCCGTGAATGTGGTGACACCTAAAGCTTTGCAGCTATCTTCATTCCAGACATTTCCAGCCATGCAGACTCGAAGAACAGATTTTCTCAGCCCATTGGTGGTCTCTGGAATCATGGTGATATGGAGGCTTCGGCAGTGGGCACTTTTACTTACTAGCCAAGGGGCAGATGTATTAACCTGGAGATGGCATAAGGAAGTGATAAACCAGTAATAAGTGCACCAGCCAATCAGCTCCAATAATGTAAATTAACAGTTAGGAGCTGATTGGCTGGTGCGTTTATCACCTTGCACTTATCACTGGTTTATCACTTCCTTATGCCTTCTCCAGGCTAATACATCTGCCCCCAAGTTCTGTGTCATATGGGGTTTAGGGGCTGATTCAGACCTGATTGCTGCTGTGCATTTTCGCACAGCAGTGATCAGGTCTGAACTGCGCATGCCACTGTGCCGCAGACCGCCGACAGCTATTTTAGCCCTGCGATTACCTCTGCTTGATTGACAGGCAGAGGCATTTGGTGGGCGGGAGGGGGTGGGCCGGCGGCGTTTAGGGGGCTCGGTCCGGGTAATGCAGGCGCTGCGACCCGGGCAGCGACTAGTAGCTTCCTGCCAGCGCACAAGAGCTGCGCTGGCCGGGAGCTACTTTTCCAGTACAAAAGCATCGCCGCTGTGCGATGCTTTTGTACTTGTGCGACGGGGCAGGGACTAACATGCGGGGCGGACTAGTCCTGTGCTGGGCGTCCCCCCGCATGTCTGAGTAACTGATTGTAGAGGTGCTAAATTTAGCACAGCTACGATCAGGTATGAATTTGCCCCTTGGTTAGTAAGAGAAGACTCCCAGCAGGTCAGTGACTAAAGAGAGGGAGAAATTCTGAATAGGTTTTATATTTCGTAGCAGTGTCCCCTGCTCCATGAGCCTCCATATCCCATGATTCCAATGTCCCACAATGGATACAGAGAAAAGAATCTATCAGAAGTACAAAAATCCTACCATCAGCTTGGTCACAAAATCACACGAGGTTATTCCCGAAAATGTAGGTCTTGTAAGGAAATATAAGAGAGTGCGTGTTTAGGCGATGAACTACAAAGGAATTAAGAGAACATGTAGATTTTCTTGGCTTGTGTAGTTTTGTTGGTGTGTTTAAACCATTCCTCGTATTCTTCAGCCTTTTCCTGTCACGTGGGGCTGACACAGAGGCCCGGAACAACGAAGGGGACACGCCATGTGACTTAACCGTGGAGCACACTGATGTCTGGTACGCCTTACAGCTCAATCGCAAGATCCGGCAAGGAATTCACAACAGGGCGGTGCGCACAGAGAGGATCATCAGCAAGTGAGTATGCCGGGTAATCTACAAGTTACAGCCGGCGCACAGAGTGCTCCATAGGAGTAATTGTTCTAGGTACAAAAATACTGCCATTAGCTCTGTGGAGAAACCAGGAGCTTTGGGAGTGCGGAGGCACGGGTAACTTAGCATAGCAATCACACGTCCATCTGTAGATGAGACAGATTTAGGGGTAAATTCACTAAGTTGGGAGTTTTTTTTTTTTTTTTTAAGAACTGGTGAGGTTTCCCATAGCAACCAATTAGATTATTTTATCTTCTAGAAGCAGCTAGGTAAATGTTAAGTAGAATCTAATTGGTTGCTATGGGCAGGATAACCAGTTTTAAAAAAAACTCCCACCTTAGTTAATTTACCCCTTAGTGTCTTTTGGTCTGAGTGCCCATTGTAAGCACCCTGACAGTACAGGGAATGATGTCTCTGTATGGAATTATGGGACTTATTCAGCTTTATTTGCAAACCAAAAAAGTTAGCAATTGGGCAAAACCATGTGCACTGCAGGGGGGGCAGATATAACATGTGCAGAGAGAGTTAGATTTGGATGGGGTGTGTTGTGTTCAAACTGAAATCTAAATTGCAGTGTAAAAATAAAGCAGCCAGTATTTACCCTGCACAGAAACAAAATAACCCACCCAAATCTAACTCTCTCCTCAAATGTTACATCTGCCCCACCTGCAGTGCTCATGGTTTTGCCCAATTGCTAACAAACCCGAGTAACCCCCTAAGTCACTGCAGCACAGCTACCTATATCCTGTACCCATAGGGATATTGCTCATGGATACGAACGCATTTCTATTCCTTGTGTGAATGGAGTGGACGAAGAGCTTACTCCGGATGACTATAAATATGTGTCTGAGAACTGTGAGACGTCAGCCATGAGTATTGACCGCAACATCACTCACCTCCAGGTACTGAGCCCAGAACCTCCTCTGCCTGTTCTGAGTATGCGTACGGCCTCCATTACTTACCTTCCGTTTATGTGTCCAGCATTGCAGCTGCCAGGATGACTGTTCATCTAGTAATTGCCTCTGTGGCCAGCTCAGTATCCGGTGCTGGTATGATAAGGTGAGTCCCTTGTGTAGTGTATGGAACATCTCGCTCCTAATCCTGCTCCTCCCTCTGAGTGATCTCCTCCTTTCTGTGCCCGCAGGATGGTCGTCTTCTTCAGGAATTCAACAAGATTGAGCCTCCACTAATCTTTGAATGTAACCAAGCCTGTGCCTGCTGGCAGACCTGCAAAAACAGAGTGGTCCAGAGTGGCATTAAGTACGTGTGAAGAACGCAGGAGCCTGTCCAAGTTACATTGTCTATATACACTTGCATGGTTCTGCGAGCGAAATGATGAACTTAAGCACACACACATTGTCCATAAAGAAACTGTCTGGCCTCTGATTTGAGGTCAAAGAAGAGGGAAGGTATCTGAAAAGCCAACGATAGATCAAATGCGTTGTACAGATATAAAATGAATGCATCTACGCACGTACAGTGGTATTGATTTGCTTTGGCTGTACCCTGGCTTCTTTGTTATCTTATCCTTGATATGAGACACATTGGAGTTTCGGTGGTTCCAAACAACATAGAAATAGATGTTAGAGTCCGCTATGCCCCTTGAAGCGCGTTTCGCAGTAGTACTTCCTCAAACAGTAGCCGCATAGTGCTGACCTTGCTTGTCTCCCTTTTTTATAAGCGTTATTCATTCCATTTCATCACTTATATCCATACACGAGAAACTAGAAGACCTGAATAGTGTAATCTATCTAAAAACCATTAAACTTAAGACTCAGAAATCACCACTTCACCTGTACACAGTCTAATTAATTTTTATATCCACCATATGTTTGATGTATTGTGGGCTTTCTGAGATCTTTCCTTTTGTCCATCCCTCTTGCTTTGAGCTCGCATCTACTCCAGCTGTGTAGCTTTGACATTCCGTACAGCGGGATTGCACTCATGGAGCCCTTATTGGACGAGAGTATCATTATTGGACCAATTTGGCACTATACATTGACATTTATCATTTCTGCAACAAGGGGACATGGGGTTTCCACAGGGAAACATCGGGGTATAGTGGTGGATGAGGCATCCGGGCACCAACAGGCAAAGCTTTAGCTGTCCCAGGTTGCATAGCTTCCATGGCCTCTATGTTCGCTTTAAGGAGACTGTACATAGCTTGTACTTTAAACTGTCGTCGTCCACTCGCCATTACCAGTACACCTTCTGACTTTAGGCGCACACATCCTATGGGGAAGACGAATGCTGGGGTTAGAGAGAGTCTGTCGCTGAGGCGCGATCTGTACGAATTCTGTAAATCCTTTTCTACAGCCTATCTCTGTGCCCGCAGGTGGAGGGTGCTGTAAAACAGAGCAGCTGATTATAACTTTTAATATTAAATGTAGTTGGTGCTATTTAACAATATATTATGGCAGGAGGTGATATAGAAAGTGCTAAATTCCTGGAAGGGCCCTCTATTCTCCAGCATCAGTCCCCCAATGGGGTGTAGAGGGAGGACTTACCTGGGGGGGGGGGGGGGGGGTATACACGTACCGGTTTCAAACTTCTTACTGCCAATGTGACCCCTATTCATTCAAAGTTAGATATGCAATTGCAGGGATTTCTGCAGTCCTATCTCATTTACAGGTCATGCTCTAGGTGCTGTTTGGGGTAAGAATGGTTTAGTTTTCATTGATATGAATTACCATGTGAATCACTGACCTCTATCCCAACTTCTCTGCTCCAGGGTCCGGCTACAGTTATACCGCACAGCGAAAATGGGTTGGGGAGTGCGGGCTCTGCAAGCGATTTCCCAGGGAACCTTTATCTGCGAGTAAGTCTCTTTTTATCTGAGTCCTAACTGCCTGATTCCTTGTTCTCTCCTTTCACCATTAAGGAACCATCCTGTTGTCTTCCCTTTAATCCCATTAGTAATGATTACTCTGACTGGGTCCTGGCTGTCACCACTGTCTTCTGGAGAAAAGAGTCTGCCCGTGACCCACTAGTGCTGCTCCTGCATTTTACTCCTTGTCCACTGGGGATTTCTCCACCCATGTGTTTCCTAGAAAGCTGATTTTTTTTTTTCATGATTCAGTTCCACTTCAGTGACTTCATACATTCTTCCCCTCTTGACCTTGTTTCTCCGAGGCACTTGCTGACTCTTTGTATTGTATTGGCCCTGCCTAAGGCTCTCGCCTGCATGCTGAACATTTCTCTTGTACTTCCTGTAAGCCATTGTATAGCGTGACTAACCTGTAATCCTCATGCAGATATGTGGGAGAGCTAATCTCAGACGCAGAGGCTGATGTGAGAGAAGACGATTCATATCTGTTTGATCTGGACAACAAGGTTAGATCTAGGATTGGTGCTGAATGTGGAAGTGTCGTCTGTAAACAAAACCTACATCTGCTCCTGACAGTGGTAGCTCTGTGTTCTAGCCTCTGGGTAGTTGTCCTGCTCCTCACCAAGCGGAAGCAGGGGATACAGGCTGCTCACGTGATGTGTATGTGTTTTACCATCTCCAGGTCACTTCTTCTGCACGCTGTTTCTGCCGTAGTCCCTCAGCTGTTGGGAGTAACAACCTATCTGAGCCAGTCCTCATTTCTTGTACGCAACCATATCTGCAAAATGGCATCAGTTCTTGATTATAGAAATATTCCCTGCCTCCTTTATCGCTGGCTGATGACTATAACTGATACACACCAGACAGTTGTTACCGCTTCTCTGACTTCCAGTTCTTATCTGTGATGTCCTCTTCCATTTCCGCCTGAGCAATATAACTTCCTGCCGCACAAACATCTCCTTATACATCTCTTCTTGCTCACCCTATGCTGGACCTTCTCTTTCAGGATGGGGAGGTGTACTGCATCGATGCCCGATACTATGGCAATGTTAGCCGTTTCATCAACCACCTGTGTGAGCCCAACTTGATTCCTGTCCGAGTCTTCATGTCCCACCAGGACCTACGGTTTCCCCGCATTGCCTTCTTCAGTGGGCGGGACATCCGTGCGGGCGAGGAGCTCGGGTAAGTGGGATAATAGCAACAGGACTTTATATTTGTTTTCTGGTGGGGGGAGGGTGAGTGTTTTTTTTTTTTATTTTATTTTTTTTATATATAAAGCAGAGTTTTCAGACACTTGACATGTACAATATGTACCGTCCAGTGACTTTGACAATGGAACCTTCCTCCTTAAGGGGTTAATTCAATTAACCGCATGTAAGTGTGGCTATGTGCTGCAGTTACAGTACAGCTGGATTCACCCTAGCTGGTAATTGAATTGAATTGACCCCTAAATCTCATTTCCAAGTTGTGGAACTATAGTTTCAGTTCAGTGTCCTCCTTCCACTAAACAGTGACATTTGACGGACTATACAATAATTGAGTAATAGGCAACAAGATGCACCAATGATGTGTGTTGACATTGCACCATGGAGTGTGTGTGGGGGGGGGGGGCAGGTGGTTTGGTAGCATTCTTTCTCCCTCCTACGGTTTGCCTCCAGCTGTTTCATGGCTTCCACACTCCCTGCCCCCTGCATTCATGTTGCTTGTTGCACCCTCCTTGTTCTCTCTTTCAGTTTCGATTATGGTGACCGTTTCTGGGACATAAAGAGTAAATACTTCACCTGTCAGTGTGGGTCAGAGAGATGCAAACACTCGGCTGAAGCCATCGCCCTGGAGCAGAGCCGCCTCGCCCGGCTGGAGGTTCCCGATTCTGTGCCAGTGCCCGTGCCAGCTGTAGTGCCACAGCCTGTGTGATGCTGTAGAATTACATGCCAGAGCTCAGCTCTTTTAACTCGTGCCGTGGGTTTCTCTGCAGAGCGCCTCTCCGTCGTGTCAGAGATCCTGCTCAGCATCTTCACTGTGCCCTGCCAGGCGGACTAAGGCACATCTGCCCATTGGACCTGCAGAGCATTTTGACTTCCTTAATGAAATGGCGCTCCTGCAGAGTATTGCTCTGTTAAGCGTCCTCCTGACTGATCTAGGTCTTCTAAAGCGTCCAGTCTCTTAAATAAAAATAAAGATCTTGACTTTTTTTTATATATAAATAAGATGTCCACACTTTTGTTTGTTTCATTCATACAGTTTGTGAACTATGAAAGCTACATAGACTTCAGCCGTGTGCACTAGTCGCACAGTACAAGAATAAACAGAGGCTAGAGGTGCATTTGTTTGCAATGCACTTTGTAGGATCAGCAATATTTGCGCTTCTGTCAGCGTGTATTCCATTTCTGCTGCAGAACGCACAGCGTGAAGCAGAGGGCAGCTATCTGGGAAATGGATTACTTTTGGCAGTGATTAACGTCCGAAGTTATGGGCGGGGCACATGACTTTTTAAATAGTTTGTTTTAAAATGTATGATCACTGTTTAGTTAGGTATATACAAGTGTATAGAATTACAGTGGTATGTGTAAACTTTACTGACCAGAACAGAGGTAGGGAACCTCCAGCACTCTAGCTGCTTTGAAACTACAGATACCAGCATGCCCCGTCATGGTTCTGCTGTTAGAGCATGGTAAAACAGTGGCATGGCATTCTGGGATGTGTAGTTCCACAAGGAGCTGGAGTGTCGGATGCTGCCTACCCTTGGTCTGAAGCATAAGTAGACCTGTGAGGTTTTTTCTGTAGTTGATTTGGGACATTTTACTATAGCTAATGTTTTTTTTTTTACTGGGATCTAATGGTCTTTGTATCATATTGGAATAAATCTCTTCACTTTGTGTGTGAGCAGTAAGACAGGAGCCCCCTACTGGTGTATAATAGCACATGAAATGCAATACAGCTTTTTGGTAATATTTGGCTGCGTACCAAAGAAAACGGAAGTAAGCTTACCTGTAATAATCTTGTAGTTGGAACTTCACAGCTATAGGAACATGGCAAGTAATGGTCCCTTGGTTTCCAGATGGTAGGTTAATCGTCAATAGGTCAACCCCATATTGTCGACATGAGGTTGATAAGTTCAAATGGTCGACATAAGTTGGGTTGTTTTTTCTCTTACATCTGTAGGGGATACTGGGATGGTACTTTAGTACAGTGGGGTATAGATTGGGTCCAGAGGAGCCGGTGCACTTTAAAGCTTCAAAATCCTGTGTGCTGGCTCCTCCCCTTAGCTCAGTTTAGGAAAATGTGCCCTCTGGGCCGGTCACAAACTCTGGAGCTTCAGAGTGTACACACGCCTGCCCAGTTCAGCTGTCAATCACCGTCGGCCGCCGCCGCATGTGTACGGGCAGACGGCCGACCGCCCCGTATACACACAGCGACGCGCCAATATATCGGTAGATATATTGGCCGTCGGCTGTGCTGCTGGGCCGACGCGATATGTCTGTGAACGACGGAGTTCACAGACGTATCGGCCGTACACACTGGCCGACGGTCCCGCGATATGACGGCCGATATATCGGCCAGTGTGTACGGGCTTTAAGTCTGCATCACAATCTTGTAGCAGGGGCATCAGTGGGGCTATCCACATTGATAAATATGACCTCAGGACTGGCTGTTGCCAGACAGGACAAGCTTTTAAAAGAAGGAACTTTCCGACACTTCAATATTAATTGAAGTCCCGGGTTCCGCCCTGTCGAAAAAATAGATTCCAACTTGTCGGAAAGGATGAGCGAATTTGACACTCGCCCGTGTGTATTCGACACGCGCGGACGGAAACAGATCAGTTTCGACCATTCATTTGGCCTATAGGGAAAGGCGGGAGTGAGTGGTCAGAATCGGGGGGAAATGAGTGAAAAAAGGCCCGCTGTTAAAAATGGAAGTACCGGATCCTCAGTGTTGAAGAGGTTCCAACATTAATGTAGTAAGACCCCTTTGTCTCTATAAAAAACCTCCCCTCACAGAAGTTTCAGTGGCTCATGGTGCTCAAAAGAGATTACTGCAGCAATGCAGTTGATCTGTGAACCTGGGCTCAAAATTCTGTTATCATTAATGCCTAAAAAGTGCACGTTACACAAGTATTACACGTGCTAGCTGTGAAAGGAATTTATATCAAGAAACCACACTCCTTTTCATGGGGTGGAAACGCTAAATTTGGCAATAAAGGTCTGGAGATTCCAGATAAGGACACGCATATGCAATCTGGGGTTTCCACAAACCACAGAAGCCGGCTGTTACCTTACAGTGTCCCCAAAATTAAAATACCCACTCTAAAACAAGAGGGGTGTATGTATGTATATACACTGCTCAAAAAAATAAAGGGACCACTAACCTAACACATCCTAGATCATACAGGCACGTGAAGGCCACACACACTACTGAGCCTCATTTTGATTTGTTTTAAGGACATTACATCAAAGTTGGATCAGCCTGTAGTGTGTTTCTCCACTTTAATTTTGAGTGTGACTCCAAATCCAGACCTACATGGGTTAATAAATTTGATTTCCATAGATAATTTTTGTGTGATTTTGTTGTCAGCACATTCAACTATGTAAAGAACAAAGTATTTAATAAGAATATTTCATTCATTCAGATCTAGGATGTGTTATTTTAGTGTTCCCTTTATTTTTTTGAGCAAAATATATATATATATATATATATATATATATATATATATATCTATATATATATATCTCCAATCATTCCCAATTCCTCTAGATTAGGAAATTTTGGGAAGATCCACTTAAGGGGGGTACTCACGGAGCGATATTCTAAGCAATCTGACTAGATTGCTTAGAATATCGGCAGGATCGCTCCGTGTGTAGCCCCCTCGGCGATAGCGATGCGCGGCCCCGCACATCGCTATCGCCGCTGCTAGATTGGCCTGCATGCAGGCCAATCTAGCGGGTCGCTCACTTCACCCGCTGGGTGAAGTGAGCGGCCCCCCCGTCTCCCCCCGCACGCTCAGCACAGATCGCGCTGTGCTGAGCGGCAGGAGAGATGTGTGCTGAGCGGTTCGCTCAGCACGCATCTCTCCTTGATCGGCCCGTGGGTACTGGGCTTAACAGTGGACCAATTGGTTTCACGCCTATCAAAGAATATTAGCTTCCGGTCCCAGGGATTACCTAAACAAAGGAGTCTTTAGCCCGTAGAATAGAAACCCTATAATATACAGCTACAGCAGTGGCCCTGCGACCTGTAAAGGTTGGATACTGGGATACAAATCCCATAGAACCTGAACTAGATCCAGGAACAATGGATCACTCTAGCAAATCAGCAAGCTATGTGTGAGACCTCTAGGAAGATAGCACTGGTTAACTCTCGAATGACAGGGTTGTCTTCGTCCATAGAGCCTTGTGGCTTCGTCAGTGGACAGCGGATACTGAGTCCAAATGAGAGGCAGAAAACCTTCCATATATAGGAGGTTTGTGTAGAATGAATCTAAATAAGTGATTCACAAGTTAACTGCTGGCAAATCCACTGCTTTCCCTTCAGCTCACCAGCTAGACAGCCTTATTCTAAGCCATCCTTCCATTGTTATGTTACAGCTCACAAGAGCACAATGTAAACCAGAGGTTCCCAAACGCGGTCCTCAAGGCACCCCAACAGTCCAGGATTTAGGTATATCCGTGGCTCAGCACAGATGGTTAAATCAAATTGACCAAGGTGCTAATTAAGTCACCTGTAGCCAAGCATGGATACATTTAAAACCAGGACCGTTGGGGTGCCTTGAGGACCGCGTTTGTGAACCTCTGCTGTAAACACAAGAACCTTAGTTCAAATCCCAAGCTAGTCCCATTAAGAAGCCTCAAATGTGGCCTGTAGCCCCAGAAGGCAGGGGACGGAAATCAGCTGTTACAGACAGCAGTATCAAAACCTACTGCAGCTCGCTCTACCTCTGTGCCTAGAGGATCTGTGTAGGAGCACACTTAAGACATTTTAGTTACATTTGAAATGCTCCTGCCAGGATGCCTAGGTTAAAACCCAAGGCTACAAAATACAGTACCGCCTCACAGGTTTTCACTTCAGGTTTACCAGTTTTCCTCGAAAGACAGGTAGCCCTACAGGAGGCCATACACAGAATCCTGCAGACAGGCAATTGCCTTCCAACTCGTCAAAGGAACGAGGAATTATATGCCAGACTGGTAGTTCAGAAACCAAATTATTCCGTCAGACCTTTCCTGATTGAAGTCCCTGAATCCATAAAGAGGGTCTTTAACTTCAACAAGAAATTTGCTAGGGCAGTCATCACATGACTGGAACAAGGGAGATCCGGGTATCCTTAGATATCAAGAATACCTACCTCCACATTCCAATATGACCATTCGCAAATGTTATGGCGGAAATCATCTAGCGTTCCTACAGTTTACAATATAAAAAGAACACTACCAAATTCCAGGCCTCACCCTTCGGTCCTTCATCAGCTTTGACGGTATTACAAAGGTCATAGAGCAGATGATGCTACAACTCCTATTTAAAAAAAAATATAGTATCTGGACGACTTCCTAATAAGGGCTCTATCCAGAAAACCGCTATTGCACAGCATCATTCTCACAAAAATGTCTACTAAGACATTACGTAGGAAGTCTCAATCTACAGAAGTCCCACTTACAGCATAGGACTTCAGTTTCTGTGTACGGTCCTGGAAAAAGTATCTCAGAGAGTTCTTCCTCTAGAAAACGCCACAGAAATTCAGACTTTAGTACGGTTAGTCCTGAAACCACACTTAGGGGGTAATTCAGAGTTGATTGCAGCAGCAAATTTGTTAGCAGTTGGGCAAAACCATGTGCACTGCAGCGGGGGCAGATGTAACATATGCAGAGAGACTGCTAACAAATTTGCTGCTGCGATCAACTCTGAATTACCCCCCTAAATCTCTATAAATATCTTGAAACTAAGGGCAATTTACAATAATGCCACAGCAGTGGTGTACATAAACCGCCAAGGCGGAACAGCAGCAATAAGAATAGTATCCAAGATACTTCTCTAGGCAGAAAGAGATGCCATGGCTATCCCAACCATCTTCATAACGGTAAGACAACTAGGAAGACACAACCTACACCCAGGGGAGCGGGGTCTTCATCCTCACGTCTTCCAACAGATAGTGTATCGGTGGGGATGCCCACAGATAGACATGATGGCTTCTCAAAAACAACAAGAGGCTTCAGTGTTCTTGTTCAAGAAGAAGAGATCCACGGGGACAGCTAACTATGCCTTGGAGTTATCAAACCGTATCTCTGTTCTCTCCTTTTCCTTTACTCATGAGAATAAAAGAGGGAGAAAGGTCAGGCAATTCTAATTCCCCCAGATTGGCCACGCAGAGCGTGGTACGCAGACCTCATCTCCCTGTTGGTAGAAGAGCCCTAGCCTCTGCTGCTTTGAGAAGATCTTCAGCAAGGCCTGTCCGTCTATCCAGACTTATAGCGGCTACATTACACGGCATGGTAATTGAAAGGGAGATCTTAGCCAGGAAAGCCATTCCAGGCGCAGTAATAACTATGCTGCAAGCCAGAAAGGTAGTCACATCATGAGTTAGGTCGTCTGTTATGGTTCCTACAGTCTGGTGTGGATATGGGGCTACGCCTAGGCTCGCTGAAAGTTCAAATTTCAGCCTTATCAATTTTTTTCCAAAAGCTACTGGCTATGCTTCCAAGAGTCCAGACATTCCTGAAGGGTGCATTACACATACAATCGCCTTTTGTACCACCTACTGCACCTTGGAATCTAAATCTGGTTTTAGATTTCCTACACTACATGTGGGAGGCACATATAGAAACCGTTGTAATTCCTACATCGTTCACCTGATTTGGATGTAAATACCCTCAAATTAAAGCGGAATGTCTGCAGTTAAAGCACATCTTGTTTGTTTCATTTCAAATCCATTGTGGTGGTGTATAGAGCCCAAAATATGAGAATTGTGTCGATGTCCCAATATTTATCGACCTGACTGTATGTATATGGCTATATATGTAGATATATTTACATTTAGTAGATATTATCTCATCTGTTTTCTTCCTCTGAAAGTATGTTCCATCTTCTTCGGGCACAGTTTTCTAGACTGAGCTGTGGGAGGGGGTGTAGAGGGGAGGAGCCAGCACACAGGATGTTGACGTTTTAAAGTGCACCGGTTCCTCTGTAACCTATCTATACCCCACCGTACTAAATTATCACCCCAGTATCCCCTATGGACTACGAGAAAAGGATTTACTGGTAGGTATTTCAAATCTTATTTTTTCAACTTTTTCCATACTTTACCATCCAAGTGGAATACGATTGGGAATAGTAGCCTGTACCGAGGATACACATCGCACTATTTTGGCTTTTACATGGTTTAACATACAAAATGACAAAAAATAAAATAAAAACACCTATGACAACCATTTTTGTGTCAACCTTTTTCACCATGTCGACTTTTTCAGATGACGACCAATTGACCCTGTCGACTTCTCTGTAACCAACCAGTCTTGCCAATAGATGGTAGAAGAGCAAATATCGTGTAGCATATAGTGTAAGATATTAAAATCCTTTTTTAAACAAAATTAAATGCATATTAGGAGACACTGGAATGTTGAGGGTGTATAGGCTCACCCTGGTGTTTGGCCATATAAAGAAATAGTTAAATTCCTCCCCCTCTGTATGACTGAATTTAAATTAAGCGACTACAGGAGACGCATGTAGTTACACTGTGCTGTCTATGCCGGAGTTACATTTAAGTCACTTCAATTTCTATTGCCAGAGTGATCAGTGGCTCTCATAGGGTGGAATTCAAATGTTAACATGCCAGCGGCCACCAGATGGTGCCTAAACGGAGCTATTCAGTATTAGCTCGTTTCAGGCTTCGATGGCTGCTGGTGTCTGCATTTCAGCTTGCACCCCCTGGGGGTGGCAAGCTGAAATGTACGAAAAGTGACCGAAACAGCCCCTTTTCGCGATTGTGCCCAGCACTTTGGTCGGGTTTCGCTGCTTTGTTCCTGGACTTCCCTCTTAATTTATGATTGCCATCACCTGTGTTGAACTAGTTAATAAATAAGAAAGGTATTTCACTACAGGTGATGGCAATCACAAATTAAAAGGAAAGTCCAGGAACAGAGCTGTCCCAATAAAGGCAGTGGATACAGTTTGTGCTGCTTGGTTGCGACCCGGCGGTGCTACTGCACATGCCTGGACTAAGAAGTGAAGGGATCTAAGTGCATCTCATTGCATTACAGGATATCTTTTGTTCGCAACTGGAGTCCAGCTCTGACAACAGAAAATTGATAGACTGCGCTATGCAAGCGATACCTATGTTTGGACCTTAATAAGTCATTCCGTTACTTATAATCACATTAATCATGTAAGCTGATGAGGTGCAGTGTTATACTTTCTATCGGGGCGATCCCCCCCCCCCCCCCCCACACACACACACACACACACACACAATCCATCACTACGTCAAGTGAACCAGTCAGTCACTACTGCTTCCTCCGCTACTATGAACCTCATGCTGTTGCTGCCACTAGGCAGAAAGACAAGGCACAGGATGGTGCACCAGAGTGTAGTATTTAAAGCCACCCACACACCTCTGTACAACTTCAACCGGGCATTCTGAAGTTGCTAATTCCTCCTCAGGGTAGTCTTCAGTCAGGATGATACAGTGCCCATACATGAAAAGGATTTCTTAGGATTTCCATTAATAATACGTTAGGATAAATAGAATAACCTGTGATTTTGAATGTCCCATTATTTTATAATCCCAAGTAGGTGTGTGTGTATATATATATATATATATATATATATATATATATATATATATATGCAGTATCTGGATGATCCGGCACTCCTAATAATCTCCAACCGCCTGTGTGCCCTTGTCCAAAAATAAATACATGGTGGAGTCAGAACAAACAAATGTTCAAGACGGACACGGCACTCCAGGACTCAGTATAAATGAATTTTAATGTCCCAGCTGGGACATTAAAATTCATTTATACTGAGTCCTGGAGTGCCGTGTCCGTCTTGAACATTTGTTTGTTCTGACTCCACCATATATATATATATATATATATATATACACACACACACACACACACACATATACAGAGAACCCTGCACTCTCCTTAGCTTCATTTACCTTAATACTTTAGTATATATCTGAATTCAATAAACAATGGGGTTTTGGTTTAGGAATTGTACAATGCATGTAAGCTTGCGGCCCACTGCACGGGACCCCATTTCACCGCAAGTCCTACTCTATCACATAAACTTTCACATAGATTTTTTAGGGACCTGGCTACTGCTGTCTCAGGGGAAAATGTGCTTACCTGGTTTAGAGCTCACCTGCCACACTTATGGCTTTTAAAAGGTAGGCCCTCATTCCGAGTTGTTTGCTCGTTTTTTTTCATCGCATCGCAGTGAAAATCCGCTTAGTACGCATGCGCAAAGTTCGCACTGCGACTGCGCCAAGTAACTTTACTATGAAGAAAGTATTTTTACTCACGGCTTTTTCTTCGCTCCGGCGATCGTAATGTGATTGACAGGAAATGGGTGTTACTGGGCGGAATCACGGCGTTTCAGGGGCGTGTGGCTGAAAACGCTACCGTTTCCGGAAAAAACGCAGGAGTGGCCGGAGAAACGGTGGGAGTGCCTGGGCGAACGCTGGGTGTGTTTGTGACGTCAACCAGGAACGACAAGCACTGAAATGATCGCACAGGCAGAGTAAGTCTGGAGCTACTCAGAAACTGCTAAGTAGTTAGTAATCGCAATATTGCGAATACATCGGTCGCAATTTTAAGAAGCTAAGATTCACTCCCAGTAGGCGGCGGCTTAGCGTGTGTAACTCTGCTAAATTCGCCTTGCGACCGATCAACTCGGAATGAGGGCCGTAAGACGGTGCTAAGGAGAGTGCAGGGTTCTCTGTTTATGTATATTTGAGTTAGGTGGTCACAGCCCACCGCACCCCAACCTAGGGGTAATGAGTACGTGAGTGCACTACTCTCCTGGGAATGGCGAGTGCAGTGGATCCCTGTATAAGTGTGTGTGTGTGTGTATATATATATATACACACACATAGTATACTGTGTGTGTGTGTATATATATATATATATATATATATATATAAATACACATAAACATACATACACACACACACTAGTTAAAAGCCTGTCAAAATGACACACCAGAGATGGATTATAGGGGGCTGTCGCTACTCACATAGGAGGCTGTAACATCTCCCTGCAGTATCACTTTCAGCGGTGAGTCATTTGGTCTATGTGGCGGCCTACATAACAGTTGAGCAGCATTAGTCTTGTATTATATAGGAGATTATATATATATATATATATATATATAATATGCGCCACCACCACCTTATCTGATAGCTAGCAGCGAATTTAAGCCTTTTACTGGTTGGTTTTTTTTCTCTTACGTCCTAGAGTATGCTGGGGTTCCATTTAGTACCATGGGGTATAGACGGGTCCCTTGGGAGCCATGGGCACTTTAAGAGTTTAATAGTGTGGGCTGGCTCCTTCCTCTATGACCCTCCTACTAAACTCAGTTTAGAAAATGTGCCCGGAGGAGCCGGTCACAGCTAGGGGAGCTCCTAGGAGTTTCTCTGGTTTTATTGTTTTTCTAAGAGTGTTAGGTACAGGGATGCTGCTGGCATCAGCCTTCCTGATTCGTGGGACTTAGCGGGGGAGTAGGAACCAACTCTAGAAGTTAATAGTTCTCTATCTCCGCTGACAGGACACTGAGCTCCTGAGGGTGCTGATCGCAAGCCCACGAGGCGACCGCTCACTCCCGCAGCACCCCCTAACTGAGCCAGAAGATAGAGTGGGGAGTATGACGCCGGTGTCCCGGGAAGCGGGTCGCCGGCGGGAATGGCGGCACAAGGGTAGTAGCGCAGCTCTGACAGGCTGCGCTCCAGAGGACTCAGACGCACTCTGTGCGTGGCGCTGTGGGGCGTTCTGGGCCAATGCAAATACTATACACTGGTCACATATAGCTAACGGGCTAATCCCGCTGTTAGCTGAAAAATTACCTCAGGCCAGTATAATACAATAGTGCGGGAAGACGCGCCATTACAGGGGGAGGGACTTCTCCTCAGAGCGAATCCAGCACTCACCAGCGCCATTTTCTCCCTGCAGATCATCGGACAGAGACGCTGACAGGGAGTGCTGCCCTCCACATAACTCCAGCTATCCTCTGCGGCACCAGGGTGTTATAGATGGGGGGGGGGGGGGGGGGGGGGGGGGGAGTGTGATTATTAGCACTGTTTATCCTATTAAGGTTACTCAGTCAGCGCCGGCAGTTTAGTATATTATCTGCCTACTGGGGCGCTGTGTGGCTGGCTCCTTATACTCTGTGACTCTGAAGGTACTCTGGGGGAAACTGTGTCTGACATTTTCCTGTGTGTGGTTGTATCTCTCAAATTAACATGTCTAGGGACTCTGTATCTTGTGCTGCAGAGTGTGTATATTCTCCTGATGAGTTTATTCCATGTACTCAGGACTGCCATTTACCTTCTGAGTCCGAACCCCCATGGGTGGATTCTATAAGGGGAATTATATCCCAGATTTCATCTAGGATATAACATAAATAGAATGTAATGCAGGTTTTACAACAATCTGTAGCGGTTTTGCAGTGCTCAGCTCTCACTACCTCATCTAAGGCCCTGCTACATACCCTAAGAAGCGTGCTCTGGCCCAGATAATGCAGGCTGACACGGACAGTGACTCTGATACAGGGGACGGTGATGGGGATATGCAGGGGGGAGATGCATCCCTTGCTAAGGGGGTACAACTCATGATTGAGGCCATTAGGGACATTTTACACATTACTGAAAAGGTACCTGAGCAGGTAGAGGAGGCTTACTTTACAGACATTAAGAAATCCTCCCTTACTTTTCCCGCTTCTAAGGAATTAAACGCCTTGTTTGAAAAATCCTGGGAGAACCCAGAGAATAAATTCCAGATCCCAAAAAGGGTTCTCATTGCTTTTCCCTTCCCTGAAGAGGACAGGAAAAAGTGGGAAAACCCGCCTATAGTAGACGCTTCTGCATCTATGTTGTCTAAAAAGGTGGTTTTACCTGTCCCTGGTTCAACCGCTTTGAAAGAGCCGACTGACCACAAGATTGAGACCACGCTCAAATCACTATACACAGCTACAGGCGTGGCTTTAAGGCCCACTATTGCTTGTGCGTGGATTTCTAAAGCCATAGTAAAGTGGTCAGGCACATTACTAGAGGAATTAGATACTATGGATAGGAGTGACATTGATTTTATTTTTACGTCACATACAGGATTCTACAGGCTTCATGGTGGAGGCCATGAAGGACCTTGGCCACCTTAACGCAAGGGCTTCTTCCATGGCTGTCTCGGCAAGCAGAGGACTCTGGCTGCGCCAATGGTCTGCGGATGCAGAATCCAAGAAAAGTGTGGAGAACCTACCCTTCACAGGTCAGGCTCTGGGGATGCGTTAGACGCGTGGATCTCCACGGCAACTGCGGGTAAGTCAACTTTCCTTCCCTCAGCAGCGCCACCGGCTAGGAAATCTTATCCTACGTCTGCGATGCAGTCCTTTTGGACTGCAAAAGTTAAGAAGTCCAAACCCCCTCCCACTTTCTTTAGAGGTGGTCGGGGAAAATCTAGAAAACCTGCACCAACAGGTTCCCAGGAGCAGAAGCCAGGTTCTGCTTCCTCAAAATCTTCAGCATGACGGTGGACCTCCCAGCCTGGGGATCGGGCAGGTGGAAGCGAGACTAAGAGATTTCAGTCACATCTGGGCATCATCATGCCTAGACCCCTATGCACAAGACATTGTTACCCAGGGGTACAGACTGGAGCTTCAAGAACTCCCACCTCACAGATTCTTCAAATCAGGCTTACCAGCTTCGCTGACAGAAAGTGCTATCCTACAGGAAGCCATTCGAAAATTGGTACAAACAAATGTCATTGTTCCAGTTCCACCTCACCTACAAAACAAGGGTTATTACTCAAACCTTTTTGTGGTACCGAAACCGGACGGTTCGGTAAGGCCTATATTAAACCTAAAGTCATTGAACCCCTACTTGAGGGAATTCAAATTCAAGATGGAGTCTCTGAGAGCGGTGATCTCCGGTCTGGAGGAAGGGGTATTCTTGGTATCCCTGGATATCAAGGATGCGTAACTTCACGTTCCGATCTGGCCGCCTCACCAGGCTTATCTGAGATTTGCGCTGCTAGACTGTCCCTATCAGTTCCAGGCGCTGCCATTTGGCCTCTCCACAGCACCGAGGGTGTTCACCAAGGTCATGGCAGAGATGATGCTACTTCTCCGCAAGCAAGGAGTGAACATTATTCCATATCTGGACGATCTGCTGATAAAGGCATCTTCCAGGGAGAAGCTGTTACAGAGCATTGCTCTCTCACCTCGACTACTCCAGGATCACGGCTGGATCCTGAACCTTCCAAAGTTGCATTTGGAACCGACAAGGAGACTGTCCTTCCTGGGGATGATCCTCGATACGGAGGTGCAGAGGGTGTTTCTACCGGTGGAGAAAGCGGTGATCCAATCGATGGTCTGGGATGACCTGAAGCCTTCCCGGGTATCGGTCCATCAGTGCATTCGCCTTCTGGGGAAGATGGTTGCCTCCTACGAGGCTCTACAGTACGGAAGATTTCATGCTTGGTCCTTCCAACTGGATGTCCTGGACAAATGGTCGGGATCTCATCTTCACATGCACCTGTCGCCGAAAGCCAGAATTTCACTCCTCTGGTGGCTGCAAACTTCTCACCTTCTCGAGGGCCGAAGGTTTGGGATTCAGAATTGGATCCTTCTAACCACGGATGCAAGTCTCAGAGGTTGGCGGGCAGTCACCCAAGGTGAAAACTTCCAAGGAAAGTGGTCAAGTCTGGAATCCATCCTTCCGATAAACATTCTGGAGCTAAGGGCCGTGTACAATGGCCTTCTACAAGAGGTACATCTTCTACAAGATCAGGCCATTCAGGTTCAGTCAGACAATGTAACGACCGTGTCCTACATAAACCGACGGGACGGAACGAAGAGCAGAGCCGCAATGTCAGAGGTAACAGGAATCCTCCTCTGGGCAGAAAGGCACGAGGTGGCGGTGTCAGCGATCTTCATTCCGGGAGTGGACAACTGGGAAGCAGACTTCCTCAGCAGACACGATCTCCATCCAGGAGAATGGGGCCTCCACCCGGAGGTGTTCGAGGAGGTAACAAGTCATTAGGGTGTACCTCAAATAGACCTGATGGCCTCCCACCTCAACAAGAAGCTTCGGAGGTACTGTTCCAGGTCGAGAGACCCACAGGCCCTGGTAACTCTGTGGGTGTTCAAGTCAGTGTATGTGTTCCCTCCACTTCCGCTCATCCCAAGGATTCTCAAACTAATAAAAAGAACAAGAGTTCAGGCGATCCTCATTGCTCTGGACTGGCCAAGAAGGGCTTGGTATGCGGATCTTCTGGAATTACTGCTGGAGGATCCAAAGCCTCTTCCTCTTCGAGAGGACCTTCTGCAACAGGGGCCGTTCGCTTATCAAGACTTACCGCGGCTACGTTTGACGGCATGGAGGTTGAACGCCTGATTTTAGCTCGGAAGGGAATTCCCAAAAAAGTAATTCCTACCCTGATACATCAGATTTGGAAAAAGTATGTGTCTTGGTGTGAATCCAAGAAGTTTCCTACGGTGGAGTTTCAACTAAGACGGTTTCTCCTCTTTCTGCAAGCCGGTGTGGATGTGAGCCTACGCTTGGGCTCCATAAAGGTCCAGATTTCGGCCTTGTCCATTTTCTTCCAGAAACAATTGGCTGCTCTCCCTGAGGTTCAGACTTTCTTGAAAGGGGTTCTACACATCCAACCACTGTTTGTGCCGCCTACGGCACCGTGGGACCTTAGTGTGGTGTTGCAGTTCCTGCAATCGGATTGGTTCGAGCCTTTACAGGAGGTTGAAGTCAAGTTTCTTACTTGGAAGGCTGTCACACTGTTGGCATTGGCATCTGCTAGGCGTGTGTCAGAATTGGGGGCCTTGTCCTACAAGAGCCCCTACTTGATTTTCCATGAAGATAGGGCTGAGCTCAGAACGCGTCAGCAATTTCTTCCAAAGGTTGTGTCTGCTTTTCATAACAACAAGCCTATTGTGGTTGTAGTGGCTAATGACTCCTCAATTACCTCAAAGTCCTTGGATGTTGTGAGGGCTTTCAAGATTTATGTGAAGAGAGCTTCTTGTCACAGGAAGTCGGACGCTCTGTTTGTCCTTTATGCTCCCAACAAGGTTGGGTGTCCTGCTTCTAAGCAGATGATTTCTCGCTGGATCAGGTTTACTATCCAGCATGCTTATTCTACGGCAGGCCTGCCGTGTCCAAATTCTGTTAAGGCCCACTCTACACGTAAAGTGGGTTCTTCCTGGGCGGCTGCCCGGGGTGTCTTGGCCTTGCAGCTTTGCCGGGCAGCTACTTGGTCAGGGTTGAACACGTTTGCTAAGTTCTACAAGTTCGATACTTTGGCCTCTGAGGACCTAAAGTTTGGTCAATCTGTTCTGCAGGAGCCTCCGCGCTCTCCCTCCCGTACTGGAAGCTTTGGTACATCCCCATGGTACTAAATGGAACCCCAGCATCCTCTAGGACGTAAGAGAAAATAGGATTTTAATTACCTACCGGTAAATCCTTTTCTCGCCGTCCGTAGAGGATGCTGGGTGCCCGCCCACGTTGTTCCTGCATTGTTACTTGGTTAAGTACTGTTGTTCAGCCATTGCTGAATCGTTTCAAGTTGGTTAGCTTGGCTTTCCTTTTGTTATGTGTGAGCTGGTGTGAATCTCACCACTATCTGTGTATTTCCTTCTCTCGAAGTATGTCCGTCTCCTCGGGCACAGTTTCTAGACTGAGTCTGATAGGAGGGGCATAGAGGGAGGAGCCAGCCCACACTATTAAACTCTTAAAGTGCCCATGGCTCCCAAGGGACCCGTCTATACCCCATGGTACTAAATGGAACCCCAGCATCCTCTACGGACTACGAGAAAAGGATTTACCGGTAGGTAATTAAAATCCTATTTTAATGTGAGTAAAGTTTTAATTCACAGTTGCCAAAGAGAAATATATTGTGCTTTTTGAGTTGCTGTCTGCACAGTGGTAACTGTTAATGACTCACATTGCAGGGATCATAAATGGATTCCATTGAGGCCTCTATATGTGTGGAGTTTGTATGTTCTCCAACGGTTTCTGTGGGTTTCCTTTTGGTGCTCTGGCTTTCCTCTCACAGCCAGACAAATGTGTTTTCTATTCTGTGTCTGTGTGTGTTAGGAAATTTATATTGTACGCTGAAATGGGTCGGGATCTGATAATACAGTGACAATAAGGTCACAGGGTAGTTACATCTGTGTTCTGTCACTTACCACCTTACAGGTCTTGTGCCTGAGATGGACTGATAATGCTGCAGGATTTGTCATTGGATCAGTGACTTATACTAAAATCTGTGATATGCACCTTACCTGAAATCCACGTAAATCTTGTTGATCCTACATACTGTACAGACCGGATAATTGTCTCATGTACTAAATCTCCCATTCTAGACACAGTGTTGTATAAAGTAGCAGCCACTGTTCAAATTGCAGTATCTTGCAACACACACACACACATATATATATATATATATGACCTCATGATGCTTAATATTGAAAATTAAAACAATGCAAACACTGAGATATAAGAAATAATGCTTATCTTAGTTCCTTGTAACTCTAGGTGATTCTTAGGGTAGTCATAGGAAGCTTTCTCACGGATCCAGTATGAAAAGCATAACAATAGTGTGTATTGCTTAAAAACGTACACACAGTATAAATAAGTGCTGGTTAAGGTGCAGTTACACATCTTGGCAGGGACGGTGCAAGGTCTCTCTGCACCCTAGGCAAAGCTTCAGCCTAGCACCCCCGTCATCGCATGCCCGGACCGCCCACTTTACTCGCTAAGTGGGCGGCCGGGCAGGGGGGGGGGACCCCTGAAATCGGGAGACTTGCCAGCTCTTCCGGGGGGCCGGGAGGGTCACCCGATTTTCGGGAGCCTCCCGGCCATTCCGGGAGAGTAGGCAAGTCTGCCACAAATCCCCCTTCCCCACCACCACCACCTTCTGGAGGGGAGATACAGGTGGCAACTAGGTGGGCTTGGGTGAATTGCATCATTATACATATACAGAGAAAAGGGACAACACTCAAATTTCTAAAGTGCAACAGTATTTTGAACGCTGACATCCTGTCTGCCGGGATGCCAACTACATCCCTTTAATTGTATGTGTATACACACATATATATATCGCAGGGACATACATATATTTGTATGCTCCTTATTGTGTTCCATCCCCCATCTGTAAGTTCATTACTGAACCCCCCCCCCCCCCTCCCTCCATTTGTACTGTATTGTGCCCCAGTATCTTATTTTTGTCATTATGCTGTTACAAGTGCTATCCACCCACCAGGCTGTAAGATCTGTACTGTCTGTGGTCCCATGGAAACCCCCACAGGTTACTTACCTTAAGTTGTTTTCTTGCTTTTCACTTGTCATTAGCAGGATTCCTCATACAGACGGCGGCAGCATTACGGTGAAGCAGACATGTAGTCAGGTGCTGCTTGCTGCTGGAGAGCCGGGATACAGGGCTCTAGAGGAGATGCATATGAGGGATGGCCATGGGGGCAACCCTCGGTAGCCATCGTTGCATATGCCTCCTATATGCCTTAACATGACTTGATGTTACATATGTCAGCACGAAGGATGTGCTGGGGCGCTACGTGATACAGCCTGATAGTGGTGGCTGCACCTGATTAGACCGACAGCAGTGGTCAGCTCAGTGTAAAAGGAGGAGGTTGCAAATAGAGACATCCTTCATTTCTCTTACGTCCTAGAGGATGCTGGGGTCCACATTAGTACCATGGGGTATAGACGGGTCCACCAGGAGCCATTGGCACTTTAAGAGTTTGAGAGTGTGGGATGGCTCCTCCCTCTATGCCCCTCCTACCAGACTCAGTTTAAAAAATGTGCCTGGAGGAGCCGGTCACAGCTAGGGGAGCTCTACTGAGCTTTTCTAGTTAAAGTTAGTTTAGAGTTTATTATTTTACAGGAGGCTGTTGGCAACAGCCTGCCTGCAGCGAGGGACTAAGGGGGGGAGCAGTGTCCGCCCTGCGGGGTCTGAGCCACTGTCTCCGCTGACTGGACACTGAGCTCCAGAGGGGTCGGATCGTTCTCCGCCACAGGGGACCACTCGCCCTAGCAGCATGCCGCCAACCCCTTACAGAGCTGAAGAGTGGTAAGTGAGATACCGACCCCCCTAGCAAGCGGGGGGCCGGTGTGAAGATGGCAGCAACGGGGAGGGATACAGAGGTGCCCTGCATCTTGGGTTCAAGTAGGAACACTGGGACAGATGTACAGTATTAAGCCTGGAGAAGTGATAAAGCAGTGATAAGTGCAAGGTGATAACGCACCAGCTAATCAGCTCCAATATGTACATTGACAGGTGCTGATTGGCTGGTGCGTTATCACCTTGCACTTATCACTGCTTTATCACTTCTCCAGGCTTAATACATCTGCCCCAATATCCACACCCTCATACATACTGTATACGTATTTTTTTTAGGTTGGAGAAACACCTTTCATTAACAAAAATAATATATAGGAAACAAATGTACAAGAATAAAAATATATGCGCTTACCTGTCCAACGGGAGGTACAGAGAGAGACTGACCAACGCGTTTCATCTGTTGTACAGACTTCACAATGGGGATAGCCCTGAGTGGGACACTAGAGGTATTTGTAGCAAACGTAATCAAAAAATTATCAAATTGCATTGACCTCACTTCTGGTGACATCATATATATATTAATCTTGGACATTTTCTACCTTTTCCAGCACTTATTCATAATGTATACATGGTTTTAAGCAATACACACTTAGATTTTTCTTATTTCCTACTGGGTTTGTGAGAGCTTCCTATGAATGCCCGAAGAATCACCTTGAGTTACAAGGAACTAAGATAAGCATTTATTTTTTATACATTTTTTTACATATCGCAGTTTTTGCATTGTTTTACATATCACAGTTTTTGCATTGTTTTACATATCACTAATGACTACTATCAGGCGCAAAACTCCCTAATAATCGATAGATAACATTGGCCTGTTCGTTTTCTGCTACAAAAACCGGGGGTTGGCTACGAGATCCCAGTGGATCCCGATAAGTATTTAATCCTACCCTTAACCCACCCATCCCGCAGTCTAACCCTTACTGCCCCCCTTCCTGTAGCCTAACCTCCCCTACCCCCACAGCCTATCCCTAACCTACCCCACCCCCGTATCTTACTCCAAACCTGCCCCCCCAGCCTAATCCCCTGTATTTACTGGCAGGATCCTGACCGCATCCCAGAACCGGGACCAGCTAGTGTAAACTTATATAAATGAGTAACTACCCGGAATTGCTTTGAAATTCTAGTTTGCTTCCCTCTATGAACCTTTTCTCGTAGGTATTGGACTTTGGGTTGTGTTAGTCAGGAGTGATATAAAGTCTCTATATTAGATGATGGCTAATCCTGAAATTCAAGTTGCTTCTTAAGCATTACGAATCCTCTCTCTAGATAGCATGAAGCAGACATTAATGTAAGACACACAGGTGTTCACAGCCAGTGAGCAGTACTACGCCAGTGCAAAAGTATATACACAGAAGCCTATGTACTAAGCCGTGAAGAGAGATAAAGCACCAACCAACCAGCTCCTAACTGCCATGTTACAGGCTGTGTTTGAAAAATGACCGTTAGGAGCTGGTTGGTTGGGACTTTATCTCTCTGCATTTTATCTTTCTCCAATGCTTAGTACATCTCCCCCATAGAACTGGTAGGGGGAGGAGTGCAACCGACCGGCTTCTAGATAACATTTATCAGTACATTCTATAAACTGACAGGTAGAACTGATTGGTTGCAACTTGCTATGGGCAACGCCTCACCTTGCCCACGTCTCCACTCTTTAGAAGGGTTGACACACATCCCCCATTATTCCATACTAATCATGTTTCAGTTTGAAACAAAACTCTGTGCTTTAATCCTCACCCAGTTGGGTGTATTTACTAACACGCAGCATTCACTAATGTACTAAGACGACGCAAAGCAGAGACTGGTCCTAATATGAAAGTCAACACTGACAGTGTAAGGCTCTGTGGTGGGGCAGTGCTGTAACAGGGGAACTGTGCTGGCCCCGCCCCCAAGCACATGATGTCACGTAGAGAGGGTGGAGCAGCTACCTCCGGGAAGTACAGCACTGCCGGGATCATCTTCAGGACACTCTGGCGCCACTGCAGCAGGGATATGGGCAGTTGCAGGCACCCTGCTAGCCAGATACAGGGACTGCGGGAAAGTGATGGTGCCACCCTTAGGGTTCTGCGCCCTGGGCTACCCCTATTAACTTGGCACACCCCTAGTTGCAGTTCTCTTTTTCTCTGGACCAAATAGACAGGTCAATAGAGGGTTGTCCGTGCATTTAGAAGATAACCACACACACACAAGCTGACACAATAGGATCCGATCATTCCTGGGTGCCATTCCTGTGTCAAAGTCGGAAAAATATCATGCTACACGTTGCCATATATTCACCTCATGCACTTGCCCGCTGCACGTGCACATTCTCTCCCGTGCGTGCGGATACTCGCAGCTGCGTGATGGCGCCTCCTCGGCCATGCGCTTGAGCGCGTGGTATGTGCATTTACGGTAGAGTTTGTGTGTGTCTAGCGGGCGACTCAATCGTTAAATAATAAAACCAAATAGTATGTTTTATAGATAATGTTCCCCTTAATAATGACTGTAAGTTTGTTTAATGTAACTGGTCGCTGGACAGAGAAATTCCTCTTTGCATGATACGAAGGGTCAGACAGGGTTTGAGCAGTGGTGTTTGGTACCTAACTAAAGAACATTTTATTAGAAACAATCCGGTGCTGGTTAGGTAAAGATTAATCGCTCCTGCGTATAGTTATGTCTATTAGTAGTTTCTGGACATTTACTATATTTGCGGTTCATTATCCATGCGGCGGGAATTCTGAGATTCTCTCCCACCTGAGCAGTTTGATATAGTCACAGCCCACCTGTTCAAACTAACCTATGACCTTTTGTTATGATGCGAGGAGACATTCCTGTGTCCAATGAACAATGAGATTGTAGGTCCCTTTGTAGTATACTGTACGCAGTGTATATAAGGACAGCCAGCCTGGCCAGCTCAGTCTTCTCTCCACAAACGGTTTTCATCTTGACTAACTCGGAGCTGGTACCAGGACTGCGCAGCGATCATTCCCCAGTGTGTGTAAGTTATTCTCTGTGACCATTCTAAATCTCTGTATTTTGCCATATTCTCTCTCTCTGTTATTGTATAAGATTGTGACGCTATTGTATATTTATGTGGTTATTCTGCTTAGATATTGATGTTAGCCTGTAGTGTATGAACTGTTAACTGTTTTTTTAAATTTTACATAGCTAGATATTGTTAGTAAAGGTGTTGGAACCTTAGCAAGGTATTGTGTGTTTATTACATTGCTGAGAGTATTCAGAGCGTCTCAATCGCTCAAGAGGCTTTCATACAATAGAGGTTAATTAGCATTGCATTGTGCTCACATTACAAAACCAAGGTTTACAGTATAGGCTCAGCCTTTCATGGAGTTGCATACAAGGTTTACTGAGTGTCATCCCGTGAGCGTCTGCGCCGCTCGTGTTCCCTTCGTGGTCACGAGCGTACGCTACGCTAGTAGCGTAGCATTACGGTAGTCGGCCGCCTATAGCGTGCTCGTCACCAAGCGTTAAGCTGTGAGCGAGCGTGTCGCATGTGCGTATCGACCACGGATAAGCGTCTGCTACGCTAAGTGCGTACCCTTACGGTACTCCATACGCCAATTGCGTACTGAGTCTCTTACCCATTTTATAGTGAATGTTATAAGATAAATAGTTAGCTTTATCAATTGGCGGCTCGTTCGTCCTCCACATATCCGCACTAGCGAACACAGACTTTATCTGTCAGCAAGGGCGGGAAGGCAGTATCCCTTCGTATCGGGATACAGTAGTGCTGGCTAGATAAGCGTCTGTTTCGCTACGCTGTAGGAGTGCTGGTGGAATCCGGAACCGGAAGGTAAGAACAGTACGCTATTGTCTTTTAAAACTGTTTATTTCTGTTTTGCGTACGCACACACGCACGCATGCACACACCTGTATTTCTTTTTCCATTTGTGTATTTTCACACCTCACTTTCCTGTTTGCCATTTCACAATTGATAACGTGCTGAGAAAGATTTGTTGCTATTGGTAGTTAAAAGTAATATTAATACGTTAAGGAGTAATTTGTAAAACACACGCACGGCTTGCCTAAGATACAAGGAAGTTCTGTGTGGTGTTCAGTAAATGATTACAGTTAAAGATCATCTACATTGATATAAACGTGTTAATTATATTTCTGTGGATATACCTGGCTTGCGTACATGTGTCTCTAACAAAGGGCGGAACTAGCGTACGCGACGCAAGGGCCGACGCACGGAGCGTATATTACGCAACGGAGCGTCTGGGTACGCCCACATGATACAAATCACACGATAGTATTGTTTTAGTTAGGCGATAAGGAGGCAACGCGATAATAGCGCAAATCAATCTCAGTGTCCAAAATTTTAAGCTAACAGATCCTTCTCTAGTTGCAACTCCTCGGGATTAGCCTGCGATACTGAATGAAAGGGATTTCTGCGCAGAAACGAAAGTAAAGAGTATATGAGGTGAAAGAGTGTGTATATATATATAAGTTTCTAAATTTTGGGGTTGAACCACAGGAAATCATCGAGTTCTCGTGAGGTACATACGTGTAAGTGACGGCACGGTGGCTTGGGAGGCATCCCTTGTTAAACATTTAAAATAAGAGCAATAGAGTATAGCAGACCAGGAGGTCTACTGTAGCACAGACCAGGAGGTCCAGACAGACCAGGAGGTCTAGGTATAGCAGACTAGGAAGTCCGCTATAGATAAAGAGATAAAAAAGCACAACACCAGGAAGGGTTGGTGCGGTACCCATATAGGCCATTAAGCTCTGGCTGAAGGAATTCGCAGCCACAATTTTCGATTCCACTGGTCACTCCGCACATAAGATTAGTTGCTTATGTGCAGAACGATTGTACCGCACGTAATTGTGTGCATTAGTTAGTAACTTGACCTAGTACCATTTGCGTACGCTAGAGGGGTCATAAACGCTATTTGTACATTCTAACGTGATTTGTGTAATTTTTTTTATTTTAAGGGAGGTTCGCTGGTCACTCGGAAATTCTCTAACAACCAATAGTTACTGGGAAGGGTTAAGTGCTCTTCGGATCACACCCACATGTTCCAGTAAATAGAGGTTCAGGTCACAGGGGCCCTAGGTTGAGTACGCCAGCGCTAAGGCAGTGTGTGGGCGTATTGGTCGACGTGGGCGAGTGAGTGGAGGTACTCGGTAAACTTCCGCCGCCGGCCTACCCCGGACATCTTGGTTTTTGTAAGGGTTCACTGAAGACCCTGATTTGAAGGTCAGAGGTAGTGAAAGCAACACCTGCAAAGATGGGGGCCAGTTGTTCAGGTAGGGGGCGATCAACCTCGGTTCGGGTTGACTTAGTAAACCGACCAATCGGGTCGGCAAGGTATGTCATTTGTGAGAAATACGGTTCACACACAGAGGTTTTGTGCGATGAATGGGAAAGAATGACCGTGCATGATGGGGAAAAGTTCCCACGGGTAGGCAGTTTTAGTCCCGATGTGTTACAAAATCTAAGGAGAAGGATATGTCTCATTAAATCTGCAAAGAGACGGATCAAACATTATGATTATTTACAGTTATGGCAACAGGAAGGTGAAATGCAAAGAGGATTGGCTCAAGCGGCTGGATCTAACCCTATCAGTAAACTGATAGCCACCGCTCCCCCACCACCATACATAACGGGAGAGAAGGTGGTTACAGAGAATGGCACACTGGTGAATGATAAAACATGCACTTAGTAACTGTATAAATGTTAAGAATAATGTAACCAAGATTGTTGATGCTAATATTAACCCGTGCAAGCTGTACCCTGTTTTAAACTTTCCCCAGGATTGTGACCAAGAGGATGAGCCAACAACAATATCGGCACTCTCTCTAGCAGCCACCATAGCAAAAACAACAGTGGGCACGTCCCAACCAGTAAGAGCAGTATCAAAGGCCCCTAGTGGAGGGACAGGTGAGGTCGTATCAACTGGTAAGTACGGCACTATACACTATGCTGAAACCATTACACCACATGTTGTACAATCTACTCAGAATGATGTTATTGAACTTAATCCCGTTAGGGTAATTTGCAGTGCCAAATAAGAAAACTGACACTTCAGGACTCACTCCTGTCAGACACATCGCCATGCACTGCCCCTTTTCCCGAATGGAATTAAGATCAATGGTGTCTGAATTCCCTGATCCTAGGAAAGATCTAGTTGCAAGCCAGAAATACATTAGAGAGCTAGGAAATACTGTGGAGCCCAATAACAAAGACTGGCAGATATTGCTGAGGGCATGTTTACCCTCCAATGTCGACTCAGCGAGATTTATAGCTGACTGTAAATTAGATGAAGAGGTACCCCCTACGGACGTGTACAACCAAGATAATGTAAAGAGAATAAATTTACAGTTAAAAGAGTAGTTTCCAGCTGTTGCCAAATGGAATAAAATTTTCTCCATCAAACAAAAAGAGGGAGAAACAGCTGCTGATTATTTTCATTGGGCACTACAGGAAATGGCTAAGTATACAGGCATAGAAGACATTAAGACAAATGTAAATCATAGAGAAGTAGCAGTATCTGTGTTAATGGATGGTTTAAAGGAAGTATTGAGGACGAGGGTACAGACCACCCAACCATGTTGGCGAGGTCTGTCGGTGGCTACTTTGAGAGAGGCCGCTATTGATCATGATCGGAATATCACCAGACACAGGGAGTCACAAAGTGATAAGTTAATGGCCGTAAGTATACAGGCCCTGACCACAAGGCCACCTCAGTATAAGTCTCCGACCCCTGTGGGTAAGTCAAATGTGGTAACTTGTTATTACTGTCATAAAGAGGGACATTTTGCACGAGACTGTAGATCGAAAAATGCACAAAAATCATATCAACCCCATAGACAACGACATGACACACGAAATTGGGATCAAGGACCGCAGAGACGGAGTTATGAGCCACACGCAGGGGAAACAAAAAGGTATCCCCCAAAAAGAGACTGGCAAGTCACTGATAGTTCCCATTTACCCCCTTCACAGGTAATAGCTGCCAGCGCAATGCAGGGAGGTCACCACGCACCATAGGGGTGGGGTCACACCTGTAATCTGCAGCCAGTAAAATTAATTGCGAGCCTTGGAAGAGAACCCGAGGTCACAATTGATGTAGCTGGTAAATCTCTAAATTTCCTTGTAGATACGGGGGCGGCCAAGTCAGTGATAAATTCGACCGTGGGCATGAGAACCACTGGTAAAACAATTCCAGCCATGGGAGTAACAGGAGTAGTACAGCACTACCCTTTAAGCAAACCTGCAGAGATTACGATAGGGCCTTTGCATACCAAGCATTCTTTTCTGCTGGCTGCATCGGCTCCGACTAATCTCCTAGGGAGAGATTTACTGTGCAAAATGGGATGCGTCATATACTGTACTCCTGAAGGTGTGTTCTTGGACATACCCGAAAACCACGCTCAGGAAGCGCAGGATATGCTAGACTCCCCAACAAGATTAATGTCACACACTGTTGTTGTAAATAGGTGTCCGTCCAAGGTAGAGAAAATGATTTCCCAGATACCGGAATCACTTTGGACCAAGGATGGACAAGACACTGGATTGATGGCAAACGTAGCCCCAGTAGTTGTACAAGTAAAAGATGGTAGGATAGCTCCAAAAATCCCACAATACCCTCTGAAGCCAGAGGTGGAGTTAGGAGTTTACCCTGTAATAGAGCGCTTGCTACAACAGGGCATTCTGGTAAGAACGTCCAGCACTGCCAATAGTCCCATCTTCCCTGTTAAAAAGAGTGGGGGGAGGGGTTACAGATTAGTGCAGGATCTAAGAGGGATCAACAAAATAGTTGAGAGTCAATTCCCTGTAGTGCCAAATCCAGCTGTCATCCTTATGCAAATCCCTCCCACTGCCAAATTTTTCACTGTGATTGACCTCTGCTCCGCTTTCTTCTCGGTACCTCTGCACCCTGACAGTCAATACTTATTCGCATTCACATACAGAGGAGTTCAGTACACTTGGACTCGATTACCACAAGGTTTCATAGACAGTCCAAGTATTTTCTCACAGGCCCTGCATGATTGTTTACAGTCTTTCCAACCAGAGAGTGGATCAATATTGATACAGTATGTGGATGATTTACTGCTGTGTTCAGATTCACTGGAAGCGTCCCTGAGAGATACGAAACAACTCCTGTTTCATCTTTCAGACACAGGACACAAGGTTTCCAAGGACAAGTTACAATTATGCCAAACCCGTGTGAAGTATTTGGGACACTGTCTAACACAAGGACTGAGACACCTTACCGCTGATAGATTTCAAGCAATTCGTGACATGACCCTGCCACAAACCCAGCAACAGATTAGAACATTTTTAGGAATGTGTGGGTATTGCCGTAACTGGATCCCAGGTTTTTCCATACTAGCCCTACCTTTGCAGGAGATGGTCTCCTCAAACAAACCTGATCGGATTTCGCACACAGACAAGTCTGAGATGGCATTTGAGAGACTTAAACAGTGCCTAATGCAGGCACCGGCATTAGGTATGTCTGACTATGGGAAACCCTTTGAGCTGTATGGAACAGAGAGTGCTGGGTGCGCAGCAGGTGTCTTAACCCAGAAGCATGGTGATGCCAGCAGGCCGGTAGCCTACTATAGCGCTCAGCTAGATACGGTAGCGCGATCCCTCCCCACATGCTTGCGAAGTGTTGCAGCAATAGCATTGCTAGTCACAAAAAGCGAAGATGTAGTGCTAGGACACAACCTCACAATTCATACACCACATGCAGTGTCAGCCTTACTGAATTCGGCCCAAACCAGACACGTCTCATCAGCGCGGTTTACAAGATGGGAATTGGCATTGATGGCCCCCGTAAACATCACCATAAGGAGATGCAGCGCATTAAATCCTGCAACGTATCTTCCAGGTGTGCCTGGACAGGCACAAAGGGTGGAGGATGAGAGTGATGGTGAAGGAGGATTTAATACAGGGGATGACACGCATGATTGTATGGAATATTTGACCCAAAATTTCACGGCAAGGCCTGACATCAGTGACAACCCACTGGAAGATGTAGATTTTACTTTCTACACTGACTGTAGTTATCACAGACAGACGGACTCGGGAGACTTGTGTACTGGATACGCAGTCGTAGATGACCAAGGTATCATAGAAGCGGAACCGCTAGGCCCACCACACTCAGCACAAGTTGCTGAACTGGTTGCCCTAACCAGAGCATGTGAATTGGCAAAGGGCAAATCAGCCAATATTTACACAGATTCTAGGTATGCCTTCGGAGTAGTCCATGATTTCGGGGCCCTATGGCGCCTCAGAAATTTCATGACGGCAGCTGGCACACCCGTAGCGCATGCAGCCCACATCAAAAGACTTCTAACAGCGATACAGGAACCCGACAGAGTGGCTGTTATCAAGTGTAAAGCTCACACATATAGCCAAGACCCGGTATCACTTGGTAACAGCCGAGCAGACGAAGCTGCTAAATCAGCAGCTAGTAACCCCATACAAACAGACAGTACACAACTGATGGTATTTAATACTGTAAACACACAGAAATTGTGTGAAATGCAAAATTTGTGTTCCCCACAGGAAAAGGCAGTTTGGAGGTCAAAAGGATATGGCCAGGAGTCCTCAGGACTCTGGACAGATGGACAGGGTAAGCCAGTGGCACCCAGAGCATACCTTCCAAGTCTAACGGAAGCGGCACATGGGCTGACTCATCTAGGCAAAGAAGGAATGTGTAAGTTGGTAAGAGCTTATTGGTGCGCCCCAGGATTTTCTTCCCATGCGGGTAAAAGAGCGATGACATGTCTCACCTGCTTGAGGAAGAATATCGGAAAGGCAATACCGACAGAGCCATCTCATATCCCTCCGACAGATGGCCCTTTTCAGGTAATACAAATTGATTTCATACAATTGCCACCTTGTAGAAATTTAAAATATGTATTGGTCTGTATTGATGTGTTCTCAAATTGGGTTGAAGCATTTCCCGCGGCCACAAATACCGCTGTATTTACTGCAAAGAAAATTGTGCAGGAATTTGTGTGTAGGTATGGTATCCCTAGAATCATTGAAAGTGATAGGGGTACCCATTTTACAGGTGAAGTCTTTCAAACAATGTGTAAGTTGATGGAATTAATAGTAAGCTGCACACTCCGTACCGCCCCCAGGCGAGTGCGAAGGTGGAAAGAGTAAACAGCACTATTAAAAATAAATTGAGCAAGGTAATGACTGAAACAGGACTGTTATGGCCCGAAGCTTTGCCAATTGTATTATACAGCATCAGAACCACTCCCAGGTCCCCTCTTAATCTGTCTTCTTTTGAAATTCTGTTTGGTCGACAACCCCATGTTATGATTAACCCCCAGGATGATTTGAAATGTAACAATGAAGTAACCGTAAAGTACTTGGTTAAGATGAGTAAGCAATTGAGGAATCAGAATGATAATCTAAAGTTGGTGGTTCCTGATCTGCCAGACAGTAATTGTCATGACATTGAACCTGGGGATTATGTAATGATACAGAATTTTCTACGCTCAGGTTGCCTTATTGACAGATGGGAAGGACCATATCAAGTCTTATTGACCAGCACAACAGCGTTGAAGGTTGCCGAGAGGGAGACTTGGGTCCATTCGTCTCATTGTAAAAAGGTTGCTGATCCAGAGAAGTCCCGTGATAAAGAACAGACGGTAGAGGTTGTATCACTAGAGTGTCTGTTCCGGGAGGATTGAGACGACACCTGAGCGCTGAGAATAATAAGACCGGAAGCTTGTCGAGCCAGATTTCTTTTTCCCATTTGTTATTTTCTCCAGTTCCCACCTCCCTCCTATTTCCTTTCCCCTTTCTTATTTTTCTCCTTTTACTCCTCTAAGATGGACTTGCCCCAAGAGACTGTGATCCGGATTTTCCTGTTGACCATGATGTTGACCAGAGCAGTCTGTTTCGGTGAGAGTACCATGGAGGTCGAGAAAGGATCGGGAATGGGTTCTGATGACCAGGATGCAGGCGTAAATTTCCAAGCGCAACATAATCTCCGAGTAAAGGCGAGTATCAGAAAACGATCTGGTAGCATTGACAATAGAAGAAATTGTGAAGGATTGTTAGCTGAAGAGAACTGCATCTGTAGGCATTGTGACAATATAGTTGAGGATGGGTGCATCAAGAAGTGTCAGTCCAGTTTTAATGTCCACATGGACCGGCATCCATTATGTGACTATCACTCCTTAGTGGGTAAAGTGTTAAACCAGACAGACTGTTGGGTATGCTCTCAAGTACCTCAAGGTCATAGCAAATCAGGACTAGTACCATTCCCTTTAACTGTAGGAGAGGTACTTGAGCTAAGTGGTGGGAGGCCGGTGGACAAGAGGTTTAATATCTCTAGTCCTCCTAGTTTGAAGCTCCACCAATATCATGTGGATAGGTCCTTAGTGTGCTTTAACATTTCCAATCCCCGAAAGCCGGGAAATTGGGAAGTGTCATGGAGTAATCAAACCATGACCTTTTCATACAGAGCCGACAGAATGCCCATAGACACAGAACTTATACGCCAGATAGCCGACCATGGAAAATATTTCCGGTATAGGTACACTCTAGGAAGTAGGACCATGCGAGTTGGAGAAGTATCACCAGGATACTGTGCATATATCGTACAACCTGATACGTGTACTAAACAGATGGGAGAATTAGGGTTAGGAGATTTCACATGGAAAATTTGTAACATGATAATGTCATACTCTGTCCCATATGTTCTCCCCGTTGATGCATATTTCATATGCGGGAGGAAGGCGTATAAGTGGCTTGCCCCAAACTCAGAGGGATTGTGTTATATTGGAAAAGTACTGCCTGAAGTAATGACTGTAACCCATAACAAAATGAAAGATATTCACCGCAGTGCCCAAGCTCCTTATACTCACACTCATTACGAGCACGTCGTTAAATGGCACCTGATAGAGAGGACAGAGCATTCAGCCTCTGATCTGATCCATGAATCCACCGGGATTCAATTCCTACTTAGATATCACTCGTACCACCAGAGGAGTGATAAATTATAAATATATATCTGCGCTTGCAAATTTATTAGACAATATCACCGAAATGTATGACGACACATTCAGGTACACTGGGAAAGAGTTACAGGCCTACAAAACAGAACTGGTTCAGCATAGGATGATTCTTAATTACCTCACAGCTGTGACAGGCGGGTATTGTGTTACCCTAGCAACTCAATATGGAATAAAGTGCTGCACGTACATCACAAACAGCACGGAGGACCCAGCCGAGGTCATAGACCAAAAGATGGATGACATTTTACAATTAAAGTGGGAGTTTCGAAGGAAACACAATCTCACACTCGCTGCTGTGGGTAATGAGCTGACCAGTTGGGTGTCATGGTTGAACCCACGAAATTGGTTCTCGGGCTTAGGAGAATGGGCCCAAAGTATTATTATGGATGTAGGGAAATTTCTTTTGTGTATTCTGGGAGTCGTCATATTGGTTGGCCTGATATTTAGATGCGTTCGGGTTTTAACGAAGAGTAAAAGTAATACCAGGGTGATGAGTCTAAGGAGCGAGGACACTGTACTAACAACAACTAATTTGATTTATGACCCAACGATAGAGACAATGTTGTGATGAAAATGTGATTCCACGGTCCGTTTCTTTCACCCGTTTCTCCTTTGTTTTCCTCCAAGGTACAAAGACATCCGCTTGGAAGAAGAATTTGACAACCTCTTTTATACAGACCATTGATGAACTATGCTACAAGCCCCAATTTCCCTAGTGACTTTAACTTTTACGATAGCCCAATACTTTAGAGACTGTAACTTTATGGACAATGGAACAACTTTTGCTCGTTATTTATAGCAAAAGCACCGAGAGACATCAGACAACATGTACATCAAGACAAGACTTCAGACAAGACCTCAATCATCGAATGCATATTAAACTCACATAGTTTACGACTGCATTTATAATAATTGCTTCTTATCTTCACCTCTACAACCTTCAGGTAATGACACACATAGTCGATAGGGAATATAGATTCAGATATCAGCACTCACATATCCCCCCATTCATGTATCATCAACTAAATGTGCTCCCCCATTTGTTGCAACCAAAAGCCGAAAAGAGCTCGGTAAAGTTTGACAGCCCATCCACAGACCCGTAATACGGGATAAGAAGGATTCAAATGTATACTTCGCAATACCTCGAAGCTTGATCTAAAACACGTACGGCACGATGATACATGACCCCTCAAACATGGATTCATACACACATGCTTCTACTATTTCACTAGGTCATACCTTTTTCCCACCTGCTCCTCTCCTCCCTTTACCCAATCATAAAATGGTATTTACATTATGACATATATTTTTCTTTTTTTGAACTGTTTTAGGAAGTGGCAGTTATTGAAGACTGCCAAAGGGTGGACTGTCAAAGTCGGAAAAATATCATGCTACACGTTGCCATATATTCACCTCATGCGCTTGCCCGCTGCACGTGCACATTCTCTCCCGTGCGTGCGGATACTCGCAGCTGCGTGATGGCGCCTCCTCGGCCATGCGCTCGAGCGCGTGGTATGTGCATTTACGGTAGAGTTTGTGTGCGTCTAGCGGGTGACTCAATCGTTAAATAATAAAACCAAATAGTATGTTTTATAGATAATGTTCCCCTTAATAATGACTGTAAGTTTGTTTAATGTAACTGGTCGCTGGACAGAGAAATTCCTCTTTGCATGATACGAAGGGTCAGACAGGGTTTGAGCAGTGGTGTTTGGTACCTAACTAAAGAACATTTTATTAGAAACAATCCGGTGCTGGTTAGGTAAAGATTAATCGCTCCTGCGTATAGTTATGTCTATTAGTAGTTTCTGGACATTTACTATATTTGCGGTTCATTATCCATGCGGCGGGAATTCTGAGATTCCCTCCCACCTGAGCAGTTTGATATAGTCACAGCCCACCTGTTCAAACTAACCTATGACCTTTTGTTATGATGCGAGGAGACATTCCTGTGTCCAATGAACAATGAGATTGTAGGTCCCTTTGTAGTATACTGTACGCAGTGTATATAAGGACAGCCAGCCTGGCCAGCTCAGTCTTCTCTCCACAAACGGTTTTCATCTTGACTAACTCGGAGCTGGTACCAGGACTGTGCAGCGATCATTCCCCAGTGTGTGTAAGTTATTCTCTGTGACCATTCTAAATCTCTGTATTTTGCCATATTCTTTCTCTCTGTTATTGTATAAGATTGTGACGCTATTGTATATTTATGTGTAGTTATTCTGCTTAGATATTGATGTTAGCCTGTAGTGTATGAACTGTTAACTGTTTTTTTTAACTTTTACATAGCTAGATATTGTTAGTAAAGGTGTTGGAACCTTAGCAAGGTATTGTGTGTTTATTACATTGCTGAGAGTATTCAGAGCATCTCAATCGCTCAAGAGGCTTTCATACAATAGAGGTTAATTAGCATTGCATTGTGCTCACATTACAAAACCAAGGTTTACAGTATAGGCTCAGCCTTTCATGGAGTTGCATACAAGGTTTACTGAGTGTCATCCCGTGAGCGTCTGCGCCGCTCGTGTTCCCCTCGTGGTCACGAGCGTACGCTACGCTAGTAGCGTAGCATTACGGTAGTCGGCCGCCTATAGCGTGCTCGTCACCAAGCGTTAAGCTGTGAGCGAGCGTGTCGCATGTGCGTCTCGACCACGGATAAGCGTCTGCTACGCTAAGTGCGTACCCTTACGGTACCCCATACGCCAATTGCGTACTGAGTCTCTTACCCATTTTATAGTGAATGTTATAAGATAAATAGTTAGCTTTATCACCTGGAGAGTATGCAAGTATGAATTAGGCCTGCCGTAATATCCCTTTAATCCGGGACACCTATGGATTACACAGATTCTGTGGCTGACTAAATTCAATCCTGCATTACTCAGCCACAGAACCTGTGTAAATAATTGGTGCCCTGGATTAAAGGGGTGTTGTGGCAAGACTACCAACAACCAATGCAGGAGAATGGCACTGATGATCCCATTTGAATGTGTACTGTATAGCTCTTTTTCCCCCCAAGTATATAACATCTACATAATGTGGGCAAGGTGCAATCAGGGATTGCTAGACTATTCTGGGAGTCTCCCTAACAATCAGGGAGAGTTGTCAAGTATGCTCTGATGGACTCAGTGGCATCCTGGCTTCAGCAATAGGAGGCCGACCATGTGGGCAGCTGGTCATCACCATGTTATGATGCAGTCTCTTTAATATGTAGGCCGAGGGCTGTAGTCCCACCCATCCCATTCTTTCCCTGGCATTGGTCTGTGGCTATGCTTAGTCAGCAGGGGGCAGTGTGTCTGTGGCTATGCTCAGCCAGCAGGGGGCAGTGTGTCTGTGGCTTTGCTCAGTCAGCAGAGGGCAGTGTCTCTGTGGCTATGCTCAGTCAGCAGTGGGCACAATCTGTGGCTACGCTCAGTCAACAGGAGGCAGTGTCTCTGTGGCTATGCTCAGTCAGCAGGAGGCAGTGTGTCTGTGGCTATGCTCAGTCAGCAGGGAGCAGTGTGTCTGTGGCTATGCTCAGTCAGCAGGAGGCAGTGTCTCTGTGGCTATGCTCAGTCAGCAGGAGGCAGTGTCTCTGTGGCTATGCTCAGTCAGCAGGGGGCAGTGTGTCTGTGGCTATGCTCAGTCAGCAGTGGGCACAGTCTGTGGCTACGCTCAGTCAGCAGGGGGCAGTGTCTCTGTGGCTATGCCCAGTCAGCAGGGGGCAGTGTGTCTGTGGCTATGCTCAGTCAGCAGTGGGCACAGTCTGTGGCTACGCTCAGTCAGCAGGAGGCAGTGTCTCTGTGGCTATGATCAGTCAGCAGGGGGCAGTGTGTCTGTGGCTATGCTCAGTCAGCAGTGGGCACAGTCTGTGGCTACGCTCAGTCAGCAGGAGGCAGTGTCTCTGTGGCTATGCTCAGTCAGCAGGGGGCAGTGTCTTTGGCTATGTTCAGTCAGCAGGAGTCAGTGTGTATGTGGCTATGCTTAGTCAGCAGGGAGCACGGTCTGTGGCTATGCTCAGTCAGCAGGGGGCAGTGTATGTAGCCATACTCAGCCAGCAGGGGGCAGTGTGTCTGTGGCTATGCTTAGACAGCAGGGGACAATGTCTGTGGCTACACTCAGTCAGCAGGGGGCAGTGTCTCTATGGCTACGCTCAGTCAGCAGGGGGCAGTGTCTCTATGGCTACGCTCAGTCAGCAGGGGGCACAGTCTGTGGCAACGTTCAGTCAGCAGAGGGCACTACGCTCAGTCAGCAGGGGGCACGGTCTGTGGCAACGCTCAGTCAGCAGGGGGCACAGTCTGTGGCTATGCTCAGTCAGCAGGGGGCAGTGTCTCTATGGCTACGCTCAGTCAGCAGGGGGCATGGTCTGTGGCTACGCTCAGTCAGCAGGGGCCACAGTCTGTGGCTAAGCTCAGTCAGCAGGAGGCAGTGTCTGTGGTTACGCTCTGTCAGCAGGAGGCAGTGTGTCTGTGGCTATGCCCAGTCAAAAGGGGGCAGTGTGTCTGTGGCTATGCCCAGTCAGCAGGGGACAGTGTCTCTGTGGCTATGCTCAGTCAGCAGGGGGCAGTGTCTTTGGCTATGTTCAGTCAGCAGGAGGCAGTATGTGGCTATGCTCAGTCAGCAGGAGGCAGTGTGTCTGTGGCTATGCTCAGTCAGCAGGGGGCAGTGTATGTGGCTATGCTCAGCCAGCTGGAGGCAATGTGTCTGTAGCTATGCTCAGTCAGTAGGGCGCAATGTCTGGCTATGCTCAGTCAGCAGAGAGCAGTGTTTCTATGGCTACGCTCAGTCAGCAGGGGGCAGTGTCTGTGGCTAAGCTCAGTCAGCAGGGGGCAGTGTCTCTATGGCTAAGCTCAGTCAGCAGGGGGCGCTGTCTCTGTGGCTATGCTCAATTAGCAGGGGGCAGTGTCTCTGGCTATGCTCAGTCAGCAGGGGGCAGTGTGTCTGTGGCTATGCTCAGTCAGCAGGAGGCAGTGTGTCTGTAGCTATGCTCAGTCAGCAGGAGGCACAGTCTGTGGCTATGCTCAGTCAGCAGGAGGCAGTGTATGTTGCTATGCTCAGTCAGCAGGGGGCAGGGTCTGTGGCTATGATCAGTCAGCAGGGGGCAGTGTATGTGGCTATGCTCAGTCAGCAGGGGGCATTGTCTCTGGCTATGCTCAGTCAGCAGGGGGCAGTGTCTGCGGCTATGCTCAGCCAGCAGGGGGCAGTGTCTGTGGCTATGCTCAGTCAGCAGGGGGCAGTGTATGTGGCTATGCTCAGCCAGCAGGAGGCAGTGTGTCTGTGGTTATGCTCAGTCAGTAGGGGGCAATGTCTGTGGCTATGCTCAGTCAGCAGGGGGCAGTGACTCTAAGGCTATGCTCAGTCAGCAGGGGGCAGTGTCTGTGGCTATGCTCAGTCAGCAGGGGGCTGTGTATGTGGCTATGCTCAGTCAGCAGGGGGCAGTGTGTGTGGCTATGCTCAGTCAGCAGGGGGCAGTGTGTGTGACTATGCTCAGTCAGCAGGGGGCACGGTCTGCAGCTATGCTCAGTCAGCAGGGGGCAATGTATGTTGCTATGCTCAGTCACCTGGGGGCATGGTCTGTGGCTATGCTCCGTCAGCAGGGGGCAGTGTCTGTGGCTATGCTCCGTCAGCAGGGAGCAGTGTGTCTGTGGCTATGCTTCGTCAGCAGGGGGCGCTGTCTCTGTGGCTATACTCAGTCAGCAGGGGGCAGTGTCTCTGGCTATGCTCAGTCAGCAGGGGGCAGTGTCTGCGGCTATGCTCAGTCAGCAGGGGGCAGTGTCTGTGGCTATGCTCAGTCAGCAGCGGATGCTGTCTCTGTGGCTATGCTCAGTCAGCAGGGGGCAGTGTCTTTGGCTATGCTCAGGTCAGCAGGGGGCAGTGCCTGCAACTATGCTCAGTCAGCAGGGGGCAGTGTCTGCGGCTATGCTCAATTAGCAGGGGGCAGTGTCTGTGGCTATGCTCAGCCAGCAGGAGGCAGTGTGTCTGTGGTTATGCTTAGTCAGCAGGGGGCATGGTCTGTGGCTATACTCAGTCAGCAGGGGGCAGTGTATGTGGCTATGCTCAGTCAGCAGGAGGCAGTGTCTGTGGTTACGCTCAGTCAGCAGGAGGCAGTGTGTCTGTGGCTATGCCCAGTCAAAAGGGGGCAGTGTGTCTGTGGCTATGCTCAGTCAGCAGGGGGCAGTGTATGTGGCTATGCTCAGTCAGCAGGTTGGCTTGGTCTGTGGCTATGCTCAGTCAGCAGGGGGCAATGTATGTTGCTATGCTCAGTCACCAGGGGGCACGGTCTGTGGCTATGCTCAGTCAGCAGGGGGCAGTGTCTGTGGCTATGCTCCGTCAGCAGGGAGCAGTGTGTCTGTGGCTATGCTCCGTCAGCAGGGGGTGCTGTCTCTGTGGCTATACTCAGTCAGCAGGGGGCAGTGTCTCTGGCTATGCTCAGTCAGCAGGGGGCAGTGTCTCTGGCTATGCTCAGTCAGCAGGGGGCAGTGTCTGTGGCTAAGCTCAGTCAGCAGGGGGCAGTGTCTCTATGGCTAAGCTCAGTCAGCAGGGGGCGCTGTCTCTGTGGCTATGCTCAATTAGCAGGGGGCAGTGTCTCTGGCTATGCTCAGTCAGCAGGGGGCAATGTGTCTGTAGCTATGCTCAGTCAGTAGGGGGCAATGTCTGGCTATGCTCAGTCAGCAGGGGGCAGTGTCTCTGGCTACGCTCAGTCAGCAGGGGGCAGTGTCTGTGGCTAAGCTCAGTCAGCAGGGGGCAGTGTCTCTATGGCTAAGCTCAGTCAGCAGGGGGCGCTGTCTCTGTGGCTATGCTCAATTAGCAGGGGGCAGTGTCTCTGGCTATGCTCAGTCAGCAGGGGTCAGTGTGTCTGTGGCTATGCTCAGTCAGCAGGAGGCAGTGTGTCTGTAGCTATACTCAGTCAGCAGGAGGCACAGTCTGTGGCTATGCTCAGTCAGCATGAGGCAGTGTATGTTGCTATGCTCAGTCAGCAGGGGGCAGGGTCTGTGGCTATGATCAGTCAGCAGGGGGCAGTGTATGTGGCTATGCTCAGTCAGCAGGGGGCATTGTCTCTGGCTATGCTCAGTCAGCAGGGGGCAGTGTCTGCGGCTATGCTCAGCCAGCAGGGGGCAGTGTCTGTGGCTATGCTCAGTCAGCAGGGGGCAGTGTATGTGGCTATGCTCAGCCAGCAGGAGGCAGTGTGTCTGTGGCTATGCTCAGTCAGTAGGGGGCAATGTCTGTGGCTATGCTCAGTCAGCAGGGGGCAGTGACTCTAAGGCTATGCTCAGTCAGCAGGGGGCAGTGTCTGTGGCTATGCTCAGTCAGCAGGGGGCTGTGTCTGCGGCTATGCTCAGTCAGCAGGGGGCACGGTCTGCAGCTATGCTCAGTCAGCAGGGGGCAATGTATGTTGTTATGCTCAGTCACCTGGGGGCATGGTCTGTGGCTATGCTCCGTCAGCAGGGGGCAGTGTCTGTGGCTATGCTCCGTCAGCAGAGAGCAGTGTGTCTGTGGCTATGCTTCGTCAGCAGGGGGCGCTGTCTCTGTGGCTATACTCAGTCAGCAGGGGGCAGTGTCTCTGGCTATGCTCAGTCAGCAGGGGGCAGTGTCTGCGGCTATGCTCAGTCAGCAGGGGGCAGTGTCTGTGGCTATGCTCAGTCAGCAGCGGATGCTGTCTCTGTGGCTATGCTCAGTCAGCAGGGGGCAGTGTCTTTGGCTATGCTCAGGTCAGCAGGGGGCAGTGCCTGCGGCTATGCTCAGTCAGCAGGGGGCAGTGTCTGCGGCTATGCTCAATTAGCAGGGGGCAGTGTCTGTGGCTATGCTCAGCCAGCAGGAGGCAGTGTGTCTGTGGTTATGCTCAGTCAGCAGGGGGCATGGTCTGTGGCTATGCTCAGTCAGCAGGGGGCAGTGTATGTGGCTATGCTCAGTCAGCAGAGGGCAAGGTCTGTGGCTATGCTCAGTCAGCAGGGGGCAGTGTATGTGGCTATGCTCAGTCAGCAGGTTGGCTTGGTCTGTGGCTATGCTCAGTCAGCAGGGGGCAATGTATGTTGCTATGCTCAGTCACCAGGGGGCACGGTCTGTGGCTATACTCAGTCAGCAGGGGGCAGTGTCTGTGGCTATGCTCCGTCAGCAGGGAGCAGTGTGTCTGTGGCTATGCTCCGTCAGCAGGGGGTGCTGCATCTGTGGCTATACTCAGTCAGCAGGGGGCAGTGTCTCTGGCTATGCTCAGTCAGCAGGGGGCAGTGTCTCTGGCTATGCTCAGTCAGCAGGGGATGCTGTCTCTGTGGCTATGCTCAGTCAGCAAGGGGCAGTGTCTCTGGCTATGCTCAGACAGCAGGGGGCAGTGTCTGCGGCTATGCTCAGGTCAGTAGGGGGCAGTGTCTGCGGCTATGCTCAGTCAGCAGAGGGCAGTGTCTGCGGCTATGCTTAATTAGCAGGGGGCCGTGTCTGCGGCTATGCTCAGCCAGCAGGAGGCAGTGTGTTGGTGGTTATGCTCAGTCAGTAGGGAGCAGTGTCTCTATGGCAATGCTCAGTCAGCAGGGGGCAGTGTGTCTGTGGCTATGCTCAGTCAGCAGGCGGCAGTGTCTGTGGCTATGCTCAGTCAGTAGGGGGCACGGTCTGTGGCTATGCTCAGTCAGCAGGGGGCAGTGTATGTGGCTATGCTCAGTCAGCAGGGGGCACGGTCTGTGGCTATGCTCAGTCAGCAGGGGGCAATGTATGTTGCTATGCTCAGTCACCAGGGGGCACGGTCTGTGGCTATGCTCAGTCAGCAGGGGGCAGTGTATGTGGCTATGCTCAGTCAGCAGGGGGTAATGTATGTTGCTATGCTCAGTCAGCAGGGGGCACGGTCTGTGGCTATGCTCAGTCAGCAGGGGCAGTACCTGTGGCTATGCTCAGTCAGCAGGGAGCAGTGTGTCTGTGGCTATGCTCCGTCAGCAGGGGGCGCTGTCTCTGTGGCTATACTCAGTCAGCAGGGGGCAGTGTCTGCGGCTATGCTCAGTCAGCATGGGGCAGTGTATGTGGCTACGCTCAGTCAGCAGGAGGCAGTGTGTCTGTGGCTACGTGCAGTCAGTAGGGGGCAGTGTCTCTATGGCTACGCTCAGTCAGCAGGGGGCAGTGTATGTGGCTATGCTCAGTCAGCAGGGGTCACGGTCTGTGGCTATGCTTAATCAGCAGGGGGCAGTGATTGTTGCTATGCTCAGTCAGCAGGAGGCAGTGTGTCTGTGGCTATGCTCAGTCAGTAGGTGGCAATGTCTGTGGCTATGCTCAGTCAGCAGGGGGCAGTGTCTCTATGGCTATGCTCAGTCAGCAGGGGGCAGTGTCTGTGGCTATGCTCAGTCAGCAGGGGATGCTGTCTCTGTGGCTATGCTCAGTCAGCAGGGGGCAGTGTCTCTGGCTATGCTCAGTCAGCAGGGGGCAGTGTCTGCGGCTATGTCCAATTAGCAGGGGGCAGTGTCTGTGGCTAGGCTCAGTCAGCAGGGGCAGTGTCTCTATGGCTATGCTCAGTCAGCAGGGGGCAGTGTCTGTGGCTATGCTCAGTCAGCAGGGCATGCTGTCTCTGTGGCTATGCTCAGTCAGCAGGGGGCAGTGTCTCTGGCTATGCTAAGTCAGCAGGGGGCAGTGTCTGCGGCTATGTCCAATTAGCAGACGGCAGTGTCTGTGGCTAGGCTCAGTCAGCAGGGGGCAGTGTCTCTATGGCTATGCTCAGTCAGCAGGGGGCAGTGTCTGTGGCTATGCTCAGTCAGCAGGGGATGCTGTCTCTGTGGCTATGCTCAATCAGCAGGGGGCAGTGTCTCTGGCTATGCTCAATCAGCAGGGGGCAGTGTCTGCGGCTATGTCCAATTAGCAGGGGGCAGTGTCTGTGGCTAGGCTCAGCCAGCAGGAGGCAGTGTGTCTGTGGTTATGCTCAGTCAGTAGGGGGCAGTGTCTCTATGACAATACTCAGTCAGCAGGGGGCAGTGTGTCTTTGGCTATGCTCAGTCAGCAGGGGGCAGTGTCTCTGTGGCTATGCTCAGTAAGCAGGGTGCAGTGTGTCTGTGGCTACGATCAGCCTCATTCAGTAGGGCAGAGGTTCCCAGACGTGGTCCTCAAGGCACCCCAACAGTCCAGGATTTAGGTATATCCATGGCTCATCACAGATGGTTAAATCAAATTGATTAAGGTGCTAATTAAGTCAGCTGTGGCCAAGCATGGATACATTTAATACCTGGACCGTTGGGGTGCCTTGAGGTCCGCGTTTGGGAACCTCTGCAGTAGGGGGCAATGTCTGTGGCTATGCTCAGTCAGCAGGCGGCAGTGTGTCTGTGGCTATGCTCAGCCTCAGTCAGCAGGGGGCAATGTCTGTGGCTATGCTCAGTCAGCAGGGGGCAATCTCTGTGGCTACACTCAGGAGGGGGCAGTGTCTGCGGCTACGCTCAGTCAGCAGGGGGCAACGTCTGTGGCTACGCTCAGTCAGCAGGGGGCAGTGTCTGTGGCTACGCTCAGTCAGCAGGGGCAGTGTCTGTGGGTGGCTATGCTCAGTCAGCAGGGGGCAATCTCTGTGGCTACACTCAGGAGGGGGCAGTGTCTGCGGCTACGCTCAGTCAGCAGGGGGCAACGTCTGTGGCTACGCTCAGTCAGCAGGGGGCAGTGTCTGTGGCTACGCTCAGTCAGCAGGGGCAGTGTCTGTGGGTGGCTATGCTCAGTCAGCAGGGGGCAGTGTGCCTGTGGCTATGCTCAGTCACCAGGGGGCAGTGTCTGTGGCTATGCACAGTCAGCAGGGGGCAGTGTATCTGTGGCTTTGCTTAGTCAGCAGGGGGCAGTGCCTGTGGCTATTGTCAGTCAGCAGGGGGCAGTGTGCCTGTGGCTATGCTCAGTCAGCAGGGGGCAGTGTCTGTGGCTATGCTCAGTCAGCAGGGGATGCTGTCTCTGTGGCTATGCTCAGTCAGCAGGGGATGCTGTCTCTGTGGCTATGCTCAGTCAGCAGGGGGCAGTGTCTCTGGCTATGCTCAGTCAGCAGGGGGCAGTGTCTGCGGCTATGTCCAATTAGCAGGGGGCAGTGTCTGTGGCTATGCTCAGCCAGCAGGAGGCAGTGTGTCTGTGGTTATGCTCAGTCAGTAGGGGGCAGTGTCTCTATGACAATACTCAGTCAGCAGGGGGCAGTGTGTCTTTGGCTATGCTCAGTCAGCAGGGGGCAGTGTCTCTGTGGCTATGCTCAGTAAGCAGGGTGCAGTGTGTCTGTGGCTACGATCAGCCTCATTCAGTAGGGCAGAGGTTCCCAAACGTGGTCCTCCAGGCACCCCAACAGTCCAGGATTTAGGTATATCCATGGCTCATCACAGATGGTTAAATCAAATTGACTAAGGTGCTAATTAAGTCAGCTGTGGCCAAGCATGGATACATTTAATACCTGGACCGTTGGGGTGCCTTGAGGACCGCGTTTGGGAACCTCTGCAGTAGGGGGCAATGTCTGTGGCTATGCTCAGTCAGCAGGGGGCAGTGTCTGTGGCTATGCTCAGTCAGCAGGCGGCAGTGTGTCTGTGGCTATGCTCAGCCTCAGTCAGCAGGGGGCAATGTCTGTGGCTATGCTCAGTCAGCAGGGGGCAGTGTGTCTGTGGCTATGCTCAGCCTCAGTCAGCAGGGGTAGTGTGTCTGTGGCTATGCTCAGCCTCAGTCAGCAGGGGGCATTGTGCCTGTGGCTATGCTCAGTCAGCAGGGGGCATTGTGCCTGTGGCTATGCTCAGTCAGCAGGGGGCAGTGTGTCTGTGGCTATGCTCAGTCAGCAGGGGGCAGTGTCTCTGTGGCTATGCTCAGTCAGCAGGGGGCAGTGTCTGTGGCTATGCTCAGTCAGCAGGGGGCGCTGTTTATGTAGCTCTGTCCGCTGAGCACAGATAGTGTGTGGATTTGGCTATAGCTAGCTAGATAATTACATACATGACATACAATAACAGCATGAGCTCTCCCAGTCTCATTACATGTAATTATGAATGAGTTCAGGTTAGTGGTCTCCTCCTGTGTACTATGGGGAGCAGGGTGACTGCCAGCAGCCGGGGTGCACTCGGGGTTGTGCGTTACTGTGGAGCGCTAGAGATGTGGAAGGAGGTCGTGTCTCTCTGGCAGTGGGCGGGGTCCGAGCAATACAGGTGATAGCAACGGCAGCAGAGGGCGGGGTTCCGGGTGGTGCAGGTGATTGCTGTGGGCGGGGCCAGGTGACAACACGGACAGGGAGACGGAGACCCAGCCGCTCGGTGGTTCGGTTACGGCAGCGGGATAAGGAGAGATGGCGGAGGAGTACGGTAAGGGCTGTATACAGGAGCATTATAGTTACCAGGGCTCATCAATCACCTGAAGAGACCAAAACGTCACCCTGTAACCTGTACTAGGTATATCCCTGCCCTGCTGTATGCTCATGCCTGTCTGTCCTGTCCGGGCTCAGCAGGACCTTTCAATGGCACATGTTACCCTTTATAAATCATATTGTTATGCTACATATATCCCCTTTCCCCACATATCAGTCATTCTGTTCTGTCACCTGTCCCCAGTATATCGGTGATAACATTCTCTGTCACATCTCCCACTATATTGGTCATATCTTTCAAATACCTGCACTCAGCAATGTCCAATTCTGTCACCTGTCCCTGTGTACTGCATCAGTACTGTCCATCTCACTCACCTGTCCCTGTGTACTGCATCAGTACTGTCCATCTTATTCACCTGTCCCTGTGTACTGTATCAGTACTGTCCATCGTATTCATCTGTCCCGGTGTACTGTATCAGTGCTGTCCATCTCACTCACCTGTCCCTGTGTACTGTATCAGTACTGTCCATCGTATTCATCTGTCCCGGTGTACTGTATCAGTGCTGTCCATCTCACTCACCTGTCCCTGTGTACTGTATCAGTACTGTCCATCTCACTCACCTGTCGCTGTGTACTGTATCAGTGCTGTCCATCTCACTCACCTGTCCCTGTGTACTGTATCAGTGCTGTCCATCTCTGTCACCTGTCCCTGTGTACTGTATCAGTGCTGTCCATCTCACTCACCTGTCCCTGTGTACTGTATCAGTACTGTCCATCTTATTCACCTGTCCCTGTGTACTGTATCAGTACTGTCCATCTCACTCACCTGTCCCTGTGTACTGTATCAGTACTGTCCATCTCACTCGCCTGTCGCTGTGTACTGTATCAGTACCGTCCATCTCATTCACCTGTCCCTGTGTACTGTATCAGTGCTGTCCATCTCACTCACCTGTCCCTGTGTACTGTATCAGTACTGTCCATCTTATTCACCTGTCCCTGTGTACTGTATCAGTACTGTCCATCTCACTCACCTGTCCCTGTGTACTGTATCAGTACTGTCCATCTCACTCACCTGTCGCTGTGTACTGTATCAGTACCGTCCATCTCATTCACCTGTCCCTGTGTACTGTATCAGTACCGTCCATCTCACTCACCTGTCCCTGTGTACTTTATCAGTGCTGTCCATCTCACTCAACTGTCCCTGTGTACTGTATCAGTACCGTCCATCTCACTCACCTGTCCCTGTGTACTGTATCAGTACTGTCCATCTTATTCACCTGTCCCTGTGTACTGTATCAGTACCGTCCATCTCATTTACCTGTCCCTGTGTACAGTATCAGTGCTGTCCATCTCACTCACCTGTCCCTGTGTACTATATCAGTACTGTCCATCTTATTCACCTGTCCCTGTGTTCTGTATCAGTACTGTCCATCTTATTCACCTGTCCCTGTGTACTGTATCAGTACTGTCCATCTCACTCACCTGTCCCTGTGTACTGTATCAGTGCTGTCCATCTTATTCACCTGTCCCTGTGTACTGTATCAGTACCGTCCATCTCACTCACCTGTCCCTGTGTACTGTATCAGTGCTGTCCATCTTATTCACCTGTCCCTGTGTACTGTATCAGTACCGTCCATCTCACTCACCTGTCCCTGTGTACTGTATCAGTACCGTCCATCTCACTCACCTGTCCCTGTGTACTGTATCAGTACTGTCCATCTTATTCACCTGTCCCTGTGTACTGTATCAGTACCGACCATCTCACTCACCTGTCCCTGTGTACTGTATCAGTGCTGTCCATCTCACTCACCTGTCCCTGTGTACTGTATCAGTACCGTCCATCTCACTCACCTGTCCCTGTGTACAGTATCAGTGCTGTCCATCTCACTCACCTGTCCCTGTGTACTATATCAGTACTGTCCATCTTATTCACCTGTCCCTGTGTACTGTATCAGTGCTGTCCATCTTATTCACCTGTCCCTGTGTACTGTATCAGTACCGTCTATCTCACTCACCTGTCCCTGTGTACTGTATCAGTACTGTCCATCTCACTCACCTGTCCCTGTGTACTGTATCAGTGCTGTCCATCTTATTCACCTGTCCCTGTGTACTGTATCAGTACCGTCTATCTCACTCACCTGTCCCTGTGTACTGTATCAGTACCGTCCATCTCACTCACCTGTCCCTGTGTACTGCATCAGTACTGTCCATCTCACTCACCTGTCCCTGTGTACTGTATCAGTGCTGTCCATCTCTGTCACCTGTCCCTGTGTACTGTATCAGTACCGTCCATCTCACTCACCTGTCCCTGTGTACTGCATCAGTACTGTCCATCTCACTCACCTGTCCCTGTGTACTGCATCAGTACTGTCCATCTTATTCACCTGTCCCTGTGTACTGTATCAGTGCTGTCCATCTCTGTCACCTGTCCCTGTGTACTGTATCAGTACCGTCCATCTGTCACCTGTCCCTGTGTACTGCATCAGTACTGTCCATCTTATTCACCTGTCCCTGTGTACTGTATCAGTGCTGTCCATCTCTGTCACCTGTCCCTGTGTACTGTTTCAGAGCTGTCCATCTCTGTCACCTGTCCCTGTGTACTGTATCAGTGCTGTCCATCTCTGTCACCTGTCCCTGTGTACTGTATCAGTGCTGTCCATCTCTGTCACCTGTCCCTGTGTACTGTATCAGTACCGTCCATCTCACTCACCTGTCCCTGTGTACTGTATCAGTGCTGTCCATCTCACTCACCTGTCCCTGTGTACTGTATCAGTACCGTCCATCTCACTCACCTGTCCCTGTGTACAGTATCAGTGCTGTCCATCTCACTCACCTGTCCCTGTGTACTATATCAGTACTGTCCATCTTATTCACCTGTCCCTGTGTACTGTATCAGTGCTGTCCATCTCACTCACCTGTCCCTGTGTACTGTATCAGTACCGTCCATCTCACTCACCTGTCCCTGTGTACAGTATCAGTGCTGTCCATCTCACTCACCTGTCCCTGTGTACTATATCAGTACTGTCCATCTTATTCACCTGTCCCTGTGTACTGTATCAGTACTGTCCATCTCACTCACCAGTCCCTGTGTACTCTATTAGTACCGTTCATCTCTGTCACCTGTCCCTGTGTACTGTGTCAGTACTGTCCATCTGTCACCTGTCCCTGTGTACTTTATCAGCACTGTCCATCTGTCACCTGTCCGTGTACTGTACCAGCTCCGTCCATCTCTGTCACTTGTCCCTGTGGACTGTATCGGCACTGTCCATCTCATTCACCTGCCCCTGTGTACTTTATCAGTACTCTCCATCTCATTCACCGGTCCATGTGTACTATATAGGCACTGTCCATCTCATTCACCTGTCCCTGTGTACTGTATCGGCACTGTCCATCCCATTCACCTGTCCCTGTGTACTGCATCAGTATTGTCCATCTCATTCACCTGTCCCTGTGTACTATATCGGCGCTGTCCATCTCATTCACCTGTCCCTGTGTACTGTATCGGCACTGTCCATCTCATTCACCTGTTCCTGTGTACTGTATCGGCACTGTCCATCTCATTCACCTGTCCCTGTGTACTGTATCAGTGCTGTCTACTTCTGTCTCCTGTTCCTATGTCGGCACTGTCAATCTCTGTCACCCATCCTTATGTACTATATCAGTGCTGTCCATCTCTGTCGCCTGTCCTGTAGCAGTACTGTCCATCTGTCACCTGTCTGTGTACAGTAGCAGTACTGTCCATCTCTGTCACCTGTCCCTGTGTACTGTATCAGTGCTGTCCATCTGTCACCTGTCCCTGTGTAATGTAGCAGTACTGTCCATCTGTCACCTGTCCCTGTGTACTGTTCACCTCTGTCATCTGTTCCTATGTACTATAGCAGTGCTGTCCTGTCCATCTCTGTCACCTGCCCCTATGTACTGTAGCAGTACTGTCCATCTGTCACCTGTACCTGTGTACTGTATCAGTGCTGTCCATCTGTCACCTGTCCCTGTGTACTGTATCAGTGCTGTCCATCTCTGTCACCTGTACCTGTGTACTGTAACAGTGCTGTTCATCTCTGTCACCTGTCCCTGTGTACTGTATCAGTGCTGTCCATCTCTGTCACCTGTCCCTGTGTAATGTAGCAGTACTGTCCATCTCTGTCACCTGTCCCTGTGTACTGTATCAGTACTGTCCATCTGTCACCTGTCCCTGTGTACTGTATCAGTGCTGTCCATCTCTGTCACCTGTCCCTGTGTACTGTAACAGTGCTGTTCATCTCTGTCACCTGTCCCTGTGTACTGTATCAGTGCTGTCCATCTCTGTCACCTGTCCCTGTGTAATGTAGCAGTACTGTCCATCTCTGTCACCTGTCCCTGTGTACTGTATCAGTACTGTCCATCTGTCACCTGTCCCTGTGTACTGTATCAGTGCTGTCCATCTCTGTCACCTGTACCTGTGTACTGTAACAGTGCTGTTCATCTCTGTCACCTGTCCCTGTGTACTGTATCAGTGCTGTCCATCTCTGTCACCTGTCCCTGTGTAATGTAGCAGTACTGTCCATCTCTGTCACCTGTCCCTGTGTACTGTATCAGTACTGTCCATCTGTCACCTGTCCCTGTGTACTGTATCAGTGCTGTCCATCTCTGTCACCTGTCCCTGTGTACTGTATCAGTGCTGTCCATCTCTGTCACCTGTCCCTGTGTACTGTATCAGTACCGTCCATCTCTGTCACCTGTCCCTGTGTACTGTATCAGTGCTGTCCATCTCTGTCACCTGTCCCTGTGTACTGTATCAGTGCTGTTCATCTCTGTCACCTGTACCTGTGTACTGTAACAGTGCTGTTCATCTCTGTCACCTGTCCCTGTGTACTGTATCAGTGCTGTCCATCTCTGTCACCTGTCCCTGTGTAATGTAGCAGTACTGTCCATCTGTCACCTGTCCCTGTGTACTGTATCAGTGCTGTCCATCTCTGTCACCTGTCCCTGTGTAATGTAGCAGTACTGTCCATCTCTGTCACCTGTACCTGTGTACTGTATCAGTGCTGTCCATCTCTGTCACCTGTCCCTGTGTACTGTATCAGTACTGTCCATCTCTGTCACCTGTCCCTGTGTACTGTATCAGTGCTGTCCATCTCTGTCACCTGTACCTGTGTACTGTAACAGTGCTGTTCATCTCTGTCACCTGTCCCTGTGTACTGTATCAGTGCTGTCCATCTGTCACCTGTTCCTGTGTACTGTATCAGTGCTGTCCATCTCTGTCACCTGTTCCTGTGTACTGTATCAGTGCTGTCCATCTCTGTCACCTGTCTCTGTGTACTGTATCAGTGCTGTCCATCTCTGTCACCTGTCCCTGTGTACTGTATCAGTACCGTCCATCTCTGTCACCTGTCCCTGTGTACTGTATCAGTGCCGTCCATCTCTGTCACCTGTCCCTGTGTACTGTATCAGTGCTGTCCATCTCTGTCACCTGTCCCTGTGTACTGTATCAGTGCTGTCCATCTCTGTCACCTGTCTCTGTGTACTGTATCAGTGCTGTTAATCTGTGTCACCTGTTCCTGTGTACTGTATCAGTGCTGTCCATCTCTGTCACCTGTCCCTGTGTACTGTATCAGTGCTGTCCATCTCTGTCACCTGTCTCTGTGTACTGTATCAGTACCGTCCATCTCTATCACCTGTCCCTGTGTACTGTATCAGTACCGTCCATCTCTGTCACCTGTCCCTGTGTACTGTATCAGTACTGTCCATCTCTGTCACCTGTCCCTGTGTACTGTATCAGTACCGTCCATCTCTGTCACCTGTCCCTGTGTACTGTATCAGTACTGTCCATCTCTGTCACCTGTCCCTGTGTACTGTATCAGTACCGTCCATGTGTCACCTGTCCCTGTGTACTGTATCAGTGCCGTCCATCTCTGTCACCTGTCTCTGTGTACTGTATCAGTGCTGTTCATCTCTGTCACCTGTTCCTGTGTACTGTATCAGTGCTGTCCATCTCTGTCACCTGTCCCTGTGTACTGTATCAGTGCTGTCCATCTCTGTCACCTGTCTCTGTGTACTGTATCAGTGCTGTCCATCTCTGTCACCTGTCTCTGTGTACTGTATCAGTGCTGTCCATCTCTGTCACCTGTCTCTGTGTACTGTATCAGTGCTGTCCATCTCTGTCACCTGTCCCTGTGTACTGTATCAGTACCGTCCATCTCTGTCACCTGTCCCTGTGTACTGTATCAGTGCTGTCCATCTCTGTCACCTGTCCCTGTGTACTGTATCAGTGCTGTCCATCTCTGTCACCTGTCTCTGTGTACTGTATCAGTGCTGTCCATCTCTGTCACCTGTCTCTGTGTACTGTATCAGTACTGTCCATCTCTATCACCTGTTCCTGTGTACTGTATCAGTGCTGTCCATCTCTGTCACCTGTCCCTGTGTACTGTATCAGTGCTGTCCATCTCTGTCACCTGTCCCTGTGTACTGTATCAGTGCTGTCCATCTCTGTCACCTGTTCCTGTGTACTGTATCAGTGCTGTCCATCTCTGTCACCTGTTCCTGTGTACTGTATCAGTGCTGTCCATCTCTGTCACCTGTTCCTGTGTACTGTATCAGTGCTGTCCATCTCTGTCACCTGTCCCTGTGTACTGTATCAGTACTGTCTATTTCTATCACTCCCCCCATACTAGCCATGCATAATAGCTGTTACCTATTCCCTATATTATCAATGCATCTATATGTTGCTTGTTTACACCTGTTCTACGTCCCCTGCTCCCATTGTGTCTCCACTATATCAGTCATACATTTTTGTTTCTTTGCTTTTCCTCCTGTATCAATGATACTGATCTATTACCTATACTGTGGTGGATTTTCAGGATATTATTGCTAATTCTTGTTGATACGACATAGGACCTTTTAATAGCAGAAACTCCGCCATCTCATTTCTGATTTGGGTATTATGATGGCAGGACCTCTGTCTCCCACCTTGTTTAGCTCTCCAGCCCCGGGCACCCTCTCACCAGTGGCCTTTCACTCATGCCCCACGTACAACCAGTTTTACCTGTCTCTCCCCTCAGCTCCCTCACCTCCCAGCTCACCAGTGTTTTATGGGTGTAATTCCAGTATTCTCCTCACAAACCCCACAGAAGGCTGGCGATGGTGTTCCCAGCGTCCGGAGAGCTGGTGTTTGTGATATGATTCACCACTGTGACTCTCCTGGCAGACACGCCTCGCATCCTTCTTCCTTACCCGGCTGCAATCGCTGGGGAACTTTTTCTAGGAACTTTTGTCTTAATTGTTCAATGCTTGCTGCCATGTGTACTAATAATATAGAGTTTACCAATGCTGTATTATTATAGTTCAGTGATGATGTGATCCATCTCTTCAGTATTTCAATATATCATGTTTTTAGTTGCTGTCAAATTTGTCTCAAGTCGGTTTCTTAAGAACTGTATTTATCTTGTCAAACATGTAGGAGTGTATATGTGTGTAATCAGTAATCTATGTGCAGACTGTGTGGGAGTTTCATGTGTATATATATATATAGTACACATACAGTGACTGAAGTGACAATTTAGAAGAGGCGTATGGGAATTGGATGTGAATGGAGTTTTATAGTATTACAATTGAGCAGTATTGCATAGCTCTGTATACATGCCCACTTCTGCTGCTGTGTATATATATATATATATATATACTAGTAAGGAACCCAGTCTATGCCAGGTCACCTCAGTCCGTACCCACTCTGCCTCATCCTGCCCTCTCCCCCCCCCCCCTGCCGTATTGCTTACCCTGTGTCGCCGGTGCAGGGGGTCTTCCATCTTCTCTGGCTAATCTGTCCTGTTACTGCAGAGGGAGCCATTGGGGAGGGGAGGGGTGGTTCTGTGGCACGCACCCTGGCTTCCACTGCACGTTGGAGAGGGGAGAGACCTCAGCCGAATATTATAGAGATGTTTTTTAGTGCTCCATTGTGGGACACTGGAAAATCATTGGGGCATAGTAGGTGCATAGGAGCATGGGCATTTGAATTCTACCGCAACTCCCCAGATCCGCCGAGAGCTGAGTGGGCCCGGGTTATGGGGGGGTGTTCAACTCTGGGATCGTGGCCATCCCCCCTCTGAAAAAAATAAAAACTATACTTGGCATGCTGTAAATAGGGATATTTGTCTTACCCAGCAACTGACCCGGGTCCCAGCCGGGCCCTTTAGACAAGCCAGGGCCCCTGCTGGGCCCCTTCAACAATCCCGGTCCCAATTTCATACCCTTCCCCCACACCCCTGCCTATATATTCATTTCTAGCAGAACTAGCACTTCAGCCTCCTGTAATCAGCGGCAGCACTCTGCCGGGTGGGATTTGCATGTGTTATTGGTATGGGATACCGGTTATTCATGGTTGTTGTTGGTAGGTCCATGCAAATTTTGTTGGAAGTGAACCTGCTTCTGTCATGTGGCGCCACTGACAGCTGCCGTCCCTTCTGCCACCCTACCAGTTGTGTTATTCCTCCACGTAACGTCTCATTTCTTTATTTATATATAGTTTTAAGATTCAGTGGTTATGGTTGGTTCAGTCGTCAAGAGCTAAAGTAGCGTCTGCTTTTCACGCCAACCAGGATATCTCTTCCACAGAGCAAGGCTTAAGCTGGGTACGCACTTTTGTGGTCATTCCGAGTTGATCGCAGCCAGCAACTTTTTGCTGCTGCTGCGATCAACTAATCCCCGCCTATGGGGGAGTGTATTTTAGCTTAGCAGGGCTGCGATCGCTTGTGCAGCCCTGCTAAGCTAAAAAAAATTCATGCAGAACAAGACCAGCCCTGGACATACTTACCCTGTGCGACGATCTCTGCAATGCTGGGGCTGGATTTGACGTCAGACATCCGCCCTCCATTCTCCTGGACACGCCTGCGCTTTCTTCACCACTCCCCGAAGACGGCAGGCAAAGGTCTGGTGACGCCCAGGAACACCTTCTTTCTGTCAATCTTCTTGCGGTCGCCTCTGCGACCACTTTCTTAGTTGTCCGCGACGTAACCCGGTGACCCCTGTCGCCGGGCAATGACGCGCGTGCGCAGTGCGGCCGCCGCGCATGCGCATTCCAGACCCGTTCGCACCGCAGCGACAAACCGCTGCGTGCGAACGGGTCGGGATGACCCCCACTGATCAGGTAAATGCTTCTGGTCAGCAGAGCAGTGTCTCCCCAGCTTGACCTCCTCTCAGCCCCATACACACTGTGCTAAAATGGCTCGGTGTGTACGTGCTTCTATGGGGATTGGGAGGTCGGCCTGACAAATATTAAACTGTACATACATAAGAATCAACCTCCCGATCTCGGCCGTTGTACCAGCATTATAGGTTCCCGCATCAGCATACACACCTATACAGTTGTCGGCCCGTTCACCTGATATCAAGTGATTGGGTCATGGATTGTATAGGTGTGTACCCAGCTTGTGAAAGAAAAGAGGGTTCTCTTCATGGTTCTGCGTGGTCAGGGTATTAAAAGCTTATGTTGACGGGACATGTGGTCTCCATAAGACAGATGATCTTTTTAGATCTTCTAATGCTCGGAGAAAGGGTTCCAAGCATTTGACCGCACATGCACAGTGGCCATTTAACAAGTTGGTGCCTTCAGATGGCGGTACTTACAGGGGCTAATCTTCGGAATGCGAATCGGTAAATCGGTCAGCATCGCCTCCCATAGAAACCAATGGGGGATGTTGATGCTGACGGGAATGGAGGTACCTATAATATCTGCTGCGGTCCCTCTGTGATACATTCAGGGGATACTTAATATTTGCGGTTAGCCCACAAAAACGTGTATATTACCCTTAAACCGCTAATGCCAAAATGTATGTGGCCAAAATGGACAAATCTTAGGCTACCTGAGCGGATATCTTAGCCACTTGCCAACAGGATTTACTGACATGGGGGTATATGTTCATTTTGGGTCTATGTACTGTACACTTGTCTAGAGGTATCGTTGCAAACTACCCCTGGTGGGGTTTTTATGTATATTTATTTATTTATTCATTTCTCTTCTTATAAACAATTTCTTTACCGGACATTCAAACACGCTGTCCAATCGTTTTCCAGTACAGCCACCTGTCAGGGCGCATCCAGATAAACAGTGGTTTACCTGAGCGAGTGCACCTGGAATCAAGCTTGTAGAATACACCGGTCTCAGATCATTTTCCCTAGAAACAAATCCCTCTCAGAAGATCAGACTTGTGATTGATTTGTCCATTTATATCTTCTAGTTTATTGGATTATTTGGTCACCCACACGTTTTTATGCATCTATTTTTACAATGCAATAAACAACAAGTGATGGGTATCAGTCTAGCCTTGGCATACTGCATAGCAGGTTTGTGCAACTCTGTGTTGTGCAGGTATCTGATCGCCATGGTTATGTCTGTGTTTTCTCTGGTGCTTCCTGCTCTTGTGGGTCTGGAAATCCAAGAAGGCTATATGCAAATCTAAGCCACAAAGTGTGACTCCTCCTGGACTAATAATAATGGCCTGGTGCCCTGCCACAGTTTTAGTATTCCCTAATAGCAAAGTTGTGACAGGGCATGCTGGGACCTGTAGCATACTTGCCTACTCTCCCGGAATGGGCGGGAGTCTCCCGAAAATCGGGTGACCCTCCCGCCGCCCCCCCCCCCCCCCCCCCCCCCGGGAGTGCAGGCAAGTCTCCCGATTTTTTAGGGGCCCCCCTGCCCGGCCGCCCACTTAGTGAATAAAGTGGGCGGTCCGGGCAGTAGATGACGCGATTTTTGTTGAATCGCGTCATCATAGCAACGCCCCCTGCTGTATAATGCCGGTAATAGCGGCATTACATAGCAGGGGGCGTGGCTTAAATTAAGTGCCGCAATAACTCCTCCCCTGTTTTGCCTCCGCCCCGCCCTGCCCCCCTGCTGAGCCGACCTGGCTGCTCTCTCCCGGAGAGAGCAGCCAGGATGTCGGCATGTATGACCTGTAGTTTCACAACAGCTGGAGAGCCACAGGTTGGCCAGGCCTGGCCTAATACCTGAAGCAGGCTCAGGGAACATTTGAGGAACATATTCCTTTAAGATGAGGAGGTGGAATAGCCTCTCAGCAGGGGAGTTTAAACTTGCCTGGCGGGACAGACCCAAGTCTATCCTAAATCTAAGAGAAAATAAGAGTTCAGGATCAAAACTTATCAGGAACATTTTTAATTGCGGTCAAATTCTGTTTTCCAGCTTCCGCTCTGACAGAGACATTTACTCCTCCAACACCTGGAACCAATGTCACCCACACTCTCGCTGGGGTCCCTCTGCAGATTGACACCCACCAGTCAGTGGGAAATCCCCAGCACCATTGCACTGCCCTGAGGTAACTGCATGGTTAATGCATCATCCATTTTTATGGGGACATTAGCTGTAAGCTGACAGCTCTGTTTTAATGGCTAACTGCACGTAGCGCCCTTATCCTCCCTTATTTCATAGTCGCTGGGTTTCAGTATGTTAAAGAGACATTTTAATGTCTCCCTCCTGTTTTACTTCTCTGATGTTGTTGGATTATGGGTCTGATTCTGAGTCACATGCAATACTGATATCTGCGCAAATGGTCGATGATTTTCAAGTGCGCATGTTTCTAAGTCACTAAAAAGTCACACAGCGCATGTATACACAGGGCCGTCTGATGTATAGGCAGACTGGGCAGCTGCCAAGGGCCCCACTATTCTAGGGGCCTCTGAGCAGGGGCGGGCGGTTAGGCAGGATTCTGCCCTGCTTCCCAGCCTGCCGCCAGACAGTGAATGACTGTCAGCATGCTGATTGGTGGATAGCTCCTTGGTCGCTTCATCCGCCTCCCTGGACTGCCTTTGGCCACACCACCCCTCACTTTCAGGGTATCTGAAAATTGGGGGAAACACCATACTTACAAGTGACTTGTTCCGTTTTTGGATAATTTTTAATTATATAAATTTTATATCAACGAATCTCCTGGTGGAAGATATCTTGGATTTTCTTTAGATATTTTCCTCTGAATATTTTATGTATTTTTAATATTCTAAACGTTAAAAAAAAATTTTTTTTTGCTTCTACTTTTTCTTTCTATCTATTTGTGTATGTACAGTGCATCCGGAAAGTATTCACAGCACTTCACTTTTTCCACATTTTGCTATGTTACAGCCTTATTCCAAAATGGAATAAATTCATTTTGCCCTCAAAATTCTACACACAATACCCCATAATGACAATGTGAAAACGTTTTTTTTTAGATTTTTGCAAATTTATTAAAAATAAAAAACTAAACTGTACTCATTGGGACCTTCAAAGCAGCAGATATTTTTCTGTACCCTTCCCCAGATTTGTGCCTCGAGACAATCCTGTCTCAAAGGTCTACAGACAATTCCTTTGACTTCATGCTTGGTTTGTGCTCAGACACGCACTGTTAAGTGTGGAACCTTATTATAGACGGGTGTGTGCCTTTCCAAATCATGTCCAATCAACTGAATTTACCACAGGTGGACTCCAATTAAGCTGTAGGAACATCTCAAGGATGATCAGTGGAAACAGGATGCACCTGAGCTCATTTTTGAGCTTCATGGCAAAGGCTGTGAATACTTATGTACATGTGATGTTTTTTATTTTTAATAAATTAGCAAAAATCTAAAAAAAAACTTTTTTCACGGTTTCATTATGGGGTATTGTGTGCAGAATTTTGAGGGAAAAAATAATTTATTCCATTTTGGAATAAGGCGGTAGCATAACATAATGTGGAAAAAGTGAAGCGCTGTGAATACTTTCCGGATGCACTGTATTTGAGGTCTGTTTTTATGTTTGTATACCAGTATTAATAAAATAATTTGTTTCTGTAAATATGTCTCCTACAGAGGTTTACCATATTTAAGGCATTGAATACCTTATTTTACAAACCTTAAATTCCATGAAAGGTTTTTGCGCTGGTTTCTTTTTTTCGTTGTTATAGGATCTTCTTTAGAGGGTGGCCGGACCGCACCCACAAAACGGCGGCCAGACGCCGCCGTTCCACCCCCTCCCACCCAGCGATCGCCTCTGCCTGTCAATCAGGCAGAGGCAATCGCAGCCCTGCTACGGGCTTCGGCCGTCTTACATGCGCCGGCGCACGGTCAGTAGGGACCTGTTCTCTCTGCTGCGTAAAAAAGCAGCGAGCGAACGGGTCAGAATGACCCCCTATATTCTACACAGAAAATAAAGCACCTGTTTGCATGCAGCTATAACGTTGCATGGAGACCTCCTACGTTGGTTACTTGTTGCCGTGTGTACTTGTCATTCATTGGGTCAATATTTGTGTCATTTTTGTGTATTCATCCTTGACTATGATCCATGCCCTATCTTTGTGTTTCTTATCCCTAACGTTCCGCTGACAATGTAATCCTGCGCTGTAACGACTAACAATAGTTCTTCCTCCTTTTGTATGCTGAGGTTAAACACTTGTAACAGGAGTAAGAAGTGATTTCAGGCCACTTTAAGCAAGAATTTATGGTTTATTGTATTTTGGGCTCGATTCAGACCTGAGCGCTCTTGTGCGAATTCCCACAGCGGCCGTTTTATCGAATGAGTGCGCATGCACTGCAATGCGCATGCCTGGCGCCAAACAGCGACAGGATGGTGCGAAAATTTCAATCGCAAGGCGTTCGCAAGGTGATTGACAGGAAGAGGACGTTGTGGGTGGCAACTGACCGTTTTGTGGGAGTGTCAAGAAAAACGCAGGCGTTCCCAAGCGTTTTCAGGGAGGGTGTGTGACGTCAGCTCCGGCCCCGATCAGCCTGTTTGTATCGCACTGTAGGAGTAAGTGCTGGGCTGCGCACAGACTGGAAAAATCATTCGATGGTGAGTGAGTTGCGAACGGATTTGCAGCTGTCCGCTGTCTGGCGGAATTTTTGCACGGCGTACGCATGCATTCGCACACTTGCGGGGCGGGTTTTCGCTCTCCCTGGGCAGCGAATATCTGATTGCAGCACAGCGATCAGGTCTGAATTAGGCTTTCTGCTGTGTACCATGCTCTGCGCAGGCCGACTGTTGGAACTCAATTTCTTGGATCTCCGATGGGCAGATGAGTCACAGACGCTGATGGTCATTTACTAAAATATTCAAATCTTTGTCCAAACCAAAGCAACTAATGAGACGTTTGCTTTCATTGTGTAACCCGTGCTTGATAGGTGACAGCTAATTGCAGTTTAGTGTGGTTTCATTACAGATTTGTACCTTGTCTGACATTGTATTCTCCCCCCCCCCCTTCCCCCACACCAGGAGGTTCCTCGAGTGGATGTCCAAGTATGCCGTTTAATAGGGTGTGGTGGGGAGATTTATATAATTTAGCCCCACCCTGTGTCCAATGCGGTCATTCTGGGATTTATTCACACATTTTGCTGCAAATTAAGATACTAAGCCCCCTGATTTTGGAGGTTACTCTACTCTCAGAAGCATGGGCCAACATATGTCTCCTGAAATCTGGAACAGTAAAGCAGCCATGCATGTATACGGGATCCCACGGGGTCCCTCACTTCTCCATCCATTATCAGAATATGGTGTAATCAGGGCCGGTTCTAGCCCTTGTGGCGCCCCGGGCGAAAATAGGGGCGTGGCTTCATAAAGGGGTGTGGTCAATGTGCCCCCAGTAGTATTGCCCCCGTTTGTGCCGCTTTTAAATAAAAAATTAATACTTACCATCCTCGCTCCTGATGGCCAACCGCTGCTGCCCTCCGTCTCTGGCCGCTGGCGCCGCTCCTCTGACACTAGAGGTCAATCATGACCGCTAGTGTCTAAGTGCCGCTCCCACAATGCAGTACGGTGCGCGATGACTTCATCGCGCACCACACAGCACTACTGGCACCGGGGGGGGGGGGCGGATCTTGCCACAGCGGCGGCGCCCTCTGGAAGGCGACGCCCCGGGCAAAAATCCCGTGTACCCGTAGCAAGATCCGCTACTGAGTGTAATACATTTGAGAAGGGCACTGGAATAACGAGCACCTTTTATGCTGGCCATACTGTACATTAGTACGACCTGCATTAGATGGGAATCATACTACGAGCCCCTCCCACCCACCCACCCCCGGGCATGCGATAGATTCTACGCTCCTTTTGCACCAGCCAATCTATCGTACCTCCGCAATTGCCGGGGGCCTGGATCGGCTGATCATATGTGCAGCACAGAAGATCAGCTGATGCGATGTGCGACCCGCTGGGCCGCGCATCGTATTCGCAGCCATTAACATGCACGATGTGCATGCAATGGCTCAAATGATAGGTCGATATCGTCTATTTGTACACGCTATCGACCTAGTGTATGGCCAGCGTTACATTACAACATTTAAACACTACAACAAAGTAAAAAAAACACCTGAACGTGTCCTTTATTTGTTTAAAAAAAAAAAAAAAATCATATAATTGTCTATGCAGATCCCATTCTGTTAATTGAAGGACTTCTACAAAAACGTCTAGTAAGTAGAAACTATGGGCCTAATTCAGACCTGATCGCACAGCAGCCGATCAGGTCTGAACTGCGGCACCGGCGCACGCCAGACAGCCGACGGCCATCTTAGCCCTGCGATCGCCTCTGCCTGATTGACAGGCAGAGGTGGTCGCTGGGTGGGAGGGAGTGGGCTGGCGGCGTTTGGCCGCCGTGTTAGGTGCGCGGTCCGGGCAACACAGGCGTGCCTGGACCGTGCAAGCCTCTGCGGCTGCGTGACGTCGCATGCAGCCGCTGCGACCTGGACAGCGACGAGTAACTCCTTGCCAGCACGCAGGAGCTGCGCTGGTAGGGAGCTACTCGTCAAGTACAAAAGCATCGCCGCTGTGCGATGCTTCTGTACTTGTGCGGCAGGGCAGGGACTGACATGCGGGGCGGACTAGCCCTGTGCTGGGCGTCCCCCCGCATGTCTGAGTAACTGATTGTAGCCGTGCACTACGATCAAGTCTGAATTAGTTCCTATGGCCCAAATGTATTAACCTTTTAACAAGTGATAAAGTGGAGACAGATCAAGAGTGATAAATGACCAGCCAATCAGCTCCTGTCATTTTTCAAACACAGCCTGTGACATGGCAGTTAGGAAGCTGATTGGCTGGTGCTTTATCACTCTTTATCCGTCTCCACTTTATCTCTTGCTAAAGCTTAATACATCTGGGCCAATATTCACAACTCACTTTTTTTTATACAAAATTGTTACTCCTGTTTCTGTCTTGACACGGGAGGTCATTCCGAGTTGATCGCTCCCTAGCTATTTTTTTGCAGCGCTGCGATCAGATAGTCGCCGCCTATGGGGAAGTGTATTTCTCTGACGTCCTAGTGGATGCTGGGTACTCCGTAAGGACCATGGGGTATAGACGGGCTCCGCAGGAGACTGGGCACTCTTAAAAGAAAGATCAGGTACTATATCTGGTGTGCACTGGCTCCTCCCTCTATGCCCCTCCTCCAGACCTCAGTTAGTATCTGTGCCCGGCCAGAGCTGGATGCACCCTAGGGGCTCTCCTGAGCTTCCTAGAAAAGAAAGTATTTGTTAGGTTTTTTATTTTCAGCGAGATCTGCTGGCAACAGACTCACTGCTACGTGGGACTGAGGGGAGAGAAGCGAACCTACCTGCTTGCAGCTAGCTTGGGCTTCTAAGGCTACTGGACACCATTAGCTCCAGAGGGATCGAACACAGGCCCAGTCCTCGGTCGTCCGGTCCCGGAGCCGCGCCGCCGTCCCCCTTGCAGAGCCAGAAGAACGAAGAGAAGTTGAAAATCGGCGGCTGAAGACTCCGGTCTTCATAAAGGTTGCGCACAGCACTGCAGCTGTGCGCCATTGCTCCCTAAGCACACCACACACTCCGGTCACTGATGGGTGCAGGGCGCTGGGGGGGGGGGGGGGGGGCGCCCTGGGCAGCAATTAGATTACCTTACTTGGCGAAAAGCACATAATACAGTCTGATAAACTGTATATGTGCATTAACCCCCGCCATTAAAGTACATAAAAGGACAGAAGCCCGCCGCTGAGGGGGCCGGGCCTTCTTCCTCAGCACACCGGCGCCATTTTCTCTTCACAGCTCAGCTGGAAGGAAGCTCCCCAGGCTCTCCCCTGCAGTATCCTGGTACACAAAGGGTAAAAAAGAGAGGGGGGGCACATAAATTTAGGCGCAAAACTGTGTATATAAGCTGCTATAGGGGAATAATCACTCAGTATAGTGTACATCCCTGTATTATATAGCGCTGTGGTGTGTGCTGGCATACTCTCTCTCTGTCTCTCCAAAGTGCCTGGTGGGGGAACTGTCTTCAAATAGAGCATCCCCTGTGTGTGTGGTGTGTCGGTACGCGTGTGTCGACATGTCTGAGGTAAAAGGCTCCTCTAAGGAGGTGATAGAGCGGATATGTGTGTGGGAGGGTGTCTCCGTCGACAACGCCGACACCTGTTTGGATATGTGTAAGTGCTGAGGTAAAATTATTGCACAAAAGGTTAGGGAACAGAAAGGAAATCTACCCTGGTCTGTCCCTATGTCACAGAGTCCTTCAGAGTCTCTCTATGTTCACTATCCAAAATAACAAAGTATCGACACGGAGTTTAACTCCACTGTCGACTACGATAATGCAAAGTTACAGCCAAGAGGGCTAAAAGATATTCAATATATGATTATTGGAATAAAAGATGATTTGCATATCACTGATGACTCATCTGTCCCTGACACGAGAGTACACATGTTAAGGGGAAGAATGCTGAGGTAAATTTCCCTCCTCTCATGAGGAAAAAGAGCGTGAATCTCCAGACAAGAGACGGCAGCTTCCCACAAGAGAATTCTCAGGCTGTATCCTTTCCCCACTAGGGCCAGGATGTGTTGAGAATCTTCCCCTTGGGTGTCCTGTTTGCACTAGCTATTCTCAGGGATCCTGCAGATAGTGTGCACATTCTAGTATACTACCCAGACCGGCGATTGTGTCGGCATGGGTTTATAGCGCTGTGGCAGCGTGGACAGGTACCTTATCAGCAGAGATTGAGACCCTAGAATGCATATAAATATTTTAAGATGCTGTCTTAAATGATAGATATATAATTATAAAGCATGCCCAAAGGGACATGAGTATACTGGGTCCTAGAGACAAAAGCTATGTCGATTTCTGCTTGACGTGTCCTGTAGAATATACATTGGACAGATGATGCCGACTTAAGAGGCATATGGAAGGCTGAGGATTGTGTGGAGAAAGGTTCTCGGGCCTGGTCTCCACAGCTATAGCTGGTAATTCTGATATTTTGCCTTATTTTCCTGCACAGCCTAGGAAAGCACAACATTATTAAATGCAGCTTTTCGAAAAAAGAAACAAGAAAGTCTGAGGTGCGTCCTTTCTTGTCAGAGCCGGGGGCAGAGGAAAGAAGCTGTACAACACAGCTAGTCCCCAGGAACAGAAGTCCTCCCCGGCCTCTACAAAAATCCACCGCATGTCGCTGGGGCTCCACAGGCGGAGCTAGGCCCGGTGGGGACACGCCTACATAAGTTCAGCCACAAGTGGGTTCACTCCCTGTTAGATCCCTGGGCAATAGAAATTGTATCGCAGGGATACAGGCTGGATTGTGAGAAGATGCCCCCTCACCGAGGACCCGGCGGGCTTCCCCCCAAGAGAGGGAGCCAGTGTTAACTGCAATTCGTAAATTGTATCTTCAACAGGTGGTGGTCAAGGGTCCCCTCCTTCAACAAGAGGGTGTTATTATTCGACCATGTTATAATCCCGAAACCAGACGGTTCGGTTAGACCCATATTGTATTAAAATCCCTGAACATATACCTGAAAAGGTTCAGGTTCAAGATGGAATCGCTAAGAGCGGTCATTGCAAGCCTGAAATGAATCGGGACATAAGGGATGCATACCTTCGTGTCCCCATTTATCCACCTCATCAGGCGTACCTCAGAATTGCGGTACGGGATTGTCATTACCAATTTCACCAAGATAATGGCGGATATGATGGTGCTCCTGCGGAAGCAAGGTGTCACTATTATCACATACTTGGATGATCTCCTCATAAAAGCGAGATCAAGAGAGCAGTTGCTGGACAGCGTATCACCTTCTCTGGAAGTGAAACGGCAACACGACTGGATTCTATATATTCCGAAGTCGCAGTTGGTTCCTACAGCTCATCTGCCTCGCCTAGGCATGATCCTAGACACAGACCAGAAGAGGGTTTATCTCCCGAGAGAGAGAGCTCAGGAGCTCATGACACTGGTCAGGAATCCATTGAAAACCAAAACAGGTGAAAGTGCATCACTGCACTCGAGTCCTGGGAAGGATGATGGCATCATACGAGGCCATCCCCTTCGGCTGGTTCCATGCAAGGACAATGGAACTTACTGGACAAGTGGTCCGGATCACATCTTCCGATGCATCGGTTAATCACCCTATCCCCCAGGGCCAGGGTGTCTCTCCTGTGGTGGCTGCGGAGTGCTCACCTTCTCGAGGGCCGCAGATTCGGCATTCAGGACTGGGTCCTGGTGACCACGGATGCAAGCCTCCGAGGGTGGGGGGCAGTTACACAGGGAAGAAAATTCCAAGGTTTATGGTCAAGCCAACAGACTTGCCTTCACATCAATATCCTGGAACTAAGGGCCATATACAACGCCCTAAGTCAAGCGGAGTTCCTGCTTCGCGACCAACCGGTTCTGATCCAGTCAGACCGCAGGGGCTCATGTAAACCGCCAGGGCGGCACAAGGAGCAGGGTGGCGAGGGTAGAAGCCACCAGAATTCTTCGCTGGGCGGAGAATCAAGTAAGCGCACTGTCAGCAGTGTTCATTCCGGGAGTGGACACGACCTCCACCCGGGAAAGTGGTGACTTCATCAGGAAGTCTTCACGCAGTTTTGCAAATTGATGGAAACTGCCTCAGGTGGACTACATGGCGTCCCACCTCAATAAAAAGATAAAAAAGGTTTTACGCTGGGTCAAGGGACTCTCAGGCGATAGCTGTGGTCGCACTAGTAACACCGTGGGTGTTCCAGTCGGTCTATATATTCCCTCCTCTTCCTCTCAGACCCAAGGGCTGAGAATTGTAATAAACGGAGGAGTGTGAACAATATTCTTTGCTCCGGATTGGCCAAGAAGGACTCTGTACCCGGAACTGCAAGAAATGCTCTCAGAGGACCCATGGCCTCTGCCTCTCAGTCAGGACATGTTGCAACAGGGACCCTGTCTGATCCAAGACTTACCACGGCTGCGATGGACGGCATGGCGGTTGAACGCCGGATCCTAGCGGAAAAGGGCATTCCAGATGCAGTTATTCCTACGCTGATAAAGGCTAGGAAAGACGTGACAGCAAGACTTTTTCACTGTATATGGCGAAAATAGGTTGCTTGGTGTGTGGCCGGGAAGGCCCTACAGAGGAATTCCAGGGGGGTCGATTCCTGCACTTCCTACAGTCAGGAGTGACTATGGGCCTAAAATCAGGATCCATAAAGGCCAAGATTTCGGCCCTATCCCTTTTTCTCTCAAAAAGAACTGTGTCACAACTGAGGGCCTGAGCTGACGGGAGGCAGCCTCAGTTGTAGGGGCTGAGGTGTAGTGGAACCTGGGAGGTTGTATCAGACCCCTAGACATGTAAGTAACATGTAGAATAACTGCCCGAAGGCGTGACCACGACAACCAGGATAAAAGTCAATGATGTTTATTATGACAAACTCCGTAACACAGCAGCAGTAAAAGGAAACATAAAAGTCAACAGAGGATAAATACAATTCCTGGGTACTACAGGGTGGCAAGGGCCACAGGCACTGGTAGTGTGAGACAGTTCTTATAATCTTCTAGTTGGAAAGTCCTTACCAGGCCTGACTGTAGCAATGGAGAGAACCCAGGATCGTACCAGCTGATGTTCCAGGAAAGGCTGGGCTGCTGAAGGTAAAACGGCTGCTGTGGATACTGTCTGGAACCAGACTGTTGTTGGTACGGAGTGGATACTGGCTGGAACCAGTTAAATAATAAACGAACTTGAGAGCGATGAAATAATAATACCAGTGGAGAGTGGTAAACTGCAGAAAAGGACACTGGCCCTTTAAGAGAAGCTGTACACTGCTGGAAGCTGGGCTGGAAGCAGGTGATTGTTTGAAAGCGGTGAAATAATAATACCGGTGGAGAGTGGTAAACTGCAGAAAGGACACCGGCCCTTTAAGAGAAGCTGTACACTGCTGGAAGCTGGGCTGGAAGCAGGTGATTGTTTGAAAGCGGTGAAATAATAATACCGGTGGAGAGTGGTAAACTGCAGAAAGGACACCGGCCCTTTAAGAGAAGCTGTACACTGCTGGAAGCTGGGCTGGAAGCAGGTGATTGTTGTAGCTGGAAACAGGTGAGTCCAGAATGGATCGGAGAGTCAGGCTACACCGCAGATGGAATGCTGGTGCGGGTCTCTATAGCAGAAGTCTGGAGACAGGAGCTGGAACCTGGAAGACAACCACAGGAGAGAGACAAACTGGAACTAGGTTAGACAACCAAAGCACTGACGCCTTCTTTGCTCAGGCACAGCATACTTATACCTGCAGCAAGGAAGGGGTTGGCTAGGCAATTATGCAAATCAACAATACAGACAGCAGATTGGTGGAAATAATCAGATGACAAAATCCAAGATGGCTGCGCCCATGCAGACACTTGGAGGGAAGTTTGGTTTGTAATCCATGTGAGAATTGAAACAGTAATGGCGACGCCGGCCACAGGAGACAGGAGACGCCAGACTGACAAGCGCACATTTAACCACGCGGGCACAGCGGAGGCCGCGGCTGATGAAATCACCACTCTGACATTCTGCATGTGGAAACTCAGGAACAGCGGGATCCGGTCCTGGAACGCTGAGCCAGCCTTAGGAGGCATCTGAAGGGTAAGTAATGGCGTCCAGATACCCGGATCGTGACAGCACCCCCCCCTTTAGGAGTGGCCCCAGGACACTTCTTAGGCTTTAAAGGAAACTTTGCATGGAAATTTCGGACCAAGGCAGGGGCATGGACGTCTGAGGCATTGGTCCAAGAGCGTTCTTCAGGACCATAGCCCTTCCAGTCAATGAGGTATTGTAACTGACCGTAACGGAAACGTGAGTCCAAAATCTTGGCCACCTCGTACTCGACTCCCCGTTGAGTCTGAACTTTGGGAGCTGGAGGAAGTGCGGAATGAAACCGATTCAGGATCAGCGGTTTCAACAAAGAAACCTGAAATGTCCTGGGTATTTTCAAGAAGGATGGTAACTGTAACCTGTAGGCAACAGGATTGATGACTTGTTCAATCTTGAAGGGTCCGATGTAGCGAGGTGCAAATTTCATGCTGGGAACTCTCAACCTCAAATTCTTCGTGGACAGCCACACACGATCACCCACCTTGAGAGCAGGAACCGCTCTACGCTTCCTATCGGCAAACTTCTTATACCTGAATGAGGCTTTAAGCAGGGCTGCGCGGACGTTCCTCCAGTTATTTGAAAACTGACGCAAGGTGACATCCACTGCTGGAACAGAAGTTGCGGGAAGCGGTTGGAATTCTGGGACTTTAGGGTGGAATCCATAATTAATGAAGAATGGTGTAGAAGAAGATGAGGAATGGTATTGATTGTTGTGGCTGAACTCGGCCCAAGGAAGGAGTTGAACCCAGTCATCTTGAGAGGAAGACACATACATACGGAGGAAGGCCTCCAAGTCCTGATTCACCCTCTCGGTTTGACCATTGGTCTGAGGATGGTAAGCCGTGGAAAACTTTAACTTGACTTGGAGGGCTTGACACAAACTTCGCCAAAATTTGGCTACAAATTGTACTCCACGATCCGAGATGATCTCTTCAGGAAGACCGTGAAGTCGGAAGATCTCTTGTATAAACACTTGAGCCAACTTGGAAGCTGACGGAAGACCGGTGAGAGGGATGAAATGTGCCATCTTGGTGAACCGGTCAACTACCACCCAGATGGTATTAAACTTGTTGCAGATAGGTAGATCGGAAACAAAGTCCATTGACAAATGGGTCCAAGGTCGACGGGGAACAGATAATGGAACCAGTTGCCCCGCAGGCGACTGGCGGGAGACTTTGTGTTGGGCACACTTTGGGCAGGAGGCAATAAATTCCATAACGTCCTTCTTCAGAGTTGGCCACCAGTAGGACCTAGAAATAAATTCAAGGGTTTTCTGAATGCCTGTATGTCCAGCAAAACGGGAAGCATGGGCCCAATGCATGAGCTTCTTCCTTAGAACTGGCTTAACAAAACTTTTCCCTGGTGGAGGCGTAGAGTCCATCCCTACCGTGGAGAATGCCAACGGATTAATAATAGGATGCTTGTCTGCAGACTCGGACTCATTTTCTTGCTCCCATGAGCGGGAAAGGGCATCGGCCTTACGATTCTGAGAACCCGGACAGAACTGGAGTTTAAAGTCAAACCTAGAGAAGAAAAGTGCCCATCTGGCCTGACGAGGATTCAGACATTGTGCGCCTTTGAGATATAAAAGATTTTTGTGGTCGGTAAGTATGGTGATTGAGTGGGAAGCTCCCTCCAACAGGTATCTCCACTCCTCCAGAGCGAGCTTGATGGCTAGCAACTCCTGATCGCCAATGGCATAGTTGCGCTCAGCTGGGGAGAACTTCCGGGAGAAGAAACTGCAAGGATGTAGATGTCCATCTTTGGCCCTCTGGGATAACACTGCTCCTACTCCAACGGAGGAGGCATCTACCTCTAAGATAAAAGGAGAGTCGGTGTCGGGCTGTTTCAGAACTGGTGCAGAGATGAACCGTTGCTTCAGAAGGTGAAAGGCCTGTGTAGCTTCCTCGGACCACTTGGACGGATTAGCACCTTTCTTGGTTAATGCAGTGATAGGCGCCACAATGGTGGAAAAGTCTCGTATAAATTTTCTATAATAATTGGCGAACCCTAAGAACCTCTGGACCCCTTTGAGGCTTAAGGGTATAGGCCAATTCTGGATTGCTTGGAGTTTCTCAGGATCCATCTCTAGTCCGGAACCGGACACAATGTAACCTAGAAACGGAATGGTTTTAACTTCAAACACACACTTCTCCAATTTACAATAGAGGTGATTGACACGGAGACTGGAAAGAACCTCTTTTACCCAGAAACGATGATCTTCGAGATTATTAGCAAAGATGAGGATGTCGTCTAGATAAACCACGACATGGCGGTACAAGATGTCCCTGAAAATCTCATTCACGAAGTGCTGGAAGACTGCTGGAGCATTGCTCAATCCGAAGGGCATGACGAGGTACTCATAATGTCCGTCACGGGTGTTAAAGGCGGTCTTCCACTCGTCACCCTCACGGATTCGGATGAGATTGTAGGCACCCCTCAAGTCCAGCTTTGTGAAAATAGTTGCACCACTAACTCTATCAAAGAGCTCGGTAATCAGGGGTAAAGGGTATCGGTTCTTGACGGTAATGTCGTTCAGACCTCTGTAGTCGATGCACGGACGCAGACCACCGTCTTTCTTCTTAACGAAGAAGAAGCCTGCGCCGGCTGGAGAAGAAGATGGTCGGATGAAACCCTTCGCCAGGTTCTCTTTGATGTACTCTTCCATGGAGTGTGTCTCAGGCAGAGACAACGGATAAGTTCGGCCTCGCGGTGGAACCTTCCCTGGAATGAGGTCGATTGGGCAGTCCCATTCTCTATGAGGAGGAAGGATATCAGCAGAGGCTTTACTGAACACGTCCGTGAAGTCTTGATATGGAGGAGGCGGAACATCAGATGACCTGGGGAAGGAAGAACAAACAGGAAGAACTTTGGCTAAACAAGTCTCAGCACAGGAGGGACCCCATGCCAGTATTTGCGTAGTCGTCCAGTCAATTGATGGGTTGTGGAGACGGAGCCATGGAAGGCCTAAAACCACTGGATGTGTGGCTCTTGGAATCACTAAAAAAGAAATATACTCAGAATGAAGAACTCCCACTCTCAGACGAACTGGAAGAGTCCTTAAGGAAATGACTGCGTCAAAAATCTTGCTGCCATCCACGGCAGTCAAAGAGATGGACGAGGACAGTCTCTCGGTGGGTAGGGACCACCGTTTAACATAAGCTTCGGTTATGAAATTCCCAGCTGCTCCGGAATCAAGGAGGGCAATGACGTTCCTGTAACGTTGAGCAATTTGGAGCGACACTGGGAGGTTACAGTCATGAGGAGATGGAGAGGAGATCATTACTCCTAGCCGGCCCTCTCCTTGGCGAGCTAGGATCTGGAGTTTCCCGGACGTTTGGGACAGGCATTGATAGTGTGCGACGGAGCTGCACAGTAGAGACAGAGAGACTCAGAGAGACGTCTTCGGCGCTCAGCGGGAGATAGACGGGAACGACTAATTTACATAGGCTCATCCTTGGATGGAGATGGTTGACGAGGAGGAGGAGCAGAAGATTTAGGAGTAGATGATCTTCCTCGCTTGGTTGCTCTCTCTCTGAAACGTAGATCAACCTTCGTGCAAAGAGAAATTAGCTCATCCAACTTAGAGGGCAAGTCTCTGGTAGCTAACTCATCCTTGATGCGTTCTGATAAGCCATGCCAGAATGCAGCATACAGGGCCTCGTCGTTCCATGCCAGTTCGGATGCCAGGATTTTAAACTGTATAAGATACTGTCCCACAGTACGTGTTCCCTGGCGTAAACGGAGAATCTCAGATGAAGCAGATGTTATCCGGCCTGGCTCGTCGAAGATGCGCCTGAATGTAGCTACAAAGTCAGTATAGGAGGATAGCAGGGGATCAGACTTCTCCCATAAAGGTGATGCCCAGTCAAGGGCTGAGCCACTGAGAAGGGAGATGATATAGGCAATTTTGGTACGGTCACTGAAGAAATTGCCAGGTAGAAGCTCAAAGTGGATTTCACATTGATTGAGAAATCCCCTGCAGAACCTTGGAGATCCATCAAATTTTGCTGGCGTTGGAAGATGAAGATGTGGACTGGAAATGGGTAAGGTGGGTGGGGTTACAGCTGGTGTCACTGTAGTGGACGCACCGGACGTGCCAGGTCCACGGAGGGTCGTTTGAATCCCATCCAGCCGTGTAGAGAGATCCTGGAGACAGCGGATGATGTGGCCCTGTGCAGCCTCCTGATGTTCAAGTCGGGCTGCCAGTTCTTGCATCGGCCTGGCCGCTTGATCCAGGTCTCCGGCTGGATTCATTAGGTCAGTGCTTACTGTCACAACTGAGGGCCTGAGCTGACGGGAGGCTGCCTCAGTTGTAGGGGCTGAGGTGTAGTGGAACCTGGGAGGTTGTATCAGACCCCTAGACATGTAAGTAACATGTAGAATAACTGCCCGAAGGCGTGACCACGACAACCAGGATAAAAGTCAATGATGTTTATTATGACAAACTCCGTAACACAGCAGCAGTAAAAGGAAACATAAAAGTCAACAGAGGATAAATACAATTCCTGGGTACTACAGGGTGGCAAGGGCCACAGGCACTGGTAGTGTGAGACAGTTCTTATAATCTTCTAGTTGGAAAGTCCTTACCAGGCCTGACTGTAGCAATGGAGAGAACCCAGGATCGTACCAGCTAATGTTCCAGGAAAGGCTGGGCTGCTGAAGGTAAAACGGCTGCTGTGGATACTGGCTGGAACCAGACTGTTGTTGGTACGGAGTGGATACTGGCTGGAACCAGTTAAATAATAAACGAACTTGAGAGCGATGAAATAATAATACCGGTGGAGAGTGGTAAACTGCAGAAAAGGACACCGGCCCTTTAAGAGAAGCTGTACACTGCTGGAAGCTGGGCTGGAAGCAGGTGATTGTTTGAGAGCGGTGAAATAATAATACCGGTGGAGAGTGGTAAACTGCAGAAAGGACACCGGCCCTTTAAGAGAAGCTGTACACTGCTGGAAGCTGGGCTGGAAGCAGGTGATTGTTGTAGCTGGAAACAGGTGAGTCCAGAATGGATCGGAGAGTCAGGCTACACCGCAGATGGAATGCTGGTGCGGGTCTCTATAGCAGAAGTCTGGAGACAGGAGCTGGAACCTGGAAGACAACCACAGGAGAGAGACAAACTGGAACTAGGTTAGACAACCAAAGCACTGACGCCTTCTTTGCTCAGGCACAGCATACTTATACCTGCAGCAAGGAAGGGGTTTGCTAGGCAATTATGCAAATCAACAATACAGACAGCAGATTGGTGGAAATAATCAGATGACAAAATCCAAGATGGCTGCGCCCATGCAGACACTTGGAGGGAAGTTTGGTTTGTAATCCATGTGAGAATTGAAACAGTAATGGCGACGCCGGCCACAGGAGACAGGAGACGCCAGACTGACAAGCGCACATTTAACCACGCGGGCACAGCGGAGGCCGCGGCTGATGAAATCACCACTCTGACATTCTGCATGTGGAAACTCAGGAACAGCGGGATCCGGTCCTGGAACGCTGAGCCAGCCTTAGGAGGCATCTGAAGGGTAAGTAATGGCGTCCAGATACCCGGATCGTGACAAACTGGCTTCACTGCCTGAAGTTCGGACGTTGTTACAGGGGTGCTGCATATTCAGCCCCTTTTGTGCCTCCAGTGGCACCTTGGGATCTTAACGTGTGTTGGATTCCTAAAATCTCACTGGTTTGAGCCACTTAAGACCGTGGAGCTAAAATATCTGGATGTGGAAAGTGGTCATGCTTTTGGCCTTAGCTTGGACTAGGCGTGTGTCAGAATTGGCGGCTTTGTCATGTAAAAGCCCATATCTGATCTTCCATATGGAAAGGGCAGAATGGAGGACTCGTCCCCAATTTCTCCCTAAGGTGGTATCATCGTTTCATTTGAACCAACCTATTGTGGTGCCTGCGGCTACTAGGGACTTGGAGGATTCCAAGTTGCTGGACGTAGTCCGGGCCCTGAAACTTTATGTTTCCAGGACGGCTAGAGTCAGAAAAACTGACTCGCTATTTATCCTGCATGCACCCAACAAGCTGGGTGCTCCTGCTTCAAAGCAGACTATTGCTCGCTGGATCTGTAGCACGATTCAGCTTGCACATTCTGCGGCTGGACTGCCGCATCCTAAATTAGTAAAAGCCCATTCCACGAGGAAGGTGGGCTCTTCTTGGGCGGCTGCCCGAGGGGTCTCGGCTTTACAACTTGCCGAGCTGCTACTTGGTCGGGTTAAAACACGTTTGCAAAATTCTACAAGTTTGGTACCCTGGCTGAGGAGGACCTTGAGTTTGCTCATTCGGTGCTGCAGAGTCATCCGCACTCTCCCGCCCGTTTGGGAGCTTTGGTATAATCCCCATGGTCCTTACGGAGTACCCAGTGTCAAAGTCAGAAAAATGTCTCTATGCACGTTGCCATATTTGCACCGCACACTGGTCCGCGCTGCGCATGCGCACGCTCTCCCGTGAAGGCGCATACCCGCAATAGCGTGCACTCGCAGGCGCGGTATGCGTATTTACGGTAGAGTTTATGTAGTCGTAGCGTGCGACTCATTCGTTACAAATGTTCACAATTAATGTAGTTTGTAGATCATGGTCACCTTGATAGATTCTGAAAGTCTGGTTAAAATAGAAGGTCCCTGTTTAAAGGAATCCCTCTTTGTATTGTACGAAGGGTCTGACAGGAATCATACAGCAGTGTTTGGTACCCATCGGAAGAGTATTTAATTAGTAATATTCCGGTGTTGGTTTGGAGCGTATTAATCGCTCGTGCGAATAGTTATGGACATAAGAAGTTTACGTCCATTTCTATTATTTACACATACTCAGGTATGCGGCGGGAAACCCAGTTTCCCACCCACCTGAGCTGTTGGAAATCGTCACAGCCCACCTGTATGAATCACCCTATGACCTTTTGTTATGATGCAGGGCCGAATTCCTTCGGCCAATGGACAATGGGATTGTAGGACCATGAGATTGCATTGTGTGTGGGGCATAAATAGGCAGGCCGACCACATCCAGCTCTCACTCTCTCATCAACGGTTATCTGCTGATAGCCGGGAGCTGGATATCGAGGCGCAGGCGATCATACCCTTTGTGCGTAAGTTTCTCTCCGTAATCATTGTCTTTCTGTGAGCCAATTTCTCTCATCTCTCTCTCTCTCTCTCTCTCTGTTCTGTTCTCTCATATCTCCCCTAGACTAGGCTAGTATTGTATTGTATTAGATAGTATTGTATTGTATTGCATTTAGGTCAGTGTAGTATTGTCTTTTTGTATTTATTGTTTAGTTCTGTGGTTAGGAAGTCTCTGTTATATTGTAGTGTATCATTTGTACTGTTATCCCCTTTTACAAATATATTAGATATAATACAGTTAATAGGCTTTGGAACCTAAACCAGTATCTGTGTATTTTCTATAGTGTTAAGTGTTCACTTGAGCGTCGGTGACGCTCAAGCAGCTTTGTAGTTAGTCAGGTTACACAAGGTTGCACTTACACCCTGTATTCACATTAAGTTATTCTGTGTATTTCATTGGTATAAGGTTTAAACATTAAGGTATAGCGTTGTGAGCGTCTGCGCCGCTGGTGACCTCCTCGTGGTCTCGAGCGTATGCTACGCCATAGCGAATCATTACTCTAGTCATAACCAATAACGTGTCCTGTGATCACTGGGCCGTGAGCGAACGTGACGCTTGAGCGTCTCGCCTACGGCTGAGCGATCGTTACGCAACTAGCGTACCATTACGGTACTTCTTAAGCAAACAGCGTACAGTGTTCTTAGACTTCATAAAGGGTTGTTTATACGACAACGGAATTTAGAATTGTCAATTGAGGACTCGTCCTATCCTTCTCATATCTGCACTAGGTAGATCAGCAGACATTATCCCCCAGCAAAGGGTGGGAGGTTGTCTCCCAGTGCTGACGGGATAAGCGTCTGCTTCGCTTAGATAAAGAGTGCTGAAGGAATCCGGGAACCGGAAGTAAGAACAAAACGCTTGTGTCTTTTAAAACTGTTTTATTTCTCTTCTGTCTTGCGTATACACGCACGCATACACATATCTGCATTTTCTGTTTCATTTTCGTATATCACTATTCCTGTTTGCCAAATTTTTATAGTTGATAGAAAGTGCTAAAAGAGATTTGCTGTTATTTCATAGTAGAGGTAATAGTTAAAGTATAGAACAACACACGATCTGCCTGGGAGATAAGGCAGTCAGTGTGGATTGCGGTAGATGATCAGGGATCATTTACATTGATAAAAGTATATATTGTGTTACGGTGGATCTTTGCATTGCGTACACGTGTCGCTAACAAAGACTAGCGTACGCAATCCAAAAGGCAGACGCACGCAGCGTACATTACGCAACGTAGCGTCCGGTTACACTCACGTAGCTCAAGTCACGAAAAAGGTGAATTAGCGCAAAGCGAGAATTAGCGCAAAGGCGATAAGTAACGCACAGCGGTAGATAACGCGAAGCGGTAAATAACGCAAATCTATTTTTGGGGAAAAAAAAAAAAAATCTGAAATTTAGTTTAACAGATCCTGCTCCTAATTGGTAACACTGTTGGACTGAAGACAATTTCTGCGCAGAAATAGATATAGAAACAAAGTGTACATGTGTTGAGTGAGTGTGGTTTTGTATACATAAGTTTATACAACTTTAAGGTGGAACCAAAAGGAAAGCCGGGTACTCGTCAAGGGACATACGTGTAAGTGACATATACGGTGGCTAGGGAGGCATCCCTGGTTAAATAATATTTGAGCATTAGAGTATAGCGGACCATAAGGTAACAAGACCAGGAGGTCATAAGGTAACAAGACCAGGAGGTCGTAAGGTAAAAGGTCCGCTATAAAAGTCCAGTGGCACAACGCCTGGGGTGTTGGTGCAGAACCCATATAGGCCATACAAGCTCTTGCTGAAGGAATCGCGGCCGGAAACATCGATTCCATTGATCTTTCAGTACATAACAAGTAGTGCTTGTGTACTGAACGATTGGACCGCACGTAATTGTGTGCAGTAGTTAGTAATCTGACCTAATACCATTAGAGTAAAGTGGTCACAAACGCTATTTGTACATTCTGACGTGATTTGTGTAATTTAAACTGAAGGTTCCATAGGGGCCCTGTATCGAGTACGCCAGCACCACGTCGGTGTGATCAGGTCGTATTGGTCGAGGTGGGCGAGTGAGTGGGGTACTCGGTAAACCGCCACCGCCGGCCTACTGTGGAGTAATTTGGTTGTCTGTAAAGGCTTGCTGAAAACCTTGATACAGAGATCCAAGGAGGACTAAGCAACACCTGCAGACTATGGGGGCCAGTTGCTCAGGTAGGGGGCGATCAACCTTGGTTCAGGTTGATTCTGTGAACCGACCAGTTGGGTCGGCACGATATGTAATGTGTGAAAAATATGGAAGTCACACCGAATCTTTATGTGATGAATGGGAGAGAATGACTGTACAAGACAGGGACAAATTCCCAAGAATAGGTAGCTTTAGTCCAGAAGTGTTACAAAATTTAAGGAGGAGGATATGTCTCGTAAAATCAGCAAAGAGACAAATTCAACATCATGATTATTTACAGTTATGGCACCAGGAAGGTGAGATACAGAGAGGTTTGGCTCTGGCGGCAGGATCTGGGGCAGTCAGGAAACTGATAGCCACAGCTCCTCCTCCACCATACATTGCAGGAGAGAAGTTGATTGCGGAGAGAAACGCACTGGGTTGTAAAACACAAACTCTTAGTAACCCTGTAAATGTTAATGATGTTAACCAAATAACTCATGCAAGTATTAACCCGTGCAAGATGTACCCTGTTTTGAACCTTCCTCAGGAGTGTGATCAAGAAGACGATTCAGCAACAATTTCAGCTCTCTCTCTTGCAGCCACCATAGCAGAGACCACAGTAGGCACAGCGACACCCACGAGATTAGTGAAAGCCCCTAGCGGAGGGATAGGTGAGGTCGTGTCAACGGGTAAGTACGGCACCATGCACTACACTGAAACAATTGTACCACAACAAGCAGTAGAATCTACACAGGAAGAGGCTGTTAGAATTGCTCCTGTAAGGGTAATAGCAGTTCCCAATGGAAAAACAGATGTGTCTGGAGCCACTCCCATAAGGAACATTGCCATGTACACTCCATTTTCCAGAATGGAATTAAGAACAATAGTGTCCGAATTTCCTGACCCCAGAAAGGACTTAGTTGCTAGCCAAAAATACATCAGGGATCTAGGTAACACTGTAGAACCCAACAACAAGGATTGGCAGATACTGCTAAGAGCTTGTTTACCTTCCAATGTTGACGCAACTCAATTTTTAGCTGACTGTGCATTGGATAAAGATGTACCGCTTACAGACGTGTACAACAAGGATAATGTAAAAAGGATAAATTTACAGCTAAAGGAGTATTTCCCAGCCATTGTTAAATGGAACAAGATATTTTCCATTAAGCAAAAGGAGTCCGAAACGGCAACAGAATATTTTCACCGGGCACTATTAGAAATGGCAAAGTACACTGGTATAGAAGACATTAAGACCAACCCAAACCATCGAGAAGTAGCAGTATCTGTACTGATGGATGGTTTGAAAGAAACATTAAAAGCTAGGGTACAGACCACGCAGCCATGTTGGCGAGGTCTGTCAGTGTCCACATTGAGAGAGGCTGCTATTGATCACGACAGAAACATCACTAGGCACAGGGAATCGCAAAGTGATAAGTTGATGTCCGTAAGTATACAGGCGCTGACCACAAGGCAGCCTGCGTATGTACCACCGAATCCTGTGGGTAAGGCAAGTGTAATAACATGTTTTTCTTGTAACAGACCGGGACACTTTGCACGAGAATGTAGAACAAAGAATGTACAAAGATCTTTTCAACCCCCTAGACAACAACACAACACACGACATTGGGAGCAGGGTCCACAGAGGCGGAGTTTTGAGCCACATACAGGGGAAACAAAAAGATATCCCCCGAACAGAGATTGGCATGCCTCTGGTAGTTCCCAGCTAACCCCCTCACAAGTAGTTGCTGCCAACGGGATTCAGGGAGGTCAGCATACCCAATAGGGGTGTGGCCATACCTGTAATCTGCACCCAGTTAAGTTGATTGCTAGTCTTGGAAGCGAACCAGAAATTGCAATCAATGTAGCTGGTAAAACTTTAAACTTTCTTGTAGACACAGGGGCGGCCAAGTCAGTGATAAATTCGACAGTGGGCATGAGAACCACTGGTAGGACAATTCCAGCCATGGGAGTAACAGGAGTAGTCCAGCACTACCCTGTTAGCAAACCAGCCGAGATTACAATAGGGCCTTTGCATACCAAGCATTCCTTTTTGCTGGCTGCATCGGCACCAACTAATCTCCTGGGAAGAGACTTACTATGTAAAATGGGTTGCGTCATTTATTGTACTCCTGAAGGTGTATTCTTGGACATCCCTGAGAATCACGCTCAGGAAGTACGAGACATGTTAGACTCCTCATCAAAATTAATGTCACATTCCATTATGACAAATAGGAATCCATCCCAAGTAGAAGAGATGACATCTCAGATACCAGAGTCACTTTGGACAAAAGATGGACAGGACACTGGATTAATGGCAAACGTAGCTCCAGTAGTTGTACAAGTAAAAGATGGTAGGATAGCTCCAAAAATCCCACAGTATCCTCTGAAGCCAGAGGTGGAGTTAGGAGTTTTCCCAGTAATAGAGCGCTTGCTACAACAGGGCATTCTAGTAAGAACGTGCAGCACAGCAAATAGTCCCATCTTCCCTGTTAAAAAGAGTGGGGGGAGGGGTTACAGGCTAGTGCAAGATCTAAGGGGGATTAACAAAATAGTTGAGAGTCAGTATCCTAATGCAAATTCCTCCCACTGCCAAATTTTTCACTGCTATTGACCTCTGCTCCGCATTCTTTTCGGTACCTCTGCACCCTGACAGCCAATATTTGTTTGCATTCACATACAGAGGAGTCCAATACACGTGGACTCGGTTACCCCAAGGTTTCATAGATAGTCCAAGTATATTTTCTCAGGCTTTGCATGATTGTTTACAGTCTTTCCAACCGGAGAGTGGATCAGTGTTGATACAGTACGTGGATGATCTACTACTGTGTTCTGATTCATTGGAGGCATCCCTGAAGGATACGAAACAGCTCCTGTTTCATCTTTCAGACACAGGTCACAAGGTTTCCAAAGACAAGTTGCAATTATGCCAAGCTAAGGTAAAATATTTGGGACACTGTCTAACACAAGGACTGAGACACCTGACCGCTGATAGAATCCAAGCCATTAGAGACATGACACTGCCACAAACCCAACAACAGATCAGGACGTTTCTAGGAATGTGTGGGTATTGCCGAAATTGGATCCCAGGGTTTTCCATATTGGCGCTACCTTTGCAGGAAATGGTCTCCTCAAACAAACCTGATCGGATTTCGCATACAGACGAATCCGAAACAGCATTTGAGAGACTCAAACAGTGTCTAACGCAGGCACCAGCACTAGGTATGCCAGACTATAGGAAACCCTTTGAACTATACGGAACAGAAAGTGCTGGGTGCGCAGCAGGTGTACTAACACAAAAACACGGTGATGCCAGCAGGCCAGTTGCATATTACAGCGCTCAGCTAGATACGGTAGCGCGATCCCTCCCCACATGCTTGCGTAGCGTTGCGGCGATAGCATTGCTAGTGACAAAAAGCGAAGATGTCGTGCTAGGCCACAACCTCACAATCCATACACCGCATGCGGTATCTGCCTTATTGAATTCTGCCCAAACCAGACACGTCTCATCAGCAAGGTTTACGAGATGGGAATTGGCATTAATGGCCCCAGTAAACATCACCATAAGGAGATGCAGTGCATTAAACCCTGCAACATTTCTCCCAGGTGTGCCTGGTCAGGCACAAAGGGTGGGAGGTGAGAGTGATGGGGAAGGAGGATTTAATGCAAAGGAAGATACACATGATTGTATGGAATATTTGACCCAAAATTTTACCGCAAGGCCTGACATCAGTGACAATCCACTGGAAGATGCAGAACTCACGTTCTACACGGACGGTAGTTGTCATAGACAGTCAGACTCGGGAGACTTGTGTACTGGATACGCAGTCGTAGATGACCAAGACACCATAGAAGCGGAACCGCTAGGCCCACCTCACTCAGCCCAGGTTGCTGAACTGGTCGCCCTAACCAGAGCATGTGAATTGGCTAAGGGTAAGTCAGCCAATATCTACACCGATTCTAGATACGCCTTCGGGGTAGTACATGATTTCGGAGCGCTATGGCGGCTCAGAAATTTCATGACGGCGGCTGGTACACCGATAGCGCATGCAGCTTATATAAAAAGGCTTCTAACAGCGATACAGGAACCCGACAGAGTGGCTGTTATCAAATGTAAAGCACATACATATAGCCAAGACCCAGTATCCCTTGGTAACAGCCGAGCAGACGAAGCCGCAAAGCTTGCAGCTGCTACCCCCATACAGACAAACACCACACAACTGATGGTATTTAATACCATCAACACACAAAAGTTGTGTGAGATGCAGAATTTGTGTTCCACACAGGAGAGAGCAGTCTGGAAGGCAAAGGGATATGGCCAGGAGTCCTCAGGGCTCTGGACGGATGGACATGGTAAACCGGTGGCCCCCAGGGCATACCTTCCATGTCTGGCTGAAGCAGCTCACGGGCTGACTCATCTAGGCAAGGAGGGGATGTGCAAATTGGTAAGAGCATACTGGTGCGCCCCAGGATTCTCCTCTCATGCGAGTAAAAGAGCAATGTCATGCCTTACCTGTCTGAGAAAGAATGTTGGAAAAGCAATACCTACAGAACCATCCCATATCCCACCTGCCGGCGGCCCTTTCCAGGTAATACAAATTGACTTCATTCAATTACCCCCATGTCGAAATTTGAAATATGTACTTGTCTGTATAGATGTTTTCTCGAATTGGGTCGAAGCTTTTCCAGCAGCTACAAATACCGCTATGTTTACAGCTAAGAAAATTGTGCAGGAATTTGTATGTAGATATGGTATCCCTAGAATCATTGAAAGTGATAGGGGTACCCATTTTACAGGTGATGTCTTTCAAGGAATGTGTAAATTAATGGGTATTGATAGCAAGCTGCACACTCCGTACCGTCCACAGGCGAGTGCGAAGGTCGAAAGAGTGAACAGCACTATTAAAAATAAATTGAGTAAAGTAATGACAGAGACAGGATTGACGTGGCCAGAAGCTTTACCCATTGTTTTGTATAGCATCAGAACCACTCCCAGGTCCCCCCTTAATCTGTCTCCTTTTGAAATCTTGTTTGGTCGACAACCGCATGTCATGATTAACGCTCAGGATGATTTGAAATGTAACAATGAAGTAACTGTAAAATACTTAATTAACATGAGTAAACAGTTGAGGAATCAAAATGATAATCTGAAGTTGGTGATTCCTGATTTACCAGATAGTAATTGTCATGACATTGAACCTGGGAATTATGTAATGATACGAAATTTTCTACGCTCAGGTTGTCTTATTGATAGATGGGAAGGACCATACCAGGTCTTATTGACTAGCACCACAGCATTGAAGGTTGCTGAGAGAGAGACTTGGGTCTATTCATCCCACTGCAAAAAGGTTGCTGATCCAGAGAAGTCCCGTGATAAGGAACAGACGGTAGAGGTTGTATCACTGGAGTGTCTGTTCCAGGAGGACTGAGGCGGCACCTGAGCCTTGAAGACCGAAAGCAGTTGTCGACTCCCTTCTCCCTTTTATTGTTTTTCTCCACTTCCCAGCCCCTCTCCCTTAAAATTTCTTTTTCCCCCTTCTCATTCTTCTCTATTTCCTCCTCAAAGATGGACTTGCCCCAAGAGACTGTGATCCGGATTTTGATGTTAACCATGATGTTGACCAGAGCAGTCTGTTCCGGCGAGAGTACCATAGAGGTCGAAAGAGGTTCTGGAATGGGTTCCGATTATGATGATGGAGGCGTAGTTTTCCAAGATCAACCAAACCAACAAGCAAAGGCGAGTATCAGAAAACGATCCGATAGAAGAAATTGTGATGGATTGTTAGCTGAAGAAAATTGTATCTGTAGGCTCTGTGATAATCTGGTTGAAGATGGGTGCATAAAGAAATGCCAATCCAGTTTTAATATCCATATGGACCGGCATCCATTGAGTGACTATCACTCCTTAGTGGGTAACGTGTTAAACCAAACAGATTGTTGGGTATGCTCTCAAGTACCTCAGGGTCACAGCAAATCAGGGCTAGTACCATTTCCTTTAACGTTAGGGGAGGTACTTGAGCTAAGTGGTGGGAGACCGGTGGATCGGAGGTTTAACATCTCCAGCCCTCCTAGTTTGAAGCTCCACCAATACCATGTGGATAGGTCCCTCTTATGTTTCAACATCTCCAATCCCAGAAAACCGGGAAATTGGGAAGTGTCATGGAGCAACCTTACCATGACCTTTTCACACAGAGCAGATAGAATGCCTACAGATACAGAGCTCGTACGCCATATAGCCAGTAGAGGAAAATCTTTTCGGTATCGATATACCTTAGGAAATAGGATTACTAGAGTTGGAGAGGTATCACCAGGATACTGTGCACATATCGTACAAACTGATACGTGCATTAAGCAGATGGAAGAATTAGGGTCAGGAGATTTCACCTGGAAGGTTTGTAACATGGTCATGTCCTTCTCCGTCCCTTATGTTCTCCCCGATGACGCATATTTCATATGCGGGAGAAAGGCGTACAAGTGGCTTGCCCCAAACTCTGAAGGATTGTGTTATATTGGAAAAGTATTGCCTGAAGTGATGACTGTTACACATGACAAAATGAAGGACATACACCGTGGTGCCCAAGCTCCTTATACTCACACTCATTACGAGCACCGAGTTAAAAGACAACTGTCAGAAAGGTTAGAGCATCCGGCCTCTGATCTTATCCATGAATCCACCGGGATTCAGGTTCTGGTAGCGTTAGATTTCACTCGCACCGCTCGAGGTGTGATGAATTATAGATACATTTCCGCACTCGCCAATTTGTTAGATAATATCACTGAAATGTATGATGACACGTTTAGATACACTGGAAGAGAACTTCAAGCTTACAAAACAGAACTAGTTCAGCATAGGATGGTTCTTAATTATCTTACAGCAGTAACAGGCGGATATTGTGTTACATTGGCAACACAGTACGGCATAAAGTGTTGCACGTATATCACAAATAGCACCGAGGACCCGGTAGAGGTCATAGACCAAAAGATGGACGATATTCTCCAATTGAAGTGGGAATTTCGTCGAAAACACAATCTCACCCTTGCTGCTGTAGGTAATGAGCTGACTGGTTGGGTGTCATGGTTGAACCCGCGAAATTGGTTCTCCGGTTTAGGAGACTGGGCTCAAGGAGTCATAATGGATGTTGGAAAGTTTCTACTATGTATCTTGGGTGTCGTTATATCGATTGGATTGATATTTAGATGCGGGCAGGCTTTAATGAGGTGCAAACAAAGTACAAAAGTGATGAGCTTGAGGAGTGAGGAAACCGTAATTAACCTGGATTTGATTTATGACCCAATGATAGAAACCAGAATGTGATGAAAATGCGATTATACGGTCCGTTTCTTTCACCTGTTTTTCTGCTTTTCTCCAAGATACAAAGACCCCCTTGGACGAGGAAGTTGACGAGACGCTATACAGACAACAGACAAGCACCAAAGAAGAAGATTTGACAACTTTAAATATGGACACTTGATGAACTTTGCCATGGATCCCCAGTTTCCCTAGTATTTTTAAACTCACGCTAGCCCAACATTTTTGTAAATCTGATGGCACTGACAAAGCTTGTTGCTCATGCCTAAGGAGCAAAACAGCGCAAAGAAGACGACTCTCAACAGATACCGAACACAACTTCAACAACAGATGTACATTTCCCTGACATAGAATATCATTGCATTTTTCGTAAGTGTTCTTTATCTTCATCTCTACAACCCTCAGGTAACGACACACATAGACGATAGGGAATACAGGCACAGATATCAGCAACCACATACCTCCCCCATTCATAAATCATCAACTAAAATGTGCATCCCTATTTTGTTACAACCACAGCCGAAATGAGCTCGGTAGAGTTTGACAGCCCATCCACAGACCTGTACCACAGGATAAGAAGGAATTCAAATGTATACTTCGCAATACCTCGAAGCTTGATTTACCACACGTACGGCACGATGATACATGACCCTCCAAACATGGACTCATACACACATGCTTCTGCTTTCTCACTAGGTCATACCCTCTTCACACCTACTCCACTCTTCTCCCCTACCCAACCATGGAAATCAATTAACCCCTGACTTACATTTTTCTCCTTAAATATTTTAGAAGGTGGCAGTTATTATTGACTGCCAAAGGGTGGACTGTCAAAGTCAGAAAAATGTCTCTATGCACGTTGCCATATTTGCACCGCACACTGGTCCGCGCTGCGCATGCGTACGCTCTCCCGTGAAGGCGCATACCCGCAATAGCGTGCACTCGCAGGCGCGGTATGCGTATTTACGGTAGAGTTTATGTAGTCGTAGCGTGCGACTCATTCGTTACAAATGTTCACAATTAATGTAGTTTGTAGATCATGGTCACCTTGATAGATTCTGAAAGTCTGGTTAAAATAGAAGGTCCCTGTTTAAAGGAATCCCTCTTTGTATTGTACGAAGGGTCTGACAGGAATCATACAGCAGTGTTTGGTACCCATCGGAAGAGTATTTAATTAGTAATATTCCGGTGTTGGTTTGGAGCGTATTAATCGCTCGTGCGAATAGTTATGGACATAAGAAGTTTACGTCCATTTCTATTATTTACACATACTCAGGTATGCGGCGGGAAACCCAGTTTCCCACCCACCTGAGCTGTTGGAAATCGTCACAGCCCACCTGTATGAATCACCCTATGACCTTTTGTTATGATGCAGGGCCGAATTCCTTCGGCCAATGGACAATGGGATTGTAGGACCATGAGATTGCATTGTGTGTGGGGCATAAATAGGCAGGCCGACCACATCCAGCTCTCACTCTCTCATCAACGGTTATCTGCTGATAGCCGGGAGCTGGATATCGAGGCGCAGGCGATCATACCCTTTGTGCGTAAGTTTCTCTCCGTAATCATTGTCTTTCTGTGAGCCAATTTCTCTCATCTCTCTCTCTCTCTCTCTCTCTCTCTGTTCTGTTCTCTCATATCTCCCCTAGACTAGGCTAGTATTGTATTGTATTAGATAGTATTGTATTGTATTGCATTTAGGTCAGTGTAGTATTGTCTTTTTGTATTTATTGTTTAGTTCTGTGGTTAGGAAGTCTCTGTTATATTGTAGTGTATCATTTGTACTGTTATCCCCTTTTACAAATATATTAGATATAATACAGTTAATAGGCTTTGGAACCTAAACCAGTATCTGTGTATTTTCTATAGTGTTAAGTGTTCACTTGAGCGTCGGTGACGCTCAAGCAGCTTTGTAGTTAGTCAGGTTACACAAGGTTGCACTTACACCCTGTATTCACATTAAGTTATTCTGTGTATTTCATTGGTATAAGGTTTAAACATTAAGGTATAGCGTTGTGAGCGTCTGCGCCGCTGGTGACCTCCTCGTGGTCTCGAGCGTATGCTACGCCATAGCGAATCATTACTCTAGTCATAACCAATAACGTGTCCTGTGATCACTGGGCCGTGAGCGAACGTGACGCTTGAGCGTCTCGCCTACGGCTGAGCGATCGTTACGCAACTAGCGTACCATTACGGTACTTCTTAAGCAAACAGCGTACAGTGTTCTTAGACTTCATAAAGGGTTGTTTATACGACAACGGAATTTAGAATTGTCACCAGCATCCACTAGGACGTCAGAGAAAATAAGAATTTACTCACCGGTAATTCTATTTCTCGTAGTCCGTAGTGGATGCTGGGAGCCCGTCCCAAGAGCGGACTCTATGCAATACATGTATATAGTTATTGCTTAACTAAAGGGTTATTGTATGAGCCATCTGTTGAGAGAGGCTCAGTTATTGTTCATACTGTGATATACAAATTATATACAAAAATGCGCTATGACACTGGGTACAATGAAAGTAATTTCAAATGAAAATTCGAAAGTCCTCACAGTCTTGGTCAAATACTTCAAGGAGTTTTCTCCAGTCCAAAGGTACATAAAACGGGGAAAGAAAATGGAAAAAGAAAATTTCCAATGTGTAGTAGTTCTTTAAAACATATTGGGAGTTATACTACGGGAATGTAGGATGTAAATTTTCCCCTCCTCCGTGTCTGTATGGAATATTCTGGGGCCACCCGGAAAGTGTATCGGTCAAAGTTGAAACAAATGCTCACTTCTTGCTTACTTCGACAAATGTGTGTAGACTCCTATAAAGGTATCTTTTAGGGCTTCTAAGGATCTTGCTTCGCTCTTAGTAGAATCCTTGATATCTGTAATTGCTCTCCAGAACATGTAGAAAGAATTACACAAAAGAACAAATCCAATGTGTAGTATTTCTTAGACATCCGTTGTCATGGGTATGGTAAATGAGGGAAGGAAATAAAAACAGAAAACCCTTATTGCTTAGTGTTTTTATACCATGTAGAGGGACCACCCAAACATAAAGTGATATATAGGGTGAATGCCAGATGCTCACTCTTAGGCTTACATCTAGGCAGATGAATGGACACACATAAAGGTATCTTTTTAACTTGAAATAGTAGATGTTCAAAATATCACGCTTACACGTGTTCTTACTTGAAGAATGCGGGGTATATTCCCGTAGCGGGTTCTTTCAAAATCCTATCTGTAGTCAAATTCCACCCATAGACGTGCTCATATCAAATGAGTTTTATTCCATAAAATAAATAAAATAATTTACATTAAAAAACGTGAGAGCCTGGGTCGCCCTGCCTCGGCAGCTGTGATAGTCCCAAAAGAGGGCAAAGAACATATGAAGAAAGTCCAAATGATCTTACCGAAATTGTTGGGAAATGCCAAAAGACAAGGGTCACCAAGTTCTTAACAAACAAGCATGCCACCAAAGCGTTTCGACTACTTTAGTCTTCCTCAGGGTGATTGTTCATACTGTTAACTGGGTATAGTTATCACGAGTTGTACGGTGTGATTGGTGTGGCTGGTATGAGTCTTACCCTGGATTCCAAATCCTTTCCTAGTAATGTCAGCTCTTCCGGGCACAGTTTCCCTAACTGAGGTCTGGAGGAGGGGCATAGAGGGAGGAGCCAGTGCACACCAGATATAGTACCTAATCTTTCTTTTAAGAGTGCCCAGTCTCCTGCGGAGCCCGTCTATACCCCATGGTCCTTACGGAGTACCCAGCATCCACTACGGACTACGAGAAATAGAATTACCGGTGAGTAAATTCTTATTTTTTGCTTTGCAAGTGTGCAAACGCTTGTGCAGCCGAGCAGTACAAAAAAGTTTTGTGCAGTTTCTGAGTAGCCCAGAACTTACTCAGCCGCTGCGATCACTTCAGCCTGTCCGGGCCCGGAATTGACGTCAGACACCCGCCCTACAAACGCTTGGACACGCCTGCGTTTTCCAAACACTCCCTGAAAACGGTCAGTTGACACCCATAAACGCCTTCTTCCTGTCAATCTCCTTGCGATCGGCTGTGCGAATGGATTCTTCGTTAAATCCATCGCTCAGCAACGATCCGCTTTGTACCCACACAACGCGCCTGCGTATTGCGGTACATACGCATGCGCAGTTTTGCCGAGTTTTGACCTGATCGCACCGCAGCGAAAAAACCTAGCATGCGATCAGGTCGGAATGATCCCCACAGTCAAGTGTGTCTAGGCCAGTACATCAGGAGACATGGAGGAGGCCGTAGGAGGGCATTCATTCAGATCTAGGATGTGTTATTTTAGTGTTCCCTTTAATTTTTTTATGAGAGAGAGACACCTTAGTAGAGCAAAGTATCATGAAGAAGTATCATGAGTGGGTGTGCACCGTCTGTTGTGGGCCACCCCTGCACCCTTGATAGATACGTAATAGTTTCCCCATATTGGGAGAAATCTAGAGTATTAGTAATACCTATCGCATTTATTATTAATGACCATGATGTCTATGCCAGGTTAATTGTAAGCAGTAACATTGCTCTCTTAAATCCTATTAAATGCTCTTTGACCCTCATTGCCCCAGGAATAATGTAAGTAAGTGGACCTTCTACCGCCTATAAAGCACCTTCCAGTCGTATTGCTCTTCAGGTCCTGTGTGTAAGAGCCCTGGTTTCTCCTGGCGAGATCTCTTGCTGTATACACAGACGTCGGCTGCACAATAGGGAGATCTGGAGTAACAATGAAACAATGTGTCATGTAGTTTGGTTATTGTATTGTCATACGGTACGTCATTTGTAAACATGTCAAATCTAACCTTTTGTTTTGTGTATTACATGTTCTCTGCAGGTCTAATTTCACAACCAGCAAAATATAAATGTGTGATTAGAAATGTGGCCCTTGTGTATACCTCAATTGTTCTAAATCCATTTCCCAGCTCCGGTTCTCGGGGACCCCTAACAGCTCTCAGCTTACAGATCTCCGCAGTGGGCCTGATTCAGAGATGTATGCAAAACCGATGGTTTCTATTCATCTCCGATTGTGTGATATCTGCGCATGAGCGGATGCCGCACGGCGTATGTGCAGATCTCGTTCTGCGAGACGCTGGCAGTGCCTACTATGACAACATGACTGACAAGCTGCGGCTGTGTTTGCAGCAGCTCTGGGGACCGTTTCCCAAATGCCGGCATCGCCTCTGCTTTGTGGGAGTGCGGAGGTCAGTGTCTGCTGAGCCTTAAGGTTAGGGGAGGGGGGGCTGGACTGCACACTCTAAATCTATACATAATAAGAGGTGCTACCATGCTTAGAGTTGTAGTGCCACACAGGAAAATAGAAAATACAGATGCACACTCTAAACACTAAGAACATTGGCATTCAGAACAATTATAATGAACTCTGCAATTTAACATGGAGAAAATGTGGATTATAGCATAATTTTGGCCAAAAATATGAGCCCACCGTCCAAAGGCATCAATTTAAGTTTTAAAAGGTGTTACATTAATAAGAAGTAGTAGCTCTATGCTAAAAGTGTTACATAGGTGAGAAGTAGTAATTAGGGTGTTAAAAAAAAGTGTTACATTTGTAAAAACCAGTTTAGGTCCTAAAAAGTGTAATATTAAGTGTTACAATAATGATGCCCAAAACCTAAACCCTAATCTTAATAGTGATTTATTATATAAATGTATCCAGGACTTACCATTCATATTGCCTATTCCAATATGTACAGTAGTCTACAAATGCTAGGACTGTACAGAGGTGTCGCTCTGCCTCTTTACACCCGGTGCGGCTGGTTTAAAAAGAGGCGTGACTTCACGGGGATGGGGGCGTGGGTTCGTGGGACAAGGGCGTGGCAAGCCATCCCGACCCCCGTTTTCATAACGCCGGGGGTCCGGGAGGAGCGGGCTGCCCCAGGGAGTGCTCTTTCTGCAGTGCCGGTTCCTACTCAGTGATAGGAGCCGGGTTGCTGCACTGTAATGTTACAGTGCAGCACCTGGCTCCTGTCACTGAGCAGGAGCCGTCACTTTGCTGTCACCCCTCGGCGGGTGACACCCAGGTGCGGGCCGCACCACCTTTCTGACGCCAGTGTGACTGTATACACAGGTTCGCAAAAAACTATTTCCTCAGGACCCCACACAGTGCACGTTTTGCAGGTCTCCTCACAAGTGAAATAATTACCTATACCTGTGGATCTTTTAAAATATGTCAGTGAGTAATGAATACACCTGTGCACCTGCTGGGTGATCTACAAAACGTGGACTGTGTGGGAGTACTGAGGACCGAGTTTGAGAATCACTGCTCTATACTAATTAAAAACTCACAATGGCAGATGGGAGGGGTGCTAGTCCTGGCTGAAGGTTCAAGTCCAGAGCATGGGACTCCCTGGACCAGCACAACCCAACCACCCCAAAGCATTACAATAGTGAGAAATTCCAATGTAATTGTTAAAAGGGTTTACATTAACAAGAAGTAGCAGCTGTGTGCTAAAAGTATTACATGGGCAAGAAGTAGTACTTGGACCTTAGGAATGTTAGGGACCCATCTGATGAGGTCAACTGGCCGTGGTAGGTGGTCCTATATTCTTGGCCGAAATTATGCTGAGTACCTCAATTTTACTCAATGTTAAATTGCAGTTTATTATAAGTGTTCTTATTATTAGTGTTGTTAGTGTTTAGAGCAGAGGTTCTCAAACTCGGTCCTCGGGGGCACACACAGTGCATGTTTTGCAGGTAACCCAGCAGGTGCACAGGTGTATTAATTACTCACTGACACATTTTAAAAGGTCCACAGGTGGAGCTAATTATTTCACTTGCGATTCTGTGAGGAAACCTGCAAAACATGCACTGTGTGTGCCCCCGAGGACCGAGTTTGAGAACCTCTGGTTTAGAGTGTGCACCTGCATTATCTCTTTTTCTGTGGAGTCTTAGGGTTACTCAGATGTGCGATGCTGCGATCAATGGTCGTATTGGTGATCCGATGTTACCTCTTCGGGTGCAGCACTACCGGCAATGGGCGTCTTTTGCATTCAGACTCATTCTGTGGCAGCAGCAACTGTGCTTTAACATAGTAACATAGTATTTGAGGTTGAATAGAGGCAAATTGCCCATCGTGTTCAACCTGTTTTAAGTTGTGATGATTCTACATACTTGCTAAACAATGTTTTATGACTAGTTAGCTACTATAACTCATGTTACCCCCGGATTAACCACGTTGATATTTTAAGTATTATAACCTTGGATAGCTTTTTCATTCAGAAATGAAAATTCCTTTTTTAAATCCAATTACAGAGTCCGCCATTACCACCTTCCCTGGCAGGGAATTCCACATCCTGATTGCCCTAACAGTGAAGAACCCTTTCCTCCGTTGCGTTCGGAACTTTCTCTCCTCCAGTCGCAGCGAGTGCCCACGTGTCCTAAACTGTGTTCTTTTAATAAATAATTCCTCTGATAACTCTTTGTGATGTCCCTTTACATATTTGAAGATATTAATAATATCCCCTCTTAGGCGCCTCTTTTCTAGTGTATACATATTCAGCCTAGTAAGTCTTTCCTTATAGTCCAGTCCTTCTAGGCCTTTCATCGTACATTCCTAACCAGTGTCACAAGAAAGGTAATTAGCTCCACCTGTGAATCTTAAAAATATATCAGTCGGTAATGGATACACCTGTGCACCAACTGGGAGATCTGGAAAATAGGGGTCCCTGAGGACTGTAAAGATAGTGGGTGATGCTGCACACATCAGACAAAATACTATATTGAATTTATTCAAAAAAAGGCACATATAAAACGGTTCAGTATGATTTGCCGATGGACGGGATGCCGGCTGTCAGTATACCGACAGTGGCATTCCGTCCATCATAATTCTGACAGCCCCCCCTATTCAGCCCACTAACCCTCACCTTTTCCCTACCATAACCCTCCCTTCCTGTTGCCTCACCCTAACCCTCTCCGGTGGTGCCTAACCCTAACCCTCCCTTCTGGTTGCCTCAACCTAACCCTCTCCGGTGGTGCCTAACCCTCCCCCGCTTGGTGCCTAACCCTCCCTTCCCCGCTGCCTAAAGCTAACCCTCCCCTTCTAAGTGCTTAACGTCGGTAATGTGACGCTGGCATCCCGAGCAGCGTCGGTATGTGTACGCCGGCATTGCGTCCTCCTTTGGGATCTCGGCGTCTGTATATTGACCGCCAGGATCCCATCCGTCAGAAAGCTAACTACTTCCCATATAAATGTGTATTAAACAACACAATACAGTCATAAAATATCAATGACACTCCCGTGACGGTGTTAAAATCAATGTATATATAATATAATCATCACCACAATCTCAAGATAAATATTAGACTTTTATAAACGTATCGCCTTGTAACACATGCTGGATAATAGCCTTACATAGATAATACTCCAATTAATGAGTGGCTAATAAAACCACAGGACTGTAGCAGAGAAGCACTGTTCTAATGTATATATATTATACGCACGTTATTACACCAGGGTAACGGAGCCTTATAATGTTATACTTCAGTATTGTCTTATGCTCTGTCGTTGATTCTTAATGTAAGATAACCAAAGGTGTTAATTCATACATCTCATACATGGGGTGTATTCAGTTATCAGCAATGCACGGACTTTCCAGCGCACCTCTGTGGTGTTGGAGGAAGAGTCTGCGCTGGTAGTGGCTGTGAGGCTCCTTGGTGCTATCGGCGCTAATTGAATATTTCCCACAGTTAAACTTAAATATTCTTTCTTTATATGATGGGTTCATTTAGCCCAAGTTATTTCAAAAATCAGGGGGACCACTGTGTACTGACTGAATATGGGCACATAGGAGTAGTCTAGTTTGACACGTTTACTGGTATTTTTTATTTCAGTATCTCCCTTATGTATGAAAAGCATCTTGTATGGAGAGCTCTTACAAGAACACGCTGTCTCTGCAAAGAGCTAGTGAAGTGATCGCTTTCACTACCCGTTCCCTCGAACTAATTCAGACCTGATCGCAGCAGCAAATTTGTTAATGGTCAAAACCATGTGCACTGCAGGTGGGGCAGATATAACATTTGCAGAGAGAGTTAGATTTGGGTGGGTTATATTGTTTCTGTGCAGGGTAAATACTGGCTGCTTTATTTTTACACTGCAATTTAGATTTCAGTTTAAACACACCCCACCCAAATCTAACTCTCTCTGTACATGTTACATCTGCCCCCCCCCCCCCCCTGCAGTGCACATGGTTTTGCCCATTAGCTAACAAATTTGCTGCTGCAATCAGGTCTGAAATAGGCCCCCTGTTCTTTAAGACACTGCACATATGCATACCTCCCAACTGTCCCGATTTTCGCGGGATAGTCCCGTTTTTATGGGACTGTCCCACCCGTGGGCCGCAGTGTCCCGCGGTGGGGGGGCTGTTGGGAGGCCGATGTAGAGCAGCAGTGAATAAATGCTGTGTGACTGGGGGCGTCCAAGCAGCTCACAGAGCACTGGGCATGTCCCCTCAGTGCTGGGAAATGGGGGCGTGGCTTGCTATTGCAGCACGCCCCCTTTTGCTGAGGTTACGCCCCCTCTTTGGATGGGTGCGGCTTCGCCATGCAGGAGACCCACATCATTGTTCCTGAAAGTTGGGAGGTATGCGCATATGTGTGAATTCCAAAAAACATCAGAGGGTGCCGGTGTAGGGATAGCTATAATGGCCCCATAGTCACAAAGCGGCATTAATCTATGGGGCCATAACTAGAGATGAGCGCCTGAAATTTTTCGGGTTTTGTGTTTTGGTTTTGGGTTCGGTTCCGCGGCCGTGTTTTGGGTTCGACCGCGTTTTGGCAAAACCTCACCGAATTTTTTTTGTCGGATTCGGGTGTGTTTTGGATTCGGGTGTTTTTTTAAAAAAACACTAAAAAACAGCTTAAATCATAGAATTTGGGGGTCATTTTGATCCCATATTATTATTAACCTCAAAAACCATAATTTCCACTCATTTTCAGTCTATTCTGAATACCTCACACCTCACAATATTATTTTTAGTCCTAAAATTTGCACCAAGGTCGCTGGATGACTAAGCTAAGCGACACTAGTGGCCGACACAAACACCTGGCCCATCTAGGAGTGGCACTGCAGTGTCACGCAGGATGTCCCTTCCAAAAAACCCTCCCCAATCAGCACATGACGCAAAGAAAAAAAGAGGCGCAATGAGGTAGCTGACTGTGTGAGTAAGATAAGCGACCCTAGTGGCCGACACAAACACCGGGCCCATTTAGGAGTGGCACTGCAGTGTCACGCAGGATGTCCCTTCCAAAAAACCCTCCCCAATCAGCACATGACGCAAAGAAAAAAAGAGGCGCAATGAGGTAGCTGACTGTGTGAGTAAGATTAGCGACCCTAGTGGCCGACACAAACACCGGGCCCATTTAGGAGTGGCACTGCAGTGTCACGCAGGATGTCCCTTCCAAAAAACCCTCCCCAATCAGCACATGACGCAAAGAAAAAAAGAGGCGCAATGAGGTAGCTGACTGTGTGAGTAAGATTAGCGACCCTAGTGGCCGACACAAACACCGGGCCCATTTAGGAGTGGCACTGCAGTGTCACGCAGGATGTCCCTTCCAAAAAACCCTCCCCAATCAGCACATGACGCAAAGAAAAAAAGAGGCGCAATGAGGTAGCTGACTGTGTGAGTAAGATTAGCGACCCTAGTGGCCGACACAAACACCGGGCCCATTTAGGAGTGGCACTGCAGTGTCACGCAGGATGTCCCTTCCAAAAAACCCTCCCCAATCAGCACATGACGCAAAGAAAAAAAGAGGCGCAATGAGGTAGCTGACTGTGTGAGTAAGATTAGCGACCCTAGTGGCCGACACAAACACCGGGCCCATTTAGGAGTGGCACTGCAGTGTCACGCAGGATGTCCCTTCCAAAAAACCCTCCCCAATCAGCACATGACGCAAAGAAAAAAAGAGGCGCAATGAGGTAGCTGACTGTGTGAGTAAGATTAGCGACCCTAGTGGCCGACACAAACACCGGGCCCATTTAGGAGTGGCACTGCAGTGTCACGCAGGATGTCCCTTCCAAAAAACCCTCCCCAAACAGCACATGACGCAAAGAAAAATAAAAGAAAAAAGAGGTGCAAGATGGAATTGTCCTTGGGCCCTCCCACCCACCCTTATGTTGTATAAACAAAACAGGACATGCACACTTTAACCAACCCATCATTTCAGTGACAGGGTCTGCCACACGACTGTGACTGATATGACGGGTTGGTTTGGACCCCCCCCAAAAAAGAAGCAATTAATCTCTCCTTGCACAAACTGGCTCTACAGAGGCAAGATGTCCACCTCATCATCACCCTCCGATATATCACCGTGTACATCCCCCTCCTCACAGATTATCAATTCGTCCCCACTGGAATCCACCATCTCAGCTCCCTGTGTACTTTGTGGAGGCAATTGCTGCTGGTCAATGTCTCCGCGGAGGAATTGATTATAATTCATTTTAATGAACATCATCTTCTCCACATTTTCTGGATGTAACCTCGTACGCCGATTGCTGACAAGGTGAGCGGCGGCACTAAACACTCTTTCGGAGTACACACTTGTGGGAGGGCAACTTAGGTAGAATAAAGCCAGTTTGTGCAATGGCCTCCAAATTGCCTCTTTTTCCTGCCAGTATAAGTATGGACTGTGTGACGTGCCTACTTGGATGCGGTCACTCATATAATCCTCCACCATTCTTTCAATGGTGAGAGAATCATATGCAGTGACAGTAGACGACATGTCCGTAATCGTTGTCAGGTCCTTCAGTCCGGACCAGATGTCAGCATCAGCAATCGCTCCAGACTGCCCTGCATCACCGCCAGCGGGTGGGCTCGGAATTCTGAGCCTTTTCCTCGCACCCCCAGTTGCGGGAGAATGTGAAGGAGGAGATGTTGACAGGTCGCGTTCCGCTTGACTTGACAATTTTCTCACCAGCAGGTCTTTCAACCCCAGCAGACTTGTGTCTGCCGGAAAGAGAGATCCAAGGTAGGCTTTAAATCTAGGATCGAGCACGGTGGCCAAAATGTAGTGCTCTGATTTCAACAGATTGACCACCCGTGAATCCTTGTTAAGCGAATTAAGGGCTCCATCCACAAGTCCCACATGCCTAGCGGAATCGCTCCGTGTTAGCTCCTCCTTCAATGTCTCCAGCTTCTTCTGCAAAAGCCTGATGAGGGGAATGACCTGACTCAGGCTGGCAGTGTCTGAACTGACTTCACGTGTGGCAAGTTCAAAGGGCATCAGAACCTTGCACAACGTTGAAATCATTCTCCACTGCGCTTGAGACAGGTGCATTCCACCTCCTATATCGTGCTCAATTGTATAGGCTTGAATGGCCTTTTGCTGCTCCTCCAACCTCTGAAGCATATAGAGGGTTGAATTCCACCTCGTTACCACTTCTTGCTTCAGATGATGGCAGGGCAGGTTCAGTAGTTTTTGGTGGTGCTCCAGTCTTCTGTACGTGGTGCCTGTACGCCGAAAGTGTCCCGCAATTTTTCCTGCCACCGACAGCATCTCTTGCACGCCCCTCTCGTTTTTTAAATAATTCTGCACCACCAAATTCAAGGTATGTGCAAAACATGGGACGTGCTGGAATTTGCCCATATTTAATGCACACACAATATTGCTGGCGTTGTCCGATGCCACAAATCCACAGGAGAGTCCAATTGGGGTAAGCCATTCCGCGATGATCTTCCTCAGTTGCCGTAAGAGGTTTTCAGCTGTGTGCGTATTCTGGAAACCGGTGATACAAAGCGTAGCCTGCCTAGGAAAGAGTTGGCGTTTGCGAGATGCTGCTACTGGTGCCGCCGCTGCTGTTCTTGCGGCGGGAGTCCATACATCTACCCAGTGGGCTGTCACAGTCATATAGTCCTGACCCTGCCCTGCTCCACTTGTCCACATGTCCGTGGTTAAGTGGACATTGGGTACAACTGCATTTTTTAGGACACTGGTGAGTCTTTTTCTGACGTCCGTGTACATTCTCGGTATCGCCTGCCTAGAGAAGTGGAACCTAGATGGTATTTGGTAACGGGGGCACACTGCCTCAATAAATTGTCTAGTTCCCTGTGAACTAACGGCGGATACCGGACGCACGTCTAACACCAACATAGTTGTCAAGGCCTCAGTTATCCGCTTTGCAGCAGGATGACTGCTGTGATATTTCATCTTCCTCGCAAAGGACTGTTGAACAGTCAATTGCTTACTGGAAGTAGTACAAGTGGGCTTACGACTTCCCCTCTGGGATGACCATCGACTCCCAGCAGCAACAACAGCAGCGCCAGCAGCAGTAGGCGTTACACGCAAGGATGCATCGGAGGAATCCCAGGCAGGAGAGGACTCGTCAGAATTGCCAGTGACATTGCCTGCAGGACTATTGGCATTCCTGGGGAAGGAGGAAATTGACACTGAGGGAGTTGGTGGGGTGGTTTGCGTGAGCTTGGTTACAAGAGGAAGGGATTTACTGGTCAGTGGACTGCTTCCGCTGTCACCCAAAGTTTTTGAACTTGTCACTGACTTATTATGAATGCGCTGCAGGTGACGTATAAGGGAGGATGTTCCGAGGTGGTTAACGTCCTTACCCCTACTTATTACAGCTTGACAAAGGGAACACACGGCTTGACACCTGTTGTCCGCATTTCTGTTGAAATAGTTCCACACCGAAGAGCTGATTTTTTTGGTATTTTCACCAGGCATGTCAACGGCCATATTCCTTCCACGGACAACAGGTGTCTCCCCGGGTGCCTGACTTAAACAAACCACCTCACCATCAGAATCCTCCTGGTCAATTTCCTCCCCAGCGCCAGCAACACCCATATCCTCCTCATCCTGGTGTACTTCAACACTGACATCTTCAATCTGACTATCAGGAACTGGACTGCGGGTGCTCCTTCCAGCACTTGCAGGGGGCGTGCAAATGGTGGAAGGCGCATGCTCTTCACGTCCAGTGTTGGGAAGGTCAGGCATCGCAACCGACACAATTGGACTCTCCTTGTGGATTTGGGATTTCGAAGAACGCACAGTTCTTTGCGGTGCTACTGCTTTTGCCAGCTTGAGTCTTTTCATTTTTCTAGCGAGAGGCTGAGTGCCTCCATCCTCATGTGAAGCTGAACCACTAGCCATGAACATAGGCCAGGGCCTCAGCCGTTCCTTGCCACTCCGTGTGGTAAATGGCATATTGGCAAGTTTACGCTTCTCCTCCGACAATTTTATTTTAGGTTTTGGAGTCCTTTTTTTACTGATATTTGGTGTTTTGGATTTGACATGCTCTGTACTAGGACATTGGGCATCGGCCTTGGCAGACGACGTTGCTGGCATTTCATCGTCTCGGCCATGACTAGTGGCAGCAGCTTCAGCACGAGGTGGAAGTGGATCTTGATCTTTCCCTAATTTTGGAACCTCAACATTTTTGTTCTCCATATTTTAATAGGCACAACTAAAAGGCACCTCAGGTAAACAATGGAGATGGATGGATACTAGTATACAATTATGGACGGACTGCCGAGTGCCGACACAGAGGTAGCTACAGCCGTGAACTACCGTACTGTGTCTGCTGCTAATATAGACTGGTTGATAAAGAGATGTCGTAGTATGTATGTATGAAGAAGAAAGAAAAAAAAAACCACGGTTAGGTGGTATACAATTATGGACGGACTGCCGAGTGCCGACACAGAGGTAGCCACAGCCGTGAACTACCGTACTGTGTCTGCTGCTAATATAGACTGGTTGATAAAGAGATGTCGTAGTATGTATGTATGAAGAAGAAAGAAAAAAAAACCACGGGTAGGTGGTATACAATTATGGACGGACTGCCGAGTGCCGACACAGAGGTAGCCACAGCCGTGAACTACCATACTGTACTGTGTCTGCTGCTAATATAGACTGGTTGATAAAGAGATGTAGTAGTATGTATGTATAAAGAAGAAAGAAAAAAAAACCACGGGTAGGTGGTATACAATTATGGACGGACTGCCGAGTGCCGACACAGAGGTTGCCACAGCCGTGAACTACCGTACTGTACTGTGTCTGCTGCTAATATAGACTGGTTGATAAAGAGATGTCGTAGTATGTATGTATGAAGAAGAAAGAAAAAAAAACCACGGTTAGGTGGTATACAATTATGGACGGACTGCTGAGTGCCGACACAGAGGTAGCCACAGCCGTGAACTACCGTACTGTACTGTGTCTGCTGCTAATATAGACTGGTTGATAAAGAGATGTCGTAGTATGTATGTATAAAGAAGAAAGAAAAAAAAAACCACGGTTAGGTGGTATACAATTATGGACGGACTGCCGAGTGCCGACACAGAGGTAGCCACAGCCGTGAACTACCGTACTGTACTGTGTCTGCTGCTAATATAGACTGGTTGATAAAGAGATGTCGTAGTATGTATGTATAAAGAAGAAAGAAAAAAAAACCACGGTTAGGTGGTATACAATTATGGACGGACTGCCGAGTGCCGACACAGAGGTAGCCACAGCCGTGAACTACCGTACTGTACTGTGTCTGCTGCTAATATAGACTGGTTGATAAAGAGATGTAGTAGTATGTATGTATAAAGAAGAAAGAAAAAAAAACCACGGGTAGGTGGTATACAATTATGGATGGACTGCCGAGTGCCGACACAGAGGTAGCTACAGCCGTGAACTACCGTACTGTGTCTGCTGCGACTGGATGATAAATAATGATATAAAAAATATATATATATCACTACTGCAGCCGGACAGGTATATATATTATATAATGACGGACCTGCTGGACACTGTCTGTCAGCAGAATGAGTTTTTTATAGAATAAAAAACAAAACACCACACAAGTGAAGTCACACGACGAGTGTTTAACTTTTTCAGGCAATCACAATATAGTATACTACTAACTATACTGGTGGTCAGTGTGGTCAGGTCACTGGTCAGTCACACTGGCAGTGGCACTCCTGCAGCAAAAGTGTGCACTGTTTAATTTTAATATAATATGTACTCCTGGCTCCTGCTATAACCTATAACTGGCACTGCAGTGCTCCCCAGTCTCCCCCACAATTATAAGCTGTGTGAGCTGAGCACAGTCAGATATATAATATATACATAGATGATGCAGCACACTGGGCTGAGCAGTGCACACAGATATGGTATGTGACTGTCTTGTACTCCTGGCTCCTGCTATAACCTATAACTGGCACTGCAGTGCTCCCCAGTCTCCCCCACAATTATAAGCTGTGTGAGCTGAGCACAGTCAGATATATAATATATACATAGATGATGCAGGCATGCAGCACACTGGGCTGAGCAGTGCACACAGATATGGTATGTGACTGAGTCACTGTGTGTACCGTTTTTTTCAGGCAGAGAACGGATATATTAAATAAAACAACTGCACTGCTGGTGGTCACTGTGGTCAGTCACTAAACTCTGCACTCTCTTCTACAGTATCAGCCTCAGGTCAATCTCTCTCTCTCTCTCCTAATCTAAATGGAGAGGACGCCAGCCACGTCCTCTCCCTATCAATCTCAATGCACGTGTGAAAATGGCGGCGACGCGCGGCTCCTTATATAGAATCCGAGTCTCGCGAGAATCCGACAGCGTCATGATGACGTTCGGGCGCGCTCGGGTTAACCGAGCAAGGCGGGAAGATCCGAGTCGCTCGGACCCGTGAAAAAAAACATGAAGTTCGTGCGGGTTCGGATTCAGAGAAACCGAACCCGCTCATCTCTAGCCATAACTCCTAGGTGCCAATTTGGAATGTTGAGACATCCATGGGGCCCTGGTACTGAGGAAGGGGGGGAAGGGGCAAAATCCAGGGGGGAAGGGGTGTCACCAACACACCCACACATTCACTCAACAAAAGCAAATAACAAAGGATGCAAATGGGGACCCCCCCCTTCCCCTTCCCTTCCCCGTCTCTCAGCAGCTGGCTCGGGGGAACCTTCAGGCCGCTCCAGCAGACCCTGGCCGACTGATTAGTTAGTACCTGCTCCCGTCCCATTTGGCTTCCCCGGCTATTTGCTGGAGGTATTTGTGTGATATCTCGGGCGTTGGGCTATAGTTACATAGGAAGGGGGACATGAAATCAAACAAAGATTTCATCACCATATAAGTTATGTAAAAGGGGGCTTGATACATACCCCCATAGTGACTGCATATTAGCATTAGCTAGTCACACATTTAAAGCTTTCTTGAAATCCATTCAGATCTACAGTATGCTGCATTCGTGTGTGGTAACAATCGCAGGCATGGTATGCTGCTGAACTGGTTTAAGTGCCCCAAGAAGTCTGTGTCTTGTCCTGCAAGTGATCTTTCTATGTAAGTATTGCTATACACTGTTGTCTTGTCTACTAATGATTTCCTAGATCATGAGAGACTCCAATGACACGTGTTTAAATGTAGTGCAGAGCGCGGGTTTCACAACGAGTGATATTCTTGTGGAGCTCCAACCAATCGGCTCCTATCCCGTTTTCAAACACATGACAGCTAGGAGTGGATTGGTAGGAGCACCATTTAAGATTAGTAACGATTGATAAGAATTACTTCTGCCCTAAGTAATTGAACTTTTTAAATATTTTGGAAATTCTTTAATTCATACTTGGTACTCTCCCAGAACAGCCGGGAGTCTCCTGAAAATAGAGTGGCGCACCCGGCTGCCAGGAAGAGTGGGCAAGTCTCCTGGATCCTGCCTCCAGTCGCCCGCTTGCCGAGTGTAGTGGGCGGGTGATGCAATTTGCGCTGAATCACGCCGTCGTAGCCGGGATCCGGTCTGAAGATCGACAGTATCTAGGTCGACAATGTTTAGGTCAACCACTATAGGTCGACAGTCACTAGGTCGACATGGATGGAATGTCGACAGGGTTTCTAGGTCGACATGTGCTAGGTCGACAGGTCTAAAGGTCGACATGAGTTTTTCAAATTTTTTTTCTTTTTTTACATTTTTTCATACTAAACGATCCACGTGGACTACGATTGGAACGGTAATCTGTGCCGAGCGAAGCGGTAGCGGAGCGAAGGCACCATGCCCGAAGCATGCCAAGCGAGGGGACGCGGTGCACTAATTTGGGATCCCGGTCACTCTACGAAGAAAACGACACAAAAAAACAAAAAAATCCTCATGTCGACCTTTAGACCTGTCGACCTAGCACATGTCGACCTAGAAACCCTGTCGACCTTCCATCCACGTCGACCTAGTGACTGTCGACTTATAGTGGCCGACCTAAACATTGTCGACCTAGATACTGTCGATTTGATGAACCACACCCGTCGTAGCCATGCCCCTGCTTTACAGTGCTGGTAATTTCGACATTGTTTAGCAGAGGCATGGCCACGATGATGTGATTGCATAGCCACGCCCCCACATGGCTTCTTTAGCTGCATCATGCACCCACACCGCCCCCCTATATCAAGACACGCCCCATGCAACCCCCCCCCCCCCCCTCCTCCTCCCTGAGCCGACCTGGCTGGTCCCTCCCAGAATGGGCAGCCAGACAGTCAGCAGCTATGCTTTTAATAAGCATGTGGAGCAACAGTGATTTAAAATACATATTGTAAACTGGATGCTGTTGAAAATATCCAGGTCTATTCAGCTCTGTGGTGCTCGATCAGTCCACAGTTACTCTCAGTACTGCGTGTTTCCATAATAGGTTCCAGGTGAATTAAAGACCACCCCAACGTGACCCCTTCCTCCAGGTACAAGATTATCTGCTCCTGGACTTCCCACTTCATTTACGCAGCCTGCAACCTAACTCTAACCCTTCCAGGTATACTTATGTGTGGTATTCCAGAGTCTGCATTCAAATAGGGATGTCAGGATTCTGGCGCCGGACTCCTTGATCACCGGCATCCCATACATCCTGAATAAGAAGGGTGTTTTTATCACAGGTGACTGCAGTGTTATTGCACATGAACCCAGGATTTTAGTCAGTGGTGACGTCCCAGGAATAAGCCAGGTCGTATCCGGGTAGGATCCATGTACAAAATCCCAGATGCGACCCAGCATTTTGATCTGAAAAGAGTATAAAAGAGTTTAAATGGGTCCTGGTAATACCATTAACAGAATTATTCAACCAGTCACTATCTACCTGAGTAATTTCAGAGGACTGGAAAAGATCGAATGTAGTCCCACTGCACAAAAGTGGAAGCAAGGAAGAGGCGAGCAACTACCGACCACTGAAGCTTACATCGGTAGTAGGGAAAGTAATGGATACACTATTAAAAATAAAAGAGTTGTAGAATATCTCAAATCCAGCAATTTAGAGGATCTTAAACAGCATGGATTTACTGGGGAAAATCATGCCAAACAAATCTTTTTGACACAGTCTCACAGCGCAGACTGCTAAATAAACACACCACACTTCATTACTAATTATTAGTGCATACAGTGATGGGAAGACTCTGCAGGGAATAGCAGCTGGTTTTCAGGTGATATATTGAGTTCCTGGAAGAAGGAAATCTCGTGCCCCAGGTATCACAGGGAGCCAGGATAGAGTGATGTTGTACAATGGGGACCAAGCAGACAAGACCACAATTGTGTAGGCCACAATGGCAGAGAGACTGTATTACATCGTAAGATCCATTCACAGTCTGCACTACAGGAGGCCCAGTGTATTCTAGGAGGGAGTCTATTGTAAATGTACGGTGGGGAGAGAGTGTAATGTGAATAGTCCTATAGAAAGCAGCCCTGCGGGAAGCTCTGTGTCTCCTGTATGTATAGATCAGAGATATGTATCTGTTGTCTGAGTGATGAGCCGGAGGTGGGAGCTGCGGGTGCGCAGGCCATCGCTAGGCTCCCGGGATCCTATTACCATGGTGTCACCTGTTGTTCTTAATTACTGGTTAGTTTCTGTCATTATTATGACAGTCTTGGCACGTTTTCAGTGTTTCCTGTTCTGCAGTAATTACAAGGTCAGTGTAGTTCTTCTAATGCACTCGCATTTACTTATATTAGAGTGCAAGCTCCTGTGCTTGGTTCTCTTCTCTACTAGTGTCAAAGACGTTTCAGCTTTTCTGTTATACAATTGTAACTTAATTACAGTCTAGTCATAAACTCTGCTCCGTATTATACTCTTGTTTTCTTGCCATGGTGACTGTACCTAGCACACCTCCGGTGACCTCTGTGCCCGCCAGGGACTCTGCAGTGCGTTGCATCAACTATACTGCAGAGCATCGCACCAATGCCCTTTCTTTCCCATAAACCCAGTGGTCCCCAAACTTTTTTGAATCACGGCGCCCTAGGCCCTAGAATATTTTTCACTGCACTCCTAGGTTAACCGTTTCTTATTGAGCCGTTCAGAAAAAAATATACAATGAATTGTGTCCATGTCATCCTTAGGTTCAATTGTGTAGTGAGAGAAAGGAGTCACTTCTGCTTGTCTACATATTTTATGACTGGCAGCCACCAGCACTGGTTTTGTCTATTGCATCTCCCGTAAATAATTAGAATTGGTCCTGGACCACCAATCCAAGGCACTCCTGCAAGTGTCCCGAGGTACTCCAGGGTGCCACGGCACAGTTTTAGGACCACTGCCATAACCTTTTCTAGACAGGGTGCACCTGGGGCTTCTGGCTGCCAGTTTCATAGAGGTCTCTAGGGCAAGGATTTGGTTATGTATCAGATACCATAGGCAAATACAGGGGCTGTTTCCAGTTGCTCGGAAACTCCCCTTCCCCACGGGTGTAGTATGGTATGCCGGCGGCCGGGCTCCCGGCGACCAGCATACCGGCGCCGTAATCCTGACCGCCGACAGAGTGACAAGCGCAAATGAGCCCCTTGCGGGCACGGTGGCGCGCTACGCGTGCCACGCTATTTATTCTCCCTCCAGGGGGGTCATGGACCCCCAAGAGGGAGAAAAAGTGTTGGCATGACGGCGGTTGGGATTCTGGCGTCGGTATACTGTGCGCCGGGATCCGCACAGCTGGCAACCTGAAGACCACCCCTTCCCCACAGCTTGGCTTGCAGTCACTACATGCAATTAAAGGGACGGAATAGAGCTTCTGAACATGGCCGGTGTCAGCAAATTTTCCTGCCAAGTCTGGTGTGTGCATATGTCTGACTCACTGTATTACATATACTGCACTTTATTTGGGACAGACTATAGCTCGTTACATGCTAATTATGCATCCTTTATGGGCTGGCGGCAATCACTCTAAAATCAAACATTTGGAAACCCCCCTCCAGAAATCCTGCATGTGCCCCTGGAATACTGTGTGCAGCCCTCCCATAGTTCATAATGAGCATATGGCCTAATTCATGTTTGTAAATAAAGCAAAAAAAGCAAGCAACTGGGCAAAACCATGCTGCGCAGCAGATGGGGCAGATGTAACATGTGCAGAGAGATTTAGATTTGGGTGAAGGGTGTCCACACTGATATCTAAATTGCAGTGTAAAAATAAAGCTGTCTGACATGTGTGGGCTACATGCAAAAGCAGCCAGTATTTCTCTTACGTCCTAGAGGATGCTGGGGTCCACATTAGTACCATGGGGTATAGACGGGTCCACTAGGAGCCATTGGCACTTTAAGAGTTTGAGAGTGTGGGCTGGCTCCTCCCTCCATGCCCCTCCTACAAGACTCAGTTTAGAAAATGTGCCCAGAGGAGCCGGTCACAGCTAGGGGAGCGACTAGAGCTTCTTTAGTTTTATTTTTTCTTCTAAGAGTATTTAGGCACAGGGAGGCTGCTGGCAACAGCCTCCCTGCTTCGTGGGACTAAGGGGGGAGTAGTGTCCGCCCTGCGGGGTCTGAGCCACTATCTCCGCTGACAGGACACAGAGCTGCTGAGGGTGATGATCGTTAGCCGCCCTTGAATGACCCCCTTGGTTTTTTAGGGCACAAAGTTACTTGCTTGTTTTGCTTTACTTACAAACATGAATCAGACCCATAGATAACAAACTTGGATGAAGCACATGAGAGACTCACTGCCATTAATGCATACTTGCCTACCCTCCCGGAATGGGCGGGAGGCTCCCGAAATTCGGGTGACCATCCCGGCCCCCCGGAAGAGCAGGCAAGTCTCCCGATTTCAGGGGTCACCCCCTGCCTGGCCGCCCACTTAGCGAGTAAAGTGGGCGGTCCGGGTAGGCGATGACGCGATTCTTGTTGAATTGCGTCATCATAGCCACGCGCCCTGCTGTATAATGCCGGTAATAGCGGCATTACACAGCGGGGGGCGTGGCTTACATGACGCGTCCAGCAGCCACGCCCCCATTCCACCTCTGGCCCACCTCCGTCACCACACTGCCCGCCTGCCCTGCTGAGCCGACCGGCTGCTCTCTCCCGGAGAGAGCAGCCCAAAAGTCAGTAAGTATGCATTAATGTACTGGTTAGTGGATTATTTCATACTATCTGCCCATCACATTGAGGGTGGTGAGAACATAGTGAACGAGTGCACTTGGGATCCCCCACTGACACAGATCTAGGTGCACATGTGTAACATATAATCACTATTTCCCTTAATTGGCCCTGCTCCAGAGTTCCCTGCAGGGGGCAATGACTGCACTACACCCGTATAGAATTGCTAGAAATGGTTGTGACACTTTCAGACGTTTGCAGTGAGTAAGGATGTTACTGCCGAGTCTGGTGGGGCCTCCGCTTTGTCCCCTTCCCCGAGTCTCACTATACACCGTCCATGTTCTTGTGGTATAGTGATTTGTTAATAAAACCAGCAGGTGTATTGCTCTGTTAACCTCATGCGGTCAAAGCACAGGCCTATTCTCATCCCAGTAACTCCACAGCATTAACCCATTTCTTGCTGGCCCAGTCTGAGGAGGAAATATTTCCATAAATACATATGCCAGGGAAATAGGCTTGTGCGTCCTACAGTAGTTACATGATAAATCAGTGTGACGTAGAGGAAAGATAAGCCAGAGGTGTGCGAGATAAAGGGGGGGAGGGGAGGGGGGGGGGGTGTAGGCTGGGCAGTGAATAAGGCGGGAAGTCCAGGTTTAGGGTACGGCTGGGGAAGGAGTTAAGTTACTTTCTAAAGATCATGAACCTGGGAGAGTATTCAGTATGTATCTTTGTGGGCTATAAACAGCACATTCATGACTGGTAATATAACCCTCTGCCTTTGTTCCTGATTGCGGAACATTCTGTGCCACACCTACACGTTACACACTGATAGCTGTTTATACAAACACGGAAATATATATTTAGCCTCTATTTAGTTTACAAAGGCTGAAATCAAGAGTGGAAGAGGAGGGGGAAGTGTATGTGTAGGGTGGGGGCATAGGCCGGGTGGAATAGTGACCACATTTAAGGGCGACAGGTTAGGGAGTAACCTTAACGGGGATAATGTAACCTCAATGGTGGTCCCAACACATATTACTGCTGCGAACCAGACCCCTTCTTGTACGATACACCGAAGTATCACACCATAGATTGTGTAAGATTGTACATATTAGTCCCAAAGCCCCTGATTGTTGTATATACTTTTCTCATGGTCTTGAAGGAATGTAATAACTCACAACGCACAGGGGCCGATCCTATTAGCCGCGAGTCTCCTTGCAGCGTGAGTAAGTGCGGCTATATGCTGCAGTTATGGTACCTCTGCACTCATTGATTTTTGTTTGCAGACCTATAGGGTTATGGGGGTCATTCCAGGTTGATCGCTCACTAGCAGTTTTTAGCAGGCGTGCAAACGCATTGTCGCCGCCCACTGGGGAGTGTATTTTCGCTTTGCAGAAGTGTGAATGCTTGTGCAGCAGAGCGCCTGCAAAATCTTTTTGTGCAAAACAAGACCAGCCCTGTAGTTACTATTTGTGTGCGTTGATTCCAACGATGGAGGGATGGCTTTTGACGTTAGATGCCCGCCCTGCGGTTTTTCTGCCACTCCTGCGTTATTCTAAGCACTCCCTGAAAACGCCCACTTTGTCATCCTCCTGCATTTGGCCGTGCAACTGGAATGTTCGATACACTCTGTGCAAACCTACGATGCTCTTTGTACCCGTACGACGCGCCCGTGCATTGTGGTGTATACGCATGCGCAGAAATGCCAATTTTTAGCCTGATCGCTGTGCTGCGAACAACGTCAGCTAGCGATCAACTCGGAATGACCCCCTTTGTACAAAAATCTGCGAGTCTGGGGTGAGATTGGGCGGTGAGTTGTGGTGCTTTTGTCAGTATCTATGCCCCTTCGTGCCTATTATGATCGACCCCTAAGTGTCCAAATTCCTGGAACAATCTAACATTTTTAAGTTTTATCCCCGTCACATACTGGTCCTTCAAATGTCCCAAATTTTCCAGAATTGACAACTTAAAAGGAGAAGCCTCTCTAAAGGGCGAGAGATGTTGTCTCCGCAACCAATCAATCATAATCTAGTTATTTATAGACTGTACTCAGGGCCAGTTCTACGACTTTTTGTGCCCCGGGCGGCAATAGGTGCGTGACTTCATACAGGGGGCGTGGTCAGTTACGCCCCCTGTACAGTAGTAGCGCCGCTGAAATGATGTGCGGTGTGCGATGACGTCATCGCGCATCGCACAGCAAAGGTCATCTCCACGAAGGGAAACTAGACGCTTAGCGTCTAGTTCCCTTCGTGGAGAGGACCTTTGCTGTGCGCTGCGTGGTGACCTCATCGCGCACCGCACAGTAAAGGTCCTCTCCACAAAGGGAAACTAGACGCTACGCGTCTAGTTCCCTTCACAGCGGGCAGCGGGACAGAGCAGGCAGCGGGGGGCACAGCAGCAGCGGATCTTGCCATGGTGCGGCGCCCTCCGTAAGGCGGCGCCCCGGGCAAAAGTCCTGCTTGCCCGTGGCAAGATCCGCTGCTGACTGTATTGGATAAATGTTAGCTAGTATCTGATTGGTTGCAAAGAGTTGCCCTCTTTTAGAAGGTTTGATAAGTGATCCCCTAAAGCAATCCACACTTACAAATCCCATTGCTCTTCTGGGCCAGATTCCCAACTATCAGCCACCGATATCATTTCCATGTAACAACCAAATCGTCGGCTATTTTGTATCCCTGCAATATTGGCTGCGGTGGAACAGTTGCATTGGTCAGAGATCTTTCACAGCCAGCAATGTGGAGGTCGTTACTAGCGACGTTATAAACTATATTAGTAATCGTTACTGGTGTTGTATCACTCACAAACTAAACAGAAATATTGATCTAGACATGTAGCTGTGTTTATCTAAGTTATGTCTCTGTGTTTCCTTCCAGTATTACTGCTATACTATTATTCCCTAATCTTTATGTCAATATTTATTAATTAATATTTACAATGCAAAACAAATTATGTTATAACCCATTGTGATGGGGACTGTAATACACTGACATCCACTTAGATAATTCCTCCTGTACCGTAGTGTGTTTAGATGCCTCTCTGCTTATCAGTGTCGTTAGGAATTATCTCCCATGATTACAGCATCTTATCAGTATAAACCAGTAGCCGTCAGCGCAATATTATAAAATTGTTAGTAAGTATTCTTACGCCCGTGCAGGGTAATGGAATACAGTAAGTACGTAGATCTTTGTTTGACAAGGGTATTGGACATATTGGGGAGAGTTATCACATTTTGGAGAGAGATAAAGTACCAAGCAATCAGCTTCTGCCATTTTTCTAGCACTGCCTGTAAAATGACAGTTATAAACTGCTACTTCTCCGAGATCTGATAACTCTCCCCCACCCTGCTTTTAAACATGTGACAGTCAAGAGCCTTGTAGTTTCAATAAGGTATACAGCCGTCTTCACGTCATGTAGTAAAAACACAGAGGCGTGGATATGACTAATCAGGATTGTTAACAGAATTCAAGGTTAAGTGCATAATTTCCCTGGTAATTAACTGATAACGGCTGTAAATGTCCTGTAATCATCACATTACTCTGATAACCCTGATCTGAGATCAGCCATAGGATTGAGAGGGGTGATGGTACCATAAAGTCACAGATTAGGATAGATTAAGGTAACTGTTGTATATGCAGAGTAGGATACATGGGAGGGATTATTACAATAAGGATTATTATTACTGTTCATCCTCGCTGATTACATAGCGCTGGACAGAGCGTATTTGTCATTCACATCGGCCGCTCCCCATTGGAGTCTACAGTGTAAATTCCCCAGCACACAGGCATGTAGAGACACGCACACACGTAATCAACAGCTAATTAACCTATGTTTTTGGAGTGTCGGAGGAATTCTGAGAATACCCTGTGGAAACCCATGCAAACACAGGAAGAACATACAAGCTCCACACAGAACTGGTCAGTAATCGCAGTCATGACTCCAGAGCTGTGAGACATCAGTGCTGGCAATTGGGCAACTGGGCTATCAAAGTAAAAGCTGAACATGTCGATTGCACACAGTGAAGGAGGATGGAGTACAGATATGAAGCCTTTCATCCAGCACTTTCAGCTGCCCACAGACCATACTTACCGACTATGCCGCTCCCTCCTCTGGGATGGTCGACTCATAGGGGTGTGTGGGCGAGAAGGTGGGCTGTGCACGATCGTGTCAGGTGGACTATGCTCAATCGCGTCATGGTGGCTCTGCACCCCACTATACAGTTGTGAGAAAACAGGCATTGTATATAGGGAGACCAATCCCGGGCCTTTTTTTCAATCCCAGGTTTGGCATCGGACTGCGCATCATCACCTCCGACATCATGTCACGCTGCACAGCACGCACTGCCAGGGGAGCCGGGAGGAGGGAGCCGGGCAGCGTCTGAGTCTCCTGAGGACGCTCAACGCTGTCCGGCTTTAAAAAAACAATGGGGTAGGTAAATCCCTGGAGCTTCCAATCCCGGGCATTTTTTTGCCTAAATCCCGGGATCCCGCCGATCCCGACCCCGGGATTGGCCACCCTAATTGTATAGCATGAATCGGGTACCCTTGGACTGCCCACTTGTGCTCTGTAAGTGGGCATCCAAGAGGGGGTGTGGGGGGGTTCCGTGCAGCTGACAGGGGATTTGGGAGACTTTCACACCATTCCAGGTGACCAGGAGCACCACCCGATTTTCAGAAGCCTCCCGTGTGTTCCGGGAGGGAAGACAAGTATGATCCAGACCCATGACAGAAGACCCAAGAAGATGTACACACTACCGCAGACACCAGACTCCATAAGATCAGATCCACGGCCCCCACCAGTCCTAAAACGTAACCCTCAGACATGGCGGAATAAGGGCAGCTTTCTCATACAGGGGTAGATGCACTAAGCCTTGATGAGAGATAAAGTACCAGTCAATCTGCTCCTAGCTGTCATTTTTCAAACACAGCCTGTAACATGGCAGTTAGGAGCTAGTTGGCTGGTACTTTATCTCTCTCCAAAGTTTAGTACATAGACCCTTAGTACACAAACCCTGGTCCAGTGAACTGCTAGGAGATGTACCCCACTGTATCCATGACAACACAGCAGGCGATGCCCCCTCTCCTTCATTAGTTGCTGTGTATTTGAATCAGTCCACAGCAGTAAGGCCACACAAATCACCCCCCATAGAAGAAAACAGATGGGAAAGAGACAATGGGGGGTCATTCAGAGTTGTTGGCTCTCTAGCAGTTTTTAGCAGCCGTGCAAACGCTAGGCCGCCTCCCACTGGGAGGGTATTTTAGCTTAGCAGAAGTGCAAACGAAAGGATCGCAGAGCGTCTACAAAGTTTTTTTGTGCAGTTTTAGAGTAGCTCAAAACCTACTCAGCGCTTGAGATGACTTCAGACTGTTTAGTTCCTGTTTTGACGTCACAAACACGCCCTGCGTTCGCCCAGCCACGCCTGCGTTTTTCCTGGCACGCCTGCGTTTTTTCAAACACTCCCTGAAAACGGTCAGTTGTCACCCAGAAAGTCGCCCACTTCCTGTCAATCACTCTGTGGCCACCAGTGCGACTGAAAAGCTTCGCTAGACCCTGTGTAAAACTACATCATTTGTTGTAATAGTACGTTGCGTGTGCGCATTGCGCCGCATGCGCAGAAGTGCTGTTTTTTTTTTTTTTGCCTCATCACTGCACAGCGAACGAATGCAGCTAGCGATCAACTCAGAATGACCCCAATACAATAATAAGAAAAATGCAGCACCGGAGACTTACAGGAAACAATCCACAAAATAAAGCAAACACAAAGGCCTCTGCTGTAAGTTGGGCAATAACTAAAGTCCCCGGTAATGTTTCATGTCCGCAGAGTTCTTGTTGCTATGAAGCAGAAATATTTTAGAAGTAACAAACCTGGGAGGATGCTGGGTGACAGATCTAAACACAGTCATGCCAAATCTCCGCAGCCTATAGCAAAGCAGGAATAAAGCACTGACCCCACTACAATAACCTATATGTATTTCTTTGCTGAATATTGGGGGTCATTCTGACCCCTTTGCTCGCTGCTTTTTGTCACAGCCGAGCGAAGGGGTCCCTACTGCGCATGCGCCGGCACCGTAGTGCGCTGGCGCATACCAGACGGCCAAAGGCCGTAGCAGGGCTGAGATCGCCTCTGCCTGATTGACAGGCAGAGGCGCAGAGGCGATCGCTGGGCGGGAGGGGACGTAACGGCGGCGTTTGGCCACAGTTTCGTGGGAGCGGTCGGACCCGAATGGGGGGCGGGCCGCAGCAGCTGCGTGACATCACACGCAGCCGCTGCGGGCCAGGGAGCAATGAGTAGCTCCCGGCCAGCATGCTAAAGCTGCGCTGGCCGGGAGCTACTCTTGAAGTGCAAAGGCATCGCCGCTGTGCGATGCCTTTGCACTTCTGCGGGGGATGCCGGACTGACATGCAGGGCGGACTAGCCCTGTGCTGGGCGTCCCCCCGCATGTCAGGAAAGATGATCGGAATGACCCCCATTAAGCAGACTGTATAATGTATACTCTCTGTAACAATGAGCAAACAGGTCGTCCCACTGCAGAACAGATAAGATTCCTTTCTGAAATCCTTAAATATACCCAGAGTCAATCAACACACCCTAAGCTTAATTACTGTAACCTTATTGAAACTCTCCCCATTGGGTAATCTGCCCAAATCTTATGTCTTCCCCAGTTCTTCTTATGCACAGGAATTGCTCTTCATGAAATATTGTAGAAGACCAAACAGGTAACATTCTGGAGCTGAGCAAAGTTCCTGAAATTTGCTTATGGGCCTAATTCAGACCTGATCACAGCAGCAAAATCTTTCTCTAATGGGCAAAACTATGGGCCTAGGGGGTAATTCCAAGTTGATCGCAGCAGGAATTTTGTTAGCAGTTGGGCAGAACCATGTGCAGTGCAGGGGAGGCAGATATAACATGTGCAGAGAGAGTTAGATTTGGGTGGGGTGTGTTCAATCTGCAATCTAATTTGCAGTGTAAAAATAAAGCAGCCAGTATTTACCTTGCACAGAAACAAAATAACCCACCCAAATTTAACTCTTTCTGCACATGTTATATCTGCCTCCCCTGCAGTGCACATGGTTTTGCCCAACTGCTAACAAAATTCCTGCTGCGATCAACTTGGAATTACCCCCCTAATTCAGACCTGATCGCTGCTGTAAATTTGTTAGCAGTTGGGCAAAACCAGGGGGGTAATTCCGACCTGATCGCTCGCTAGCGGTTTTTGCAGTGCTGCGATCAGGTCAGAACTGCACATGCGTATGCACTGCAATGCGCAGGCGCGTCGTACGGGTACAAAGCTGATCGCCACTCAGCGATGGGTTTGTGCGAAGAATCCATTTACACGGCCGCTCACAAGGAGATTGACAGGAAGAGGGCGTTTGTGGTTGGTAACTGACCGTTTTCAGGGAGTGGTTGGAAAAACGCAGGCGTTCCCAAGTGTTTGCAGGGAGGGTTTATAGCGCAATTCTGGTCCCGGATATGCTGATGTGATCGCAGCGGCTGAGTTAGTCCTGGGCTGTGCAGGGACTGCACAAGATCTGTTTGTACAGCTCTGCTACACGGGGGTGATTCCGAGTTGTTCGCTCGCTAGCTGCTTTTAGCAGCATTGCACACGCTAGGCCGCCGCCCTCTGGGAGTGAATCTTAGCTTAGCAGAATAGCGAACGAAAGATTAGCAGAACTGCTACTAAATAATTCCTTGCAGTTTCTGAGTAGCTCCAGATCTACTCCTAGATTGCAATCAGCTCAGTCCGTTTAGTTCCCGGTTTGACGTCACAAACACGCCCTGCGTTCGGCCAGCCACTCCCCCGTTTCTCCAGACACTCCCGCGTTTTTTAGCAAACACCGGGAAAACGCTGAGTTGCCGCCCAGAAACGCCCCTTTCCTGTCAATCATTTACCGAACAGCAGAGCGACTGAAAAGCGCCGCAGAAGCCACAGCAAAACTGCTAAGTTTTGTGTTAAATAACTTAGCGCATGCGCCCTGCGTACCATGCGCATGCGCAATTTGCAACTAAATCGCAGCATAGCAAAAATCGGCAACGAGCGAACAACTCGGAATGACCCCCTACATGCGATCGCACATTTGCAAGGCAAAAATACACTCCCCTATGGGCGGCGACTATCTGTTCGCAACAGTGCAAAAAGCCCCTAGCGAGCGATCAGGTCTGAATTAGGCCCCATGTGCAATGCAAGTGGGGGGGGGGGGGGGGGGGCAGATATAACATGTGCAGAGAGAGTTAGATTTGGGTGGGTTATATTGTTTCTGTGCAGGGTAAATACTGGCTGCTTTATTCTTACACTGCAATTTAGATTTCAGTTTGAACACACCCCACTCAAATCTAACTTTCTCTGCACATGTTACATCTGCCCCACCCCCACCTGCAGTGCACATGGTTTTGCCCATTAGAGAAAAATTTTGCTGCTGCGATCAGGTCTGAATTAGGCCCTATATCCCTTATGTCCTTCTAATTGGCCTCTGTCACGTGTCGCTTTGTGTAATACCACTTGATGCTGAGAAGGCCTTTCATAGGCTACACTGATACTATATGAAAGCCCTCCCCCCCCTCCTGATTATAGGTCAGGGCCACATGCTGTCCTCTACTCTAGCTCTCTGCTCACATATGAGAAAGGTAACCCAGCACTTGGGACTGGGTCCACACTTCTAATATAAAACAAAGGTACAGTAAAATACAGAGCCGGCCATAGGCATAGGCAAACTAGGCAATTGCCTAGGGCATTTGATATGCCTAGGGGCATCAGCAGCTTCTGATGATTAAAATGATATGCAGCATGCCTATATTCTGTGTGTAGCATTTCATATGCAGATACAGCCTCACACAGTATATAGGCATGCTGCATATCATTTTAATCAGCAGAAGCTGCTTGTGCATCCTAGCCACATAGCAATGCAAATAAGATGCATTTTCATTAAAAAAAAGTGCCCGATGTTAGCATTGATGCAATATTTATGAGGACACATCTGTATCCAAGCAGAGGCAGAGGTCACAGTGTTAGTGGCAGTGTGAGTGCTGTGTGCATGTGAGTGGGTTGGTTGTGCAGTAGTGTTCGGAATATGTGTAAGCAGCATTATGTGTGTCATGTAAAAATGCATTAATATTGTGCAACATATGTGTAAGAGGCACTATGTGTGTCATTATGTGTATAAGGGCATTAATAATGTGCGGCATATGTGTAACAAGGTACTATTGTATGTGTGTCATTATGTGTATAGGGGCACTAATAATGTGCAGCAAATGTGTAGGGGGCACTGTGTGTGTCATTATGTGTATAAGGGCATTAATAATGTGCGGCATATGTTTAAGGGACATTATGTGTAAAAGGGCATTAATAAAGGTTGGCATAATATGTAAGGCGCATTATGTTTATAAGGACATTAATAATGTATGTCATATGTGTAAGGGGCATTACTGTGTGGAATGTGTGTAAATGCATTACTAATGTGTGGCATTATGTGTATAAGGTGCTCTACTATGTGGCGTTGCGTATAGAAAGGGCACTACTGTGTCGTCTAATGTGAATAAAGAACAATATGGTGTGGTGTAATGTGAATAAGGAGCAATTCAGTGTGATGTAATGTGAATAAGGGGCTCTACTGTGAGGAGTAACGTTTATAAGGTAAAGTGATGCTACTGTGGGATGTAATATGAATTATGGACACTATCGCATGATCATATGTGAATAAAGTTGCAGTACTGTGTGGCGTAATTGGAATTGGGGTTATTGTGTGGCCATGCCCCTTGCCAGCAAAAACACACCTCTTTTTGGGCTGTGCGCCAAATGTGCAAACTTTTCCTATTTAAAATATAGGGGGTACAAGGTCAGAGGCGGAACCAGCGTTGGTGCTAGGGGGCACCAGCCAAAATCTTGCCTAGGGCATCATATTGGTTAGGGCCGGCTCTGGTAAAATATAATAGGTGACTGGGTGTCTGTAAGCATCAGCTTTAGAAAAAAGGGGATTTACTTATAAACTGAGGTTACGGGGTGCAGCGCTAGTAGGTATCCAGAGTCTATAAGTAGAAAGACGCATTAAATGTCCAAATTCAAACGGGAAATAAAATTCAAAATGACAACACTTATAGTGAAAGGGGAAACGCTCAGCAAGTATAAAGTAATAATAAACAAATATAATTTTACTGTATCTAGCGGAAAAGTGGATCATGCAGTAAGGAACCGCTGTAGAATAAGACGGTACTTATAAACAAATACCGGTATGATTAGTATACAATTAAGTATTCAAGGAGATGTTTTTTTCCTAATGTAGCTGTTATGTTGCCAGTACCAGATATATCCTGATGTTTGTAGCTGATGAAGCTATAATGGGACAGTCACATTTAATGCAGCGTTAGGGGAGTATATAGGATGTTAGTAAATCACGTCTCGGTAAGAAGTCTTATCGTCTGCAGCATAAGTGAGGCATAGGGGGTCAAGCTGAGCAAGAGACATTCGCTGCATTAAGGTGATGGCAAATTATTCTGCCTACAGTCTGCTCACACATATACACACTCGAGGCATCATGGGACATGTGGGCTAAGCAATAAGCACGGTGATATATATTCATTTCACATGTCATGTGTTTTACAGCTCGTACCCGTCCCTTACCCTCCCCTATGCCTTTTCCTCTATAGCCCTTAGTTGTATTGAAAGACAATAAATGGTTGCAAAAAAAAAAAATAATGTCTTCCAGGATTTTTTTTTTTAAATCTGATTCTGTGCCACTATATACTGTGTTCCTACCATGTATACTAACTAAAGTTCCCCTGTGCCTCATGTGTGTTACAAGCCTGCTAATGCCTCTCTCTTTTACCCATAGGAGAACCCGCCAAATATGACCCGAAATTCAAAGGTCCCATCAAATCTCGGTGAGTGAGCTGGTTGTGCCATCTGCCCTACCAGCCATGTTACACCCGTCAGACAGGTCTACTGTATGGACTAATTTATATATGCTGTAACACCAAATACACACTGTTTCAACAGGCCAAATAATATAAGACTTGAATGATGTAAAAGTGTTCTAGCACCCTGCACCTGTCACAACCCATGCAGATCCTCTTTCCTTCCTGGAGTATCACTCTCTGCTGTGGTGCTTCTAGCACACTCTGGCCTGTATCTGAGATACAGAGTGTGCTAGAAGCACCAGAGCAGAGAGCGACACCACAGGCAGGAAAGAGAAACTGCATGGATTGTGACAGGTGCAGCATGCGAGAATGAACAATACTTGACAACATAAAATCTCTGGAATGGAATGCACCTCTCTTGTATCTGATAGGAATCACTCATTCTCTGTAACTTGCCATTTTGGGTCTAGTGAAAACAAACACTACCCCCATCCTTCCAGCTTGATTTCGGATACATCCAATAAGTATTATTTGTGAATTGAATTACTACTTTTTTTTTTCTACAAAGGTTTTTTCCTTTATAATTCCTCCATTATACATTTAATATAATGTCTATCTGCCATTGGTAACTGTTCCTCCCCCTAGGAGCTGCACGGACATCATCTGCTGTATCCTGTTTATGGTGTTTCTTCTCGGCTATATGGTGGTTGGAATACTGGGTAAGAATAATACACGTGTTCTCACCCCACTACTGCTCCTGCTTCCGTACACCGACTCTTATATACTGTACCTGTACTGTGACGTATACACTGTACAGTTTTCTGTCGGCTATGAGCTTTCCTACTGCCGACAGTTCTATACTTTCTACTCCATAGTCTCCTGCTCCGCATTATATTATTAGCAAGGGAAGAAAGCGATAGTATCCCTTGGGTCTTTTCTCAGGGCTATTCTAAGGCAGGATTTTTTTTTTTTTGTATAATTTCTTTTTATTAAACAGCAACACATAAAATGTGGTACAGTAAGAGTGATATAATGTCTGGAACATAATAAAGCAAAAGTCAGAGACTGCAAGTAAGAACATATGGGGAAAGGACAATAGGGAAATTAGGGTGATCTCTAGCGGCTCCCACTGCTAAAGCAATAGCAGAGAGCGTAGATGGCGAGGTGGACGACCTGCCGGGAACAGGTAAACACGCAGCAGTGGGAGGAAGGAAACGGGGTGAACAGGGGAGGGTGGGGGGTGGGATGGAGCAGAATGGTGGACAGAGAGCGGGTGGGGTGGCAGTGGCAAACGCAGGATTTCTAGAGGGGGGTTTCCAAATGCAATTCACAATTTCTCATTCTGCGGAACATTGGAGCAAGTGCAGGACTCTGGGGGAGCAGCAGAAGAGCCTAGTAACAACCCTGGCTATTAATGTAAACAATGGTCTTTTTATACACTGGATACTGTATGGAATACTGTGTAAATATTTAACACTATTGATTGGTCTCTAATATAGGTGTAGTAAACATATTTAAATACTATAACTAAGTGGTCAGAAAAAGGTTACACATACCATAATAAAAAAAAAATACACAAGCATAATAGAACCAGTACTACACTTTCTAAGCACACATTCTCCCATCACATAGTAAGGCTCCTGTCTCTTCTTCCTGGAAGCTACTCTCTGGTCCAGTGCACTGATTGAGGACTCAGATCCACACACACAGCAAGCTTGGTAGAAAAAGCTGCTACCATTGGGCATGAGAGGAGGGGGGTTTCTGAGCAACCGGAACCCCCCCCTGCGTGTGCCTATGGGTGGGGCTAGGAAGAGCTGTGGCTAGGCTGAGGTGATCTGGATTCCTTTGCTAGTGTATATATATGTAAATGTACAGTATGTATGTAAAAAAAAAAAAAAAATATATAAATATATATATATATATATATACTGTGAAAATTGGAAGAGAGGTGCCTACTGGTTGTAGTTTCTTCAATCCATTCAGTGACGTCACAAACACAACATAGGTAAAGTAAATATGCTCGTACCAGAGACAAATATACATACGCTTATCTGTATAATCCGTGTGGTGAACAGCAATCACACAGAACTATGTAGTGAAGTCATCTGAAGAAGGACTGTGCGGAGAGAAAATTATTCTTATCATACATATCTTATGGATAAAAACATATATCAAGTTAATAAAAACTTAGCGTATCTGGAGAGACCCCAAAGGGGTGTCATTAGTGGAACCAGTTTTTGTTAGCAGGGGGTGGAAGAATTGCTGCGTGTGTTGTATAGAATAATGCAGTAGGGCAGACACTAGACCTGAACCCAGAACAAGGGAAATGGTGCTGTGTGTTTCCATAAAAGTTCAAAAGACGGGGCCACATCTGCCGCTGTCCCCAGGTGTAAATGCTGTATGCCCATTCCCTCATGCAGTGTATGCTGCTATATAACCAGTAGTCACTGTTCAGCCTTATCATTTATTATAGTGCATTGCTACGCAGTAAAGCTCTCTGCAAATGGATATGTATCTGTTGTAAAGATGGCTGACAGAGATCTGTCACCCTTATCACCAGAGATAAGTTTATCTGCATGCACTGAGTGGTGACTTCCAGCAGCCTGACATTATCACTGTGCAGGTAGTATTCCAGTCTATCCGTTACCTGCACACACTACACAGGGGTTTCCTCGTGTGCATGAGAATGCAGAGTCAGAGCCGAAACTAGGATTTCTGTCACCCGGGGCAAGGCAGTAATTCGGCCCCTACATCCCAGCACCCGGGGCACGTGCCCCCCCTAGCCCCCCCTAGTTGCGGCCCTGGCAAAGTAACACCAGCAACGGGATGCAGTCAATATGGGATGTAGTTGTGTGACTGGCGGTTGTGATTTCTTAGTTTTTTATTTTTAATAAATTTGCAAAAATCTCAAAAACACTTTTTTCACGTTGTCATTATGGGGTATTGTGTGTAGAATTTTGAGGGAAAAAATTAATTTATTCCAGTTTGGAATAAAGCTGTAACATAACAAAATGTGGAAAAAGTGAAGCGCTGTGAACACTTTCCGGATCCCATAGTAAACTAGCTATTCTTTTCTGCTGTAGGTCAGGTATGTGCTGAACGCCGCCAAGGAACTCGCTGTACATGTCCGGCTCTGGAACAGAGCATGCGCAATTCATTTCATTTTTTCGAAATGCGATAAAACGACCGAAAAATAGAGTGATAATTATCACATTTTTGGGCTTTTATTGCAATCACATTTTCAATAAAAAAAAAATTATATATACATATGTCGAAAACCCCCCTGATAAAAAACACGAAAAAGACCCGATAACGGACAATAAAAAATATGAAAATTATTGCATTTTTGATACATAGATCCCGTATCTCTTTTATCTGTCATCTCCGCTGTTTTCCTGGGGCTCGCACTCTCTGCACCATCTGACAAATGGGGGACTCCAAAACCTGGGGCTCATGATACATAGGGGCAGATGTGTTAACCTGGAGAAGGCATAAGGAAGTGATAAACTAGTGATATGTGCAAGGTGATAAAGGCACCAGCCAATCCGCTCCAATATGTAAATTAACAGTTAGGAGCTGATTGGCTGTTGCATTTAACACCTTGCATTTATCACTGGTTTATCACTTCCTAATGCCTTCTCCAGGTTAATACATTTGCTCCATAGATCTCACTCTACTGAGTAGTCAATGGAAGAGTGAGTGCGCTGCATCACCACCTGCTGGGTTCTGCTGGTATTGCAGTTATCCCCATTATCTCAGTGTGCCATCCACTGGTTGCAAATCTCAGTCATATAAGGTAGTTTAGGACAAGAGGACAACCAAACACTACAGCAGAGATCTTATCTATTGCCCTGTAAGTCTGTGACAGCTATGGGGTCCGGCAGTACTGGGGGCTCTTTCACAGAGTAACAATATGTGCCTTATGTCTCATAACACATTTATCCAGGCAGTTCTATCATTCAGAAATAATTATTATGATGTTAACATAACTGTGTATAAAGAACTCAGGCTAAGGTGCATTAGTGCATAGTACTTTATGATTATGGTGTATACTGTACATGGTCTCATGGTAACGTTACTATGGGTGCACCTAAGGCTCTGTTCTGAGGGAGCGGGCAGCGGTGTTACCAGGTTCCCTACACCATCCATATACAATGTTCTTCTACATACATGCTGCAATTTGTGTGTATTATGGCTTATAGTAAGGTCCAGTGAGGGACTCTGTCTCTGTGGCACTGATTCTGTGCTATGGTAAAGTCCAGTAAGGAGCTCTGTCTGTGTGGTACTGATTCTGCCCTATGGTGCAGTCCAGTGAGGAGCTCTGTCTTTATGGTTCTGTGCTATGGTGTGGCCCAGTAAGGAGCTCTGTCTCGATGGCACTGTTTCTGTGCTATAGTATGGTCCAGTAAGGCGCTCTGTCTCTGTGGCACTGATTCTGCGCTATAGTATGGTCCAGTAAGGAGCTCAGTCTCTGTGGCTCTGATTCTGTGCTATGGTGTATCCCAGTAAGAAGCTATGTCTCTGTGGCTCTGATTCTGTGCTATGGTGTATCCCAGTAAGAAGCTATGTCTCTGTGGCTCTGATTCTGTGCTGTGGTGTGGCCCAAAAGGTGCTATGTCTCTGTGACTCTGATTCTGCTCTATAGTAGAGCTCTGATTCTGTGCTATGGTGTGGCCCAATAAGACGCTATGTCTCTGTGGCTCTTATTCTGCTCCATAATAAGGTCTAGTAAGGAGCTCTGTCTCTGTGGCTCTGATTCTGCGCTGTGGTGTGCTCCAGTAAGGCGCTTTGTCTCTGTGGCACTAATTCTTCATTATAGTAAGGTCCAGTAAGGAGCTCTGTCTATGGGACTCTGATTCTGTGCTATAGTAAGGTCCAGTAAGGTGCTATGTCTCTGTGGCTCTGATTCTGTGCTATGGTGTGGCCCAGTAAGGCGCTCTGTCTCTGTGGCCCTGATTCTGTGCTATGGCCCAATAAGGCGCTATGTCTCTGTGGCACCGATTCTGCTCCATAGTAAGGAGCTCTGTCTCTGTGGCACGGATTCTGTGCTATAGTAAGGTCCAGTAAGGCGCTGTGGCTTTGATTCTGTGCTGTGGTGTGGCCCAATAAGACGCTATGTCTCTGTGGCTCTGATTCTGCTCCATAGTAAGGTCCAGTAAGGAGCGCTGTCTCTGTGGCACTGATTCTGCACTATGGTGTGGTCCAGTAAGGCGCTCTGTCTCTGTGGCACTGATTCTGTGCTATGGTGTGGGCCAATAAGATGCTATGTGTCTGTGGCTCTGATTCTGCTCCATAATAAGGTCCAGTAAGGAGCGCTGTCTCTGTAGCTCTGATTCTGTGCTATGGTGTGGCCCAGTAAGGCGCTCTGTCTCTGTGGCACTGATTCTGTGCTATAGTAAGGTCCAGTAAGGAGCTCTGTCTCTGTGGCACGGATTCTGTGCTATAGTAAGGTCCAGTAAGGAGCTCTGTCTCTGTGGCACTGATTCTGTGCTATAGTAAGGTCCAGTAAGGAGCTCTGTCTCTGTGGCACAGATTCTGTGCTATAGTAAGGTCCAGTAAGGAGCTCTGTCTCTGTGGCACGGATTCTGCGCTATGGTGAGGTCCAATAAGGCGCTCTGTCTCTGTGGCACTGATTCTGCGCTATGGTGAGGTCCAATAAGGCTCTCTGTCTCTGTGGCACTGATTCTGCGCTATGGTGAGGTCCAATAAGGTGCTCTGTCTCTATGGCACTGATTCTGTACTATAGTAAGGTCCAATAAGGCGCTCTGTCTCTGTGGCACTGATTCTGCGCTATGGTGTGGTCCAATAAGGCGCTCTGTCTCTGTGGCACTAATTCTGCACTATAGTAATGTCCAGTAAGGTGCTATGTCTCTGTGGCTCTGATTCTGCTCCATAGTAAGGAGCTCTGTCTCTGTGGCACTGATTCTGTGCTATAGTAAGGTCCAGTAAGGTGCTATGTCTTTGTGGCTCTGATTCTGCTCCATAGTAAGGAGCTGTGTCTCTGTGGAACTGATTCTGTGCTATAGTAAGGTCCAGTAAGGTGCTATGTCTCTGTGGCTCTGATTCTGCTCCATAGTAAGGAGCTGTGTCTCTGTGGCACTGATTCTGTGCTATAGTAAGGTCCAGTAAGGCGCTATGTCTCTGTGGCTCTGATTCTGCTCCATAGTAAGGAGCTGTGTCTCTGTGGCACTAATTCTGCACTATAGTAAGGTCCAGTAAGGTGCTATGTCTCTGTGGCACTGATTCTGCTCCATAGTAAGGAGCTGTGTCTCTGTGGCACTGATTCTGTACTATAGTAAGGTCCAGTAAGGAGCTCTGTCTATGTGACTCTGATTCTGTGCTATAGTAAGGTCCAGTAAGGTGCTATGTCTCTGTGGCTCTGATTCTGTGCTATGATGTGGCCCAATAAGGCGCTATGTCTCTGTGGCACCGATTCTGCGCCATAGTAAGGAGCTCTGTCTCTGTGGCACGGATTCTGTGCTATAGTAAGGTCTAGTAAGGCGCTGTGGCTTTGATTCTGTGCTGTGGTGTGGCCCAATAAGACGCTATGTCTCTGTGGCTCTGATTCTGCTCCATAGTAAGGTCCAGTAAGGAGCGCTGTCTCTGTGGCACCGATTCTGTGCTATGGTGTGGCCCAATAAGACGCTATGTCTCTGTGGCTCTGATTCTGCTCCATAGTAAGGTCCAGTAAGGAGTGCTGTCTCTGTGGCACTGATTCTGCACTATGGTGTGGTCCAGTAAGGCGCTCTGTCTCTGTGGCACTGATTCTGTGCTATGGTGTTGCCCAATAAGACGCTATGTGTCTGTGGCTCTGATTCTGCTCTATAATAAGGTCCAGTAAGGAGCGCTGTCTCTGTAGCTCTGATTCTGTGCTATGGTGTGGCCCAGTAAGGCGCTCTGTCTCTGTGGCACTGATTCTGTGCTATGGTGTGGTCCAATAAGGCGCTCTGTCTCTGTGGCACTAATTCTGCACTATAGTAATGTCCAGTAAGGTGCTATGTCTCTGTGGCTCTGATTCTGCTCCATAGTAAGGAGCTCTGTCTCTGTGGCACTGATTCTGTGCTATAGTAAGGTCCAGTAAGGTGCTATGTCTCTGTGGCTCTGATTCTGCTCCATAGTAAGGAGCTGTGTCTCTGTGGCACTGATTCTGTGCTATAGTAAGGTCCAGTAAGGCGCTATGTCTCTGTGGCTCTGATTCTGCTCCATAGTAAGGAGCTGTGTCTCTGTGGCACTAATTCTGCACTATAGTAAGGTCCAGTAAGGTGCTATGTCTCTGTGGCACTGATTCTGCTCCATAGTAAGGAGCTGTGTCTCTGTGGCACTGATTCTGTACTATAGTAAGGTCCAGTAAGGAGCTCTGTCTATGTGACTCTGATTCTGTGCTATAGTAAGGTCCAGTAAGGTGCTATGTCTCTGTGGCTCTGATTCTGTGCTATGATGTGGCCCAATAAGGCGCTATGTCTCTGTGGCACCGATTCTGCTCCATAGTAAGGAGCTCTGTCTCTGTGGCACGGATTCTGTGCTATAGTAAGGTCTAGTAAGGCGCTGTGGCTTTGATTCTGTGCTGTGGTGTGGCCCAATAAGACGCTATGTCTCTGTGGCTCTGATTCTGCTCCATAGTAAGGTCCAGTAAGGAGCGCTGTCTCTGTGGCACCGATTCTGTGCTATGGTGTGGCCCAATAAGACGCTATGTCTCTGTGGCTCTGATTCTGCTCCATAGTAAGGTCCAGTAAGGAGTGCTGTCTCTGTGGCACTGATTCTGCACTATGGTGTGGTCCAGTAAGGCGCTCTGTCTCTGTGGCACTGATTCTGTGCTATGGTGTTGCCCAATAAGACGCTATGTGTCTGTGGCTCTGATTCTGCTCTATAATAAGGTCCAGTAAGGAGCGCTGTCTCTGTAGCTCTGATTCTGTGCTATGGTGTGGCCCAGTAAGGCGCTCTGTCTCTGTGGCACTGATTCTGTGCTATAGTAAGGTCCAGTAAGGAGCTCTGTCTCTGTGGCACGGATTCTGTGCTATAGTAAGGTCCAGTAAGGAGCTCTGTCTCTGTGGCACAGATTCTGTGCTATAGTAAGGTCCAGTAAGGAGCTCTGTCTCTGTGGCACGGATTCTGCGCTATGGTGAGGTCCAATAAGGCGCTCTGTCTCTGTGGCACTGATTCTGCGCTATGGTGAGGTCCAATAAGGCTCTCTGTCTCTGTGGCACTGATTCTGCGCTATGGTGAGGTCCAATAAGGTGCTCTGTCTCTATGGCACTGATTCTGTACTATAGTAAGGTCCAATAAGGCGCTCTGTCTCTGTAGCACTGATTCTGCGCTATGGTGTGGTCCAATAAGGCGCTCTGTCTCCGTGGCACTAATTCTGCACTATAGTAATGTCCAGTAAGGTGCTATGTCTCTGTGGCTCTGATTCTGCTCCATAGTTAGGAGCTGTGTCTCTGTGGCACTGATTCTGTGCTATAGTAAGGTCCAGTAAGGTGCTATGTCTCTGTGGCTCTGATTCTGCTCCATAGTAAGGAGCTGTGTCTCTGTGGCACTAATTCTGCACTATAGTAAGGTCCAGTAAGGTGCTATGTCTCTGTGGCTCTGATTCTGCTCCATAGTAAGGAGCTGTGTCTCTGTGGCACTGATTCTGCTCCATAGTAAGGAGCTGTGTCTCTGTGGCACTGATTCTGTACTATAGTAAGGTCCAGTAAGGAGCTCTGTCTATGTGACTCTGATTCTGTGCTATAGTAAGGTCCAGTAAGGTGCTATGTCTCTGTGGCTCTGATTCTGTGCTATGATGTGGCCCAATAAGGCGCTATGTCTCTGTGGCACCGATTCTGCTCCATAGTAAGGAGCTCTGTCTCTGTGGCACGGATTCTGTGCTATAGTAAGGTCTAGTAAGGCGCTGTGGCTTTGATTCTGTGCTGTGGTGTGGCCCAATAAGACGCTATGTCTCTGTGGCTCTGATTCTGCTCCATAGTAAGGTCCAGTAAGGAGCGCTGTCTCTGTGGCACCGATTCTGTGCTATGGTGTGGCCCAATAAGACGCTATGTCTCTGTGGCTCTGATTCTGCTCCATAGTAAGGTCCAGTAAGGAGCGCTGTCTCTGTAGCTCTGATTCTGTGCTATGGTGTGGCCCAGTAAGGCGCTCTGTCTCTGTGGCACTGATTCTGTGCTATAGTAAGGTCCAGTAAGGAGCTCTGTCTCTGTGGCACGGATTCTGTGCTATAGTAAGGTCCAGTAAGGAGCTCTGTCTCTGTGGCACTGATTCTGTGCTATAGTAAGGTCCAGTAAGGAGCTCTGTCTCTGTGGCACAGATTCTGTGCTATAGTAAGGTCCAGTAAGGAGCTCTGTCTCTGTGGCACGGATTCTGCGCTATGGTGAGGTCCAATAAGGCGCTCTGTCTCTGTGGCACTGATTCTGCGCTATGGTGAGGTCCAATAAGGCGCTCTGTCTCTGTGGCACTGATTCTGCGCTATGGTGAGGTCAAATAAGGCTCTCTGTCTCTGTGGCACTGATTCTGTACTATAGTAAGGTCCAGTAAGGAGCTCTGTCTTTGTGGCACGGATTCTGCGCTATGGTGAGGTCCAATAAGGCGCTCTGTCTCTGTGGAACTGATTCTGCGCTATGGTGTGGTCCAATAAGGCGCTCTGTCTCCGTGGCACTAATTCTGCACTATAGTAATGTCCAGTAAGGCGCTATGTCTCTGTGGCTCTGATTCTGCTCCATAGTAAGGCGCTCTGTCTCCGTGGCACTAATTCTGCACTATAGTAATGTCCAGTAAGGCGCTATGTCTCTGTGGCTCTGATTCTGCTCCATAGTAAGGCGCTCTGTCTCCGTGGCACTAATTCTGCACTATAGTAATGTCCAGTAAGGCGCTATGTCTCTGTGGCTCTGATTCTGCTCCATAGTAAGGCGCTCTGTCTCCGTGGCACTGATTCTGTACTATAGTAAGGTCCAGTAAGGCGCTCTGTTTTTATGTAGATGTTTGTTATACGGCTTTCCATGTCTTGTTCTGTTTGTTATTCACTAGTGTCCGTATACTGTCCTATATCATGACATACCATAGCTGGTCCCATGTTGCATTGTATAAGTGAACCCGTCCTGCATTTGTGCAGTGAAATAAACGATGCTGTTTCTGGTTTAGTAAAATTACGCCTTGTGCTATATACTCTATAACCTGTCCCCCAAACCAAGTTATGCAACATCATAGGAAAGAGTTGCAGAGAGCAGTTACACCGCCACTTTACACCTGGAATGTGGAAAATGAAGGTGAAATCATGTTCTCCGCATGACTACAGGGCATCACACAGAGCAACATCTGCTACATGGCCTCTGGTTCTGCTTATGTTAGGACCAGTTTTACCAGAGCGCTCTCCAAGTAAATGTACTATGTGCAGTTATTGCAGAGCCTTGGTATTCAGACTGAGAGAGGATGACAGGAAAGGCAAGTGCAGAGGATGCATGGATATGAGAGAGAACCTTTTCTTACACCTTGAAAAAGACCCCAGTTAGGGGTAGAAACGCGTCGGTGAGGAGGCGCTTCAGCCAGATCCAGCAAAGTGTGACCCTGGTGGCAGCAACGCGGTGCTCTTGTGGGGAAGTGCCGGGATCCCCTTAAACACTTGTGTGCGCTGTCAATGAACTGTCTGATCACCGTTCCAACAAACCTGATGACAAATTAGAACTAAGTGAATCTACAAAGAAGCGCTGGTTAAGTTGTCTCTCCACTTTTTTTCTGGTTTTGAACCTATTCCCATGTCTGAAGAATGGGCGAGAGGCTCCTGAAAATCTGATGGTGCTCCCGGGCGCAGCCCCCCCACCCACTGCTGCTTTCTGAAGTGTGTGGTCCGGGAGTGTCAGGTAACGCGATTCGCGTTGAATCGCATCACTGTGGCCCCGCCCCCTGCCTCTCACTGCCAGTAAGCTCGGCATTGAGTTGCAGGTGGCGCAATCACGTGGCCACGCCCTGGATCTGTCCCCATGCAGCATCATCGAGCCCCGCCACGCTCCTCCCTGCGCCAACCTGGCTTCCCCCTCCTGCACTGGTCAGCCAGAATATCGGCAAGCATGTTCTAAATATTATTTCTTCCTAGTATGTGGGTACTCGCCACAGGTTATATTTCCACTCCGGTGGTGGCATGGACCCACCACCAGACTGAGAATACCGGGCTGCGGTCGGTATTTTGTCCATCTGCATTTTGAATGCCGGGATCCCGACAGCCGGTATATTAACTGCATTCCATGTGGGATGCTAATTACATGGAGAGCCAAGGATATGCATTGTTAGTCAATGTGGAAGACACTAAAGTTGGGAAATGGCAAATTTTGAGAAGAGCACAGATTTGGGGAGGATGAGGCAAATATTCAGGTGAGGTTGAAGGGAATTGGTTCTTTTTGAAAAACAAGCCACAAAAAAATGTAAGAGTAACCACTCCATTCCTATAATACACAGCCACCATACACACAGCACAAGTAATGTTCCCAACATGATGTACAGATGTGTCCTTAAACTTCAGTGGCGGCAGATAGCCCCTCTCGGTGCGCCAGATCCCGGGCGTCTTTTTTGCTCAGAATGTGCGTCTTATTTGCAGATATAAAACTGGAAGTGACAAAGCCGCACTGCTAGCATACACAGATCACTGGGAGTCGCGACATTTGTACATTTGTGTGAAAGGGAGATGTTTCAAGCCTTGGAGAGAGATAAAGTAGAGAATTTGCCCAAAGTAACCAATCAGCTTTTAACTGTCAATTCAAAGAATGTGCTAGATAAAGGACAGTTAGAACCTGATTGGTTGCTTTGAGCAACTTCCATACTTTATCTTCCTCCAAGGCTTGATACATCTCCCCCCGATTCTGAATCTTTGTGAAAGGGTTTCGATGCAGTGGCCGTGGCCTCATCTCACTCCAAGTTCCGTGCTTCATCTGAGACCTTGTACATGGGTTATACCAATCTCAGTGCAGTTGAAGTCACAGCCAAGTGTTTCTAGTACACTAAGGACAGTTTATCACTGCGCCTGTGATGGGACTAAGACGCAACATTCGAAGAAAGAACTGGTACACTACTCATCTCAGAGCATCTCAGTCTCGCCAGGCAGCCTACACTGTATGGTGTGAAGATGTTCTGGTATGAGGACACATCTGTAATACGCCAAATTATAAATAAATACAATGTAACATGCAAAGTAATATGCTTAGCAAACTATAACATGCCAGTAACATGGCTTGTGTTATGCCCAGCAAGATGCCCTAGATGTGCCAGCGGTTGCCTTGGCTTTGAGATTGTTACCTCTTTAGTTGGCCCATTTCTTTTACAGGTCATTCTAGAACCAAAGGATATTGCAGTGTTCACATTTATTATTTTGTGCAAATTCAACATGTGAAAAGCAATCCGTGCGTGTAAGAAGTTGCAGCTGATTTTGTGTGTGTTGATTGTGAATAACACTGAAATATCTCATTGTGTTACTCTTTACCGTATGGTCTTTACCATAGATTATGCAGACCTAGTGCTGAGCATTTTTGCAGAAAGTAGCAGAATAGTTGCTCACATGTCAAAGTCCTTGACATTAAGGGAAATTCAGAAAGAGGCACAGAAACCTCATAGTGAAAAGCAGAGGTATAATATTCTAAAACAGTGGTGGCCAACACGTGGCTCTTGAGCCACATGCGGCTCTTTCTTCATTCAAATGTGGCTCCCAACACTCAAAGTCATGTGACCACAAGAGATCTGTAAACCGCTGCACTCCAGCCAGACATGCAGCAGCACTACGTAGACTGAGAACTGAGGGAGCCAAATACACACAGGGGAGCTGGCTGGAGTGACACAGGAGGGTGCTGGCTGGAGTGACACAGGAGGGTGCTGGCTGGAGTGACACAGGCGGGTACTGGCTGGCGTGACACATGGGGGAACTGAAGTGTATTATGTGAATCGGACTTTTCAATATATTTTATGCGGATCTGGCTTTCTCAATTATTTGATGTAGAAGTGGCTTTTTCATTGTATTTTATACCAGGGGCGTGGCCTAGCAGGCACAAGGTCACACCCCATTTTTGCAAGTGCGCCTTCGTCTCGAAGTCGGCTCTTTGATGTGCCTAACAAGATTTCTTGGCTCTTTGTCACTGACTGGTTGGCCACCCCTGTTCTAAAACAAGATAGAAGTGCTGAGGATATTAGCCAGCCTACTGTAGTATGTAGCTTACTGTGCAATATGTCTGCATTTCTCTGATGGGTTCCATGAATGAGGCTTGTGTTGTTCTTCTAACTCTCCAGCCTGGCTCTACGGTGATCCTCGCCAGGTGATTTACCCTCGCAATTCCACTGGAATGTATTGTGGTGTCGGGGAAAACAGGTGAGATTCCCGTATCCCTTTTACTAATCGTCTTAGCTCTAGTTACTTTCTTTACACCTGCAACTTCTGCTCTCCTCACCTTCTTCCTGACTCTGTAGGTTTCCATTTATGTCGGCTATCCCCCCTTCTGCTCTCAATCCTTCTCCACCTTCATGTCACCAACTCTTCTGCTATTTATAATGTCCAATCCAAGCAACTCAACTTGTCACTACATTGTGCCCAACTACCACCTCCACTTCATCTCGTCCATTCCTATCCCCTTCACATGCTGCTCTCTCTCTCTATCCCTCTTGTTTTCCACCAACATGTCACCAACTCTCAAACTCCCTTCTACCATTTATTATGCCATATCCCAACAACTCTTCCTCCCTTCATTACTCCCAATTATTAATAACATAACTAGAGATGAGCGGGTTCGGTTCGTCAAGATCCGCCCCCCCCCCCCCCCCTGAACTTCACGTGTTTTACACGGGTCCGAGGCAGCCTCGGATCTTCCCGCCTTGCTCGGTTAACCCAAACGAGGCCGAACGTCATCATCCCGCTGTCGGATTCTCGCGAGATTCGTGTTCCATATAAAGAACCGCGCGCCGCCGCCATTTTCACTCGTGCATTGTAGATTGAGCGGAGAGGACATGGCTACGTTCTCTGCCTGAAAAGCTCAATATCTGTGCTCAGTGTGCTGCATTGTGGTGACCACCAGTATATTATAGTAGTACAGTACAGTAGGCCATTGCTGTATCTTGCAGCTCCGTGTCAGACTCAGTTCTAGTATCCTGATCAGTGCTCAATATCTGCTGCATTGTTGTGAGCAGTATATAGTAGGACAGTGCAGCATTTTGGTGACCACCAGTATATAGTAGTACAGTACAGTAGGCCATTGCTGTATATTGCAGCTCTGTGTCACTTCTAGTATCCATATCTGTGCTGCATTGTTGTGAGCAGTATATAGTAGTACAGTGCAGCATTTTGGTGACCACCAGTATATAGTAGTACAGTACCGTAGGCCATTGCTGTATCTTGCAGCTCTGTGTCACTTCTAGTATCCATATCTGTGCTGCATTGTTGTGAGCAGTATATAGTAGTACAGTGCAGCATTTTGGTGACCACCAGTATATAGTAGTACAGTACAGTACAGTAGGCCATTGCTGTATCTTGCAGCTCTGTGTCACTTCTAGTATCCATATCTGTGCTGCATTGTTGTGAGCAGTATATAGTAGTACAGTGCAGCATTTTGGTGACCGCCAGTATATAGTAGTACAGTACAGTAGGCCATTGCTGTATCTTGCAGCTCTGTGTCACTTCTAGTATCCATATCTGTGCTGCATTGTTGTGAGCAGTATATATTAGTACAGTGCAGCATTTTGGTGACCACCAGTATATAGTAGTACAGTACAGTAGGCCATTGCTGTATATTGCAGCTCTGTGTCACTTCTAGTATCCATATCTGTGCTGCATTGTTGTGAGCAGTATATAGTAGTACAGTGCAGCATTTTGGTGACCACCAGTATATAGTAGTACAGTACCGTAGGCCATTGCTGTATCTTGCAGCTTTGTGTCACTTCTAGTATCCATATCTGTGCTGCATTGTTGTGACCAGTATATAGTAGTACAGTGCAGCATTTTGGTAACAACCAGTATATAGTAGTACAGTACAGTAGGCCATTGCTGTATATTGCAGCTCTGTGTCACTTCTAGTATCCATATCTGTGCTGCATTGTTGTGAGCAGTATATAGTAGTACAGTGCAGCATTTTGGTGACCACCAGTGTATAGTAGTACAGTACAGTAGGCCATTGCTGTATCTTGCAGCTCTGTGTCACTTCTAGTATCCATATCTGTGCTGCATTGTTGTGAGCAGTATATAGTAGTACAGTGCAGCATATTGGTGACCACCAGTGTATAGTAGTACAGTACAGTAGGCCATTGCTGTATCTTGCAGCTCTGTGTCACTTCTAGTATCCATATCTGTGCTGCATTGTTGTGAGCAGTATATAGTAGTACAGTGCAGCATTTTGGTGACCACCAGTATATAGTTGTACAGTACAGTAGGCCATTGCTATTGATATAATAATGGGGGTAATTCCAAGTTGATCGCAGCAGGAAATTTTTTAGCAGTTGGGCAAAACCATGTGCACTGCAGGGGAGGCAGATATAACATGTGCAGAGAAAGATAGATTTGGGTGTGGTGAGTTAAATCTGCAATCTAAATTGCAGTGTAAAAGTAAAACAGCCAGTATTTACCCTGCACAGAAACAAAATAACCCACCCAAATCTAACTCTCTCTGCAAATGTTATATCTGCCCCCCTGCAGTGCACATGGTTTTGCCCAACTGCTAAAAAATTTCCTGCTGCGATCAACTTGGAATTACCCCCAATATTACGGGCATATAATTCCACACATTAAAAAATGGAGAACAAAAATGTGGAGGGTAAAATAGGGAAAGATCAAGATCCACTTCCACCTAGTGCTGAAGCTGCTGCCACTAGTCATGGCAGAGACGATTCAATGCCATCAACGTCGTCTGCCAAGGCCGATGCCCAATGTCATACTAGAGAGCATGTAAAATCCAAAAAACAAAAGTTCAGTAAAATGGCCCAAAAATCTAAATTAAAAGCGTCTGAGGAGAGGCGTAAACTTGCCAATATGCCAATATTTACAACACTGAGTGGCAAGGGACGGCTGAGGCCCTGGCCTATGTTCATGGCTAGTGGTTCAGCTTCACATGAGGATGGAAGCACTCATCCTCCTAGAAAAATGAAAAGCGTTAAGATGGCAAAAGCACAGCAAAGAACTGTGCGTTCTTCTAAATCACAAATCCCCAAGGAGAGTCCAATTGTGTCGGTTGCGATGCCTGACCTTCCCAACACTGAACGGGAAGAGGTGGCTCCTTCCACCATTTGCACGCCTCCTGCAAGTGCTGGAAGGAGCACCCACAGTCCAGTTCCTGATATTGAAATTGAAGATGTCACTGTTGAAGTACACCAGGATGAGGATATGGGTGTTGCTGGCGCTGAGGAGGAAATTGACAAGGAGGAATCTGATGGAGAGGTGGTTTGTTTAGTCAGGCACCCAGGGAGACACCTGTTGTCCGTGGGATGAATAAGGCCATTGACATGCCTGGTCAAAATACCAAAAAAAATCACCTCTTCGGTGTGGAATTATTTCAACAGAAATGCGGACAACTGGTGTCAAGCCGTGTGTTGCCTTTGTCAAGCTGTAATAAGTAGGGGTAAGGACGTTAACCACCTAGGAACATCCTCCCTTATATGTCTCCTGGAGCGCATTCATCAGAAGTCATTGACAAGTTCAAAAACTTTGGGTGACAGCGGAAGCAGTCCACTGACAACTAAATCCCTTCTTCCTCTTGTACCCAAGCTCCTGCAAACCACACCACAAACTCCCTCAGTGTCAATTTCCTCCTTAGACAGGAAAGCCAATAGTCCTGCAGGCCATGTCACTGGCAAGTCTGACGAGTCCTCTCCTGACTGGGATTCCTCCGATGGATCCTTGATTGTAACGCCTACTGCTCCTGGCTCTGCTGTTGTTGCTGCTGGGAGTCGATCATCATCCCAGAGGGGAAGTCGGAAGACCACTTGTACTACTTCCAGTAAGCAACTGACTGTCCAACAGTCCTTTGCGAGGAAGATGAAATATCACAGCAGTCATCCTGTTGCAAAGCGGATAACTCAGGCCTTGGCAGCTGTGTTGGTGTTAGACGTGCGTCCGGTATCCGCCGTTAGTTTACAGGGACTTAGAGAATTTCTTGAGGTAGTGTGTCCCCGGTACCAAATGCCATCTAGGTTCCACTTCTCTAGGCAGGCGATACAGAGAATGTACACAGACGTCAGAAAAAGAGTCACCAGTGTCCTAAAAAATGCAGTTGTACCCAATGTCCACTTAACCACGGACATGTGGACAAGTGGAGCAGGGCAGACTAAGGACTATATGACTGTGACAGCCCACTGGGTAGATGTATTGCCTCCCGCAGCAACAACAGCAGCGGCGGCACCAGTAGCAGCATCTCGCAAATGCCAACTCGTTCCTAGGCAGGCTACGCTTTGTATCACCGCTTTCCGTAAGAGGCACACAGCTGACAACCTCTTACGGAAACTGAGGAACATCATCGCAGAATGGCTTACCCCAATTGGACTCTCCTGGGGATTTGTGATATCGGACAACGCCACCAATATTGTGCGTGCATTACATGTGAGAAAATTTCAGCACGTCCCATGTTTTGCACATACAATGAATTTGGTGGTGCAGAATTTTGTAAAAAACGACAGGGGCGTGCAAGAGATGCTGTCGGTGGCCCGAAGAATTGCGGGCCACTTTCGACATTCAGCCACCGCGTGCCGAAGACTGGAGCACCAGCAAACACTCCTGAACATGCCCCACCATCAGCTGAAGCAAGAGGTGGTAACGAGGTGGAATTCAACCCTCTATATGCTTCAGAGGATGGAGGAGCAGCAAAAGGCCATTCAAGCCTATACATCTGCCTACGATATAGGCAAAGGAGGGGGAATGCACCTGTTTCGAGCGCAGTGGAGAATGATTTCAGTGTTGTGCAAGGTTCTTTGAACTTGCCACACGTGAAATCAGTTCAGACACTGCCAGCCTGAGTCAGGTCATTCCCCTCATCAGGCTTTTGCAAAAGCAGCTGGAGAGATTGCAGGAGGAGCTAAAATGGAGCTAGGCATGTGGGACTTGTGGATGGAGCCCTTCATTCGCTTAACCAGGATTCACGGGTGGTCAATCTGTTGAAATCAGAGCACTACATTTTGGCCACCGTGCTCGATCCTAGGTTTAAAGCCTACGTTGTATCTCTCTCTTTCCGGCAGACACAAGTCTGCAGATGTTCAAAGACCTGCTGGTGAGACACTTGTCAAGTCAAGTGGAACGTGACCTGCCAACAGCTCCTCCTTCATTTTCTACCGTCACTGGAGCTGCCAGGAAAAGTATCAGATTTCCAAAACCACCCGCTGGCGGGGATGCAGGGCAGTCAGGAGCGAAAACTGACATCTGGTCCGGACTGAAGGACCTGCCAACGATTACTGACATGTTGTCTACTGTCACTGCATATGATTCTGTCACCATTGAAAGAATGGTGGAGGATTATATGAGTGACAGCATCCAAGCAGGCACGTCAGACAGTCTGCACATATACTGGTAGGAAAAAGAGGCAATTTGGAGGCTCTTGCACAAACTGGCTTTATTTTACCTAAGTTGCCCCCCCTCCAGTGTGTACTCCGAAAGAGTGTTTAGTGCAGCTGGTCACCTTGTCAGCGATCGGCGTACGAGGTTACTTCCACAAAATGTGGAGAAGATGTTCATCAAAATGAATTATAATCAATTCCTCCGTGGAGACATTTGCCAGCAATTGCCTCCAGAAAGTACACAGGAACCTGTGATGGTGGATTCCAGTGGGGACAAATTAATACTCTGTGAGGAGGGGGATGTACACAGTGAAAGGGGTGAGGAATCTGAGGATGATGATGAGGTCGACATCTTGCCTCTGTAGAGCCAGTTTGAGCAAGGAGAGATTGATTGCTTCTTTTTTTGGTGGGGGCCCAAACCAACCAGTCATTTCAGCCACAGTCGTGTGGCAGACCCTGTCGCTGAAATGATGGGTTTGTTAAAGTGTGCATGTCCTGTTTATACAACATAAGGGTGGGTGGGAGGGCCCAAGGACAATTCCATCTTGCACCTTTTTTTTTAAATCTTTGCATCATGTGATGTTTGGGGCCAATTTTTTAAAGTGCCATCCTGTCTGCTACTGCAGTGCCACTCCTAGATGGGCCAGGTGTTTGTGCCGCCCACTTGGGTCGCTTAGCTTAGTAATCCAGCGACCTCGGTGCAAATTTTAGGACTAAAAATAATATTGTGAGGTGTGAGGTGTTCAGAATAGACTGGAAATGAGTGAAAATTATGGTTATTGAGGTTAATAATACTATAGGATCAAAATTACCCCCAAATTCTATGATTTAAGCTGTTTTTGAAAAAAAACACCCGAATCCAAAACACACCTGAATCCGACAAATATTTTTAAGGGAGGTTTTGCCAAAACGCGTCCGAATCCAAAACACGGCCGCGGAACCGAATCCAAAACCAAAACACAAAACCCGAAAACTTTCTGGTGCACATCTCTAAACATAACCCTTGCTTTATATCACTCACTCTTAATCCTTCTTGTCCTCCAATATGTGTATGCAAGGCAAAATTACTCTACTATCAAACCCTCCTCTTACCTTAAAGGATATACTATATTTACCCCTTCCATCCCTACCCTACTTGCCTTCGCCTTTCATACCTTCTCCTTTGCTATATGAGCCTAGTATGAACAATCCTTCTCCTGCCTTTACATGTTTACCTCTCTGTTTTACTCATTACAATGACTCATAATCCATCTACTAAGGATTAAATCTCCATTCTGGAATAGTGGCATGTTTTATAGAATAGTTTATGAATTCTGTCTTAGAATGTTTTTGGGGAATCTTTAGAAAATTGGTTCCAGGTTGCTAGCAGTGAAGACCCAAAACCCGTTTACTATAAGTTTACTGAACTATCTCTGGGAGCACCACCAACCCAGTGCCGAATACCAATTATTTGTTTGATATATGGCCATATGTTGGTTTAAATTAGAGCTATCGCTTTAATTGATTTCATCCAAAATACCAAGTATTTAGACTGAGTGATCCTGTGCAGACTCCACCAACCCCTTTTAGAACACCCAAAACCCAACATCCTGCTTATATCCTGAATGACTCTCTCCTTCGTTTCCTCTTCTCTCTCCTGCGTGACCTCAAATCTTTATCCTACTCTGCTTCTCTATCCTGCATGACTTCCATTCTTTATTCCTCTGCTCTTCACTCCTGTATGACCTCTAATGTTTATCCATCTGCTCCCCTCTCCTGTATGACCTCTATGTCTCCTCTCTCCTGGATGACCTCTACTGCTTCTCTCTCCTGTATGACCTCTACTGTTTATCCATATGCTCCTTTTTCCTGTTTGACCTCTATTGTTTGTCCATCTGCTCCTCTTTCCTGGATGACCTCTACTGTTTCTCTCTCCCATGTGACCTCAACCCTTTATCCCTCTCCTCCTCTCAACTGCATGATCTCAATTCTTATCTCTCGGTTCCTCTCAACTCTATGACCTCAACTCTTTATCTCTCCCCCTCTCTCCTGTATAACCTCAACTCTTTTTACATTTGCTCCTCTCTCCTATATGACCTCAGCTCTTTATCCCTCTGCTCCTCTCCTCTATGACCTCTACTGCTCTTCTCTCCTGTATGTCCTCTACTGCTTATCTATCTGCTCCTCTCTCATGTATGATCTCAACTCTTTATCTCTCTGGTCCTCTCTAATGTGTCACCTCAACCCTCAACTCCTCTCTCCTGCATGACTTAAACTTTTTCTCCCTCTGCTCCTCTCTCCTGTATGGCCTCTATTCTTGGAGCCTCTGCTCCTCTCTACTGTATGGCCTCTATTCTTGGTCCCTCTGCTCCTCTCTCCTGTATGGCCTCTATTCTTGGTCCCTCTGCTCCTCTCTCCTGTATGGCCTCTATTCTTGGTCCCTCTGCTCCTCTCTCCTGTATGGCCTCTATTCTTGGTCCCTCTGCTCCCCTCTCCTGTATGGCCTCTATTCTTGGTCCCTCTGCTTCTCTCTCCTGTACGACCTCTATTCCCGATTTCTCTGATTTTCTCTCCTGCGTATGTTAATATCTTGTCTCTATAATTTGTGTGTTTCTCTTGCAGCAACAAGCCCTTTGTGCTGTACTATGATATATTTAAATGTTTTGGAACAAACACCTTAACCACTGCAATGAATGGATTCCAGTGTCCTACTACTCAGGTAAATTTTCTCCAACCTCTGGTGATCTAGTAGGAGCTTTACATGCAAGCAGCTGTGAGATCCAAATACCACTATTGTTACCAGCAGGGCAGATTCATCAGACCTTCCACTAACTGTAAAAATGTAAAAAATAAATAAATTAAATACAGGTTGAGTATCCCTTATCCAAAATGCTTGGGACCACAAGAATTTTCTATATCGGAATTTTGGAATAATTGCATACCATAATGAGATATCATGGCGATGGGACCCAAGGAGGCACAGAATGCATTTATGTTTCATATACACCCTATGCACACAGCCTGAAGGTCACTTTAGTCAATATTTTTTTATAACTTTTTGCATTAAACAAAGTTTGTGTACATACACACAATTCATTTATGTTTCATATACACCTTATACACACAGCCTGAAGGTCATTTAATGTTTAATGACTTTGTGTATTAAACAAAGTTTGTGTACATTGAGCCATCAAAAAACAAAGGTTTCACTATCTCATTCTTACTAAAAAAATTCCGTATTTCGGAATATTTGGATATGGGATACTCAACTTGTAATGATGGAAGTAGTTAATAAAACTAGGGAATAAATGGTTATTACTTAGTCATTGTTTCACGTTTCATGCAAAAATGCGTAAATGTTACAAAGAAAAAAGGGCACCCCAAAATATGTAAATTATATCTACACTTGGCCTTTGTGCCATACCCTGCCCTACATGGCTACATTATACCCATGTGTTGTACGAACAAAGCATTATTATAAATCACTAAAGTGTAAACCTTGCGCCAGGACTCAGTAACCATGTAAAACCTGTATAATGTACATATTTGGTAGCCTGGTATTCGAGATCTGGCTGATTACAATTTGTGAGAAATATTTGGGTTGCCCCAATTGTCTAAAGTAACTAGCGGACTAGAATTGGAAAAGGATTCTGACCTCTTATTTTTCACCGGTTTCTATCCTGAATCCTTCCTATCCCTCCCCTTGGCTGTGGCTCTCTCCCATTGTCGTATCTGGCTGAGATTGTGTCTGGAGGCGTGGCTTCACTGTCTGTACAGAAATTTCTAAAAATCGCAGCACACATTGGAAATATATTGAAGTTAATGGCCTCAACTTTGCAGCTTATATGTACCCAAGTGTCTTGAAGCATCTGCATTGGTCTGTGACGCAGACGCAAATATTTTTACATCATTTTATTTTTCAGTCCAACGATAAATATTTGCATAGGCTCCGCCCTTCCCCATTTGTGCAGGACTCCTTATTTCTGAGAAACGAGGCTAGCGTGCAGTGTAAAGTCACTTTTTTTCAATAGAGATGAGTGGTTCAGTTCTGTTGGGGGTTCGAGTCTGACCAAGTCCCGGTTCGGGTCACTTTGGGGTCAGATCTAAAAACTGATCTTGCGTGTTTTTGATGGCATGTAAGTCCCCCCTCTTGATTTATGGTGTCAATTCACACTGGAAATTAATGTTATTGATGTTAATAATACTGAACAACAACAGGTCCAAAAATGAAATCCAAAACCAAATCAAAGACAAAACACTGCGGGTCCTCCTCGCACAGCTCTACTTTTTAAGCACTGCGGTATCCTTGGGTTTGAATAAAGGGATGTGTTTTTGACATTTGCTGCTTTGCACTTATACCAGCAGTGTTTTACTTAGAAACTATCGGCCTGGTTCCGAGATGTATGGTAATGCAGCTGCGGATGTGGGAAAGTATGCTAATGCAGCAGCCGCTGCAAATTTTATAGAGACGCCCCCTGGAGTCATGACAGCTCTCAGTAACAATACACAAGGTGGAAAGCTGCTCAATCAGATTGTAATGTCACTCAGGTGCTAAAAGGGGAGGGGTAATTCTGTGTAGGAAAAAAACTGTGTTCCCTAATGCACACCGAGTGAATAATATTACTATATAATAATAGTCAGATAATACAGAGATCTTAGTTGCGTATATCTGCAGATATAGGGTTAAGCCCCCAGGCCGATCGACAAGGCTTCTCCGTCACTGGGGGTCCCTAATACTAGGTATGGGCCTGGGGTGCAGGACCCCACAATGTCGGCACAGGTCGGCCACCCCAGGTCAGCACACAGGTGAAAATTAATAGGGGTTAATAAGAAGCACAGAAGTGCTATGTAAGTGATGTGATTAAAATAATATATACAAAGTGATAGGAAAAATAATAAGTGTTAATAAAGTGTTAGGGTGTGCCGACCTGCAGCAGCCCACCCATACCGACACAGGGGCCACTGCACCCCATATGGGGTGGGTGTGGGGTGCAGTGGCCCCTGTGTCGGTATGGGTGGGCTGCTGCAGGTCGGCACACCCTAACACTTTATTAACACTTATTATTTTTCCTATCACTTTGTATATATTATTTTAATCACATCACTTACATAGCACTTCTGTGCTTCTTATTAACCCCTATTAATTTTCACCTGTGTGCTGACCTGGGGTGGCCGACCTGTGCCGACATTGTGGGGTCCTGCACCCCAGGCCCATACCTAGTATTAGGGACCCCCAGTGACGGAGAAGCCTTGTCGATCGGCCTGGGGGCTTAACCCTATCTGCAGATATACGCAACTAAGATCTCCGTATTATCTGACTATTATTATATAGTAATATTATTCACTCGGTGTGCATTAGGGAACACAGTTTTTTTCCTACACAGCTCTCAGTAACACACAGATGGATCCACGGTTATCTTGGCTAGTTTGCTGCGCCTAGGCACACCATGGTTTATTTACATAAACCCTCCATCTATTGTTCTCAGCTGCAATACAATACAGAGAACAATACAGCAGGGGATTAAGTAATTACAGCAGGGGATTAAGTCCGACTGCCCTGGCTCAATTAATCCTATTAAAGGCCAAGAAAAACATGGACCCATCTGTATGCAGCATCGGATCAGTTTCAGACACGCCTCTAAAACAGTTGCGACACGTCTGCGTTTTTGCCACCGCTCCCATTTACCTCCCACAAAACGAACGCTTCCTGTCAATCACTTGCAAATCTTCACTGCGAGCGATTGCGGTAATGACCTTTGGTGCGTGCGATTGCGGCGCATGCGCTGTTGGCCTGGTAATCATTTTATCTCCGTAAATATTGGCATATGGTACAACTCAGGCCCAGAACACCCCCTTACTGAGCTTATGTTGCGGCTGCATGACCAAAGGAGGCGCAATCACACCCACTGCTCACGATTGCACGCCCACTGCAGCTACGGGCTCTGCACCCTAGTCTCAGAGAGTCGCAAGTCAGACTTTAGCAAGAAGTAAAAAAAAAAGGTTATTCTATGTCACATAGGCTCTTCTCCAAAGGTGACAATTGTCCTGGTGAGTAAGGGGGTAACCAGCCAGCCTTGAAGCGGTTAATAATTCTTATGTCTAATGTTCTTATACTCTGCATTCTAGGTGTGTGTTACTACTTGTCCTACAGACTTCAAGGCATCTATTCCTACAGGCACCCCGAGTAGTGTGTATGTCCAGGAGTACTGTCAGCCGAGTATTAATCTGACTACTACACCACTGGTAAGTATGCCAAGGAGTAATAATTGCTTAATATTAATGGATTGTTACTACTGGGAAAGTCTGTCTCCGAAAATGGTGTTTTTACTTGTTAGCTTTATACTTTAAAACAACGCTCAGACTCGCTGGAATACCCCGATTTACCCATCACACAGACCATTGCATTTCCCCTGTAGTGCTTTCGAGGGATGAAGGACTCTACTGAGAGACAGAAATAGATGTCTACAACTATGATCCTAATTTAGGCCCTCATTCCGAGTTGTTCGATCGCAAGCTGCTTTTAGCAGCTTTGCACACGCTAAGCCGCCGCCTACTGGGAGTGAATCTTAGCTCAAAATTGCGAACGAAAGATTAGCAAAATTGCGAATAGACAGTTCTTAGCAGTTTCTGAGTAGCTCCACACTTACTCGGCAACTGCGATCAGTTCAGTCAGTTTCGTTCCTGGTTTGACGTCACAAACACTCCCAGCGTTCGGCCAGACACTCCTCCGTTCCTCCAGCCACTCCCGCGTTTTTCCCAGAAACGGTAGCGTTTTTTCGCACACTTCCATAAAACGGCCAGTTTCCGCCCAGAAACACCCACTTCCTGTCAATCACATTACGATCACCAGAACGAAGAAAAAACCTCGTAATGCCGTGAGTAAAATACCTAACTGCATAGCAAATTTACTTGGCGCAGTCGCACTGCGGACATTGCGCATGCGCATTAGCGACTAATCGCTCCGTTGCGAGAAAAATATAATGAACGAACAACTCGGAATGACCCCCTTAGAGCCTACTAAAATAAAGCTAAACTTTTGCAGTCTATTCTTTTGATGCATCGTGCCCTTCAAAACTCCTTAGGGGTTATTCAACTCCAGGTGATGTTGGAAAAGTATGTGGACAAATAACGGTGACAACACATGACTCCAACGTCACCTCAGATGATGCATTTTGCCTTGCACCTCCAGAGAGGCACGCAGAAAAAATATGTGGTGTTGGGCTACAGTAGGTACGGGTCACATAGCATGTACATCACGCAGAATTGAATCGCCCCACTTATGTCTCATGTGACACTTTAGTTAAAAACTGTGCCATAACAGCTGGATAAACACTATAAGATTATCTGTCCAAACTTTCTGGTTGGAAGGAAAATCTGGTACTATATGGGAGCAAATGACAATCAACCACTCGCTCCCAAAAGCCACAAAATGGGCAAAAATGGTCGTTCGGATAAATTGGTTAAATCAAATGGATTTAAGCAATTTGTCTGAATGTCCATTTTTGTCTGTTTTCCGGTGTTTGGGAGCAAATGGTCAATTGTCATTTGCTGCCATATATTACTGGATTTTTGTTCCAACCAGAATGATTGGACAGATCACCTTATGGTGTGTATCCAGTTTAAGTTTAGCCCAAGAATATCAGATTTTATTTAAAAAGGGAAAACATATTATGCAGCCATTTACATCGAGAGAATCATGATACAAAAAATTCTAGTCAAAGACGTGAAACTGGAGGTGTGTGTGTGTGTGTGTATATATATATATATATATATATATATATATGTGTATATATACTTATATATATATATATATATATATATATATATATATATACTTCAAGTTTTAACATCTTCTCCAGTTTTATTCGCAAAATAGCCAGACACGTAAAGATGTAGTTGTCTGATATATACCAGATTAGGTGCATATAGGGGGTAATTCCAAGTTGATCGCAGCAGGATTTTTTTTAGCAGTTGGGCAAAACCATGTGCACTGCAGGGGAGACAGATATAACATGTGCAGAGAGAGTTAGATTTGGGTGTGGTGTGTTCAATCTGCAATCTAATTTGCAGTGTAAAAATAAAGCAGCCAGTATTTACCCTGCACAGAAATAAAATAACCCACCCAAATCTTACTCTATCTGCACATATCTGCCCCCCCCCCCCTGCAGTGCACATGGTTTTGCCCAACTGCTAAAAAAAATCCTGCTGCGATCAACTTGGAATTACCCCCATAACACACTACAGTAATTCAGCAAAGTTTCATTTGAAATTGTGGTCACATTTTTTAAAAACAAAGGAGTAACAATGATTTGTGAGCAATGGGTCTTTAAATTTGGCCAGTTTTTCATTTTTATATGTTTTTTGTTGCCCACACACTAAAGAGTGAGCGACTGTCCGATAATTCGGATCTGTGTGTGAGTGGCTAGTGCGATCATGAGTTCTAACAAAACTTTTATCTGACCTAGTCATACTGAACATATATTTCATACCAATGGCAAAATAGACAATCTTATTAGCCCATTCTCTGCAGTGCAAAAGTAGTTTAGGAATTGTAAAGGGCTGCATTTTTAAATATTTTAGACCTCTGTACCGCAGAGCTTACAATCTATCTATAAGGTTCTAATTTAATGCTGTTGTTTTCTTTCTGGTTTCTCTCCTTCTCAGACTGTGCAGGAAATTGCTGCTAGGGAGCTGTGTCCTGTGTTCCTCGTCCCCTCTGCTCCCAGTGAGTATCACCATCTGTGTCTGTCTTTATGTAGCCCAATTAGTTATGACAAAGCACAATCTATTTAATTCCATTTGGTAGGGAGCTATGTATCACTACGCTGTGCCACATGTTCCTTTCTCAAGTGCAGCAATGACATATGGAGAATTGTGTGTGTGTGTGTGTGTGTGTGTGTGTGTGTGTGTGTGTGTGTGTGTGTGTGTGGAAGTGTGGAAGGGGGGGGAGTTTGGTTTGAGAAAATAATCCCGACATCAGTAATTTTACGTAATTACTGTCCTCTTATACCGTATACTCGGCACCACATAAGAGTCAACAGATTGTGATGTGGATTTTGACCAATAGTTTTACTGGTGACTCATTCCACTTGGAAAGAGGTGCCGGTATTTCTTAAAGGGTGTTCAGCTGGATAAGCCACTAGGATACATTGCAAATTAAAATGTCACGCTGTCAACATAATATTCATTATATAGCAGTGTGGCCTATTTTTAACTATATGGACAAAAGTATTTGGCCACACCTGTTAATTATTGAATTCAGGTGTTTCAATCAGATCTGTTGCCACAGGTGTATAAATCAAGCACCTAGCCATGCAGTCTCCATTTGCTAACATTTGTGATACAAAATGGGTCGTTCTGAAGAGCTCAGTGACTTCATGCGTGGTACTGTGATAGGATGCCGCCTTAGCAATAAGACGGTTTGTGAAATTTCATCCCTGCTGGATATTCCACGGTCACCTGTAAGTGATATTACTAGAAACCAGGTTGGTTTTGTCTTATTAATTATTGGCACTTTAACAATATGGGCAGCCTCGATGGAATTTCTGCAGGGCATGCAGCTAGCAGCCTATTAGATAAGCCCCCAGTTCTGTAATGAGTCCCAGAAAATGGTGGTCAGACTGTGGCATACAATGTGTTTGAGCTCTTTTCCCCAGGCAAATTTAGAGTTTAGAAAATGCTAACCAGTCGTGGACCCATCGGTTTATATGCTTTGTTGGAGGACCCCTATTTGTCTTCTAGTTGATTGTGCTGTCAAGACATTATGGCTATCAAGAACCATCTTCTATTTTCTACCTCTTTGACCACTTAGGCCAACGTTTGCAACTACTTGGATCAACCAGAACAACTCCTGTAGGTTGCTGGTAATATTTTGGATATGTTGTTCTGAACTTTGCATGTTAGTGACCAGATTCCCTGCAAATTCAGTGGTGGCTTACTGAGCCCCTTGGCTCAAACTCTGTTCAGCTGACAATACTTTCAAATGGTCTCAATCTACAGAATATGCCGATTTGTTTCAGGGAAGGACACAAATTTTAAGTTTCCTTGGTTTCTTTGAATTAACCCAATCACGTTAAGTTCCAATGCAAGAGCTCCATTCACTTCTCAGCCCATTGAGGCTACCATCAAGGCATCAGACATTTAGCGGAGCAGGGCAACCCAGCCCAAAAAGGAGCACATCAGGACTTACAAAATGGAAAAAAGAGACTTTGACTGCACTAAGTGCTCCTGACTACAGAGGCACATATGTAGGGACTGATGCACTCACTACGGGATGCGGTCAACCTACAATCAAAATACCGACAACCATTGACTGACGGTCAAAATCCCGACAAGGTCAAAATACCGACATTTAAAATGTCGTCAGGTCAAAAAGTCGACATGAGTTTTTCATGATTTTTTTATTGAAACCGACTTGTTCATACTTTACCATCCCAGTGGACCTCGAGGGGGAATATAATAGTGTGCCGAGCGCAGCGTGGCACCGTGCCCGAAGCATGGTGAGCGCAGCGAGGGGACGCGGTACACTTATACAGTGTCCATGTTGACCTATGTCAACATACACACAAAAAACATTGAAAAACTGTTGTCAGCTTTTTGACCCGTCGACATTTTAAATGTCAGTATTTTGACCTTGTCAGGATTTTGACCGTCGGTCAATTGTTGTCGGGATTTTGACCGTCGGGATTTTAATTGTAGGTATTTCATACTGATCCCCTCACTACTAGTTGTACCCTTGGATATTCTGCATCATAAGTGAGGATGCCAGCTATTCTTTCCAAAGCTCCTTCCAAAACATTTTTTTCCAACAGGTTCCCAGTAATCAACTGGACATTTGGCTAGTCAAGTGCTGCAGAAAATGTAGTTTTCTGCCTTGTCCTGGATCACCAAACCTATTCATGGTTTTACTTCAATCTCTTCCTATTACCCAAGTTGGAAGATTCTGTGTCTGGAGCCATTCAGTTATTCTGGATGGAGCCACTTTGATCAATGATTAAGGACCCTATTCAGTAAGGATTGCAAATTCTGCTTTTTAGCAGAATTTGCAATCCTTTGTCTCACATGCTGGGGGCTGCCCATTGCAGGGCAAGGCCGCCCAGCATGCTAACTGCCGACCCCTTGCGACCAGGCACTAATCCGCGGTCGCAGAAAGTAGGGAAGCATCCTGCTGCGTATGACGTTATGCAGCTGCCCCGATCACGCCCACGCCACACCCCCTGTTTGGAATCCACCGCCCCCGTTTCCCTGCTCCCGCAATGCTCCATCTCCACCTTAGAAACTGAGCGTTGCCGCCCTGCGAACCACTCTGCCTGTCATTGCCCTGCGCATGCTCCGGCATCATAATTGTAATTTTTTTTTGTGGTTGGATCGCCAATTCCAATCGAGCCTGAATGAGCTCTTAAGTCCATTAGAGTGGAGAGGTATTTGGTAATCTTGGTAATCAAGAATATTTCCTATGTGGGAGGACCACCAGCATATACACCTCCTTTCTTTCTACGTATGATGGCAATCTGGGTAAAGGCCTTACACAGAATATGGTATTATACAATCTCCAGCTTACTTTCCCACTTTTGGAGTTGCCCGACTGGATCCTTGTGATCAACCTGTACATTACAATCCAGAAATTCTTGAAAGCTGGGGGGGGGGGGGGGGGGGGGCAATGATGTGACATTCCACATGTGCTTCATTGAAATTAACTTTCAAATTAACTTTTGTATTCACGGAGCAGGTAGTCTTCTCACATTGGTTGCCTCTTCAGGTGTTTGAAGAGCCTTTTCAGTTTTTTAGAGTGGGAGCTAGTCCTTACTAACAGATATATCCAGGGTTGTGCAGGGTAAGTGGGTCTCCTACAATATTTCGTCCTTCAGGGACATTTATTTGGCCCTGAATACTTTACATCCTCAAGGGCAGGGCAGTTAGGTTTTAGATAGACAATGCCACAGTGGAGCCAAGAGCTCCACCATAAATGGGTGGAGATTATGGCCTGCAGGAATTAGGGACTTCTTCAGTCACTAACACTAGACAGGGGCAAGAGGTCTTTTCACAATGGCTTTTGGGACCACATGAAAATAGTTTCTATGAGGCAAAACCTGAGGACATGTTTTACTCATGACTGTTCCAGTTTGTCTACCTCTTCCTCCTTTCTTGATTCAATTGATCCCATGGGAGGTCAAACTGGAAGGGAACAGGCATTGTCCATCCTTCTCAAATGGTCCATCTGGTCCTGGTCTCTCAACAATTAACCGTGGCATCTCTCTCTTTGACCAGACCTTCTATCTCTGGCTTATGAAATACCATCTGATCTGTTATGAGCTACTGAGTTTTCTGTCCAAAGAAAAAAAAGGTCTACCTGAGTTCTCTTGAGGTTCACATTTAAAAAAAATAAAAAAAAATTTAATGGAGCATTTTTAACCATTTTTATTTTCTTTTACACATCAATACAAAAACACAAGGTAAAATGAGTAAGCAATGAAGAGTACACAGGAATGATGCTTTCACACTTTAGAGAATTCCAAACCGCAGAATAAACAATAATTAAAATAAAGCAGCAAGTCAAACATGAGAAAACAAACCCACAAAACTAACAAAAGGGAACATATATTGAGAGATATTGTTGGACAGGCCCACAACAGATGCCACAACTTTGCTACAGATGTATTCATGGATTCTCTAGTGCCAGTTGCCACTACTTCCAGATGTTAATGTACTTACCAGGAGCTTGCCATGTTTGATTCCCTTTTTTCCTCTTTGTCCGTATCAGATCTGAATCTAGTTCTGAATATCCTGCAGGGTACACTGTTTTGAGCCCCTTTATTCTGAGTCTGACCCCTTAGCCGGGATGTAATGCCGCCCGAGTTCGATGCCAGCCGAACTCTGACTTTTTTTTTTTAAAGGGGCAATCACTTACAAGGCAAAACCATGTGTTTGCTAACCTGGAAGGTAATTTTACTTTTGCTAGACTGGTCTCTAATCTTACCCATAGATCTCCATAGGGTCCTAAATACTGTACGATTCCATTGTTTCAACCTAGAGATGATTTTCACACCAAACAGGAATTGGTGGTGACATACTTGTGTTGTCATTCCTCACAGCTCAGTAATGTAGAGGTTCACTTCTTGGGTGTCGTTTTTTTTGTCTTTGGATCTTTCAGGGCTTGGGCATCCGAATTTTTGGACATACTTTTCAACCTTTTATAATGAGGGGATGTGATTCTTCCCACCAATCTATCTCTCTTTGAAGTAGGACAGCAGCTCAGCTCCCTTATGTTGTGGAGGGGATGCTGTTCTCTTTGGCTTGCCCAGGGCAGTGGGTCTCCCTTGGGCAGTACTGTATGGGGTATTGGCAGAATAGTCTTGCAATAAAGTCATTTGAAGGTTCTAAGAACTATTTTGACATGATCCAAAATGACATTGACCCACTGTGGAGGTCGAATTTGGGTGGAAGGGTCAGTCTCAGGCATCCCACCCCCTGCTACTCAAGGCAACACAAACCACCTTACCAAGGATAGCATATCTCTGCCCTACCCTGCTGCTTCTGTGGTCCTCTCGCTATGATCGTTGTATACTCAGGAGAGGAAGCAGGATATTGGGGTTATTAGGAATGTTCAGTTATTTTTAAAGTAACCTTCCCTCTGTCATTGTCCCTCTTCAGCCTCAGAGAAAGATTTAGGGGGAGGTGTATCAAATCTTCTAAAGAGGACAAGTCCAGAGGTTGCCTTTAGCAACCAATCAGCTTCTTACTATCATTTCTTTATTACAATTTGTAAAATGATAGCTAGAATCTGATTCGTTGCTATGGGCAACTTCTAGAGCTCTCCTCTGTAGAAGGTTAGACACCTCTCCCCTTAGTTTGAAAAATAAATGAGCACTTACTACAGTAATCCTTCTCCTCTCAGTCTTTAACAGGTGTTTCTTCAATGTTAGTAGCGTCTTTCCACCTACCTTTACCATGGACAACATGAATGCAAACCAAACACGTGATAGTATTATCAATGCGACCAGGTAAGTTCCTGTCACCACCTGTTCTGTGCAGTATTATCTTCCTGTCCCCTCAGTGGCTCTAGTCTGGTCATTCTTCTTCCTATCTGGTATTTATTTCCTTCCGTGACAGCCCTCCTCATATTATTATTATTATTATAGTAGTTATTAGAGATGTGAGCTGACCCCCCCCCGTGTTTTGGTTTTAAAATCTGGATTGATCTTCAGATTTTGATTTTGTTTTTGCAAAACCACCCTCAAGTATTTTGGTTCGGATTTGGTTTTCGGTTCGGTTTGATTTAAAATTGATGCAAAACTCTATAATCATTGATTAAAATCAATAAAAACCAGAACCACAGGAAGATCCAAACTGGTGGCTGGGTTTGGATCGGATCTCCTCGGGAGATCTGGTCCGTGTTTTGGTTCAGTTCGGACTTCCAAAATTCAGGTGGATTTGGATGTCTGAAAAACCGAACCGCACCTTTCTAGTTATTATTATTGTACTTGCTTGTTGGCAGGCCATAAGTCCTAACCTTAAATAGTAGTATAGTGCATAGCAGTGTCAGATAGAAGGAAATTAGAAACTTTTTACTTTGGGTATTAACGATCTTCTTCTAATTGCTGATTTTTGCTGTTCTACCGGGACAGAAAAAGATAGATATATCTACAATCCCACCACCGGAGTCACCCTAGCGATAGAAAAGGAGAGAGAAAAAACACTAGTTTTCGTGGAATTCATATTTTATCAGCATACTATTTATCATACTATGATGGGCATAAACATTTTTGTATATAAGTGATTTAATCTATTTAATAAAATCGATTGCTGATAAAAAATGATTTCATCAGTTGGAATGTAATGTCAGTTGGAACGAATTCTGGCCCCTCCCACCAGTGTCAGTGATGCACAGGAGAGAGTGAGGAAGCGGTGGTAGAAAAAGACAATGGGTAAAGGAGAAGTAGATGCGGGGAAGAGATAACAAGGGGTGAAATTGAAGAGCAAGAGAGGAGGGAATAAAGTATGGGGGGGGGGGTGGAGAGCTAGTGAGGAGATAGGTGTGGAGACAGAGGTAAAGAAAAAAAAATATACTATATAGAAAAGCTATACATAGTGTTACCCACAAAAACTAGGCAACGCCGGGCATTTCCCGGTGTCGGAATGCTGGGTTCCGGGATCCCGAGCTCCGGTATATCATAGTACACCCATTTCATCGAGTAGATAGACTTCATCATTGATCCTCATGATGAAGTCTATATACTAGCCAAAACACGTTGGGAATGTACTGCTCTCTACCGCTCACTCTCTTCAACTTGCTTACACCTACATTTGTGGTATGATCTATAGTTTGATATACACTATTAGGCGCTCTACCCTTCCTCTACGGTTTCCTTTTTTATATCTGTGAATTACCATCGCATAATACTGGTTGAGAGCAGCCACTCACATACTCAGTGGGGAGTGTTATAATTGTATAATCACAATAGTGTCAATAGTGTGCCAAATGGTTCTTCTCTGCACTATCCTATCTATCTATCTATCTATCTATCTATCTAGTATCTATCTATCTATCTATCGCGATAGGTACCCGGTGGGGTGATGTAGGCTCCTATAGATTTGGGGTCCAGTAATTCTGTAAGTAGCAGTGTGTTGATATGATTCCCATAATGACGAATAGCGGGCTACAAGCTTCTCTTTATTCCAAAGCATCACTACCCCAATCCATTCTGAATAAGAAATATAGGGGGTCTATTTACTAAAGCCTTGGATGGGAGATAACATGGACGGAGATAAATTACCAGCCAATCAGCTCCTAACTGTCATTTTTCAACCACAGCCTGTAACATGACAGTTAGAAGCTGATTGGCTGGTACTTTAGCTCCATCCACTTTATTTCTCCAAGTCTTAATAAATAGTCCCCATAGTTTTTCAGAAAACAGGAACAGCTGAGGTGGGGTTCTCTGTATTCAGCCTCCCAGGATGGCCTGTTTCACAGCTTAGTTTCTGGTAGTCACTCTCCATCTTTCTCTTTGTTTTCTTCCCCCTTTCCTCTGTCTTGTCTCCTCCCTGTGTGTTACACGTTGGTGTTTAGCCTTCCTAACGCTTTCTCTTTTTCTCTTTTAGTCAAATTGTAGATTCATTCAACCTTCAGAACCTGGGCAAGAAGATATTTCAGGACTTTGCCAACTCGTGGTCCTGGATCCTTGTGTGAGTAGTAGGAGTCGTAGATTACATTCTGTAGGCGACGTGCAGCAGAAGCCATTGTAACGTTCCACTTCCACTGCGGCACTGCTACTAGCCCAAGCTGCTGCATACTGTAGAGAAGACCAAGGCCAGTGTGGCCAGAGATTGTATATTTGGAAATACAAAATGACCAAATGAGTTCCCCCTTGTGCAGAGAGCAGTAGCAATAAGTCATCCAAGTGTTATCTCCCTGGTAAAGAAATATATCGCATAGAAAAAGAATTATGTGCTACAGAGATATTTGAAGATTGGAAGAAGATCTTTATTTGGGGTCTGGATTGAACATAAGGACATTTATTAGACAGTCGCTGATAGCTAAACATGAACTTTTAATTATCCACTACTTCCCATCATTGTAGCACATAATGTATATTAAGGAAGTTGGCAGGGCACACCTCGGGCAAACTAGAGATGCTACGAGTAAGTGGCCCATAACTGAGGCAGCAGCTATCAGGGTGTGACATAGGCCCAAGCCAAATAGTAGGTGAAGAAGGCGGCGGACAGAGTGGGGGGGTAATAGAAGCAGTGCGAGGGGTGATGGAAGTAGCCAACATCATGGTGGGTGATGGAGGCAGGTGGACATCATGGTGGGTGATGGAGGCAGGTGGATATCATGGGGGGTGATGGAGGCAGCGGACAGGGAGAGGGGCGAAGGAGGAGGAGGAGGTGGTGATGAAGGCAGCAGACAGCATGGGGAGTGATGGAGGCAGCGGACAGGGAGAGGGGCGAAGGAGGAGGAGGAGGTGGTGATGAAGGCAGCAGACAGCATGGGGAGTGATGGAGGCAGCGGACAGGGAGAGGGGCGGTGGAGGAGAGGTGGTGATGAAGGCAGCAGACAGTATGGGGAGTGATGGAGGGAGCGGACAGCGAGGGCAGTGGAGGGGGTGGTGATGAAGGCAGCAGACAGCATGGGGAGTAATGGAGGCAGCGGACAGGAAGGGGGGCGGTGGAGAAGGTGGTGATGAAGGCAGCAGACAGCATGGGGAGTGATGGAGGCAGCGGACAGGAAGGGGGGCTGTGGAGGAGGTGGTGATGAAGGCAGCAGACAGCATGGGGAGTGATGGAGGCAGTGGACAGGAAGGGGGGCGGTGGAGGAGGTGGTGATGAAGGCAGCAGACAGCATGGGGAGTGATGGAGGCAGTGGACAGGAAGGGGGGTGGTGGAGGAGGTGGTGATGAAGGCAGCAGACCGCATGGGGAGTGATGAAGAAATTGGGCCGCATGGGTGTGATGGAACCAGTGGATGGGGGGGGGGGGATCAGACAGCATGTGGGGGTGATGGAGGCAGTGGACAATGTGGTGTATGGTATTTTTCTTTAATGTAGAAGATATAGCATATGGTTAGGGTGATAGTTCCAGTCTTAAGAATAATCCAGATGTGAGATGACTTTCTATATGTGATCCTTTATCCCATTGTGTAACAGAGCTCTTGCTATTGCCATGATCGTCAGTCTCCTCTTCCTGATCTTGCTGCGGTTCACTGCCGGGATCCTGGTGTGGTTACTCATCATCGGTGTTATCGGAGTTATTGGCTATGGTAAATAGCAGCATATCTATCTATCTATCTATCTATCTATCTATCTATCTATCTATCTATCTATCTATCTATCTATCTTCCAACATAAAAGGAATCTGCTGAAGAACACCTGTGGGCCACTCTTTGTAATCATGTATAACAGACCATCTTTATCCATGATTGGTTGTCATAGAATCCCCAGATAATAAATAACAAAAAATAATAGGACACAATCTGGTAGATCAGCAGTTTAGCAGACAGGAACCTCTGCCTTTGGGAGGAGCCAGGTGCTGTGGGTGTACCATAAGCGGGTATAAGGTCATGGGACAACAGGAGGATAATTGCCCACTTTGCCCCAGCTTTAATGGCTATAGCTGTAGGCCCTGGTCAGTCTCTCCATCCACCCCCACCACAATCGTACACCACCATATTGATCACCACTAGGGTTGCAATAGCGCAAAAGTAGAAATGCATGTCTGCACCATCTCTTCATAAGATCCCCGGGCACCCCATATTGCCCTCTGCCTTCTCCCCATGGAGAGGAGGCAGAGGGCCTTTGTTAGAACTGTCACTGTAGGCCACATCCAAGCTGCACAATACTATTTGACAACAGCAGGATCTCTTTATTATGTAAAATGAATATATCCCAGAAAATAAGAGGACGCTCTAGAGCAGGAGATTCCTTTCTGCAACCCTTGTGATCTACCATGGATCGTTCAATGGTTGGTCATTCTCTTTTATCTTTGTTTCTTCCTGCAAATATCTTCATTACAAATTCTCTCACAGCCTGTCTCTCTATTTGCCTGTCTCTCCTTCCACCGCTCTGTCTACTGATGGGTGCCACGTGTTCTTCTGAGCCTGTCTGTCCCCTCACAGGCATCTATCACTGCTACATGGAGTATGACAAGCTGAACAAGGCAGGAGCCACCGCAGCCACTGTGGGCTTCACGTTCAACATCAGCGCCTATGGCCAAGTCAAAGAGACGTGGCTGGCAATCTGTAAGTTGTACTCTGCACTGCTGTATATCCGTAATCCCCCCAATATCATTACTTATTCACAGCGTCATGAGACCTCATGGCACTTGGATGCGTTAATTTACTAAACTTGAAACTGCATTTATGTGTTTATGTTGCGTTGGATGCACTCAACATAAAGCTGTATGCGTACACCTTGGAATAGACTGGCATCTGGCTTGGAGGGGCCAGTAGCTGCTGGGTGCTCCGGGCCGTGCTGTACTTCCTGGTGCCATCTGCCCCACCCTCACGGTGTACCGTCATGATTTCACGTGTTTGGGGGATGGGGCTAGCACAGGGTTCAGAATCACCCTGCTCCAGCAATGTTGGCAGTGTTCTGGTAATTCTCTGTCCTTTATACCTTAATAGGGGAGCAAATAAATTATATGATATATACATATAGTGCCACATATTTTACAGTGCTGTACATTTGTACGTGTAGGAACAAATCTATAAGTACTAAAAGCACATAATAAGTTCACAGTAAGTTGCCCTGAAATAGTTGACCATCTTAAAGGGTCTAGTAATGGAGGAATGCTGTGGCCTGCAGCACCATCTATTGGCCACAATTAATTTTGCGACAGCTGTAGGTCTGTAACAGATGTTTATTAAGGTATCTGTTTTTAGGTCGACAGTCACTAGGTCGACCAATGAAAGTCGACAGTAAGTAGGTCGACACATGACTAGGTCGACAGGCATGGAAGGTCAACATGGTTATTAGGTCGACACACACAAGGTCAACACGGTTATTTTGGAGTTTTGTGGGGTTTCAGGTCCTTTTTCATACCTCCTCTGGGCATAGAGTTGTTATATACCTTGTGGCGAGCGTAGCAAGCCACCGTGCCCGAAGCATGGCAAGCGAAGGTGTTTCAACTGTTGGTGGTCCCAGATGGAAATTCAGGTCAAGAAACCCCCCCCCCCAAAAAAAAAACTGTGTCGACATTGCCCATGTCTATCTTCCATACCTGTCTACCTAGTCATGTGTCGACCTTCAGTCAGTGTCGCCCTACTTACTGTCGATCTTCAGTGGTCGACCTAGTGACTGTCGACCTAGACAAGGTCAACCCAAATGATCCATACCCGTTTATTAACTAGGAGGAATTCCATCTCCTGAATAAAGATGTTCAAAGTTAAATTTCACTGGTTCAAAGGCCCCAAACATAATGGCGGTATAACCGCCAGAAGACCCCAACTGAACTGCAAGTTCAAAATTTGTGGTTTGCGTCCAAGGATCACAGTTGCTATTAGCATTAAAACTTGTGGTACTTTCCTCCCCCAAAAATACTACAGTATGTTAAATAATATTTTTAATTTGTTAAAAAAAAAAAATATTGTACATAAAAAAAAAAAAAAGAACTCTTATGTAACTTGAACACATGCAAACCGTCCTGAACACTATAGCGCCGCATAAACTCTTTTTTTTAAACTATTCCAAAATTCAGGAAATGCCAGCTCATTGTCAAACAGATTTGTTTAATCAGTACGAGAATCGAAATGCAGACCAATTGGACGTCTCCGCCCCTGAATCATAGGGAGGGCAATGAGGTTAACAGATCCTCATTTCTCCTGACTTAATTTTTCCTATTTTCTGTATAGAGTATACCATTTGCACGATCCAGAATGTAACAGACAAACTCTGCTCATACTGTAGCACTTTATTTACTGTATGATGTAGACATAAGCTGTTCCTTTATATTCCGCTTAGTGTATAGTTTCTGAAATGAAGTCGCCCCAGTGACATAATTATCCTCTTGCTTACAGTCATTATACTCATCGTGGTTGAAGTTATTCTCTTGTTGCTGTTGCTGTTTCTACGTAAGAGGATTCTCATCGCAATTGCGCTGATTAAGGAAGCCAGCAAGTGAGTGAGGGAACCTGTATCGAGCGGAACGAAGTTTCATGGTATTGCGCAGGAGAGTGACTTTGGTGTCTTTCCCTCCACAGGGCGATCGGCCACATCATGTCCTCCCTGTTTTATCCTCTGGTCACATTTGTCCTTCTGCTCGTCTGCGTGGCATACTGGGGTATTACAGCTCTGTATCCTTCCGTCAGTATTCGTCTAGGCATTCCCTGTGCTGTGCATTTGGTGGAATGGCCCAATATTAATGGGATGGCACCACACCTCACCGATGTCCATCTTTACTAGTGGATTCATAGACTGGATCAGACCAGAGGCAGAACTCTGGGAGGCAACGGAGTCATCTGCCGCCGGGCTCCTGCTCTGAAGGGGGCACCTCTCCTCCCATTCTGTGACACCATTGAATTAAGTTAATTGATAGCTGTCGCTGTCTTTTCAGTAGCCGACTTCCTCACTTGGTCCCTGCACGCTACAAATCACACCCTGTTTTATTATACTGTAGATACACATTTTACAAGTATCACACCCAGGATTAGAAACCACGACCTATTACACTGGAAGCAGACACCTTACTGATGAAGCTGTTTGCTCCTGTATAGGAAATATGAGAATTCTAACTATATGAAGATACTTCTCTGACAATTACACGTAACTTCATTTAGTTATCATTCTCATGCTTCCTCTACAGGAGTAAATAGCTCCATCAGTAAAGTGTCTGCTGTTAGTGTAACAGGTCATGGGTTCTAATCCTGGGTATATGACTGCTAAGAAATGTGTGCTTTAAAATAAAAGACAATTAAATGTATATATACAGTATATAATTTTTTTTCAGAACACTCCATACACACGCACGCACGCACGCACGCACGCACGCACGCACACACACATACATATATTTATCTTAATATAGGAAATAGGGGGTCACCAATATTTATCTTGCCTCCGGGCGACTGTGACGAACTTACGCCACTGGATCAGACCACAGAATGGCTGTATGCAGCCATATTGCTTACTACGACACGTTAAAGGGACAACACCATATTAACCCCCCCTTCCCCATATTCCAAAGTTGTTGAAGCCTCTAAGAACTATTTGGGGGAGATTAAGCAAAATCTTGTTGATAGATAAAGTACAAGCTAATCCGCTCCTAACTGTCACGTTACAGACTGTGCTTGAAAAATGTCAGGAGCTGATTGGTTGGTACTTTAACTCCATCCATTTTATCTCTCTCCAAGCTTTGATAAATCTCCCCTTTTGCGTTTCATGAAGCTGGGAGTGGATTGAGAAGGGTAATTAACATAATTTATTATTCATCGTACACTAGAATGGAACACATTGTCGGCCCATAATCCTAAATGCTTCCAAGCTATACCCTACCCATTTGCAAGGGTTGCTTTGAAGTACTTTTATAAAAAGGGTGTTGGTGACCCCGCCATTTTTCACTGACATTGTGGCATTGACAAAGGTGCTATAAAGGTCCCTTAACTTCACCCCAGATATTTGGCAACCTCAGGTTCTCCATTATATGTAGTGTCTACTGTAAACAGCACCTTTCCGGGGTGTTCAAATATAACTGGAAATATCACTTGTAATCCAACGGTAAGTGTGACCGTATGTATATGTTACTAGCTGTGTGTCATTGTAGGGTGTGAGTGTTCTGAAACAATCCATTCTGACTTCCACCTTGAACCTGTTTTACTTAGAGAAACTGTCTCCTGCAGTGGAGGCAGCCATGTTGTAGACTGAACAATATTCATGAGAATATGGCTTACCTATTCTCTAAGCAGGAACACCGAGAGGTAGTATGTGGGTGGGCAGGTATGAAGTAACCAGGTCTGTCTGGAGGCCTGGGCTACAGTAACATGGCTGTTTGCATGAGGGAAGAGCTTTTAGATGTGTGGAAGCTGGTTTTTTAAATGGTGGCAGTTCTGGAGGTGCAGCACAAATTATTTTATATTGGGTGTTTCACATTGATAGCTGCCTAGGAGGGTCAAGTAATAGTAAATCTATGCCAGATAAATATCCGCCATAGACTTCAATAGACTAGTGCCCAGTGGTAGACGCATTGTTAAAGAAGTACTCTGCTAAGAACTCTATACTCGACCTACCTTACCCTGAAGAACGGCCGCTGACCAGGGGAGGCAGGAAAGGTGTGACTGTTCAACACCTCATGTCTCCACAGCTCTGATTGGACAGCTGCCAAGCCATTCACTGCACTCTCATTGCTGAAGAGACCTTAAGGGGCAGATGTACTTGCCTTGGAGAGAGATAAAGTAGCAACCAATCAGCTAACTGCCATTTTTGAAACACCGACTGTAACACGGCAGTTTGGAACTGATTGGCTGGTACTTTATCTCTCTCCATTTTATCTCTCTTCAGTGCTTAGTATATCTGACCCTATGTCTCTAAGGAATTGACTGAGGGGTTTATCTTGCTTATTTCGGGGGTCCTGGATTTCAGCGGTTCTGCCAATAAGAATAGTTGCTCATCTTACCAAGCAGTAGAATAAATCGATTTATATTTTGCGATACTTGGCAAGAAGACATAAAACGAGATCTTTATTTGTAATACTGCCCTTTACTGATATGATCAGTTGTGTGTATTTTGCAGTCTAAAGGGGGGTACAAACGGAGAGATCAGTGTTTAAAATCTAAGCAATCTGACTAGATTGCTTAGATTTTAAGCAGGGATCTGCCGTGTGTATGCCCCCAGCGATAGCCGCGCATCGCTATCGCCGGTGCTAGATTGAGCCTGCATGCAGGCTCAATCTAGCGGGTCGCTCGCTTCACCGTTGTGTGAAGTGAGCGGCCCCCCCGTCCGTCCGTCCCCTCGCTCAGCACATTGCGCTGTGCTGACGGGGGGAGAGATGTGTGCTGAGCGGTCTGTGTTAAGATCGCTCAGCACACATCTCTCCCGTCAGTACCCCCCTTAAGGGGTTTATTTACTAACCAGGTGTGTTTTGCTCTTAATAGTGATTTTGCGGTCAGTTGCGCAGATAATCAACGGCCACTGTTTAGTAAATAAGCCCCTAGGTGTGTGTGTGTGTGTGTGTGTAAGAGAGGGGGTTTGTATGATTGAAGTGATGTGTAAAGTCTAACCTGCCTTTCTTCTCCCAGACATTTAATGCCTCCAGCACAGGCTGTGATGAGGCTCGCTGTATCTTCTACAAGTACAACACTGAGGGGATCTTCCAGCAAAACCTCTTTAACCTGCAGATATACAATGTCTTCGGCTTCCTGTGGTGCATTAACTTTGTCATCGCCCTGGGCCAGTGTGTCTTAGCCGGGACCTTCGCATCCTACTACTGGGCTTTCCACAAACCCAAAGACATCCCATACTTCCCTGTGTCCGCTGCTTTCATGAGAACGCTGAGGTGAGTAGTGTGTGACATACATGTAACATACGTGTACTTTCTCAGCTCGTTTCAGAATATTTCCAGTTTCTCCCACCCTTCATAAAATGTTTGTGTGTGTGCTGCTGTATATTCCTGTATGTATGCTTGTATGTTAGGAAATTTTGACTGTGCAGTAAGCTCCAGTGAGGCATGGACTGATGTGTAACATTTATACACTGCGTCTTTGGCGCAATATAAATAAAATAATTTAATAATAAGTTAATGTTAGAATCAATATCACTAGAACACAGATTCTTGTATAAAGTATTTGTCAGTGATCTCTCTCTCTCTCTCTCACACGCACACACTTCAAGATATCACACAGGGTCTCTCGCCTTTGGTGCCCTCATCCTCACCATTGTTCAGATGATCCGAATCTTACTGGAGTATCTGGACCACAAGCTGAAAGGTAAAACTCCATGTACATGTGCATTTTAAGGTAGGCTCTGGGTACTCCGAACCCCCCCTGAGTGCACCACTTGTCTAAGGCACCGTTGAAAAATGTGTTCCTGTCGACCAACTCAGCTGTTGTAAAGCCAACAGACCACAAGTCTCACAGTAGACCATTACCACATCCCACTACAGTATGTGTGTGGTAATTGTCCATCTGTACTAATGAGGCCCTGTAGGTTCTGACAGTGCAGCCCGGAGCTGCTGGATTTGCCCATTTATTAGAACTTTAAATTAAATTTCTAAGCTAAAACTGACTTTTGCATAGACAATCCTCTTCAATGGATCCACCTGGTTAAATGGTCCCACGCGCACTCTACTTTTCTCTTCCCTCTCAATCGGCATGCACCATGCAGAGCATTTCTGAATTCCCCATACCTGTGTTTGCTTTTGTTGCTCTGGGATATAACATATTTTAATTTAAAACGGCAATACTGTACAAGGTAAAAAGGCAACTTGTTCTGCCTTGATTAGTATTGGCATTTTAAATGTCCTGCAAAAAGCGCGGAGGAGCTTTGGCTTTTGCAAGATGCCGCTTGGTAAACTTGGCGTCCAGTGCAGCTTTGTCGTATCCCTTGGCAACAGAAATAAAGTATTCCTACTAGTGATAATTAATACATTGGTAAAAAGCACAGAAGAGAGAGAGAGGATTAAAAAGCAACGTATGTGACAAATGTTTCAAGAATGCAGTACGTGCCAATGCATTTATTGTCTTCATCTGGAGTAAAACCAGATGTAACCAACATTCAAAGTAGAAATATAAAGTGTTCTATACATCTGTGTAATTACATTTCTCTCCACCAGGGGCACATAACCCATGCACGCGCTTCCTCCTGTGCTGTCTAAAATGCTGCTTCTGGTGTCTGGAAAAGTTCATCAAGTTCTTGAATCGGAATGCATATATCATGGTAATAACACCCCTGTATAAATAGTATATATGTCATGTGACCACCGCTACTGTCTTCTCTCATACTGTACATCCCTTTCATCAGAGTCTTCAGTTTGTAATATGAAAATGCATAAAATATTAAAAGCTGTCTTGGGAAGCTTGTAACATACACTAGCTGTTCTATCCGTTCTTCACACGGGAGTTTCTGATTTTCACGGTTGTAAATATAAATGAGTGTTAAAAATTTGGTAAATCTATAGAGATGTAAATCTGGGACGTGTGAATGTAAGTAAATATTAATCCATGGTTCTTGGTGTTACCCGAGGAGAACCCGTAGCAGATATGTTAAAAAGTGACAGGAGCATTTTTGTAGTTTATTAAATGCTACACACTGGAGGTGCAATCCAAATTTTGATCCAATTGTCCGTTTGGGCGTTATCGTTCCCGCAACGCAAGCCACGCATCGGTAATTACGTCATTATGTCAGTCCCCTTTTCATCCCCTTAGGGGAGGTTTATTATAATTCTAATTATGTCGTTTTCCTATTTCCCACATGCAGAATATCTGTGTTACATTTCATCTTCCTAACGTATCAGGAAGTAAGAGAATCAAACCCCTTTTCTCATACGTCCTAGAGGATGCTGGGGACGACATCAAGACCATGGGGTAAAGACGGGATCCGCAGGAGACATGGGCACTCTAAAGACTTTTCATTGGGTGTGAACTGGCTCCTCCCTCTATGCCCCTCCTCCAGACCTCAGTTTTAGAAATGTGCCCAGGTCGACTGGATGCACTCTGAGGAGCTCTACTGGGTTTCTCTGAAAAGACTTATGTTGGGTTTTTTATTTTCAGGGAGATCTGCTGGCATCAGACTCCCTGCTTCGTGGGACTGAGGGGGCAGAAGCAGAACCAACTTCCTCAGAGTTTCATGGCTCTGTTTCTGGCTGACAGGACACCATTAGCTCCTGAAGGGAACTGAACGCTAGCCGTGTCTAGATGCTCACTCCCACAGCACGCCGTCACCCCCCTCACAGAGCCAGAAGACAGGTGAGTATGAGAAGATTGAACTTCAATCAAGTAAGCGACGGCTGAGGTACGATGCAGCTGGCGGGAGCGCTGCGCGCCATTGCTGCCCACACACACAGGCACTGCAGGGTGCAGGGCGCAGGGGGGGGGGGCACCCTGGGCAGCAAAATACCTCTATAAACTGGCTAATAGGGGGCATAAGATGCCCAGGCACAGCCCTACCCCCGCCAGTATAAATATTACAAACAGTCTCTGAGGTAAAAAGGGCGGAGCTTCTTCCTCAGGCAGCCAGCACACTGCTCAGCACCATTTTCTCTCTCTCCCCTCAGGCTGCAGAGATATAGCTGGTCCTCCTCCACTTCTGACTACAAGTATTCAGGGTGTAAATAAGGGAGGCACAAAGCGATTTGGGTGCTTTACAAATGTGTTTTACTGTGTAAAGAGCGCTGCATGTCAGTGGGCATTCTGTGTTCACAGACATTAAATACAGGCGCTGGGGTTGTGGGCTGGCTGCTCCTATACTGTGTCCCTCTGACAGATTTTACTGTGGGTCTGTCCCCAAATAAGTCCCAGTGTGTCTGTGAGTGCTGTACAAGTGTGAGGCATGTCTGAGGCAGGGAGTTCCTCCCCAGAGGAAGCCATTTTAGGGACACAGAGTTGTAATGTGGTGGCGCTACCGGCACACCAAGAGCCTGCATGGGTGAAAGAGCTACGTGACCGTATGCATCTGATTAACCGTAGATTGGTAGTCTAAATCTAAGGCTGCATGCTGGAGAAAATCTGTGGAAGATGTGATTTTTCAGGATGCTGTTATTCCTTATGCGGGCGGCCGCCCCTCTGGGTCACATAAGAGACCATTTGCAAATGTTGTAAACACTGATACGACACGGATTCTGATTTTTGTGTCGACGATAGTGAATCCAGAGAGAGAGATCATAAATTGGCAAAAAGTATACAATATATGATTGTGGCTATAAGGGAGGTGTTGGAGGTTACAGAAAGCACTCCTGTACCTCAGGAGAAAGCTTATTTATGTAAGGAAAAGAAATCCAAAGTCACGTTCCCTCCTTCACATGAACTAAATGCTCTGTTTGAAGGGATGTGGGTGAATCCTGATAAAAAAATTTGTATTCCCAAAAGGATTCACATAGCTTATCCTTTCCCGGTTGAAGACAGGAAAAAATGGGAGTCACCCCCTGTGTTAGACAGTGCACTTTCCAGGTTGACAAAGAAGGTCATTCTCCCTGCTCCTGGCACGGCTTCTCTTAAAGAGCCGGCAGACCGCAAAATGGAAACGACATTGAAATCCATTTATGTTACCAGTGGTACACTGCTCAGGCCCACTATTGCCTGCGCATGGGTGAGTCGCGCTATTGAAAAATGGTCAGAAAGCGTGTCATCAGAAATTGACACGATTGATAAAGATGAGATACTCCTTAAGTTAGGGAATATCATGGACACTGCCGCCTACATGCTGGAAGCAATGAAGGATATTGGACTCTTGAGTTCACAAGCCGCTACCATGGCAGTATCGGCTAGGCGGGCCTTATGGATTTGCCAGTGGAACGCGGATGCAGATTCCAAAAGAAACATGGACGCTCTCCCATATAAAGGTGAGGCCTTATTTGGCGATGGCCTGGATGCGTTAGTCTCGGCGGCTACCGCAGGTAAGTCAACATTTTTGCCCTCTGCGCCTGCACCGGCAAAAAAAAAAAAAAAGACCTATCACCCGCAAATGCTGTATTTTCGGCCCAATAAATACAAAAAGACGAGAGGTTCCCCCTTCTTTGCAGGTAGGGGAAGGGGAAGGGGAAAGAAGCCCACACCGGCTCCAGGTTCCCAAGAGCAAAAGTCTACCCCTGCTTCTGCCAAATCCTCAGCATGACCCTGGAACTCCCTTGCGGGAGGCCGCTCGGGTGGGGGCACATCTCAAACTCTTCAGCCAGGGTTGGATTCTGTCTGGCCTGGATCCCTGGGTGTTGCAAATAGTATCCCAGGGATACAAACTAGAGTTTCAAGACGTTCCCCCATGCCGAATTTTCAAATCGACCTTGCCAGCTTCTCCGCCAGAGAGAGAGGCAGTAACAGCGGCAATCCAAAAATTATGTCAAGACCAGGTCATAGTCCTGGTACCGTTGTGACAACAAGGGCGGGGTTTTTATTCAAGCCTCTTTGTTGTTCCGAAGCCGGACGGCTCGGTCAGACCGATCTTAATTCTAAAAGATCTGAATTTCTTCCTGAAAAGGTTCAAGTTCAAGATGGAATCACTTCGGGCGGTGATTGCCAGTCTGGAGGACGGGGACTACTTGGTGGCGGTGAACATAAAGGATGCTTACCTGCATGTTCCCATTTATCCTCCTCACCAGGCTTATCTGAGATTCGCGATTCAGGATTGCCATTACCAATTCCAGACGTTACCTTTCGGTCTCTCCACGGCGCCGAGGGTATTCACCAAGGTGATGGCGGAGATGATGGTCCTCCTTCGTCAGAAAGGAGTCAATATAATCCCTTATCTGGACGACCTCCTGATAAAGGCGAGATCCAGGGAGCAGTTATTACAAAACATATCCCTCTCCCTGTCAATACTCCAACAACACGGGTGGATCATAAATTACCCAAAGTCACAGTTGGAACCGACGACAATGTTGTCTTTCCTCGGGATGATTTTGGACACAGAAGTTCAGAGAGTATTTCTTCCGCTGGAAAAGGCTCTGGAAATCCAGAAAATGGTAAAACAGATATTGAAACCATCAAGTGTGTCGATCCATCAGTGCATTCGGTTGTTAGGGAAGATGGTGGCGGCCTACGAGGTCATACAGTTTGGCAGGTTCCATGCCAGAGTATTCCAGTGGGACCTGTTGGACAAATGGTCGGGGTCACACCTACACATGCACAGAAAGATAATCCTGTCGTCAAAAACCAGGATTTCGCTCCTGTGGTGGTTGCACAGCTCCCACCTGCTAGAGGGACGCAGGTTCGGGATTCAGGACTGGGTCTTAGTAACCACGGATGCAAGTCTCCGAGGCTGGGGAGCAGTCTCTCAGGGAGAAAACTTCCAGGGACGTTGGTCACATAAACGTTCTGGAGCTAAGAGCCATTTACAACGGCCTTCAACAAGCGGTACATCTTCTTCAAGACCGTCCCGTGCAGATCCAAGCGGACAATGTAACAGCAGTCGCATACATAAACAGGCAGGGCGGAACGAAAAGCAGAGCGGCAATGGCAGAGGCGACAAAAATCCTCTGCTGGCGCTGGGCAGAAAAACATCTACAAGCTCTGTCGGCAATATTCATTCCGGGAGTAGACAACTGGGAAGCAGACTTCCTCAGCAGACACGATCTCCATCCAGGAGAGTGGGGCCTCCACCAAGAAGTCTTCGCAGAGGTGACAAGTCTTTGTGGATTTCCTCAAATAGACATGATGGCGTCTCGTCTCAACAAGAAGCTTCAGAGATACTGTTCCAGGTCGAGAGACCCTCAAGCAGTAGCAGTGGATGCACTGGTGACCCACTGGGTGTTTACGTCAGTGTATGCTTTCCCTCCACTTCCGCTGATCCCAAAAGTACTCAGGATCATAAGAAAGACAAGGGTTCGAGCAATCTTCATTGCCCCAGACTGGCCAAGAAGGGCTTGGTACCCAGATCTTCAGCAGTTTCTCATAGGAGATCCTCGCCCTCTTCCTCCTCGGGATGACCTGCTGCAGCATTGACGCCGTATCCTAGCCAGGAAGGGTATTCCTAAGTAGGTCATCCCCACCCTTATTCAGGCCAGAAAGGGAGTAACGTCAAAACATTACCACCGTATTTGGAGAAAATATGTGTCTTGGTGTGAATCCAAGAAGGCTCCTTCGGAAGGGTTTCACTTAGGACGTTTTCTCCATTTTCTGCAGGATGGTGTGGAGGCGGGCCTACCATGGCCGGATTAACAATGGGGCGGATGGAGCTGCAGCTCCAGGCCCCCCATTGAAAACAGGCCAAAAGAGTCTCCTGCAATGCAGCCAGCCAGCCAGCGATGACAGGAGAAATACCTTTCTCCTGTCATCTCTCATCAACAGCATACACCTCCGCCCCGGCCAAGGCTCCACCTACACCCTCCGCTCTGCCTGCAGTGCAGTGTGCACATCCGACCCCATGTTACCTGAAGCTCAGATCACGTCTGTGCTAAGCTCCGCCCAAACCGCGATAAGCTCCGCCCCCTTGATGTTCTGCAGCTGTGCTCCCTCTCCTCTCCCATGCCATCTGATCCAAGGCTCTGTCCCCAGGCCGTAAGTTCCACTCACTGCTCCACTCCTTCCAGCCCACACTGAGCCTGGAGCCACCCCCATTCCCCCTGGAAACCTGAAGCTCCGCCCACAGGCCCGATTAGCTCCGCCCCCTGGGCAGTCAGTGGATTTGTCCATTTTCCTGGCATCTGAAGTCATGAAAATTCAGCTGCTGCTGTCAGTCAGCCAGTGTGCAGAGGCGGATTAAGGTTCAGTGGGGCTTGGACACTTACATGAGGGGGCCACTATTGCTTAAAGTGTGTAAAAGATATATTATATATATATATATATATATATATATATATGATATGATATGATATGATATGATATGATATGGCAGGGCTGTATGTAGCAGGATGCCAAGTGTGCCACACAGCTCAGTTTGCCTGGAGGTAGCACTCGGAACTAGCAGTCGCAGCGATGTCTATTGTGCCGGGCCTGCCACCAGCAAACCAGGAAGTGGAGAGCGACGAGCCACACAGCATCTCCGTGAACTTCTTGCCCATTGGGACCCTGAAGCCGGGGAACTAAGGAGCCATCAGCCCGACAGCAGGTACTCTAATAAAATAGGAGGACAGACATCAGTCACACTTACAGGAGATAGTGACAGCAGTACAGTTACTACTCAGTTACTACTGTACTGGGAGCAAGCAGCACTGGAGTCTGACCGTTTGTTCCAGACAGCGCTGCTTGCAGAACGCTCTTCTGTATTGAGCATTTGCAACTTTGGCCTCCAAATAACCAGACTGGGACACACTATAATGGAGTCATGATAATCTGCTACTGCCCCCATCTCCTGCTGTTCCAATCACTATTACCCCCTTCATTCCCTGCGCTAATGCTCCCCTCTCCTGCTGTTCCCATCACTACTGTCCCCATCATACCCTTCTGTCCCCTGCGCTACTGCCGCCTTCTCCTGCTATTCCCATCACTATTACCCCCTTCATCCCCTGCGCTACTGCCCCCCATCTCCTGCTGTTCCCATCACTATTACCCCCCTCATCCCCTGCGCTACTGCCCCCATCTCCCGCTGTTCCCATCACTATTACCCCCTCATCCCCTGCGCTACTGCCCCCATCTCCCGCTGTTCCCATCACTACTGTCCTCATCATACCCTTCTGTCCCCTGCGCTACTGCCCCCCATCTCCTGCTGTTCCCATCACTATTACCCCCCTCATCCCCTGCGCTACTGCCCCCATCTCCCGCTGTTCCCATCACTATTACCCCCTCATCCCCTGCGCTACTGCCCCCATCTCCCGCTGTTCCCATCACTACTGTCCTCATCATACCCTTCTGTCCCCTGCGCTACTGCCCCCCATCTCCTGCTGTTCCCATCACTATTACCCCCCTCATCCCCTGCGCTACTGCCCCCATCTCCCGCTGTTCCCATCACTATTACCCCCCTCATCCCCTGCGCTACTGCCCCCATCTCCTGCTGTTCCCATCACTACTGTCCCCATCATACCCTTCTGTCCCCTGCGCTACTGCCCCCCATCTCCTGCTGTTCCCATCACTATTACCCCCTTCATCCTCTGCGCTACTGCCCCCCATCTCCTGCTGTTCCCATCACTATTACCCCCCTCATCCCCTGCGCTACTGCCCCAAACTCCCGCTGTTCCCATCACTACTGTCCCCATCATACCCCCCTACAGCCCCCCATCTCCTGCTGTTCCCATTAGTACTGCCCCCACATGCTATGTGTTACTTCATACTGTGCCTGCCTCCTACATTCATCTCTCTCTCTCTCTCTCTCTCTCTCTCTCTCTCTCTCTCTCTCTCAATTCACCATTGTTGTGTAGCACAATGTGTATAAAGGTACTACATGAACATGGTGAATGCTCTGCATTATATGGTGGTCACTAAGGGGGTCATTCCGAGTTGATCGCACGTAGCAACTTTGTGCTGCTTGTGCGATCAACTAGACGCCGCCTATGGGGGAGTGTATTTTAGCATAGCAGGGCTGCGATCGCTTGTGCAGACCTGCTATGCTAAAAAAGTTTTGTGCTGAAGTAGACTAGCCCTGCAGTTACTTACCCTGTGCGATCGATCCTACGATGAAGGTCCTGGAACTGACGTCAGACATCCGCCCACCAAATGCCTTGATATACCTGCGTTCGGATCTCCACGCCCGGAAAACGGTGAGTATCCGCCCCGAAACGCCTCCCCACTATCAAACTTCTTGCGATCGCGCTAGCGATCACTTTCATCTTTCTTCTGGTCGCTGCCCAGCGACGGTCGTCGCCAGGCAACGACGCGCGTGCACAGTGTGGCCACCGCACATGCGCAGTTCCGACCCATTCGCACCGCAGCGATGAACCGCTGCGTGCGAACGGGTCGGAATGACCCCCTAAGATGTTGTCTGTATTATATGTATTATACTAAACATTTAATCACACAAAGGTTGAAAATGAAGAATATTTTCAGAGTGCAATTTCAATGTACAAGGGGTAGAGCTTTCAAAGGCATAATTGTTCTTTGCCATAAACATTAAAGGTAATAAAAAAAAATGTTAGCTATCTCTAATAATAATATAATAATAATAATAATAATAATAAACACAAAAGTCTGAATAAAAGTTAATACTTGCACGGTGAAGTCTATTTAACTAGTATTGTAATGGTATTTGCACTGCCTAATTACTTGATTTATAATTGCTATCTCAGGATGGCAATGACAATTTAAATTTGTTTTTGTTTTAATATATTTTTATATCTAAAGATTTTTTTGAGTTTTTTTTAATAATCTTAAAGATTTTTTTAAACATTTTATTTGTATTTTTTAATAAAAAAATAAAACTGAGAGCCCAAACCAGCTCACGCATGAACATCTGCAATGCAGTAAGTTAAGGTGCATACACGCTGTGCGATAAAACAGACGATATTGCTACTTTTCACCTTTCTGAGCAACATCATTTGTGATATCGCACAGTGTGTATGCTGCATGCGCCGGTTGATGCGTGCTCCTGGGGGTTGTTAATGACCCTCGCTGTTGGCCGTGCATGCAGCTCAATTTGGACTTATCATCCAAAGCTGCAAGCATGGCCCGGGCACGGAATGATGTCACTGTGCAATATCGCAGTGTGTATGCCCATGTCGGGTGGCCTGGGCGTGGAGGGAACATAATGTGCAATGTTGCTCATTGAGCGCATCGCACAGTTTGTACGGGGCTTTAAACCTTACCGCCCTGGTCCAGTATTGCCATTCCAGCTCTTTAATTTTCTAAAAAGACGGCAGCTAAGAAGGCAGTTAATTTATTAATTTAATACAATGCTATAAATGTGGGATGAACACTTACATAAATATGGCAATAACAGTGAACAATTTTGGATTTTTTTCTTTTTTTATTAATTTAAACTACTCTAGCACTCAATAAAAGTCAAACAATACAGATCGCCCCTTTCACAAAAAAAACACAACTTTTTTATTGTTATAGCTCCACTATAAGGTAGTTGAAGGTGTGCACCAGTTATGCCCTCCGTAGCGATAGCCACACCCACAGCACAGGCCACACCCTCTGTAGACCACAGACTCACCATACTGGTCACACCCCCACATCAGTCATTCTGCTGCAGCAATTGTCCCAGCCCCCACAGCGGCACACAATAGGCCCTTCATAAATCTCAGCTCCAGGCCCATGTGGACCTTAATCTGGCACTGGGGCCTACGATTGGGATCAATCAAGGTCCAGATTTCGGCCTTGTCAGTGTTCTTCCAATTGGCTTCTCTTCCAGAGGTTCAGACCTTCGTGAAAGGGGTTCTACACATCCAGCCTCCATTCGTGCCTCCAGTGGCACCATGGGACCTTTAACGTGGTATTGCAGTTCCTTCAATCGGATTGGTCTGAGCCTCTACAAAAGATAGAGTTGAAGTTTCTCACTTGGAAAGTGGTGATGCTTTTGGCATTGGCATCCGCAAGGCGGGTGTCTGAATTGGGGGCCTTGTCTCACAAGAGCCCTTACCTGATTTTCCATGAAGATAGGGCAGAGTTGCGAACTCGACAACTTTTTCTTCCTAAGGTGGTTTCTGCTTTTCACATAAACCAACCTATTGTGGTGCCAGTAGTTACGGACACATTCACTGATTCAAAGTCTCTAGATGTGGTTAGAGCGTTGAAAATCTATGTTGCTAGAACAGCTCGTATACGGAAAACAGAGGCTCTGTTTGTCCTGTATGATCACAACAAGATTGGGTGTCCTGCTACCAAGCAGACTATTGCACGTTGGATTAGAAATACGATTCAGCAAGCTCATACTACGGCTGGATTGCCGTTACCGACGTTGGTAAAGGCCTACTCCACAAGGAAGGTGGGCTCATCCTGGGCGGCTGCCCGGGGGGTCTCGGCATTACAACTTTGCTGAGCAGCTACTTGGTCAGGGTCAAACACATTTGCTAAGTTCTACAAGTTTGACACCTTGGCCGATGAGGACCTAAAGTTTGGTCAATACGGTGCTGCAGGGTCATCCGCACTCTCCCGCCCGTACTGGAGCTTTGGTATAGACCCCATGGTCTTGATGTCGTCCCCAGCATTCTCTAGGACGTATGAGAAAATAGGATTTTGATAACCTACCGGTAAATACTTTTCTCCTAGTCCGTAGAGGATGCTGGGCGCCCGTCCCAGTGCGTACTTTACCTGCAGTTTAGTTATTACAGTTACACAAGTTGTGTTATCTTGGTTTCAGCATGTTGCTGCAATTAGTTCATGCCTGTTGGCGTGTGTTATGTTGAATGCCATGTGTGCGGCATGGTTGAGGGTGTGAGTTGGTAGATATCTCACCACTAGTTAAGTAATTCCTTTCCTCGGAATGTCAGTCTCCCTGGGCACAGTTCCTGCAACTGAGGTCTGGAGGAGGGGCATAGAGGGAGGAGCCAATTCACACCCAATGAAAAGTCTTTAGAGTACCCATGTCTCCTGCGGATCCCGTCTATACCCCATGGTCTTGATGTCGTCCCCAGCATCCTCTACGGACTAGGAGAAAAGGATTTACCGGTAGGTTATCAAAATCCTATTTTTCACTAGCTTTAAACACATGGGTAAATGCGCGGGGGCGCGCATTTACCCATGTTTTTTACTAGTGGAAATTTCCCCCCCTGCAAATCCAACCCGAGTATCTTGCCAGGTTGAACACGTGTTCAACCCGATAAGCTATGTAGTGTGAACGGAAGCCGTGTCGATGCGACACGGCTCCCATTCACAGTGTATGGAAGTGCGGCGCTGGGAGATCATGTGATCTCCCAGCGCCGCCCCTGCCACGTCACTAGCAGCGTCACCAACCCGGCAATATGCCGGGTTGGTGAGTGCTGTGGGAAAGAGGGCTGTGGCACGGGTCGCAGCCATGTCAGGCTCCCGGCTGCGACCCGTGCTACAGGTGAAAAAGGGGTATTAGTGGTGAGTGAGTCAGTGAGTGGGGGCTTATATATATATATATATATATATATATATATATATATATATATATATATATATATATATATATATATATATATATAAGAGATTAGAAGAAACCCTCTGACTGAGACCAGTTGGTGACTGACGGTGATAGTGAGAGTGGTCCTTTCTTATACACCTTGTAATCCCCGCAGTGCATCAGCACACATACATCCATAGATAGATAAAATAATGACATCATTGTGCAACACTTTTCTCGGACTGTCACCAGCCAATACCACCTCATGTAACTGATGTGTTTTCCTCCTTCCCTGGCACAGATTGCCGTCTATGGAAAGAATTTCTGTGTCTCTGCTAAAAACGCCTTCAAGCTCCTGATGCGGAATATAGTGAGGTGAACGGGCACACGACCATGTGCTTCCCATGTTATTACTTCTGTCCATATAAGTATTCCCTGCTTGCTACACAGGGCCTGTCAATGTCTGCCCCTGGCAAATATGTCCCGTGAGTATGTGTGTCCTTGTTGTGTTGAGTGCGTGTTTAGCGTGTCGCCTACGTGTGCTTTTAGCATGCCGCTGTTCCCTCAGATCTTCAGATTCCTTTTCCAGCTTTTGCCGAGGCGTGGTCTTTGCATGTTTAAGATGTGTTAGATTTATCCTAATATGTGTGGTCTCTCTGCAGGGTGGTTGTCCTGGATAAAGTCACTGACTTGCTCATATTCTTTGGGAAACTGATTGTGGTCGGTGGCGTAGGTGAGACCAGTGGAACAGAAGATGGAAATTCTCTTGTGTAACCTTCTTATCTTTCCCCTTTCCTCCATCTTTACTCTCTAATATCAGCTTCCTCTTTCCTCTCACCCTTGGTGTTGCCCTGTACTATGAATTCTATGCTCTCCCAATGCTCCATGCCACAAGCCCACCACTGGCACTGTATGACAACTGCCACCCTTTTCAACACCCTGTATCATGGGCTCCACCAAATCCATCATCAACAGCAGCGACGGACTGGGGCTCTAATTCGGCCTGGGCACTCGTGAGCGCGCATGCACGTCACGGGGACACGCCGCCACGATGTACGGGGGCGTGCCGCGAGTCATTGGGGCGTGGACTCATGGCACTCTCCCATTAACATGGCAACGCTTGCTGGGGGCGGGGACGCGCCACGGTTCGGTGGCGTGGACTCCCGGCACGCCCCTATTTCCATGGAGACTGATGGGGGCGGCTGAACCAGAGAGCCAGAGGTGCCGCTGCGCGCGGCCTTCCCGGCTCACTGAGGGACCAGATTGGCCCACCTGCCCATCGGCCCTTCTGGCATGTGCCAGAAGAGCCAGATGGCCAGTCCGGCCCTGATCATCAGTTATGACTGCCAGTTGTTTATACCAGAGCCACCAAATTCTTATCCCCAAATACCTCCAATATTACATGATTTTTGCTTACTTTCTCTTACGTCCTAGAGGATGCTGGGGACTCCAAAAGGACCATGGGGTATAGACGGGATCCACAGGAGCTTGGGCACACTGAAAAGACTTTAACTGGGTGTGAACTGGCTCCTCCCTCTATGCCCCTCCTCCAGACCCCAGTTAGACTTTGTGCCCAGGACTGACTGGACACTCACTAGGGGAGCTCTCCTGAGTTTCTCTAGAAAATACTTTTGTTAGGTTTTTTATTTTCAGGGAGACCTGCTGGCTACAGGCTCCCTGTAGCGAGGGACTGAGGAGAGAGAAGTCAGACCTACTTCTACTTAGTTTAAGGGCTCTGCTTCTTAGGCTACTGGACACCATTAGCTCCAGAGGGTTCGATCACTTAGTGCGCCTAGCTGCTTGTTCCCGGAGCCGCGCCGTCACCCCCCTCACAGAAGCCAGAAGTAAGAAGCCGGGTGAGTATGCAGAAGGCAGAAGACTTCAGGACGGCAGAAGACATCAGTAACGAGGTACAGCGCAGCGGTAGCGCTGCGCTCCATGCTCCCACACACTTCACCAACGGCACTCACAGGGTGCAGGGCACTGGGGGGGGGGGGGGGCGCCCTGGGCAGCAGTTACTGAGGTCTGGGAAGCCGGCAGAAGCCTTTTCGGTGCCTCTGCACCATTTTTCAGACCCCCGCCGGCATTTTCATTTTTCAAATTTGTCCGGCTGAAGCTCGCCGGGAAGGGGTGGAGCTTAGCTGTGCGGCTCACAGGCGCCATTTCTCCTCAACACGCGGCTGCAGGAGACGCTGGCCCGGGACCTCCAAAGCTCCACTACAAGTAACGGGGAGCTAATCGGGGGGGCACAGTTTTGTGGTGCATATTTATTGTCATTGAAGCAGCGCTTTACACATATATTCTTTGGCGGGATGTAAGGGCGCTGGGGTGTGAGCTGGCATACTACCTCTGTGTTTCTCTATCCAGGCTTCCTTGTGGGCCTGTCCCCTAGCTGAGGCATTGTGTGTGTGTGTCGGTGTGTCGATACTCCGTGTCGACATGTCCGAGGCTGAATGTTATTCACCGAAGGAGGTTATTGGGGGAGCAGATGCGGGTCTGGAATTGGCTCTGTCGGCGCAGCCGACAACTGCTTTACTCACATTATTAAGTACACTTAATACAAATGTGGCTTCTTTGTCAAAGAGGTTTGATAAATCAGAGTCGCAGACACAGGTGTGGAAAAAATCCATGGAGGATGCTTTGTCTCAGGTGCAGACCCCATCGGGGTCGCAAAAGCAGCCGTTTAATCAAGTAGTAGATACTGATACCGACACGGATTCTGATTCCGAGGTCGAGCTCACTGAAGCTGCTTTACATCCACGATTAGTTAAGAGTATTCAATACATGATTGTGGCTATAAAAGATGTTTTACGCATTTCTGATGAACCTGCGGTGCAGGAAACAAGGATTTGTTTGTTCAAGGGGAAAAAACCTGAGGTGAAGTTTCCCCCCTCTCATGAAATGAATACTCTTTGTGAAAAGGCTTGGGAGTCGCCGGATAAGAGGTGGCAGATTCCCAAGAGGATTTACATGGCGTATCCTTTCCCCTCTGACAGGGAAATATGGGAGGCGTCTCCAAATGTTAACAAAGCTCTATCTCGTTTGTCTAAGAAGGTGGCGCTTCCGTCTCCTGACTCGGCAGCTCTCAAGGATCCGGCGGATCGCAAGCTGGAGACGTCTCTGAAGTCCATTTTCACTAATACGGGTGCATTGCTCAGACTTGCTGTGGCGTCGGTATGGGTGAGTAGTGCTATTGCTAAATGGGTTGAGAATGTAGCTGCTGATATGGATACCCTTGATAAAAATAATGTTCTTTTGACTCTTGGTTATATCAAGGACGCTGCAGATTACCTGAAGGATGCGGCGAGTGATGTTGGTCTCTTGGGATCAAGAGCCAATGCCATGGCGATCTCGGCCAGGAGGGCGCTGTGGATCCATCAATGGAATGCTGATGCCGACTCCAACAGAGCTATGGAAGCTTTACCCTTCAAAGGTACTGTCTTGTTTGGGGATGGCTTGGCTGACCTGGTCTCTACCGCGACTGCGGGTAAGTCGTCTTTTCTTCCCTATGTTCCCACACAATAGAAAAAGGCACCACATCAGCAGATGCAGTCCTTTCGTCCAAATAAATACAGGCGTGGAAAAAGTTCGTCCTTCCTCGCTTCAAAGGGTAGAGGAAGGGGAAGGAAGTCGCCTGCTATGTCAGGCGCCCAGGACCAAAAGTCCTCCCCTGCCTCTACCAAGTCCACCGCATGACGCTGGGGCTTCCCTGGGGGAGTCCGGACCGGTGGGGGGCCATCTGTGGATCTTCAGTCAGGTCTGGATTCAATCATGCCTGGATCCTTGGGTCCTAGAGATTGTATCTCAGGGATACAAGCTGGGGTTTCAGGAGGTGCCCCCTCACCGGTTTTTCATTTCGGCCTTACCAGTGTCTCTTCCGGACAGGGAGGTGGTGCTGGCAGCAATACAAAAGTTGTGTCAACAGAGGGTCATTGTTCCCGTTCCCCCGTCCCAACGGGGGAAGGGGTTCTACTCGAGCCTCTTTGTTGTACCGAAACCGGACGGTTCGGTCAGACCGATTCTGAATCTAAAATCCCTCAATCCATACTTGAAAGTTTTCAAGTTCAAGATGGAATCTCTTCGAGCTGTGATTTGCAGCCTAGAAGGGGGGATTTTATGGCGTCGGTCGACATAAAGGATGCCTACTTACACATCCCGATATATCCTCCGCATCAAGCCTTCCTCAGGTTTGCGATACAGGATTCTCATTACCAATTTCAGACGTTGCCATTTGGGCTTTCCATGGCCCCGAGGATTTTCACCAAAGTCATGGCAGAAATGATGGTTCTCCTTCGCAAGCAAGGGGTTACAATTATACCGTACTTGGACGATCTCCTGATAAAGGCGAGGTCCAAGGAACGGTTGCTGAGGAGTGTGAATTTGTCACTGTCGGTTCTGCGACAGCACGGTTGGGTGCTAAATTTGCCAAAATCTCAGTAGATTCCGACCACTCGGCTGCCTTTTCTGGGCATGATTCTGGTCACGGAGTTACGGAGAGTATTTCTTCCAGAAGAAAAAGCTCTGGAACTGCAGACGATGGTCAGGGAACTTCTGAGGCCGACAAGTGTGTCGATTCATCACTGTACTCGGGTTCTGGGGAAAATGGTTGCGGCGTACAAAGCCATTCCATTTGGCAGGTTTCATGCCCGGGTGTTTCAGTGGGACCTGCTGAGCAAATGGTCCCACCTGCACATGCACCGGATGATAAGTCTATCTCCCAGCGCCAAGATTTCTCTCCTGTGGTGGCTACAAAGTTCTCACCTCCTAGGAGGGCGCCGGTTCGGTATCCAGGACTGGGTGCTTCTGACAACAGATGCAAGTCTCCGAGGCTGGGGCACAGTCACCCAAGGAAGAAATTTCCAGGGGAATGGTCACTCCAGGAAGCTTGTCTCCACATAAATGTTCTCGAGTTAAGAGCCATGTACAACGGCCTGCTACAAGCAAGAAGCCTTCTTCAGGGTCGACCTGTCCTGGTACAGTCGGACAACATCACAGCGGTGGCGCATATAAACCGTCAAGACGGAACAAGGAGCAGGGCAGCTATGGCGGAGGCTACGAGAATCCTTCACTGGGCGGAACAACACGTGAGCACCCTGTCAGCAGTCTTCCTTCCAGGAGTAGACAACTGGGAAGCAGATTTCCTCAGCAGACACGATCTCCATCCGGGAGAGTGGGCTCTTCACCAAGAGGTATTTGCAGAAGTGACGAAGCGTTGGGGAATTCCGCTGATCGATATGATGGCATCTCGCCTCAACAAGAAGCTTCCGAGGTATTGTTCCAGGTCAAGGGACCCCCAAGCCAGTGCAGTGGACGCCCTGGTGACTCCATGGGTGTTCCAGTCGGTGTATGTGTTCCCTCCACTTCCTCTCATTCCAAAGGTGCTGGGAATCATTCGACGAGCAAGAGTTCAGGCGATTCTCGTCGTTCCAGATTGGCCAAGAAAGGCCTGGTATCTGGATCTTCAGGAATTACTTGTGGAAGATCCTTGGCCGCTTCCTCTAAGAGAGGACCTGTTATTGCAGGGACCATGCGTGTTTCCAGACTTACCGCGGCTGCGTTTGACGGCATGGAAGTTGAGCGCCAAATCTTAGCTCGTAAGGGTATTCCCGGGGAGGTCATTCCCACTCTCATTAAGGCTAGGAAGGAGGTTACGGCGAAACATTATCACCGTATTTGGAGAAAGTATGTTTCGTGGTGTGAGATTAAAACGGCTCCTGCGGAAGAATTTCACTTGGGTCGGTTTCTCCATTTTTTGCAGGCAGGCATCGATGCAGGCCTGAAATTAGGCTCCATCAAAGTGCAGATTTCGGCTTTATCTATTTTCTTTCAAAAGGAATTGGCCGTCCTCCCAGAGGTTCAGACTTTTGTGAAAGGAGTGATGCATATCCATCCTCCGTTTGTGCCTCCTGTGGCACCATGGGATCTTGAAGTAGTCTTACAGTTTCTTATGTCTTCCTGGTTTGAACCTTTGCGTAAGGTTGAGTTGAAGTTTCTCACTTGGAAGGTAGTCATGCTGTTGGCTCTGGCGTCTGCCAGGCGAGTGTCAGAGTTGGCGGCCTTATCTCATAAGAGCCCGTACTTGAGTTTCCATTCGGATAGGGCGGAATTAAGGACTCGTCAACAATTTCTGCCGAAGGTGGTTTCTTCGTTTCACATTAACCAACCTATTGTGGTACCCGTGGCTACGGATGCTGTGGCAGTTCCAAAGTCTCTGGATGTTGTGAGAGCTTTAAAAATCTACGTTGCCAGGAAGACAGAGGCGCTGTTTGTCCTGTATGCTTCCAACAAGATTGGTCATCCTGCTTCGAAACAGACTATTGCACGTTGGATTTGTAGTACGATTCAGCAAGCTCATTCTTCGGCTGGGCTGCCGATGCCGAAGTCGGTAAAGGCCCATTCTACCAGGAAAGTGGGCGCATCTTGGGCGGCTGCCCGAGGGGTTTCGGCACTTCAGCTTTGCCGAGCAGCTATGTGGTCGGGTTCAAACACCTTTGCTAAGTTTTACAAGTTTGATACCCTGGCTCAGGAGGACCTCATGTTTGCTCAGTCGGTGCTGCAGAGTCGTCCGCACTCTCCCGCCCGTGTTGGAGCTTTGGTATAGACCCCATGGTCCTTTTGGAGTACCCAGCATCCTCTAGGACGTAAGAGAAAATAGGATTTTAGTACCTACCGGTAAATCCTTTTCTCCTAGTCCGTAGAGGATGCTGGGTGCCCGTCCCAGTGCGGGCTGTTACTTGCAGTGTATTCTTGCTGGTTAAATTAGTTTATACACGGGTTGTGTATTTATTGTTTCAGCTTGTTGCTGTTGTTAATTCATACTGTTATCTGGTTTACTGTTACTCCGGTTGTACGGTATGTTTGTGGTGTGGGCTGGTATATTTGTAGCCCTTAGTTAATACAAAAATCCTTTCCTCGAAATGTCCGTCTCTCCTGGGCACAGTTCCTATAACTGAGGTCTGGAGGAGGGGCATAGAGGGAGGAGCCAGTTCTTCACACCCAGTTAAAGTCTTTTCAGTGTGCCCAAGCTCCTGCGGATCCCGTCTATACCCCATGGTCCTTTTGGAGTCCCCAGCATCCTCTACGGACTAGGAGAAAATGATTTACCGGTAGGTACTAAAATCATATTTTTCATTTTAACACCTTCGCTCTGTGGTTCCTAGTCCTTCTCCTCCTTTTATGTGAAGTTACATGTATCAACCACAATCATGTCTTTTCCAATCCCGTCCTTCTTAGGAGTCCTTGCGTTCTTCTTCTTTTCTGGTCGGCTACCAATTCCAAATAATGCCGTCAAGTCTCCAACGTTGAACTACTACTGGATACCTATTTTGGTGAGTTGCTGTAAGGCCAAGCTACTGTATGTTTTCAAGAGAGCGGATGTGATTTGGAAACTAGAGAGAGCCAAATAAAGACCTTGATGGGGCTCTCTCTTGTGTATAATTTACGTGTGTGACTTAACTTTATCTGTAAATAACATTTCTCTAACGTCCTAGTGGATGCTGGGAACTCCGTAAGGACCATGGGGAATAGCGGGCTCCGAAGGAGGCTGGGCACTCTAGAAAGATCTTAGACTACCTGGTGTGCACTGGCTCCTCCCACTATGACCCTCCTCCAAGCCTCAGTTAGATTTCGTGCCCGGCCGAGGTTGGATGCACACTAGGGGGCTCTCCTGAGCTCTTAGAAAGTTATAGTCTTAGAATTTGTTATTTTCAGTGAGACCTGCTGGCAACAGGCTCACTGCAGCGAGGGACTAAGGGGAGAAGAAGCGAACTCGCCTGCTTGCAGCCGGATTGGGCTTCTTAGGCTACTGGACACCATTAGCTCCAGAGGGATCGACCGCAGGCCCAGCCTTGATGTTCGGTCCCGGAGCCGCGCCGCCGTCCCCCTTACAGAGCCAGAAGCAAGAAGATGGTCCGGAAAATCGGCGGCATGAAGACTCTGTCTTCACCAAGGTAGCGCACAGCACTGCAGCTGTGCGCCATTGCTCCTCTCACACACTTCACACTCCGGTCACTGAGGGTGCAGGGCGCTGGGGGGGGCGCCCTGAGGCAGCAATAAAAACACCTTGGCTGGCTAAAATACCTCAATATATGGCCCCAGGGGCTATATATTGAGGTAAATACCCCTGCCAGAATTCCATAAAAAACGGGAGAATAGGCCGCGAAAAAGGGGCGGAGCCTATCTCCTCAGCACACTGGCGCCATTTTTCCCTCACAGCTCGGCTGGAGGGAAGCTCCCTGGCTCTTCCCTGCAATTCTACAGTACAGTAAGAGGGAAAAGAGAGGGGGGGCATTAAAATTGGCACTGTATACAGTATATTATATAAAAGCTATTAGGGACATAACTCAGTTAGTCCCTGTATATATATATATAGCGCTCTGGTGTGTGCTGGCATACTCTTACTCTGTCCCCCCAAAGGGCTTTTGTGGGTCCTGTCCTCGTTTAGAGCATTCCCTGTGTGTCTGCGGTGTGTCAGTACGGCTGTGTCGACATGTTGAATGAGGAGGGTTATATGGTGACAGAACAGAGGCCGATATATGTGATGTCGCCCCCTGTGGGGCCGACACCAGAGTGGATGGATAGGTGAAAGGTATTAACCGACAGTGTCAACTCCTTACATAAAAGGGTGGATGACGTAACAGCTGTGGGACAGCCGGCTTCGCAGCCCGCGCCTGCCCAGGCATCTCAAAGGCCATCAGGGGCTCAAAAACGCCCGCTCTCTCAGATGGCAGACACAGATGTCGACACGGAGTCTGACTCCAGTGTCGACAAGGTGGAGACATATACACAATCCACTAGGAACATCCGTGACGTGATCCCGGCAATAAAAAATGTGTTATACATTTCTGACTTTAACCCAAGCACCTCTAAAAATGGGTTTTAGGTTTGGGGAGAAAAAACAGGCAGTGTTTTGTTCCCCCATCAGATGAATAAATGAAGTGTGTGAAAGCGTGGGTTCCCCCGTTAAGAAACTGGTAATTTATAAAAAGTTACTGATGGCGTACCCTTTCCCGCCAGGTGGATAAGTTACGCTGGGAGATATCCCCTAGGGTGGATAAGGCGCTCACACGTTTGTCAAAAAAAGGTGGAACTGCCGTCTTAGGATACGGCCACTTTAATAGGTACCTGTTGATAAAAAACAGGAGGCTATCCTGAAGTCTGTATTTACACACTCAGGTACTAGACTGAGACCTGCAGATCGTGCTGCTGCAGCGTGGTCGGTGACCCTGTCAAACAGGGATACTAGTTGGCAAACATAAAAACATATTAAAGACGTCGTCTTATATATGGGGGATGCACAGAGGGATATTTTGCCGGCTGGCATCCAAAATAAATGTAATGTCCATTCTGTCAGGAGGGTATTAGAGACCTGTCACTGGACAGGTGATGCTGACTTAAAAAGCGCATAGAGAGCCTTATAAGGGTGAGGAATTATTTGGGGATAGTCTCTGGGACCTCGTATCCACAGCAACTGCTGGGAAGAAATAATTTTACCTCAGGTTTCCTCACAGACAAAGGTACAGTCCTTTCGGCTTCAGAAAAGCAAGCGGGTCAAATGGCGCTTCCTTTCTGTACAGAGACAAGGGTAGAGGGAAAAAAGCTGCACCAGTCAGCCTGTTCCCAGAATCAAGATTCTTCCCCCGCCTCCTGTGAGGCCACACCATGACGCGGGTGCTCCACAGGTGTAGCCAGGTACGGTGGGGGGCCGTCTCAAAAATTTCAGCAATTAGTGGGCTTGCTCACAGGTGGATCCCTGTTTCTTTCAAGTAGTATTTCAGGGGTACAAGCTGGAATTCGAGATGTCTCCCCCCAGCCGTTTCCTAAAATATGCCTTGCTGACAACTCCCTCAGGCAGGGAGGCTGTGCTAGAGGCAATTAATAAGCGGTATTCCCAGCAGGTAATACTCAAGGTGCCCCTACTTCAACAAGGACGGGGTTACTATTCCACACGGGTTGGGGTACCGAAACCGCATGGTTCGGTGTGACCCATTTTATATTTAAAATCCTTGAACACAAAAATTCAAGTTCAAGATGGAATCGCTCAGGGCAGTTATTCCAAGCCTGGACGAGGGGGATTACATGGTATCCTGGGACATCAAGGATGCTTACCTGCATGTCCCCATTTACCATCCTCGCCAGGAGTACCTCAGATTTGTGGTACAGGATTACCATTACCAAGTCCAGACACTGCCGTTTGGACACTACATGGCACCGAGGGTGTTTTATCAAGGTAATGGCCGAAATGTTGATACTCCTTCAAAAAAAAAAAAAAAAAAAGGGAGTTGTAATTATCCCGTACTTGGACAATCTCGTTATAAGGGCGAGGTCCAAGGAGCAGTTGGTAGTCGGGGTAGCACTATTTTGGAAAGTGCTACAACAGCATGGTTGGATTCTAAACAGTCCAAAGTCACAGCTGGTTCCTATGACACGTCTACTGTTCCTGGGGATGGTTCTGGACATAAACCAGAAATAGTGTTTCTCCCGGAGGAGAAAGCCAAGGAGTTGTCATCTCTAGTCAGAGACCTCCTGAAGCCAAAATAGGTAGCGGTGCATCATTGCACGCGAGTCCTGGGAAAAATGGTAGCTTCCTACGAAGCAATCCCATTAGGCAGGTTCCATACAAGAACTTTTCAGAGGGACCTGTTGGACAAGTGGTCCGGATCGCATCTTCCGATGCATAGGCTGATAACCCTGTCTCCAAGGACCAGGGTATCTCTACTGTGGTGGCTGCAGAGTGCCCATCTTCAAGAGGGCCGCAGGTTCGGCATACAGGACTAGGTCCTAGTGACCATGGATTCCAGCCTTTGAGGCTGGGAGGCAGTCACACAGGGAAGAAATTTCCAGGGACTTTGGTCGAGTCAGGTTATTTCCCTACACATAAATATTCTGGACCTGAGGGCCATTTACAATGCCCTGAGGCCGGCAAGGCCTCTGCTTCAAAACCAGCCGGTACTGATCCAATCAGACAACATCACGGCAGTCGCCCATGTAAACCAACAGGGCGGCACAAGAAGCAGGATGGCGATGGCAGAAGCCACAAGGATTCTCCGATAGGCGAAAAATCATGTGTTAGCACTGTCAGCAGTGTTCATTCCCGGAGTGGACAACTGGGAAGCAGATCTTCTCAACAGACACGACCTCCACCCGGGAGAATGGGGACTTCCTCCAGAAGTCTTCCAATAGGATTGTACACCATTGGGAAAGGCCACAGGTGGACATGATGGCGTCTCGCCTCAACAAAAAGCTATAAAAGATATTGCACCGGGTCAAGGGACCCTCAGGCGATAGCTATGGACGCTCTGGTAACACCGTGGGTGTACCAGTCGGTTTATGTGTTCTCCCCTCTGCCTCTCATACCAAAGGTACTGAGAATAATAAGAAGGCGAGGAGTAAGAACGATACTCGTGGATGGCCAAGAAGAGCTTGGTACCCAGAACTTCAAGAATTTATATCAGAGGACCCATGGCCTCTGCCACTCAGACAGGACCTGCGGCAGCAGGGGCCATGTCTGTTCCAAGACTTACCGCGGCTGCGTTTGTCGGCATGGCGGTTGAACGCCGGATCCTGAAGGAAAAGGGCATTCCGGAGGAAGTCATTCCTACGCTTACTAAAGCCAGGAAAGAGGTTACAGCAACTCATTATCACCGCATATGGCGAAAATATGTTGCATGGTGTGAGGCCGAAAGGGCCCCAACAGAGGAATTTCAACTAGGTCGATTTCTGCATTTCCTGCAAGCAGGAGTGACTATGGGCCTTAAATTGGGTTCCATTAAGGTACAGATCTCGGCTCTGTCGATTTTCTTTCAAAAAGAACTAGCTTCAGTACCTGAAGTTCAGACATTTATAAAAGGAGTGCTGCAGAGTCAGCCCCCGTTTGTGCCTCCTGTGGCACCTTGGGATCTCAACGTGGTGTTGAGTTTCTTAAAATCACATTGGTTTGAACCACTAAAAACCGTGGATCTGAAATATCTCACGTGGAAGGTGGTTATGTTATTGGCCTTGGCTTCTGCCAGGCGAGTATCAAAGTTGGCGGCTTTGTCTTGTAAAAGCCCTTATTTGATTTTCCATATGGATAGGGCAGAATTGAGGACTCGTCCCCAGTTTCTCCCAAAGGTGGTGTCAGCGTTTCACCTGAACCAGCATATTGTGGTGCCTAGGCTACTAGGGACTTGGAGGACTCCAAGTTGCTAGACGTTGTCAGGGCACTGAAAATATATGTTTCCAGAACGGCTAGAGTCAGAAAATCTGACTCGCTGTTTATCCTATATGCACCTAACAAGCTGGGTGCTCCTGCTTCTAAGCAGACTATTGCTCGTTGGATTTGTAGTACAATTCAGCTTGCACATACTGTGGCAGGCCTGCCACAGCCAAAATCTGTCAATGCCCATTCCACAAGGAAGGGGGGCTCATCTTGGGCGGCTGCCCGAGAGGTCTCGGCTTTACAACTTTGCCGAGCAGCTACTTGGTCAGGGGCAAACACGTTTGCAAAATTCTACAAATTTGATACCCTGGCTGAGGAGGACCTGGAGTTCTCTCATTCAGTGCTGCAGAGTCATCCGCACTCTCCCGCCCGTTTGGGAGCTTTGGTATAATCCCCATGGTCCTTACGGAGTTCCCAGCATCCACTAGGACGTTAGAGAAAATAAGAATTTACTCACCGGTAATTCTATTCCTCGTAGTCCGTAGTGGATGCTGGGCGCCCATCCCAAGTGCGGTTTATCTGCAATACTTGTACATAGTTATTGTTAACTAAATCGGGTTATTGTTGAGCCATCTGTTGAGAGGCTCTATTGTTTCATACTGTTAACTGTGTTTCATATCACGAGTTGTACGGTGTGATTGGTGTGGCTGGTATGAGTCTTACCCGGTATTCAAAATCCTTCCTTATTGTGTACGCTCGTCCGGGCACAGTACCTAACTGAGGCTTGGAGGAGGGTCATAGTGGGAGGAGCCAGTGCACACCAGGTAGTCTAAGATCTTTCTAGAGTGCCCAGCCTCCTTCGGAGCCCGCTATTCCCCATGGTCCTTACGGAGTTCCCAGCATCCACTACGGACTACGAGAAATAGAATTACCGGTGAGTAAATTCTTATTTTTGCTGAAAAATTTTCATATTATTGCTGGAGTAAGTCTCTACTCAGTGGAGTAGATGGTGGTCTTTGTAACTGTTCACAGGCTGGCTCCATGACTCATGACTTTTTCACTATGGGCCTAATTCATATTTGTATTCAAGCCCAATGGTTTGAGTACAAATACAATGTTTGGGGGTCTTGTTATCTTGCCAACCACCCCACAGTTGGCCTGTGCAGACTTGGAGAGTCCCGTGCCCTGGACTTGAACCTTAGTGTTAGGGACCTACCAGATGAGGTCACCTGGTCACAATTGGTGGGCTCATTTTTTTGGACAAAAATTATGCTAAGCACCTCAAGTTTGCTCTGTTAAATTGCAGAGTTTATTATAATTATTCTGATTAGCTGTGCCTCTGTATTAATTTTTTTCTGTGTAGAGCTACAAGTCTCCGCATGATAGCACCACCTGGAATTAGGGTGTGCAATCCAAGGTCCCCCTTCCATGTACTGATTTAGCTCCATGAAATATCAGCATCAGCTGTGCTACAAGGATGACCTGATATATCTATGAACGACATAGTTCACAGACATATAGACCGTACACACCGGCCGCTGGTCCTGCCAAATTATCGTTCGTTGGCTGTATGAGTGATATATATTGGGCAGTTCATATCCAGCATAAGACCTGTTGTCATGATGGCTCGTTCTTTCTTCTTAAAGCTGCTTTAACCCAATCATAGCATTGCTGTGATATCACAGTAAGGGAAACTCTCCATGTCCCGGTATTTTATCACCTTTATCTTTCCTTGCAGACGGTGGTTGTTGGGTCCTATCTGATTGCGCAGGGCTTCTTTAGTGTGTACAACATGTGCGTGGACACCCTGTTCCTGTGCTTCTGTGAGTATTATTGCCCTTGTTTTACTGTAATGGTGTGTTATGTATTTATGGCATCAATTATCTATAGAGGAATTTATGAAATCTCATGATAGATCACTCATTGCTGGTTCTCTGTCTACATAGACATATGGCCAAATCTGATTTAGCTGTTCACCTCTGGGGCCCCATGGCCTGATATGATGGACCACCATTAAATCAGTCGCACAACTCTTGCCTACAAGGGTCAAATGTAGTAAATTTCCAACCAGATCTACCATCTATTCCAAACATCTTTCAACTCCTGATAAGATGCTAATCAGCGTCTATACAGTCAGGGCCATCTTTTCGTATGGGCTCAATGGGCTCTTGCCCAAGGGCCCCAGGAGTATAATGGCCCTAGGCTGATAGCTGAGGGTCTCCTATTTCCAGGGGTACCAGGTTTATGAAAATCGGCCTTGGGGAACCAGAGATATCTGACTTCAAAGCAGTGGTCCCCATCCGAGCCTGTTAGTTTATCTTCCCAGCAAGATATCTTGGGTTCTGTCTGACTGAGTTTTTCTTAACGTATACTCCAAAAGCTGTGACTCTCCCCTTTTGGTGGACACTGGCAGCTTGACTCTACTATGCCCAGAACCAGAGATATCAGCCTTCAAGCAGCTGGTCCCTGCTCCAGCTCCACATGCCTGGTATGCAGTTTTATATTTTCATTAGGGATTGCTCTGGCTCCTGAACTCTGATCCCCAAGTTCCCAGTACCTCCTGACAGGTGGGACTCTCTAGTATGTTACCCCATTAAATGCTAAGAAATCTATTTCCAGGAACTGGAGATATCTGCAGTCAAGCAACCTGCCCTCCCACCAGAAAATGATGAATATTAAGCCCACTCCACTATCCACTCCTCCCCTACGTATTAAACACCCCCTACCACCCTGAAAGTCATGTATCAGGGATTCTTCATTCAGCCCAACGACCCCTTCTACAGTTTAGTGTTCTCCCTCCCACCCCATCTGTGCAGTAAAGGAGTTATTAGCATAAATTACTGCACCAGGTCCTACATGCTGAGTGGAAGATAGAACACCCTCTACCGCCCGCAGGACATCAAATCTGCCGCTGATAGCACCTGTCGCTCCTACCGCTGGGGGATTGGTAGGGGCCCGAGTGCATTGCTGTGCCCAGGGGCCTACACTGCTGTTAAGACGGCCCTGTATACAGTATGCCGTGTTCTGTGACCAGTAAGGTCTCAAACTACTTAAATCACAGCATGTATGATCAGCTGTTAGTTATCTCTGAAAAGGTAATGGCTTTCAAAGGTTCTTAAGACCTTGGAGCTCTGAAGTTGGGTAGATATTTTTAAATATGTGGGTCTGGATTTACAAAATATAGTGACATGGGCAGTGCAGCCAGTGAAACATGATAAACAAACCTCACTGGATTGGTAGGAAGCAAGGCCCCATTCTGATGACCCAGAGCCGGCCATAGGCATAGGCAAACTAGGCAATTGCCTAGGGCATTTGATATGCCCAGGGGCATCAGCAGCTTCTGCTGATTAAAATGATATGAGGCATGCCTATATTCTGTGTGTAGCATTTCTTATGCAGATACAGCCACAGTCTCACACACAATATATAGGCATGCTGCATGTCATTTTAATCAGCAGAAGCTGCTTGTGCATCCTAGCCACATAGCAATGCAAATAAGATGCATTTTCATAAAAAAAAGGTGCAAGATTTATGAGGACACATCTGTATCCAGAGGCAGAGGTCACAATGTTATTAGCAGTGTGAGTGCTGTGTGCATGTGAGTGGGTTGGTTGTGCAGTAGTGTTCGGAATATGTGTAAGGAGCATTATGTGTCATGTAAAAATGCATTAATAATGTGCAATATATGTGTAAGGGGCACTATGTGTGTCATTATGTGTATAAGGGCATTAATAATGTGCGGCATATGTGTAACGGTACTACTGTATGTGTGTCATTATGTATATAGGGGCATTAATAATGTGCAGCAAATGTGTAGGGGGCACTATGTGTGTCATTATGTGTATAAGGGCATTAATAATGTGCGGCACATATGTAAGGGACATTATGTGTAAAATGGCATTAATAAAGGTTGTCATAATGTGTAAGGCACATAGCCCTCTTTGGGCTGTGCGCCAAATGTGCGAACTGTTCCTATTTAAAATATAGGGGGTACAAACACCAAAATAAGGACTGCTATGGGTGAGGGGTGATGGTGCTGGGAAAGAGGTGCAAGGTCAGAGGCGGAACCAGCGGTAGTGCTAAGGGGCACCAGCCAAAATCTTGCTTAGGGCATCATATTGGTTAGGGCCGGCTCTGTGGTGACCTGTACCATCCCATATACTCCCAACTCACATTAAACATCCATGGGGTTTAGTTAGCCTTGGTGTTAGAGTTTGAGGAAAAGCAAACAGGGCTGATTGCTCCTATCCCAAATCCAGGGAGAAATTGTAATACCTGGGATGGGTGGTGGGTAGTTGGAGATTTGAGAGACTACCATATTTTCTGATAACTATATCTTTATTGCTTGTACTTTGGGCCTGATTCTGATTTGGAAGGAAAAGCAAAAAAGTAAGTAACTTTGTATCTGGTACAAACCATGTCGCCATGCATGGGAAGCAAATACATTTATATTGTTTCTGTGCAGGGTAAATACTGGCTGCTTTTGCATGTGGTCCATAAAAGGTAGACTGCTTTATTTTTACACTGCACTTTAAATTTCAGTTTGGACACACTCCACCCAAATCTAACTCTCTCTGCACATGTTACATCTGCCACATCTGCAGTGCAACATGGCTTTGCCCAGGTGCAAAGTTATTTGCTTTTTATTTTTTTTGCTTTAGTTCCAAATCAAAATCATGCTCTTAAATGTCTATCTTTTTTTTTTTTTTTTTTTTTTTTTTTTTACTCCCTAGTGGAAGACTTGGAACGTAACGATGGTTCTGCAGAAAAACCATACTACATGCCTAAGTCGCTCATGAAAATTCTGAACAAGAAGAATCGACCACCTAAGGAAGAGAAGAGAAAGAAAAAATAATTGGCATTTAGACATTTTCTGCTTTTTAAAAAAATTTTTTATTCAATTCTGTTTGCAATTCAATCACTTTCTGTTATGAGCCGGAGATTGCAAAGTGACCATTCAGTTTACATTTCATTTGACACTCCTTTGATGAAGTAGGGTTTGATGTTAGCCATGCGTGGACTGTTCAGTGGCAGGATCTTCTTTCCAACAGGTAACGTGTGGTCGAATAGCTTGTGCCAAGTGGTTGCCAGGTGACTGCTCGGGCAGGCTGACAGTGGCCATGCGCCAACTAGAATCGCAGGCATTGCCAAAACTGATCTGCTGCATGTGTGGCTAGCAGGAGAGTGAGAAGAATTTGGCATAGTGCTTGTCCAATCCTTCCGTGACCTCATAACTGTGACAATGGCTTCCTCTTGCCTTTCTGTCTGCTATCGTACAAGCCATTATATTGCACTATGAATCGTTCCTGTCATCTTCATTCAGCGGAGGCAGCCATTTTGAAGTCTGAACCAATATCCCTGAGAATGCAGCCAGTTCACTCGCTAGAGGCCAGAGTATGATCCTAAGAACAATTTGTGGTGTTAGAATGGTGAAAGGGTACTAGCCCCCACACCGCACCCCAAGCATGGTGCTTCTTCCTTTGTGCGGAGATAGGCGAGACGGCCGCAGGTAGAGGAGGTGGATGTCCGTCCTCTGTCATTGACCTAACAGAGCACACCACCACACTCCCAGCCTATCACAGTGTAGCAGCAGCCTGGGGTACTACTGCAGAAGGTGAGAGCCTCGGAGGATGCTCTTGGCTTAATTTAAATGATAAAATACAGCCCTCTCTTCCCTTTGTCAATGATTGAAGAGGGAGAGGAGAAGGTTCATTTAAGGAGAACCACTACATGAACCAGAGGATATTCATTATGGTTTAGGTGGCCCCAGAAATTGTGGCGCCTTATCCAACTGTCTCAAATTGCCAAATTGGGAGTCCCAGTTGCTAGTAAATTAGTTGGCTACATTGTCATGAAGATAGCCCATAAAATGGCTGCTTTCTCTGTGTGAAGGCGAACGGTGTTTTTGAATGCCTCTCTTATCTGTCTTGTTCCTTTCCACTTGTAATCTGTGTCTTATTTGCATTTAACATTTCTTGTCTATACATTTGGCTAAATTAATAGTTTACGTCTGCTGACCTTTTATTTTATTATAAATCTAATATATGTAATACCAGCACTGTGATCTTTACATTATCCATATATCAGTGGAGTAAGTTGCACTAATTAACATTAGTTGGATAACTTCAAGTGCAATTGTTTATACGTGGAGGAGTCATTTTATTTAGCGCTGTCAACTCAAAAGTGAAAATGAGCCCAGGTGTTTTTTTAATTTTACCATTCATCCAGATTCCTCATAAATCAGGAATTTTTGGATCTGCATCAGAATCTGCCCTACTTTTATACTAGCTAAGCCAGCTTTGCCCCGATCCCCCTGCTTCCTGGTTAGATGTCGCCCCCCGGTCTTTCTGCATTAGCATCAGAGGTCAAGGGTCTACAGCGACATCTACAAATCAAGCAAAGGGTAGGGGCTTTATAGAGCCATAGATTTCAACGGAGAGCACTTTATGGTGTGTATATATTTATACAATGTATATAAAGGACTGATTTTTATCTACAGATTATAGATTTTAAAGTCCAGATCTATCAAGCCTCGGAGAGTGATAAATTGCACGGTGACCAACCAATCAGCTCCTAACTGTCATTTTTCAAACACAGCCTGTAACATGGCAGTTAGGAGCTGGTTGGTTGGTACTTTATCTCCATGCAATTTATCACTCTCCAAGGCTTGATAAATCTGGGCTTTAGTGTGTTAAGTTAGATATTATACTCAATGAGACTTCACATGTGTACATAACTGTATAATTTTGTGTATAAATAGTAATACACAGTCCGAAATTACTATTTTCCAAAGAGTTTAATAAATTGAATTCCTTATAAGTTGTCGCGTTTTATTACCATTTACTGTGCATGGCGACAGGGCAGCCATTGGGACGGGGGTGGGGGGGGGAGGCGGGAGGGAGAGACTGAGCGCACTGGTGTCCCAGGCCCTTACAGAGAGGGGGGCCCAGCCCTGGCTCCTGCCTCCAATACCTGTAGAGCTGCACCAGTCTGTGAATCAACAGCGGGCTGATGCGCAGGGAGGATTTCTTAAAACAAGCCTTCCGTGCACATCGGCTCTCTGTGAACCATTTCTGTAGGTCTGCAACGCTCCACCTATATGTAATGTCACAATGTATGACATCACTTAGGGGTGGAGCAGTGCGTCAGAATCCTTTTTTTTTTGAGAGGGAGGGGCCTTGTCTATTTCATCAGTCCCGGGCCCCATCATTTCTGATGGCAACCCAGCATGGCAAAAGTTACAACAGGCTTCGGAAACCTGACTCTCCCAGCGTTATGGACCCAGCTCTTTCCTGCAATCAGTTACGTATAAGACATTTACAAGGGTTGCATTCCTGATATTCTTATCACTACTGCACTCAGTATGGAATAGAAATACATTTATAATAAATTAAATTGTAAATCCTCTGCTACCAATATCTCCCTTCACCTAGAGCCCTCTAGTGGTGGTGCTCAGTATAACAAGGATACATGAATACCATTAGCAATAGTGGCTGATGAAGAGCGAGTACAACATTCCTTGTTTATAGTGTATCTTGGGGGTAATTCTGAGTTGATCGCAGCAGGAACTTTGTTAGCAGTTGGGCAAAACCATGTGCACTGCAGGGGAGGCAGATGTAACATGTGCAGAGAGAGTTAGATTTGGGTGGGGTGTGTTCAATCTGCAATCTAAATTGCAGTGTAAAAATAAAGCAGCCAGTATTTACCCTGCACAGAAAAAAAATAACCCACCCAAATCTAACTCTCTCTGCACATGTTACATCTGCCTCCCCTGCAGTGCACATGGTTTTGCCCAACTGCTAACAAAGTTCCTGCTGCGATCAACTCAGAATTACCCCCCCGTTGTGCAATACGCAAGCCCAGAGTCCTTGGGTGCACTCATATATGCCTGTGTGATTAATTAACACCAACACTCAAGTGCAATTAAAAGACATTTTATTTACAAATTGAAGCAGATTACATCCCCGAGATATGATAAATACAAATGACCATTGTTTCATCAGATTTGGGCATTTGGCCCTTCAGTATAATCCCACCCTGTGGCAGTCAAGCAAGGGGTGGAGAAGCGCCATCCCTTGGCATAATTCCATTAGTACATTACTCAGAAAGCAGAGGTAGGAGCTGCCAGTCTTGACCACCACCAGGAGAGTTTTGGCAATACCGGCGTCCGATCCTGTAAGATGGTGGAAAAACCTGTACCACTTTGTGCAATTCAACGTGTACTACATGAAGAGTAAATGCCAGCCCTGATGCATAGAAACCAAGGGCAATTACCAATATGCCACTCTTCCTCTGATGGCAGAAAGCGGAGAAGCCGATAATGTGTGCGTTTCATTGGCCAGTAATTCATACATCATCAGCTAGAGGCAAGTCCTTCTGTACCTGTAGAAGTGCAGCATCCTCTTGCAGCGCACCAATCAGGTGCAATTGTAATTCTGTGATGGCAGTGATTAATAAGCGTAGCATATGGCAGTCAGAAGATACTATACTGTTAAGCTTAGTATATGGCGAGAGCGCTACATATTCCCTAGCATTAATGTCCTGGTACCATACTGTGTAACAGTACTAGTAATGACTCAGTTTTCCAGACTGGTCGGGGTATACAACAGAACAATATACCCCTACCCCACTTACCGCATACACAGAGTACTGTATGTACAATATGCTCATTGAAGTATATAATAACAGGCTAGGAGGGGGATTCAAGCGTTTTGCACACTGGCAGCCACTAGATGGCGCACAACAGCGCAATTCAAGTGTAGCTCCATTCAGGCACGCAGCCACGGGGGCTGACATTACGGTTATGTTGTTCCGTCATGTTGACGGGCTGGTAACCAGTAGGTAGTAATCTGTTACTGCCAAACAAAGTAATTGTTTGGTTCATTTCTAATTAACATATTGTTACCTCCACGTACTGCAGCATATTCAGTATAGTAAACAGGCAGGTATTTGTAAATTATATAGAATACACAAGTGATGTAAACAGGTGCGTCTTATTTATAAGGAACAAAATGCAAATAGTACTGTAGGTTATTGTGGCTATTACAAGTCATCATCGATTCCTGTGACCTGTATAGAACAAGATTGTGCTTTATGATCACAGAAGGTCCAACATCTGATAATCAAGAACAATGTAGAAAAAAAAAGGAGTTCTATTGTTTGGTGCACATGTGTCACTTCTTAAAGTAAAATCAAGCTTTATTCAAATATCATTCAAATGGGGCAGATGCATTAAGCCTGGAGAAATGATGAAGTGGAAGGTGATAAAACACCAGCCAATCAGCTCCTAACTGTCAGGTTATAGACTGGGTTTGAAAAACGACCGTTAGGATTTGACTGGCTGGTGCTTTTTCTCTTTCCATTTTATCACTTCTCCATGCTCAATACATCTGCCCATCAGTTTCTTATCCTTCATTATCTTTTGTAATATTAAATAGAATAATATATTCCTTATTCATAGTTTATATATTATTTAATCATTCCCTATACACTCTTGATAAAATAAATGAGGCAGCTGAGGAACAAGAAGATTCAGCCCTTTTAACCAGTTATAACTTTCTTTTGTTACACTTACTATTTTCTTATATGCATAATTAATGTTAAAAAAACATACAAATAATATATGGACCATTGTTATTACATAAGGTTATAATGTAGGATGGGAAATATACTATTTAAAATGATAATTGAACAACGATTGCAATTTTCTTTCCACTATGGACAAGAGCGCACCAGACAAAAACAAATAACTCTGCTTTTTCTACTTTTTGTTCTTGATAGGTTTAAACATAATGGAAGCTCCATATTCTTATCAATCCTATTAATATTATAGGCTGGGCAGGATCCTAAAATCATCGACACATGACGGTTTATGAGAAAAGGTCCAGTATGTTACGTTACTGACTCTTCATATAAATTATTCTGATGTGATTTGTCCACTGACATCTGATAGGCATACGTTACAGTACAGAGCGTGTTATCCCATATATAAAACATAATACAGAAAATAAATGTTTCTCTAGTAAGTGACCCCTTACCACTTCAGGCTGTAGAGGACAGAGTTGCACCATGGAGAGGGACCGGTCACCTATTTTCCTAAATGGCAGCATCAGAGTACCGGGAAACCCCCACCTTAATAAATCATTTTGTATTTGCAATTGAATTGTAAGTTTACCGATCTTGAAAAGAGCAATTACATCCCCCAAAACAAAGTCCTATATGTACAGTATATAGAGGTATAGAAACTAAGGTTGCATAGATGAGATGTATTTATATACAAACTGTAATCCTGAGTAATCCTTGCACCATACTACATCCATCATTCCCCAGTCATCCTATGTAATGACTGCTGTTATTTCCCTCACACCATGATAGCTTACACCAGCATTCACTTCTGACAACCCAGTAGTAGTTGGTAGGCTTCCATGTGACCCCAGCCATGGCACCCCCTTAGTAACCTGGGTGACCTCAGGCCAGCTCCCTTACTCGGTAACCTGGGTGACCTCAGGCCTGGCACCCCTTCAGTAACCCAGGTGAATCCAGGCTGGAACCCATTCCCCACAGGAACCTGGGTGACTTCAGGCCCAGCAAATGCCCCTCCCCCCACCAGTAACACGGGTGACTCCAGGCCAGCAACCCACTCACAAACTCAAGTGATCCGTGACTGTATTCCCAGCTAGTAAACCAATACTATATTAATATTAGTGAGATCGCAGCTCCCATCAGATTAGATGATTGGTAGACCTGAAAGAGAAGAGACACAACAGATTAATGAACATCTGATGATGCCCTCAGCTTCTCATCACACAATGCAATGAGAGAGTCATATTGATCTCAGTCATGTGGTCACTGGATGTTTGCCATGGAGGTATAATAGGAGTTGTGGGCTATAGTTGTGCACATTCAGCGATCTAGAACAAAAAGCAATAGTAGAAGTGCTAGCTTGCGGCACAAAACATCAAACTTCATTCTTTCCTTCTGAGGAAACCTTGCTGGCTGAGGAGAGACGCGTAAAGGATTTCTGCATGCTGATACGGACTGCCCTGCTCTATGCCAGCCACCGCTTTCCATCATTGAGGTTCTGTTCACACTGGGCTGATCATCTGTGCCGCTGTGATGCGCCTATCCATATACTGTAACCCCCTCCATCCCCTGCACTGACCTATCACTCTTGCAATCCCTGATGTGTCTATTTCTTATAGGCCCTACACATTGGCCGATCCGCCGCCGAGCTGCCCGACGGCGGATACGGCCGACGGGCGACCCGGCGGCGGGGGGGCAGTGACGGGGGGAGTGAAGTTTCTTCACTCCCCCCGTCACTCGGCTCCGTAGACTTGCAGGCAAATATAAACGATCTCGTCCATATTGGCCTGCATGCACAGCCGACATGGCCCCAGCAATGAACGAGCGTGGGGCCGTGCATCGTTCATCGCTGGAGCCTCCACACTGCACAATATGAACGTTATCTCGTTCATTAATGAACGAGATCGTTCATATCGGCCAGTGTGTAGGGCCCATAACACATGCTGTCATTTAGAAGCATTCCTTTATTGTTCTGTTTGAACCAACAATTAGTAGTAATACTTACTGTATCTGGAACTCTACTCCCCTTCTGAACCTATTCTGAGTAGGGGCTACATTTATTTATTATTTATTAGCCGGTTCTTATATAGCGCAGAAAATTCTGTTGAGTTTTACATGTTTCTTGCAGTACCCATCAATATGCTGCTCATTTGGATTTGTAATAATAATGGCTTGGATGTAAGATCCGCATCTCTCAGCTACGAGTAGACAGATTGTTCAGCTCTGTACGATGAGCAGTCTTCCAATGCTCACATATATGGTGGCCAATCCCAGGATCGGCGGGATCCCGGGATTTAGGGCCAAAAACGGGCAGGCTCCAATCCCGGGGATTGATGGATCAGCGTTGAGTGTCCACAGGACTCTCAGACGCTACCCGGCTTCCTTCTTCCGGCTCCCCAGTGCAGCCGTCACACGCCGCTGGGAGCCGCCAGGAGAGAGCGGAGGATGTTCCCCACCCACCTGTCCCCGGTATATGGGAAGTTATGTGTGCGGGGCGGAGTGAGGGGACGGCCACATAGTTAAAAGCCAATCCCGGGTATCCCAGTAATCCCGGGATTGGCTATTTTTCAATCCCGATACCCGGGATTTAAAAAATGGGCCGGGATTGGCTTCCCTACTCACATATACCCCTTTCACACCACACAAATAACCCAGTATATTGCCGGGTCGACGCGAGTTGCTGTGCGGTGTGAAAGGGTCAGTCCAGAATTCCTGGGTTGCCTGACCCGGTAATTCAACCCGGGAAAAAAGAAGGGTTACTCCCAGGCTATCACCAGGTCAGGTGCAGTGTGTACGGGTTTCCCGGGTCGATGCGACCAGGTACCCGTTCACTGCATAGGGAGAGGCGGAGCAGAGATGATCTCATCTCCTAGCGCCGCCTCCACTCTCACCCCCAATGATGCCGCGGTCCCCGCCCCTGATAGTAACCCATCCCGGCAATATGCCGAGTCGGGAAGCCAGTTCTCTGGGTCCAATGGCAGGTCGTACCCGTGAAGAACATGTTTCAAATTTCCGGGTGCGACGCGGCATTAGCGATCTGGAAGCGGTATTATTTGTTTCTATTTATGTCATACGCTTGTATGGCTGGCTCGGTTACTAGTAATTGAAATAATATATTCTGCCTGCAGTCAGATCTTTGATGTTTTAGATTGTTTCAATAAATATTGCACATAGGGGGGAAACCGGGAGGGAGCCTCCGCCCTTACCACCTGGGACTATTAAATTGGATTCCCGAATTCCTCAGCATGTTAATTCCCATTAAAGCACTGTTTTAAGGAGCATTAATTTGGGTTAACGGGCATTAACGCACAGAATCCATGAAAAGTTCAGAGATTCGTGCATTATCACGGTTGTAGCAGCCGTAAACCCCCGAGTTATTGTGAATTTTTTTCCAGACCTACTGAGAGAGGTTGAAACAAATCCTCGATAACTGCTGGCTTCGGGGCTAATTGGATAGCCCCACGGAATCAATTAGATTACCATGGCTAGTTGCATTCTCCAATAGTATCAGTTTCTGTTTCCTTTATTGTGCCACAATCTTGCGTTCCACCTGCTCATCTATTACTGTGGGGGTTGCAGAGTCTCCACAGGTATATAGTCTGCAGCTGCTGTGACCCCCGCAGCCCCTCTCACCAGCACATGTCATTTCTATCGTTCCATAAGCAGAGATCTTTCCAATTTCAGTCGGCTCTATTGTTCCAAGCCAGTCCAGGGAGCTGGTGACCGCTGCTCCTGCAGGGCTAACAGGCATCGGATACTGCGAGCAATTCAGACCTGATCGCTTGCTAACATTTTTTGCAGCACTGCCATCAGGTCAGAACTGCACATGACCCGCAATACGCAGGCGCGCGTCGCACAGGTACAAAGTGAATCGCCACTCAGCAATGGGTTTGTGCGAAGAATCCATTCGCATGGGCGATCGCAGGAGACTGACAGGAAGAAGCTTCTAGGAGTGGTTGAAAAAATGTAGGCATGTCCAAGCGTTTGCAGGGCGGGTGTCTGACGCCAATTCTGGTCCCGGACAGGCTGAAGTGATCGCAGCGGCTGAGTAAGTCCTGGGCTACTCAGAGACTGCACAAGAACTGTTTGTACAGCTCTGCTACACATGCGTTAACACACTTGCAAAGCAAAAATACACTCCCCTATGGGCGGTGACTATGTGATCGCAGCAGTGCTAAAAACCCCTAGCGAGTGATCGGGTCTGAATTACACCCACTGTGCGCTGATGTGACCCCCGGTACTGTAAAGCGAGCAGCTATTTTTGCAGCATCTCTGTACTGCACCGGGGGTCACCGCAGCACACAGGAGGTCCCGATGACCGGCAGCCCGCACCGGAGCACTGATCACCGGCTCCTGGGACTGGCAAGTCTGTTTTATTTATTACCTTTTTTTTTTTTTTTTTTTACCAGTGATCATCTTGTATGTCCATCGGACACACAGATCTGATCACCAGAGCCCGGTTACTGCACAGCTTCCTCTGCCAGGGGGCATATAAAGCTGTGCAGAAGTAGGAATCTCGCAATAATCCCTGTGGTAATGCCAGCTGGGACTGGCGTAATTATCACAGGGCTCATTGCGGGTTATTTTCACCTTTTTTTTTTTTTTTTGTAAATTCGGCCCAGATCGTATTTCACTTTCTAATACCCCTTTCACATCGCACAAATAACCCGGTACCGACACGGCATATTGCCGTGTCGAACCGGGTCAGTGTGCGATGTGAAAGCACACTGGCCGATTTAGCGGGTCGCCTGACCCGGTAAATCGACCCGGTAAAAAAGAAGGGTTTTACCCGGGTTGATTACCGGGTCAGGTGCGGTGTGAATGGGAGCCGTGTCGATGCGACATGGTTCCCATTCACAAGATAGGGAGAGGCGGTGCTGGAGATGAGCTCATCTCCCGATGCCGCCTCCACCCCCGCCCCTGCTGCTGCTGCGCGCTCCGTTGTTATGGCAACCGACCCGGTATATTGCCGGGTCGGAAAGCCAGCAGCGGAGTGCAAATGCCGGATCCCACCCGGTAAGTACACGTTTGTCTTACCGGGTAGGATCCGGCATTTGCAGTCTGAATGCAGCATAAGTATGGGACATGCAATCTAATTACTAAAAAAAGTGAATTAAAGGATTTGGAGCAGTTTTTCATGAAAACTGCTCCAAAAATCCCATTAATACATTTAAGGGATACTAAAATATTGTGAGAAGGGCGTGAAAACACCCTTTTTCACATTTTTTTTTTTTTAGTAATAATGTTAAGAAATAGGCCCCTAAGACTTGTTACATGTCCACTGTCTATTGTGCACTCACCTCACAGTGTGTCACTCATCCCCCCACTTAGGATCAGCCTCTTGATAGTCTGGTCTCTGCTCTGAGCGTTCTGCAGCAACTTCTAGAAGAAACATAAAATGGACATTTAAAGAAACATTCAGCTGGACAGCGTTAGGCATTGGTCAGTCACGTTATTGTGACTGGTCCCATTTTCCCAGGTTTGCCAGGAATTGCTCTATCTATATATTAATAGCAGAAGGATGACATTTATGAGTGACTTATTTCTATGATGCCATTGTCTGAGCAGGATCCATCATATACCAAATTAAAGCTATTGGTCCGCAGACTTGCAGAATTACATTGGCGTTGTAATTGGTTGCTTTATTTCAGAGTTATGTGGCAAAATGTTCGCCTGCCATTAACAATGCATCACCATTGTGCTCTGGAAAAGGTGACAGTTGGTAAACTCTCTCCATGCACCTGCTGGATGACCTGGAACATGTGACCTACTGGGTGGTCTGGAAACTGTGACAGTTATTTGCTGCCACCCACTAAGCAGGGATTTTTGCAAATTTGACTCCTAAGGGGGTAAAAAGGGGTAAAATGCTAGTTTTATTAATTTTGGAGTTTATCCAAGCACATTTTATTTTTCCAGGGCCTGTAGTGGTTTTCTTGATAATATAAATAGACTGCATTATATTTTGCATTAAATGATTACCGAAAACCAGACTAAAAATATAATGTTTTTCACTTGGTTACATTTCCATAACCAGAGCATCATCATGGCATGCATTCATATTGTTCTTCTAGGTACTACATAAATACTATATACATAACTGTATACTACAGTATATATACTAACATCAAAGTCTTATAGGATTAGAAAAAAAGTGATACTTTTTATATATATTTATTTACCTTAACCATGAGCAGATGTTTAATCAGAAACCCCAATAAGTCTACTCCTTATTTGTATCAACGCAAACTGGATCTCTTAGGAACTACATATGCCTTGCATAGCCAATTCAGTTATGCGAAGCAAGGAGTTAGGCTAGTGATTTGGATGAAATCCCAACTGACATCGATTAGTGACGTCAATGGGACTTCCAGTAACAACTTGGAAATATTCAGAACCTGATGCGACAGCATTGTACAAATAGTGTTTAGATTTGACCACTGTTTACAGAGATGAATCAGGATACATTTGAAATGTATACATTTGTAACAAAAGATCTACAATAAAGTATATTCTGAATTCTACAAATATTATTTTACATAACCCAAGCACTTTAAGTGAACAAGTTGCCCACTCCTGATAGGACGTCTGACCTCTGAAGTAACTTTCTTACCGTGATGAAACGCGTCAGTTGTTTGGTTGGTAAGCAGTTGTCCTTTTAGGCGGACTTTTGCCTTTTCCTCTCGAGACCAGTGTACTCTACATGTTGCCAATTGAACCAGTACAGGGATTCTTGGAAACCTCCATTCAGACTGAGGCAGGCTATTCCATTATTTGCTGGTCATTCTATTGGTCTTGGTAACCACTTTATTCATTCTACATCTAATATCAACCTGAATAGACATTTTATCCTATACCTGACTACCCGACTGGGCCGTTGATTTTACTTTTTCCGCTAAAGACGTTGTAGGTCCACGGTTATATTCAGTTCATGTTTTTACCATATGACATGTCACTTGGGGCTACTTTTCTGCATTATACTGTAGGTTTTCCATGTGTGGGTTTATTTGCTTTGCTATGACTTTGTGGTATTATCCGGATACTGTATTTGGGGGGTTTATTCAGAGATGAACGCAGATTGCTCCATACACAGCCAGATCTGCGTACATCTCTGCACATGCCATTCACAGATGGGTAGGAAGTCCAAGTTAAATAATCCTGGTGAAAAAGTTAATATATAAAATGAATGACATTGGATGTAGGTCTTGAGCACGCCTCAGTGCCTATTCCCTAGCAAGCCACGGGCTAGTACACAGCTTCTCAACTCAGTCCTCAGGACCCCAAACAGTTCATGTTTTCTAGTCTCCTCACCGAATCGCAAGTGAAATAATTAGCTCCACCTGTGAATCTTTTAAAAGTGTCAGTGAGTAATGACTACACCTGTGCACCTAGGTGACTTGGAAAACATGAACTGTTTGGGGGTCCTTAGGACCGAGTTTGAGAACCACTGGGCTAGAATAACCCCTACTTTTGGCACTGGGACTTTACATTACCTTTGTAGTCTGATCTCTCTGAGTGGCAGTGTCATGTAGCTGCACCAGCTCCGCATGGGCTTCCTGCAATTGCGATTCGTGCTGCCGTCTGTCTTCCCTTTGCTCCGCCTCCTTTGCCCGCAGAGCCTCTCGCAGCACTTTCTGCTCCTGGGCCGTGTCCTGCAGGCGCTTCTTGCAATGCTGCAGCTGTTCCTGTACCAGACAGGACAGACGTTATTGTGAGGCTGTTTGTAATTCTCTGAGTAGAAGTAACAAAGGAAACCCATACCCGCATCAGGCTGACTTAAATACAAATATGTGTAGCCTAAAGTAAAATCCCATAACTGCATTAGCATCCTGTAACTTACCAGGCACACACAGAACAAACACACTGCTGTTACGGTGTATGGATACACCTACACTCTCCTACTGTATGTCCATTACCAATAGCGCCCCATTTTCTCGCTGCTACTGTATAAAACTTTCTAGAGATCTTACACTGTTCCTGCAAGCGATTCCATACGGGAACTTCTCTACTGCCTACTTCTGATACTTGCGCTACTGCCAGGCATATTGGATACCCCGCAGCCACATGTAGCCTTCAATGACTGCAGCAAGGAAAGAAACTTCTAACAGCTGTAGGTTCCTGATATTTTTTACGGATCAACCTTACATGGAGCTTTCAAAATTATTTTGTTGTAGTCAATTATCATTTGACTTTAGCACTTAAATATAAACTGATTTTAATTTCTCAGGAATTTGGGAGTTCTACCCCTAATTTAGGAGTCTCCCATACAGTCTGGGAGAGTCAACAACTATGGCAGCCTTTACAGTGCCTAACTCTCATGGCAGAGTCTTCGCATGATCTCTATAAAGACTATGGGGGTCATTCTGACCCATTCGCTCGCTGCATTTTAAACGCAGCAGAGCGAACGGGTCCCTACTGCGCAGGCGCCGTAGTGCACCGGCGCATGCCAGACGGCCAAAGGCCGTAGCAGGGATGCGATCGCCTCTGCCTGATTGACAGGCAGAGGCGATCGCTGGGCGGGAGGGGGCGTAACGGCAGCGTTTGGCCGCCGTTTCGCGGGTGCGGTCCGGCCAACGCAGGCATGGCCGGACCGAACGGGGGGAGGGCCGCAGCGGCTGCGTGATGTCACACGCAGCCGCTGAAGGCCGGGGAGCGATGAGTAGCTCCCGGCCAGCACGCTAAAGCTGCGCTGGCCGGGAGCTACTTTTGAAGTGCAAAGGCATCGCCGCTGTGCGATGCCTTTGCACTTCTGCGGGGGAGAAGGGGGGTGGACTAGCCCTGTGCTGGGCGTCCCCCCGCATGTCAGGGGAGATGATCGTAGCTGTGCTAAATTTAGCACAGCTACGATCAACTCGGAATGACCCCCCTATATGTATCCAGCATTGGAGAGAGATAAAGTGGAGTAATTGCCCAATCTGCTTTTGCTCTTTCAAAGACTGTGCTTTGGGCAACTTTTCCTCTTTATCTCTCTCTCCAAGAACCTTGATGTATGAAATATTAGGTTCACTTACCTGCAGGGACAGCACTTCCAATAAAAGATCTCCCTTGCAAAGAGAGGACTTCTAGGTTTATGACCCAGGAGTTCTATTACATATGCGCAGCCATCAGACAGCACATGTCCAATTGGCAGGAGATGGAGAGGGATTCTTCAGATCCCACTCTGGGGGCTTCTTGCGGAAAGATTCCCATAGTCTTCTATTGGCAACGCCATCTGTAGATGGCATTGCCTGTGGTGCAGAAGCTCAGGAAAGTTTTGCTTTGTGAACATGCTGCATGCCGGCACATCACAGCCCCATAGAATTCTATGGGGACTGCTGTGTTGCGGCTCTGTCCGATATCTGCGGCTGACCCTCTTTAATACATATGGTGAGCCATATGAATTGCTGCAGTTTCTAAAGGTTTTTCTGCATTATTGTGATTAGTACATCCTGTCCGAAGACTTGATACATCTCCCCATAAGTGAGCAACTGGATATATCAAGACAGAAGACTGTGGTGGCACAGGCAGTATGGTACAGATGGAGAAGAGATAAATGTTTTTTTATTTTTATGAAAGATATTCATAGGCGAGTACGTCATTCAAATAAGGCAAACACTGTGCCCTGAAACATCATTTACTCTCTCTGTTACTACAGCCAGTAAGAGCATTAAATCATTTACTCGGGGTTTTATCTTCAGGTGGACACATATATCAGAATTTATAGCTCCATACTGTAAGGAATCGCCAATGCAGGGCTAGGAAGATGGGACCTACTCAGAAACATAGGCTCTATTATAGACCTCAATCCAAGCAGAGCAAAGGGACCGCACCCCCTCGTTGTCTACCAGATTCCGGCACCGAAGGCATGAATGGACGCTTATAATAGGATCACTGAGCCATCACAAACTCTCTCAGAAATCATTCACATGGGAAACAGATTCACAGATTCCCAGCTGCCAACCCCAGCACCGTGCCACAGAAAGAGTGGAAATTAGGGAAGGGTAACTATCAAGATGTGAGGCCTCTCTCAAAACAGGCGCTTGATGTACATCACATTTGCCTGGTAATGACCTGTGACCCTGGAAATAGAATAATAGGCCTCTACAGGGCTTCACTTGCTGCGTTACATTATAGTCCTATTATCCTCAGTGGATGCTTTAGGAATAGGTTGTGTGAATACTGGTATATAAAGATAATTATAGGGAGAGATGTATTGAGCCCCCTAAAGAGTGGACAAGTGTAGAAGTTGCCGTTAGCAACCAATTAGCCTTCACTAGCAGCCTCCAGCTACTTCCTACTTTGTTGTCATTAGAACTCAAACAGACACCCAACTGACTTTTCAAACAACTGAATATCCCCCCATGAGTTTAAGAGTAATGTGTGGCCCCTTTAAAGGTTCGAGGGCCACCCACTGTGGCCCTCAAACTGTATCAGGTTTCCTGTCACTCAGCTGGCATTTATTAAGCACATAAAGGATAGGCAGAAGCTGATTGCTGTCAGGGCAACTTCTTCACTTCTCCACGCATGTGACCCAGATTAAGGTTCATGGGTGTGCCAATATATATTTTGATTAATTAACACCTATAACCACGAAACCCCTGTTTCATTATCCTCTGCAATATTTGTGGCCATTAGGTACACTTTGAACCTCTTTTCTCTTGGGCATCGTCTTGGGATGTCTTAGATTGCTCTTACCTGGAGGAGGGTCTGGCTCTCATTAAGAGCAGTCAGCAGCTCCTGGATGTCTCGCTGGTGATGAATGCTTTGCCGCTTACTGTCTGCAAGGGCTTGGGACAGGAGCCGGCCCTTCTCTTCCAGCTGGGCTAGAAGAGGATTAGGGGCGGATAGACCAGGAAAAGAGCCACCAAGGTTGTCCAGCCCTTCGGACAGGAGCGAGTCTGCGAGGGCCTGCAATAGGGATGGAGTCCAGGCTGTGACAATGAGAAGGTCTTGGTGCAGAGAGGGCATGGGCTATGATTACTGCAATGTACAGACTCTCCCACTCACCTGCACATCCTGGTTACTGCTGCTCAGTGCCCCCTGCAGTGCGACAACCAGGGCATCTTTCTCCCGCAGAGCAGAGAGGCGCAGAGCATCCTGCGAGGCTGCTGACCGCACCGCAGAGTCCAGGGACAACTCCAAGTGCTGGATCGTAAAATCCTTTTCCCCAAGAATGTCACGCAGAGCCTGTATGGTTGAGTAGATAACAGTGCTACAGGTTCTGCTATTCTTTCAATGGTCCCACACCCTCCTCAAACACTCAGCACTCAGTCACTGTGATAACAAGTCCCATTCATGTCCCAGGCCACCGCGAACCCAAGGACCATCCAGGACCAGGTATTTGCTACGGTTACAGTTTTGGTACACATGTAAGACTGTTGGTACACATGTAGGATAGAAAGCATAGTATGCACAAGAATAAGCAACAATATTGAAGACTATTCTTCCACAATAGCAAAATACAACGTGGGCCCCACTATTCCCATTATTGGCTACACACAACCATTGCTCCACCATGGACATTCCCTGCTATTCCCGCAGAAACCCATTACCGCACTTACAGTTATGGTGTCTTGATTCTCACGCAGAATCTTTGACAGTCGCGCTATGTCCTCCTCTCTCGCATTCAATGTCTCCTGTAGACTCTTGACCTCTGCATCCCTTTGGCGCTTGCTCTCTGCTAGCTCATCCTCTTCCCTCTGCTCAAAGAGGTAACAGAGTCAACGTGGGAAGAGGAAGGACATTCTCCAGCGGTTTCATATCCTCCCATGATACTTTGCCTTAGACAGTGCTTTGTGATAGGTGAATGAAGCTTGATGAAACCCCTGCTGATCAGTGTAGAGATTGATGGGTCTATGTACTAAGCCTTGGAGAGTGTTAAAGTGGACGGAGATAAAGTACCAGTCAATCAGCTCCAAGCTGTCATTTTTCAAACACAGCCTGTAACATGGCAGTTAGGAGCTGATTGGCTGGTACCTTATTCCCCCCCCCCCACTTTATCTCTCTCCGAGACTTAGTACATATACCCCAATGTACCAGCCAATCAGCTCCTATCCACTTTATCTCTCTCCAAGGCTTAGTTAATACTGAAGACCCCTGAGTTCTCTAAGGCCCGGGAATTTTTTTTTATCCTGTGAATGGTTCTAAGGGGGACATTTACTAAGCAGTGATAAGAGCGGAGAAGTGAGCCAGTAGAGAAGTTGCCCATGGCAACCAATCAGCACTGAAGTAACATCTATAATTTGCATACTATAAAATTATACAGAGCTGCTTATTGGTTGATGGAGCAACTTCTCCACCGGCTCACTTCTCCGCTCTTATCACTGGTTAGTAAATGTCCCCCTTAGTTGTATCGCAACCTATTTTTCTTTTATCAATCTGTTGTGTAAAACAAACAGTGCAACAAGTAAAGGCATAATTTACTAAGGGTGAGATGAATCAAACCTACCAAAGTGCACAAGTGGAGAAGCTGGCCATGGCAATCAATCAGCTTCTGGCTATCATTTAATAGAATATACTAGATAAATCTCAGCTACAAGCTGGTTGGTTGCTATGGGCAACTTCACCTTTCCTCTTTAGAAGGTATTATATATCTCCCCCTGAACATGGGCTAGGACAGTGTACCATGAGTGGATCTTAATGAATGTCACCAAAACAAGGAGGCCAGAACAAGTAGTGGTGTCACCTTTATCTGCTCTTCTCGCACCCGTATCTTCTCAACAAAGTCCATGATGAGGTCTCCTGAGGGCTCCGAGGCCACAGGTAGAGTCAGCAGTAAGGTCAGACAGTCCTGAAGGTTATCAAACAAAAAGTGAAACATGAAACATTGTATTCTCCCTCTAGCACCACAAAGCTGCCCCTTCACGTACCTCTAGGACCTCTTCCTTAAACTTGAGGCTTCTCATGAGTTCCCGGATTAGTTCCTGCTGTTCTGTTGAGAGGTCCTGAAAGAGATGTGATAAGCTGGTGTTTTATGCTTCATGAACAGGAACCCTGTTCCATCGGATGTCCAAAATGTAAGTCATTAGGGGCCATATCACAACTAGCAAAATTCTAATTTCATTGGTGGAAAATACGCCCATTTGTCCACCTGCTGCGTACATAGTTGTACACCCCATTCCGCTTCTGTGTAAGCTATTGTGGGACTGCGCTTCCAGATTGTGTAGAGTCGTGTACAACATGTATCCTAAAATAACGCATACTGTAGTCAAAATGAATTTAGGTCTTAAATGATCATCAAAGAGAGGAGACATTGGAACGTTGTTTATTTCTTGTGCCATGAATATACATTTGAGTGGCACTGTCACATTAGAGAACTGGCAAATTGCAATAAAGGGCAGAATACCAAACTTTCACAACTTCCACGCTTCTGCGATAATATCAAGCTCTTTTGTAGGCATCGCAAAGCCACACTATCCCAGCAACATCCCGGTAATGATGCTCTCCACCCAATGAGGTTCATTTATACACTGCTTCTTACTATATTATTATTTTTTATTTGTACATGGGCGCAATACAGTTTTCACCCAGCTTCAGGTCAGAATACACAAAGACTGCACCAGCGCCCTGAGGGCGGGGTTAGGCCCTTACAAGCGCTAGACCTCCTACATATACCTCCCAGGGATCAGTGCATTTTCCCTATTGTGGCTTCTTATTCATCCTTGTGCACTAGTATTAGTGTACATTTCATTAAATTCTGATCATCGTAGTTTAAAAAAAAAAAAAAAAAAAAAAAAACCAACAACCCAGCCTTGGCACCCCCTCAGATCTAATCCTTGGACGGTGGCCTCAATCGACCACATACTCATTTACTCTGATGACATATACTATCGTTTACATTGGAATGGTGGAGGGAGCTAGAAAGAGTGCCCTGTCTTGCCCTGGGGACTAAAATTTGGGCTCTAGCCTCTTCGTTAAATCAGAAGATGCAACCAGTACCCCCCACGTTGGCACAGCCATCTTAGAGCACTTACCTATGTATTCCATGTATTAATTAGCATGCTTGCGCTATAACCACTTGAGGTCACCAAACATCATCTGTGCTGTGGGTGCATGGTAAATCTGACATAGTAAAGTGGCGGATTGTGACAAATACGCAGTTAAACTGTGCAGTTATTCCTGAGAACAGGACATATTAACAATGAACATCTCTTACTTACACACACACACACACACACACACACACACTTACTGAACAATTGCATCATCATTACGTTACATTCTACATTTGCCCATTACCTGATGCCCTGGCACGTTTCCACCTCCCTGAACGGTCTTCATCTCTGTCTGTAGCCAGTTTAGTGTGTCCCGGATATGACGGGAACGAGAGACTTGAGTGCTGCAGAGCTTAAAGACAGATGGATGAGATAGTGGGATACACAACTGCGAACAGTGCCAGGTATATTAGCATAATAATGTTCTGTTACTGTTTTCCCACTTATTTTCCCAATGGCAATAATCTATGCTGGATTAAGTGAATTAATGTAGCTGAGGATACGTTAGTGGGTAAAACAGAAGCAGAACATTATAACATGGTTCTAAAATCATTGAATTGGAATGTGCATTAGACTATCAGAAATATGGCAGCAAACAGTAAGCAACTAAAGTTTTCCTGACAAGCTAAAGGTGGTAAAAGAGGCACCCTGTACTAAAGAATAGTCAAAATGTTATATTCAAGTGCAATTACAATACATTTATAAAGCATGTCTGAATGTGACCAGATATCCAAATCCCAAATTTTTGCTTAAGAAGACATGCCATAATCTTCTCAGTGTATAAAGCTTCCAGCTCACTCTGAGCATAGAGCATATTCACCTTACATACACCACACAGAACTCTCTGTTTCACAGTATACTCCCCATGTGCAGATGACATAATTGTGTGTTACATAAACATAGAAATAACAATATGCCCTTATGCCCGCATTTAACGATCTCTGCCGTAACCGATTCAGTAAACTAGATATTCATGTTTGCAGGCTTAAAACACTAAGGACTCTTCTTAATAAACTTCTAGATGCATTTAATTTAAATAACACTTCATATCAAGATTTGTGTGATCACAAAACTGTCAAAAAATAAATAAAAACTGGTTGCAGGTTCTTAAATAATTCAACAGACTGCGTCTAATTTTCTATTTGTGTATTGCCAATATTTGGTATATGACAAAAATATATATTTGCAATTGTTTGATTATGCCTGCTATCTGATCGTACTACGTGTACTGTATATTATATACAGGACTCTTTACTGTCTGTCAGCAAGAACAAACAATTGTCTATTGTTGGCCAGTAGAAAATCTTATTTACTTTTGCTGGGACGGATATGTCGGGTTGCAAATACCTAGCAGATTGGAAACTTGATCTAGGGCTTCCAGTTCCCCTTTCTACAAAAGCAAAATATTCCAATAACAACAACAAAAATATTATCATAAATATAATATTAATATTATTATATACCTCAGAGCCAATGACCATATATGCATCCCAGTTGTCACCCATTTCTTCAACCAGTGGTTCCTCTGTTTCTCCATACTCTTCTATCTGTTGGTGCACATTTTCGGCCCTCACCCCCTGCTGGCCCCTGACTGGAATCCTGCTCCGAGTGGGTGTTTTAACTGGGGTGTATTTAATTTCTTTCAAGCTATTCAAAACTTCTCTCACCACCGGTTTGGTGACCGAAGGGGGTGGGGAGGTTGTCAACAACAAGGGGGGTTCCCAAAATACTCCCGCTTCCTCTTCCCCTGTGAAGGACAGAGCCTCCAAAGATGTGGCCGACAAAGAGGACAGGGACCCCTTACTGCTGTCTCCACCAAAGCTCCCCAGGGATTTGCTTCTTTGAAGGGACGTGTTGCTATCATGTCTGTCCCTACTATGCCTATTTCTCCGAGGCACAGTGCAAACAGATTCATAGTTGGCATCTGAAACCCTCCAGGACGAGCAGTAGTGGCACTTCTCCCCCTTCACACAACGGGAACAGCCACCTGGTCGGTCGTCCCACCACGTCTCATGCTCCCATTGTGAACGGTCTTGGTCAAGAAGTTGTTGGTAGGACTTTGAAGGTGCCCCAGAGGACAACGATCCTAGGGAACCACGGAGAGAACCTGAACGGTCAGGGAAGGGCGAGTTAGGCCCTGAACTCTGGTATCCTGGGGAGAGGGAATTATTTCTAGATTTGGAGTAACCAGGTGAGCGGAGATCGTTGTAGGAACCGCGATAGCCAAAATGATTGCGTTCAGGGTTATGTCCATGGTACTCTGGTGGAGGAAGGCCCCAGGCCTTGGCGTGGATGGTACGTAGGGTGAACGAAAGCTTATCCCGCTCCGTCAACAGGCGAGTTGAGCGTTGGTCATAGAGCTCTCGCATACGAGACAATACCAAGTCGTATCGGTGGTAGACATTGAGCGTGTGGCAGCATTTGCCGCAGAGAAACTCTGCATCTTCTGGCCTACCCTTTCCTCTGGGGGACCTGCTGTCAGATGATCCAGGTGGGCAGCGTGTGACATTGGTACCCAGTACATGAGATAGGACCGCGGGGAGGGTATTTGAGCCCCCGAACAGCCACTTTCGGCGTGAGCCACGGAGCTGGCAGGAGCACAGGCGGCAGAGGTCCGACATGGCCTGGACAGAAGGGAGAGAGGGTACAACAATAAAAACTAACGCAAAAGCAAACAAACATTTCTAGTGATAAGAAAGTGACGACTGCTGAGAAAAAATCATTTCGCACACATTCTGCAGCTACTAATCCTCAATACAGTTATTACTTATGTCGATGTTTTAAGTCTGCAAATAACTGATAACTGTTAATCACTGAATATTCTCTGTAAGGCGCTACGGAATATGTGTGCGCTACAGTATATGACTAACTAATAAGCGTCCATTACCTATGTCAGGCCTGTCACATCAGGGGTGTATTTTAATTCATCTGTCCATAGCGCTCAGAGAAACTGGCTGCAGTGCACACATACACAGAACACAGACCCACTTGCAGCAGCGCATTGCAGGGAGTGAACGTGAGTGAGGCCAGCCTGGGATTACCGACTTATTCCATTGACACCTTCCCTTAAACTTTGCCCCCTCTCCTCCCCCAACGTGTGCAACATGCAGCAGTAACAACATCCCAGCACGGAGTCGCCATGAGGCTGTCACTGTACATTCATGCACCTCTCCTAATGGTCTGGGTACTCTGTAAGACCCTCTGTCATTGCTCTTCAGCTGTCCTGCTCTGTCCTGTCACCCATTCCCTCACTTCCCCCATTCCAGTCACCACCCACCTGCTCTGTCACTGTGACTCACAGCAGGCTCCAGTCCTTTTTCCACAGTCAGCCGACTCAGTACAGGGTCACTCTAGAACTAGGTGGTGCCAGGTGTTGGTGCCCCCATTGCATGGCAGTGGCTGGCCCCTGTCCTCAGCTGCAGCGTCCCAGAGGGTAGGATCCTCCCCTGCCACCTCACCTCACTCTCAGGGAACCTCCCAGCCCCAGGCTGACCACAGAGTGCAGGAGGTGGGAGTGGAGGTGTGCACTGCAGACATACCTGAGACTGAGGTGTAACCCCTTCCCTGCCACACTGCTCTGCTACAGCGTATCACTCCTAGGTCACACAGACACAGTAACAAGCTGCAGTGATGGAAACACTGTGCTTAGAATGAGACATAAACACACTGTAGGGTCAGGAAAGTATTGCTGCCTGTCTGAATTGTGTCACAGTGTCTGCAGCGTAGGGAGCTGTAGGGACTCCCCAGAAGGGGTTAATGAGGTATAATACCCGAGTATGGCAGATGGATATTAATTTCTGTCTTGGTACATTCTAGAGTTACACTCACCTATTAATTGTTGGTATAACCTGTTTACAGGTATTTACCATGGGTGTGGCCCTCCTATTCATCCAGGTGTACAGGCCACGCCTACTTTTAAAGAGACAGTACGCTCTATTTCCAGGATCATAAAAGTAATATTTACCCTTGACTATGTTCACACTTATAGCTGTGTGTAGCTGCAGAGGAGGCTATGGGAATATTTATTAAAGGATAAGGTCTGAAGTGGTATATTTATTAATGGATGATAAGCCCTAAATCCCTATTTAACAAGGTACGGAAAAGGTCCCTCAGCCCACTTGATTCTAGCATCTACCATTTAACAAGTCCTCCTCCAGTAATAGCTTCCCCATGCTGACCCTTTTTTGGACTATTTTAATAAATATTACCTTATAGTGCCCAGTCATCGTAGAGGTATACAACATAACTTCTCCAGGACTGGCAACCTGTGGTATACAAGCTGTGGAACTACAAGACCAAGCATGCCCTGTAGACCAGGATAAGGTTTACTACTAAACTGTGTAAATGTCTGATGCCACAGTGTTTTCTGATCTTGTTGGCAGAAATCTAATTAGCAATAAAATGTAGTGCCATGTATTGTACTAACCAGGTAGTTACCCTAGGAAACAAACACACCGCTTTCATTTAGTGTATGTGCTGTTTAGTTTATACAGTAAGTCAGCATCTTCCTTACTCAGTCTATACAGACAACAGCGGCACCTGGAACAGTGTAAAGCATATGAAGAAGCAGGGGCGTTTTAAGAGCAGAGGGGACCCGCATGCAACCTCCGTTGCGGGCCCCCTCCTCTCCAACAGCAGTAGTCTGGCCTCCGGGAACATGGCGCCCGCACCTTGTTCCGGGGGACATTTCCAGTGCGCATGCGCAAATCATTCGGAGATGGCCATGGTGGCCATTTTCCAAATGATTTCTGTCCGCAGTGCAGGGCCGCCGTCGCGGAACTCCGGAGGGGTAAGTATAATATATGGGTGTAGTGTGTGCGGTGTAGGCCCCCCGGCACACACTGCACCCATTATAGAAATACCTATGTATACGTCCCAACTGTCCCGATTTTCGCGGGACAGTCCCGTTTTTTGGGGACGGTCCCGCTGTCCCACCCGTGGGCCGCAGTGTCCCGTGGTGTGTGTGTGTGAAGGGGGGGGGGGGGGCAGTTGGGAGGCTCCTGCACTCGCTACCCTGCTTAGCAGAGCAGCTGTGAATAGACTGTGCCCACGCTCGCAGCGTCTATTCAGTGGAGACAGGAGGAGAGGGGGAATGCCAGCAGCTCACAGAGCGCTGGGCATGCCCCCTCAGTGACGAAAACTGGGCGTGGCTCACGATCGCGGTCCCTCCCGCTAAGCCACGCCCCCTTCCATAGGCCACACCCATTTTTGGACGCCCGCGCGCAGATGTCCCTCCTGCCACTGAACAAAAGTTGGGAGGTATGCCTATGTGACGAAGGGAAAACAAAGCACATGATTAGATATTAACTATGGCCCTCATTCCGAGTCGTTCGCTCGTTCTTTTTTTTCGCATCGCAGTGAAAATCAGCTTAGAGCGCATGCGCAATGTTCGCACTGCGACTGCGCTAAGTAATTCTGCTATGAAGAAAGGATTTTTACTCACGGCTTTTTGTTCGCTCCGGCGATCGTAGTGTGATTGACAGGAAATGGGTGTTACTGGGCGGAAACACAGCGTTTTATGGGCGTGTGGCTGAAAACGCTACCGTTTCCGGAAAAAACGCAGGAGTGGCCGGAGAAACGGGGGAGTGTCTGGGCGAACGCTGGGAGTGTTTGTGACGTCAAACCAGGAACGACAAGCACTGAACTGATCGCACAGGCAGAGTAAGTCTGGAGCTACTCTAAAACTACTAAGTTTTTTTTGTTCGCAATATTGCGTAAACTTCGTTCGCACTTTTAAGATGCTAAGATACACTCCCAGTAGACGTAGACTAAGCGTGTGTAACTCTGCTAAATTCGCCTTGCGACCGATCAACTCGGAATGAGGGCCTATATACATCAAGTAAACACAAAATTCAATTGCATTTAGATTTGAACAATCATCTTCTTTTTAGGATATGTAGAGTAATGCCGGCGTCGGTATTCTGACAGGTGTTGAGATTCTGTCGGCAGCATTCTGACTGGCGGGATCCCGAATGCCGGGTTTCCAACTACAGTACATCTCATTGCTACCATAACAGACAGAACTGGATGTAAACTGGTTTCTGGTCTGTGCTAGAGCAACACTGGATATTGGATAGCTGATTAATAATGGACATAGCAATGCTATGCAGGCAGAGCCGGATTAACAATGGGGCGGGTGGAGCTGAAGCTCCAGGCCCCCCATGAAAATAGGCCCATATGGTGCTGACTGGTAGACACTGGTGACAAGAAAAAAAAAAAAATTTCTGTCACCATTATCACTGGCCATCCGAAGCCCCGCCCACTCCCTCCCTCACCAGAGCCGTCTTAACAGCAGTGTAGGCCCCTGGGCACAGCAATGCACTGGGGCCCCTACCCCCACCCAACAGCGGTAGAGGTGGAGGGTGCTATCAGCGGCAGCTTTGATGTCCCGCTGGGGGTAGGGGGGTTCTTTCTTTCGCTCAGCATGTAGGACCTGGAGAAATAATTTCTGCTAATTACTCCTTTACTGCACAAATGGGGCGAGAAGGAGAACACTAAACTGTAGAAGGGGACATTGTGCTGAATGAAGGGGCCCTGGTACATGACTTCCAGGGTGGTAGGGGGTGTTTAATACGTAGGGGAGGGGTGGATAGTGGAGTGGGCTTAATATTCATCATTTTCCGGGGGTCAGGGCAGCTTGCTTTACTGCAGATATCTCCAGTTCCCGGAAATAGATTTCTTAGCTTTAATAAGATTAAAAAAACTAGAGAGTCCCACCTTTCAGGAGATACTGGGGACTTGGGGATCAGACTTCAGGAGCCAGAGCAATCCACCAACAAAAATATAAAACTGCATATTGAGTGTGTGGAGCTGGAGCAGGGACCAGCTGCTTGAAGGCTGATATCTCTGGTTCTGCGCATAGTAGAGACAAGCTGCCAGTGTCCACTGAAAGGGGAGAGTCACAGCTTTTGGAGTATACCCTCAAAAAAACTCTAAGTCAGACAGACCCCGAGATATCTGGCTGAGAAAACAATTAACAGGCTTGGATGGGGACCAATGCTTTGAAGTCGGATATCTCATTACTCACTGCCGCTGCCGCTGGTGCCAATGACGAGGACCCGCTTCCACTGGCGCCAATGATGTGGACCCATTGCCGCCGATGACGGGGACCCGCTGCCACCGGCGCCAATGACGGGGACCCACTGTCGCTGCCACCGGCGCCAATGACGGGGACCCACTGCTGATGGCGCCAATGACGGGGACCCACTGCTGCCTGTGCTAACGACGGGGACCAGCTGCTATCGAAAGTAGAAAGTGCCTGTATGGGGAGAGGAAGAGAGCGGGTTAGGGCATGCCTGCTCACATGTTAACAAATTGCCACCTGTACAGGTGGTTAGGGCCTGCCTGCCTCAGCTCTCTCTCTGTGTCTCCTCCCCACTCTCCCTATCTGTCTCCTCACCCTCTTTCTCTGTCCCCCCCTTCTCTCTCTCTCTGTTTCTCTCTCCCTTCCTCTCTCTGTCTCCCCCTTCTCCCTCTCTGTCTCCCCCTTCTTTCACTCTGTGTCTACCTCTTCCATCTCTCTCTCTCTCTCTCTCGGGTCGATTCAATTCTCCGATAGTTGAGTAGCACCGGGAATTAACTCCCGGTGCTATTCAATACAGCGCCAAGTGACACTCAATTGTCGGGAATTCTTCTCTCACCTCCAGGGATGCAAGAGGAAATCCAACAAAAGTGCTGCCGCGCGGCCGGCGCAAGGCTGATTCTGTTGGGAATCAGCATCGTGGCGGGGAGTTAAGTCGGAGAACACCCGTTCTCCCGACAAATCAACCTGTTAAGTCCGGGAGAACGGGCATTCGCTGACTTAACTTGAGCTGAATTGAATAGCGACGGGAGCTAATTTCCGGCGCTATTCAACTGTCGGAGAATTGAATCGACCCCTCTGTGTCTCCCCCTTCTCTGTGTCTCCTCCCTTCTCTTCTCTTCTCTCTCTCTGTCCTGCCCTTCTCTCTCTCTCTGTATCTCCTTCTTCTCTCTCTGTATCCCCCTTCTCTCTCTCAAACTTCTCCCCCCTCACTCTGTCTCTCCCTTCTCTCTCTATCTCCCCTTCTCTCTTTCTGTCTCCCCTTCTCTCTCTCTCTCTGTCTCCCCCTTCTCTCCGTCTCCTTCTTCTCTCTCTCTCTGTCTCCCCCTTCTCTCTCTCTCTGTCTCCCCCTTCTCTCTCTCTCATTGTCTCCCCCTTCTCTCTCTCTGTCTCCCCCTTCTCTCTCTCTCTCTGTCTCTCCCTTCTCTCTCTCTGTCTCCCCCTTCTCTCTTTCGGTCTCCCCCTTCTCTCTCCCCATTTTTTCTCTCTCTCTCTGTCCTCCCCTTCTCTCTCTCTCTGCCTCCCCTTTCTCTCTCTCTCCCCATTCTCTCTGCCTCCCCCTTCTCACCCTGTGTGTCTCCCCACTTTCTCTCTCTCTATGTATCCCCCTTTCTCTCTTCCCTCTCTCTCATCACCCCTCTCTCCTCATTTCTATCTCTACCACTCTCCCCCCTCTCTGTCTCCTGCTTCTCTCTCTTCTGTGTCTCCCCTTCTCTCAGTGTCTCCCCCTTCTCTCTCCTCTCCCCTCTCACCCCTCTCTCTCTGTATCTTTTCCCTTTTCTCTCTCTTTCTGTCTCCCCCTTCTCTCTCCCTTTGTCTCCCCCTTCTCTCTCTCTGTCTCCCTTTTCTCTCTTTGTGTCTCCCCCTTATCTCTCTCTGTCTCCCCATCTCTCTCTCTCTCTGTCTCCCCCTTCTCTCTCTGTCTCCTCTTCTCTCTCTGTCTCCCCCTTCTCTCTCTGTCTCCCCCGTCTCCCCCTTCTCCCTGTCTCCCCCTTCTCCATGTCTCCCCCTTCTCTCTCTCTCCATGTCTCCCCCTTCTCTCTCTCTCTTTCTCTCTCTCTCCGTGTCTCCCCCTTCTCTCTCCATGTCTCCCCCTTCTCTCTCTCTGTGTCTCCCCCTTCTCTCTCTCTCCGTGTCTCCCCCTTCTCACCCTGTGTGTCTCCCCACTATCTCTCTCTATGTATCCCCTTTTCTCTCTTCCCTCTCTCACATCACCCCTCTCTCCTCATTTCTATCTCTACCACTGTCCCCCCCTCTCTGTCTCCCACTTCTCTCTCTCCTGTGTCTCCCCTTCTCTCTCTGTCTCCCCCTTCTTTCTCTCCCTCTCTCACCCTCTCTCTCTGTATCTTTCCCCTTCTCTCTCTCTCTGTCTCCCCCTTCTCTCTGTGTGTCTCTTTTCTCGCTCTCTCTATCTCCCTTTCTCTCTCTCTCTCTCTCTCTCTCTCTCTGTCACCCACCCTTCTTTCTCTCTGTCTCCCCTTGATCTCTCCCCCTTTCTCTCTTTCTCCTTCTCTCCCTTTCACCCCCTCTCCCACTCTCTCTCCTCTCCCTCTCACCACCTCTCCTCTCTCTCTGTCTCCCTCTTCTGTCTCCTCCCTTCTCCCTCTCTCTGTTTCCCCCTTCTCCCTGTCTCTGTATCTCCCCCCTTCTCTCTCTCTCTCTCTCTCTCTGTATCTCTGCCTTCTCTCTCTCTCTCTCTCTCTCTCTGCACCTACTCCCTTTCTCTCTCTCTGTCTACCCTCCCTTCTCTATCTTTGTCTCCCCTTCTCTCTCCCCTTTCACCAATATAAGTATGGCAGGGAAGGTTAGGGTTAGGCTGCGGGAAGGAAGGTTAGGGTTAGGCACTAGGGTGAAGGTAAGTGTTAGGCTGCGGGAGGGGGAGGTTAGAAATAGGCCGTGGAAGGGGAAGGTTAGGGTTAGACTGCATGAGGAGAGTGTTATGGAGAGGGTAGGGTCAGTTTACTTACCAAGAAGTGTCAGTATTCTGACTGCCGGCATCCTCACTGTTGGGATCCCATACCCAACCCATAGAGGGGCACATATAGACATAGGCACATACGGACATATTGGAGCATATTCAGACATTGGCACATAAAGACATAGTGGAGCACATATAGGTATACTACAGGCACACACGGACATACAGGAGCACAGATGGACATACAGGAGCACACGTGGACATAGAGGGGCACATTCAGACATAGGCACCTATGGACATAGAGGAGCATATGCACATACAGCCGCCCCACAGCACAGGTCACACCCCCACATCACTAGTCACGCCACCATAGCATTGGTCACACCTCTGTGGTGGCACACAATAGGCCCTTCAGCAATTTCAGCTCCAGGCCCATATGGACCTTAATCTGGCACTGCATGTAATAAGGAACATGACTGCAAATCATTTTATACTTGTTCTTAGGGCCTTTGGGGTCTATTTACTAAGCTTTGGACGGAGATAAAGTGGACGGAGATAAAGTACCAGCAAATCAGCAACTAAATGCCATGTTACAGGCTGCGTATAAATGACAGTTAGGAGCTGATTGGCTGGTACTTTATCTCCGTCCACTTTATCTCCTTCCATGGCTTAGTAAATAGACTCCATGGAATAGCATTTATTGGTTATCCTTTACAGAAAAGAGATCATTATATAATGATGAACGTGTATTTTTGGGGTTGGGTATGGAAGGTCGACACTCACAATGCTGGTGCTGGGATGCCGACATGGGTGTAATGCTACCTACAGCTTTTTATCTCTGCAGGTCTTATAACTTTATGGATGCCAGTAAGTGCCAAGTTTAAAGTTATCACACACACACACACACACACACACACACACACACACACACACACACACACTGCTGTAAGCAGCACTACACCTGTGTCGGCATCCTGGTGTCAGCATTGTAAGGTTGACATATCCACTGTAGACTTACTGAGCGTCAGCCTCATGACCGCATGTATTTCTGATCACGCTTTTTCGCTCAGGGGTCTATATAGCCCGCACTCATTTTTGTATAGCTTTGGTATATACGTATGTTAACATGGTCAGCATGCCCTAACCCTAGTGCTAACCGTAACCCTAAGTGTGTAGGTCAGAGGTTCCCAAACGTGGTCCTCAAGGCACCCCAACGGTCCTGGTTTTAAATGTATCCATGCTTGGCCACAGTCACAGGTGACTTAATTAGCACCTCAGTCAATTTGATGTAACCATCTGTGGTGAGCCATGGATATACCTAAAACCTGGACTGCTGGGGTGCCTTGAGGACCGCGTTTGGGAACCTCTGGTGTAGGTGTATCATTGTGCGGCATTAGTCCACTAGGCTAATGCAGACCGTGTTATTCAACTAACATAAATAGTGGCAGATGCTCAATTAGCTTTGTGATATCATTCAGGTGGAGGGGTATTGCTAAGCAAGAAAAAAAGGCATTTTGTTTCCCTCAGCACCCTGAATGATAGCAGTAACCAGATTTAAATCCCACACAATGGGGGTCATTCCGAGTTGTTCGCTCGTTGCCGATTTTCGCAACGGAGCGATTAAGGCAAAAATGCGCACGCGCATGGTTCACAGTGTGCATGTGGTAAGTGATTTAGCACAAAACTTAGTAGATTTACTCACGTCCGAACGAAGAAATTTCATTGTTGAAGTGATCGGAGTGTGATTGACAGGAAGTGGGTGTTTCTGGGCGGAAACTGGCCGTTTTCTGGGAGTGTACGGAAAAACGCAGGCGTGTCAGGGAAAAACGCGGGAGTGTCTGGAGAAACGGGGGAGTGGTTGGCCGAACGCTGGGCGTGTGTGTGACGTCAAACCAGGAACGAAACGGCCTGAGCTGATCGCTATTTGTGAGCAGGTCTGGAGCTACTCAGAAACTGCTAAGAATTTTCTATTCGCAATTCTGCTAATCTTTCGTTCGCTATTCTGCTAAGCTAAGATACACTCCCAGAGGGCGGCGGCTTAGCGTGTGCAATGCTGCTAAAATCTGCTAGCGAGCTAACAACTCGGTATGACCCCCAATATTAGAATTCAGAGATCTCGGTTACATATATTTGCGCAAATGTATGAATAAGCCCCAAAGCCACAGCAAGGCATCTCTGTATATGTGGGGTCCCTAGCGCTATATCTAGGTGCAGGGTGTGGCACCCCAAAGCACCAGCATAAGTCAGAGGGCCCAGGGCAGCATACCAGTGAAAAAACTATAGTGTTAATAAATTAGTGTTAGGAAGCCGAAGCTATAAAGGTGATACAAAAATGAGATGTAATTAAAATGGAGAAATAGTGTTAAAGGAATTAGTAAGTGAAAAGTGTTAATAGAATGTAAAAGGTATGCCACACTAAAGCCATCCAGCTCAGCCAGTCCAGAGGCACCACACCTCACACCTCAATTACCCCAATCTGGGTCTAAGATTAACCAGCAAGGAGCCACATGATAATGGCTCCTTACTTAAATATATCTAAGGTAAGAGCTACCTACCTTGGAGCAACCCCATAATGCTCCATATGGCATGGCAGGAACCTCTCTGCCTCTTACAACAGCAAAGGACTTCATCCCCTTGATGAAGTCCTTTGCATTGGGACGAAACGCGTCAGGAGTTACCCTGGACCCTCTTTTGATGGACAGATAAGCTTTTATATCAATTGTTTCTTGTACGTGTGATACCTGCTTGTTTTAAACCGTGGTTTAATTTATGTACTAAAGTAAATGTTGTTTATCAGGAAGGGGAAAGAATTGGTTTTGGGTGGCGCACAAAAGTAAATAATCAAATACATAAAATATAACTTTTATTCTATTTCATTTAAGAGACCTATAACTGTGAAATATTAGAACCAACATACAATGACAAGACAAAGTGTAACATATATTTTTATAAAAACACACGCTGTACTCAGAGTATCGTGCACTGCTCTTTTAATTATTGGGTACAGTGACCTCTAAAAGTTTTGTGTGTATTGTCCGATGGTACGTGAATAAAAATATCCAAGTTGCAAATGGTCTTTTTTTATTTCAGTTACTTTTAACCAAGCTCTCCACTGTATTCCAAGATCTTATATCTCACAAGGAGTTCTCAATGTGTCTACGTTTTTATGCTCAATCATTGAGGATTTTATTAGCTGCTGGCTAGTAATCCCCTTTCTCACCTGTCCATTTAATATACTCTGCCAGATACATGCATACAGTCTTAACTGATTATATTTGACTCAACTGTACTTTAGCAGGTAAGATGGTGTCAAGTGATTGTCAGCCTAAACAGTCAGTTGGGATTCTATCTTATTGACTAGCACTCTCAATCCTAGTAGTCAGCACTGTCAGTAAAATGTCTTAATTTATTATCATGAAAAACATTTTGTATCTCATTGTTGGTACCTTCCACCTTGTGTTACAGTGGTCACCACACAGAATCCCAGTTTGAGTGACATCCACTTATTATGCATATATTATCCCTGGTGTGCTAGGTATACTCCTATATGGCACACTTAATTATTGTCAGGGAATAATAATTTTTGTGAGAAATTGTTCAGGGGGACTCACTGCACTATATTCGCAGCTCTAAATTAAACTGAATAGGTAGAAGCATTGACACATTTCCTTAGTGTTTAGAATATTGTATGATTTGAATTATATTGGGAGACTTGGTTACTTCAGTAACAAATATGTTGCAACTTTTCCTGTGTAGAGTCTGCAGGTTACTGGGTGTCTATAATAGTTATTAAGTATCAACAACCTGCCATTCATACTATATCTGTTGTGCACCATTAATACATCATAGACGTCTTTCAACACATCTATACAAGTATAATAGGCACCATGTCTCTCTCCACTATTAGAATTATAGGGCCCTGAAAAAACAATCTGTGAAACGCGCGTCGGCGGTTCACGCTGTACCAGAGTAGAAATCACATGTGCATGCTAAATATATGTGTTAATGTCCTAATGTGAGTTAGTATATTTACAGTGTAGAGGGGTGTCGAGCTTAATACTGGGCAGTGCAGGCAGCCAGCCTACCTATAATTCTAATAGTGGAGAGAGACATGGTGCCTATTATACTTGTATAGATATGTTAAAAGACGTCTATGATGTATTAATGGTGCACAACAGATATAGTATGATGGGGCATTAAACCATGACTCGTCTCAAACAATGGCAGATTAGTGTTGATCATATCTAGCATTTAACCCTATGCAGCTGCGGGGGACATATGGTAAATGATTACACAGTACAAGGAATTTACTTTCTCCTGAGAATACAGAGCATTCAGCTAGAGACCACCACTTATAACTGCCATTACTCAGCATTCAGCTGTATGCAGCTGCTCAGAACATTTAGAAATTATTTTGTAACAACCTGAGGAGGAATGGCAGGTTGTTGATACTTAATAACTATTATAGACACCCAGTAACCTGCAGACTCTACACAGGAAAAGTTGCAACATATTTGTTACTGAAGTAACCAAGTCTCCCAATATAATTCAAATCATACAATATTCTAAACACTAAGGAAATGTGTCAATGCTTCTACCTATTCAGTTTAATTTAGAGCTGCGAATATAGTGCAGTGAGTCCCCCTGAACAATTTCTCACAAAAATTATTATTCCCTGACAATAATTAAGTGTGCCATAAAGGAGTATACCTAGCACACCAGGGATAATATATGCATAATAAGTGGATGTCACTCAAACTGGGATTCTGTGTGGTGACCACTGTAACACAAGGTGGAAGGTACCAACAATGAGATACAAAATGTTTTTCATGATAATAAATTAAGACATTTTACTGACAGTGCTTACTACTATGATTGAGAGTGCTAGTCAATAAGATAGAATCCCAACTGACTGTTTAGGGTGACAATCACTTGACACCATCTTACCTGCTAAAGTACAGTTGAGTCAAATATAATCAGTTAAGACTGTATGCATGTATCTGGCAGAGTATATTAAATGGACAGGTGAGAAAGGGGATTACTAGCCAGCAGCTAATAAAATCCTCAATGATTGAGCATAAAAACGTAGACACATTGAGAACTCCTTGTGAGATATAAGATCTTGGAATACAGTGGAGAGCTTGGTTAAAAGTAACTGAAATAAAAAAAGACCATTTGCAACTTGGATATTTTTATTCACGTACCATCGGACAACACACACAAAACTTTTAGAGGTCACTGTACCCAATAATTAAAAGAGCAGTGCACGATACTCTGAGTACAGCGTGTGTTTTTATAAAAATATATGTTACACTTTGTCTTGTCATTGTATGTTGGTTCTAATATTTCACAGTTATAGGTCTCTTAAATGAAATAGAATAAAAGTTATATTTTATGTATTTGATTATTTACTTTTGTGCGCCACCCAAAACCAATTCTTTCCCCTTCCTGATAAACAAGATTCCTAACATTGGTACCACCAAGGTGTGTGGCAGCACCCCCATAATCAATTCAAATTTATGAAAGAGAAAATAATATGGGGTTCGTAGAACAATAAATAAATATACTATAATACTAGTGCAGTCAGAGGCGTAACTAGGGTTTTTGGAGCCCAGGGCAAGATCAATAATGGCGCCCCCCACCCCAAAAAAAAAAAATAATAATAATTTTTTCTTAATAAAAATAATAAATTAATAAAATGATAATAAAAAAAAAATACAAAAGGAAAGTATGTGCAGACGCCACCGGTGTCACTGCATATAAAGATGTCAGGGTGTGTATGTATGTGTATGTAGGTGCAGTGGTTGAAGTTGAATTTTTGAAGGTGGAATGAAAGAGTGCAGATAGCAATTATGCGCGCGCCTTCGGCGCGCGCGCTCCGGAAAAGGGGCGCGGTCACTCAAAAGGGGCGTGTCCTTCAGTGTAGTAGGACCCCTTATACTATCTAGTACTGGTGCCCCTTTCACATTATAGCACACGGTATGAGCCGAAATTCACATTATAGCACACAGTATGAGCCGAAATTCACATTGCCCCACACGGCATGAGCCGAAATTCACATTATAGCACACAGTATGAGCCGAAATTCACATTACCCCACATGGTATGAGCCAAAATTCACATTATAGCACACGGTATGAGCCGAAATTCACATTATAGCACACGGTATGAGCCAAAATTCACATTACTCCACATGGTATGAGCCAAAATTCACATTTCCCCACATGGTATGAGCCGAAATTCACATTACAGCACACGGTATGAGCCGAAATTCACATTACAGCATACTGAATGAGCCAAAATTCACATTACCCCACATAGTATGAGCCGAAATTCACATTATAGCACACGGTATGAGCCAAAATTCACATTTCCCCACATGGTATGAGCCGAAATTCACATTACAGCACACGGTATGAGCCGAAATTCACATTACAGCACACGGACTGAGCCAAAATTCACATTACCCCACATAGTATGAGCCGAAATTCACATTATAGCACACGGTATTAGCCAAAATTCACGTTACAGCACATGATATGAGCCAAAATTCCCATTATAGAGTTAGGGGATCCTACACCCAGAATTAACATGGCCTGTGGGGCACTATGATGAGGGGAGCCCACCCCCTTAATAGACTAATTGCAGAGTTTAGCAGCGGAAGGGCTGCAGCGGTTTCTCACCCCAAGCTGCGGCGCTTCTGCCACCTCCGACACTCCACATCTTCGGCACCAACCGGGATGCAGAGCACCGCACCGGGTATGCACCCTTTTCAGTGTGGTCTGCTGCGCTCCGAAGGGGTTCTTGTTTCATGCTGCAGGATCCCGATGTGCGCCTTCCTCCCCGCTGTTACTGTCACGGTAAGCATTAGTATCGTTTACCGCAGAGGCCATTTTCTGAGGCATATGTGTTAAACCTCAGGAGCTGAGATGCCCTTCTCACCATACAGCTGTGTGGCCGAGCCGGGCGGGGGGACAGCCAGCAGCAGCATGCCGGATATCAGCAGCAGAGGGTGCGGGCTGTACATACTTGAGGCAGCTGGATATTCAACAGTGCTGAAAGCCTCCGGAGCCCGCACCCCCGGAGCTGCAGTACACCGGCAGAGGACACCCATCCCCCGAACCCTGCGTAGCCCAAAGCCGGAGATCAGCTGCATGTTGAACGCGGAAGCAGAAGCTGCTTATTGCCGGTCAGCATGCTGCTGATCTCCGGCTTTGGGCTCCGCATGTGCATTACAGCCCCCACCCTCGGCTGCTGATATCCGGCATGCTGCCCCTGCTGCTGGCTTTCCACCCGCCCGGCTCGCCCACCCAGCTGGATGGTGAGCGAGAAGGGCATCTCAGTGCCCGTGGTTTAATACATATCTCTCTTCGGTAAATGGCCATTAGTACATCCCACACACACTGATTACACACACACACAGACTGGCCACCCCCAAATCCTACACACACCCACTCAGACTAAACACACACATTCTCATACTTTCCTCTCCCCCACACACACACTGGACTGCAAAAATTTACACACACTGACACTGTTCCACACACACACACAATTAACACACACTCACACTGTCCCACACACACAATTAACACACACGCACACTGTCCCACACACCAGTGGCGTGCGGTGAGGTCAGTGGCGTGCGGTGAGGCACTACAGCCATAATGTCCGCCGAATCCTGCCGATGACCCCTACCGCCACCGAGCCAATGCCCGCCACTGCCTCTGAGCCGATGCCCGCTGTCACCACCAATGGCTTACAAACTCGCCCACCATCAACTGACCCAGCCCTCCGCCACTAATTTGCAACTCAGTCCAAAGTCGCCAATGCCCGCTGCATGCCTGCTCATCATACTTGTGATATATTGTACATTTTTATAGAAAAAAATAATAATCAGTGTTTGGGACTGGGAAGGGAGTGGGAGGAGGACATGAATGCAATTTTGTTGTCCAGGGTTTCCATTAACTTAATGGAGAAGGGTCTGAATGGGTTAAAAATGTAAAAAAAAACTGCGTGAGGTCCCCCTCCTAAGTATAACCAGCCTCGGGCTCTTTGAGCCGGTCCTGGTTGTTTAAATACTGGGAAAAAATTGGACAGGGGTTCCCCGTATTTAGACAACCAGCATCGGGCTCTTAGTCCGGTCCTGGTTCCAAAAATACGGGGGACAAAAGATGTAGGGGTCCCCCGTATTTTTTAAACCAGCACCGGGCTCCACTCATTAGCCAGGGACATAATGCCACAGCCGGGGGACCCAAAGTATTATTAACCTCAAAAACCATAATTTCCACTCATTTTCAGTCTATTCTGAATACCTCACACCTCACAATATTATTTTTAGTCCTAAAATTTGCACCGAGGTAGCTGTGTGAGTAAGATAAGCGACCCTAGTGGCCGACACAAACACCGGGCCCATCTAGGAGTGGCACTGCAGTGTCACGCAGGATGGCCTTTCCAAAAAACACTCCCCAAACAGCACATGACGCAAAGAAAAATTAAAGAAAAAAGAGGTGCAAGATGGAATTGTCCTTGGGCCCTCCCACCCACCCTTATGTTGTATAAACAGGACATGCACACTTTAACCAACCCATCATTTCAGTGACAGGGTCTGCCACACGACTGTGACTGAAATGACGGGTTGGTTTGGACCCCCACCAAAAAAGAAGCAATTAATCTCTCCTTGCACAAACTGGCTCTACAGAGGCAAGATGTCCACCTCATCATCATCCTCCGATATATCACCGTGTACATCCCCCTCCTCACAGATTATCAATTCGTCCCCACTGGAATCCACCATCTCAGCTCCCTGTGTACTTTGTGGAGGCAATTGCTGCTGGTCAATGTCTCCACGGAGGAATTGATTATAATTCATTTTAATGAACATCATCTTCTCCACATTTTCTGGAAGTAACCTCGTACGCCGATTGCTGACAAGGTGAGCGGCGGCACTAAACACTCTTTCGGAGTACACACTTGTGGGAGGGCAACTTAGGTAGAATAAAGCCAGTTTGTGCAAGGGCCTCCAAATTGCCTCTTTTTCCTGCCAGTATAAGTACGGACTGTGTGACGTGCCTACTTGGATGCTGATAAAGCTAAATATTTATCGTATATAAAACACTTTAAGAGGTCTAAGAACACTGTACGCTATCTACGTAAGAAGTACCGTAAGGGTACGCAAGTTGTGTAGCGATCGCTCAACCGTAGTCGAGACGCTCAAGCGTCACGTTCGCTTACGGCCCAGTGATCACAGGCAGGCACGCTATTGGCTGCCGACTAACGTAATGATTCGCTATAGCGTAGCGTACGCTCGGGACCACGAGGAGATCACCAGCGGTGCAGACGCTTACAACGTTAAAACCTTTATATCTATACCTTTAACAATGAGATACACAGTATACCTTAGTGTAGAGACAGAGTGTAAGTGCAACCTGGTGTAACCTGATTAACTACAAAGCTGCTTGAGCGTCACCGACGCTCAGAGAATACTTAACCCTATAAAGAATACACAGATACCTGGGCTTAGGGTCCAAAACCTATTATATGTATTATAACTATTATACTTGCAAAAGGAATCACAGTACAAATGATACACTACAATATAACATAGACTAACTAACCAGATAACTACACGGGAAATACAATACAATACAATTAAAGGAAAATACGAGAGAAAGAGTAGGGAGAGAGAGAGAGAGATGGCTCACAGTAAGACAATATGATTACGGAGAAAACTTACGCACAAGGGGAACGATCGCATGCGCCTCGATATCCAGCTCCCGATTATCAGCAATGAGAACCGTTGATGAGAGTGAATCTGGATATGGTCGGCCTGCCTATTTATGCCCCACACACAATACAATTCAATGGTCCCTACAATCTCATTGTCCATTGGACACAGGAATTCGGCTTCGCATTATAACAAAAGGTCATAGGTTGATTCATACAGGTGGGCTGTGACTGTTTCCAACTGTTCAGGTGGGTGGGATACTGGGTTTCCCGCCGCATGACTAAGTAAGAACAAATAATAGTAAATGGACATAAACTTCTTATGTCCATAACCATTCGCACGAGCGATTAATCCGCTCCAAACCAACACCGGAATATTGCTATTTAAATACTCTTCCGATGGATACCAAACACTACTGTATGACCCCTGTTAGACCCTTCGTACAATACAAAGAGGGATCTCTCTGTTCAGGAACATGCTATGTTAACCAAACTTTCATAATCTATCAATATGTAACGATTGAGTCGCACGCTACGACTACACAAACTTTACCGTAAATACGCATACCGAGCACCAGCGGGTGCACGCAACAGCGGGTATGCGCACTCACGGGAGAGCGCACGCATGCGCAGCGCGGACCTGAATGAGGTGCAAATATGGCAGTGTGCATAGAGATATTTTTCTGACTTTGACAGTCCACCCTTTGGCAGTCAACAATAACTGCCACTTCCTGAAAACATTTCAAAAGGAGAAAAATATATGTTAGGGGTTAATACATTTACATGGTTGGGTAAGGGAGGAGAGGAGATGGTAGGAAAAGGGTATGACCTAGTGAGATAGCAGAAGCATGTGTGTATGAGTCCATGTTTGGGGGGTCATGTATCATCGTGCCGTACGTGTTGTAAATCAAGCTTCGAGGTATTGCGAAGTATACATTTGAATTCCTTCTTATCCCGTGGTACGGGTCTGTGGATGGGCTGTCAAACTTTACCGAGCTCTTTTCGGATTTTGAACAAAATGGGGAGCACATTTTAGTTGATGATACATGAATGGGGGAATATGTGATTGCTGATATCTGTGCCTGTATTCCCTATACTATGTGTGTCATTACCTGAGGGTTGTAGAAATGAAGAAAAGACATAATTACGGTAAATGCGGTGGTATTCTATGTCAGGTTAATGTACATCTGTCGGTTGAAGTTTTGTTCGGTATCAGTTGAAAGTCGTCTTCTTTGCGCTGTGTTGCCCATTAGGTGTGAGCAAAAAGCTTTGTCAATGCCATTAGATTTACAAAAAATGTTGGGCTAGCGTAAGTTTAAGAATTCTAGGGAAACTGGGGATCCATGGCAAAGTTCATCAAATGTCCGTATCTCAAGTGGTCAAAACTTCTTCTTTGGTCTATCCGTTGTCTGTATAGCGTCTCGTCAACTTCCTCGTCCAAGTGGGTCTTTTTATCATGGAGAAAAACCAGAAAAACAGGTGAAAGAAACGGACCGTATAATCGCATTTTCATTACATCATTATTTCTATCATTGGGTCATAAATCAAATCCAGGTTAATTACAGTTTCCTCACTCCTCAAACTCATTACCCTGGTACGATGTTTGCACTTCATTAAAGCCTGACCGCATCTAAATATCAAGCCAATTGATATGACAACACCTAAGATACATAGGAGAAACTTCCCAACATCCATTATGACTCCTTGAGCCCAGTCTCCCAAACCGGAGAACCAATTTCGCGGGTTCAACCATGACACCCAACCAGTCAGCTCATTACCTACAGCAGCAAGAGTGAGATTGTGTTTTCGGCGAAATTCCCACTTCAATTGGAGAATATCGTCCATCTTTTGGTCTATGACCTCGACCGGATCCTCGGTGCTATTCGTGATATACGTGCAACACTTCACGCCGTACTGTGTTGCTAATGTAACACAATATCCGCCTGTCACTGCTGTGAGGTAATTAAGAACCATTCTATGCTGCACCAGTTCTGTTTTATAAGCTTGAAGTTCCCTTCCAGTATATCTAAACGTGTCATCATACATTTCAGTGATATTATCTAACAAATTTGCGAGCGCCGATATGTATTTATAATTTAGCACTCCTCTAGCGGTGCGGGTGAAATCTAACGCGATTAAGAATTGAATCCCGGTGGATTCACTTATCAGATCAGAGGCCGGATGCTCTGTCTTCTCTATCAGGTGCCTTTTAACAACGTGCTCGTAGTGGGTGTGAGTATAAGGAGCTTGGGCACCACGATGTATGTCTTTCATTTTGTCATGTGTTACAGTCATTACTTCAGGCAATACTTTTCCAATATAACACAATCCTTCAGAGTTTGGGGCAAGCCACTTGTACGCCTTTCTCCCGCATATGAAATATGCATCATCGGGGAGAACATATGGGACGGAGAAGGACATAACCATATTACACACCTTCCAGGTGAAATCTCCTAACCCTAATTCTTCCATCTGCTTAATACACGTATCAGGTTGTACGATATGTGCACAGTATCCTGGTGATACTTCTCCAACTCTCGTAATCCTATTTCCTAAGGTGTACCTATACCGGAAAGATTTTCCTCTACTGGCTATGTGGCGTACAAGCTCTGTATCTGTGGGCATTCTATCTGCTCTATGCGAAAAGGTCATGGTGTGGTTACTCCATGACACTTCCCAATTTCCCGGCTTTCTGGGATTGGAGATGTTGAAACATAGTAGGGACCTATCCACATGGTATTGGTGGAGCTTCAAACTAGGAGGGCTGGAGATATTAAACCTCCTGTCCACCGGTCTCCCACCATTTAACTCAAGTACCTCCCCTATCGTTAAAGGAAATGGTACTAGCCCTGATTTGCTATGACCTTGAGGTACTTGAGAGCATACCCAACAATCTGTTTTGTTTAACACATTACCCACTAAGGAGTGATAGTCACTCAATGGATGCCGGTCCATATGGATATTAAAACTGGATTGGCATTTCTTAATGCACCCATCTTCAATGACATTGTTACAGAGCCTACAGATACAGTTTTCCTCAGCTAACAATCCGTCACAATTCCTTCTATGGTCAATGCTATCGGATCGTTTTCTGATACTCGCCTTTGCTTGTTGGTTAGGTTGATCTTGGAAAACTACGCCTCCATCTTTATCATCAGAACCCATTCCAGAACCTCTATCGACCTCCATGGTACTCTCGCCGGAACAGACTGCTCTGGTCAACATCATGGTCAACAGGAAAATCCGGATCACAGTCTCTTGGGGCAAGTCCATCTTATAGGAGGAAACGGAGAAGAATGAGAAGGAGGAAAAAGAAATTTGAGGGAGAGGGGATGGGAAGTGGAGGAAAACAATAAAAGGGAGTGGGGAGTCGACAACAGCTCTCGGTCTTCAAGGCTCAGGTGCCGCCTCAGTCCTCCTGGAACAGACACTCCAGTGATACAACCTCTACCGTCTGTTCTTTATCACGGGACTTCTCTGGATCAGCAACCTTCTTGCAGTGGGATGAATGGACCCAAGTCTCTCTCTCAGCAACCTTTAATGCTGTAGTGCTAGTCAATAAGACCTGGTATGGTCCTTCCCATCTGTCAATAAGGCAACCTGAGCGTAGAAAATTCCGTATCATTACATAATCCCCAGGTTCAATGTCATGACAATTACTATCAGGTAGATCAGGAATCACCAACTTCAGATTATCATTTTGATTCCTTAACTGTTTACTCATGTTAATCAAGTACTTTACAGTTACTTCATTGTTACATTTCAAATCATCCTGAGGGTTAATCATGGCATGCGGTTGTCGACCAAACAAGATTTCAAAGGGAGACAGATTAAGAGGGGACCTGGGAGTGGTTCTGATACTGTACAATACAATGGGTAAAGCTTCTGGCCATGTCAATCCTGTCTCTGCCATCACTTTACTCAATTTATTTTTAATAGTGCTGTTCACTCTTTCGACCTTCGCACTCGCCTGTGGACGGTACGGAGTGTGCAGCTTGCTATCAATTTCCATCAACTTACACATTCCTTGAAAGACATCACCTGTAAAATGGGTACCCCTATCACTTTCGATTATTCTAGGGATACCATATCTACATACAAATTCCTGCACAATTTTCTTAGCAGTAAACATAGCGGTATTTGTAGCCGCAGGAAATGCTTCGACCCAATTTGAGAAAACATCTATACAAACAAGTACATATTTCAAATTCCGACAAGGGGGTAATTGTATAAAGTCAATTTGTATTACCTGGAAAGGGCCGCCGGCAGGTGGGATATGGGATGGTTCTGTAGGTATTGCCTTTCCAATATTCTTTCTCAAACAGGTAAGGCATGACATTGCTCTTTTACTCGCATGAGAGGAGAATCCTGGGGCGCACCAATATGCTCTCACCAATTTGCACATCCCTTCCTTGCCTAGATGAGTCAGCCCGTGAGCTGCTTCAGCCAGACATGGAAGATATGCTCTGGGGGCCACTGGTTTACCATGTCCATCCGTCCAGAGTCCTGAGGACTCCTGGCCATATCCCTTTGCCTCCTAGACTGCCTTTTCCTGTGTGGAACACAAATTTTGCATTTCACACAACTTCTGTGTGTTAATGGTATTAAATACCATCAATTGTGTGGTGTCTGTCTGTATGGGGGTAGCAGCTGCTAACTTAGCAGCTTCGTCTGCTCGGCTGTTACCAAGTGATACCGGGTCTTGGCTATATGTGTGTGCTTTACATTTGATAACAGCCACTCTGTCGGGTTCCTGTATCGCTGTTAGAAGCCTTTTTATGTGAGTTGCATGCGCTACCGGTGTACCAGCGGCCGTCATGAAATTTCTGAGACGCCATAGGGCTCCGAAATCATGGACTACCCCGAATGCGTATCTAGAATCGGTGTAGATATTGGCTGACTTACCCTTAGCCAATTCACATGCTCTGGTTAGGGCGACCAGTTCAGCAACCTGGGCTGAGTGAGGTGGGCCTAGCGGTTCCGCTTCTATGGTGTCTTGGTCATCTACGACTGCGTATCCAGTACACAAGTCTCCCGAGTCTGACTGTCTATGGCAACTACCGTCCGTGTAGAACGTGAGTTCTGCATCTTCCAGTGGGTTGTCACTGATGTCAGGCCTTGCGGTAAAATTTTGGGTCAAATATTCCATACAATCATGTGTATCTTCCTTTATATTAAATCCTCCTTCCCCATCACTCTCACCAAATATTCCATACAATCATGTGTATCTTCCTTTATATTAAATCCTCCTTCCCCATCACTCTCACCTTCCACCCTTTGTGCCTGACCAGGCACACCTGGGAGATACGTTGCAGGATTTAATGCACTGCATCTCCTTATGGTGATGTTTACGGGGGCCATTAGTGCCAATTCCCATCTTGTAAACCTCGCTGATGAGACGTGTCTGGTTTGGGCAGAATTCAATAAGGCTGATACTGCATGTGGCGTATGGATTGTGAGGTTGTGGCCTAGCACGACATCTTCGCTTTTTGTCACTAGCAATGCTATCGCAGCAACGCTTCGCAAGCATGTGGGGAGGGATCGCGCTACCGTGTCTAGCTGAGCGCTGTAGTATGCAACTGGCCTACTGGCATCACCGTGTTTTTGGGTTAGTACACCTGCCGCGCAACCAGCACTTTCTGTTCCGTATAGTTCAAAGGGTTTCCCATAGTCTGGCATACCTAGTGCTGGTGCCTGCGTTAGGCACTGTTTGAGTCTCTCAAATGCTGTTTCGGACTCGTCTGTATGCGAAATCCTATCAGGTTTGTTTGAGGAGACCATTTCCTGCAAAGGTAACGCCAAAATGGAAAACCCTGGGATCCAATTACGGCAATACCCACACATTCCTAAAAACGTTCTGATCTGTTGCTGGGTTTGTGGCAGAGTCATGTCTCTAATTGCTTGGATTCTATCAGCGGTCAGGTGTCTCAGTCCTTGTGTTAGACAGTGTCCCAAATATTTTACCTTAGTTTGGCATAATTGTAACTTGTCTTTGGACACCTTGTGTCCTGTGTCTGAAAGATGAAACAGGAGCTGTTTCGTATCCTTCAGAGATGCTTCCAGTGAATCTGAACACAGCAGTAAATCGTCCACATACTGTATCAATACTGATCCACTGTCTGGTTGGAAAGACTGTAAACAATCATGCAAAGCCTGAGAAAATATACTTGGACTATCTATGAAACCTTGGGGTAATCGAGTCCACGTGTATTGGACTCCTCTGTATGTAAATGCAAACAAATATTGGCTGTCAGGGTGCAGAGGTACCGAAAAGAAAGCGGAGCAGAGGTCAATAACAGTGAAAAATTTGGCAGTGGGAGGGATTTGCATTAGGATGACAGCTGGATTTGGCACTACGGGGAACTGACTCTCAACTATTTTGTTAATCCCCCTTAGATCCTGCACTAGTCTGTAACCCCTCCCCCCACTCTTTTTAACAGGGAAGATGGGACTATTGGCAGTGCTGGACGTTCTTACCAGAATGCCCTGTTGTAGCAAGCGCTCTATTACTGGGTAAACTCCTAACTCCACCTCTGGCTTCAGAGGGTACTGTGGGATTTTTGGAGCTATCCTACCATCTTTTACTTGTACAACTACTGGAGCTACGTTTGCCATTAATCCAGTGTCTTGTCCGTCTTTTGTCCAAAGTGACTCTGGTATCTGAGATGTCATCTCTTCTATTTGGGATGGATTCCTATTTGTCATAATGGTATGTGACATTAATTTTGATGGGGAGTCTAACATGTCTCGCACTTCCTGAGCGTGTTTCTCAGGTATGTCCAAGAATACACCTTCAGGAGTACATTAAATGACGCACCCCATTTTACACAGTAAGTCTCTTCCCAGGAGATTGGTTGGTGCCGATGCAGCCAGCAAAAAGGAATGCTTGGTATGCAAAGGCCCTATTGTAATCTCGGCTGGTTTGCTAACAGGGTAGTGCTGGACTACTCCTGTTACTCCCATGGCTGGAATTGTCCTACCAGTGGTTCTCATGCCCACTGTCGAATTTATCACTGACTTGGCCGCCCCTGTGTCTACAAGAAAGTTTAAAGTTTTACCAGCTACATTAATTGCGATCTCGGGTTCACTTCCAAGGTTGGCAATTAATTTTACTGGCTGCAGATTACAGGTATGGCCACACCCCTATTGGGTATGGTGACCTTCCTGAATCCCGCTGGCAGCAACTACTTGTGAGGGAGTTAGCTGGGAACTACCAGAGGCATGCCAGTCTCTGTTCGGGGGATATCTTTTTGTTTCCCCTGTATGTGGCTCATAACTCCGTTTCTGTGGACCCCGATCCCAATGTCGTGTGTCGTGTCGTTGTCTAGGGGGTTGGTATGAGTTTCGTGGATTCTTTACTCTACAATCTCGTGCCATGTGTCCCTGTTTGTGACAAGAATAACAAGTAACCATACTTGACTTACCCACAGGATTTGGTGATACAAACAAAGGCTGCCTTGTGGTCAGAGCCTGTATACTTACTGACATTAATTTATCACCTTGTTGTTCCCTGTGTCTGGTGATGTTTCTATCGTGATCAATAGCAGCCTCTCTCAAAGTAGCCACAGACAGACCTCGCCAACATGTTTGTGTGGTCTGTACCCTAGTCTTCAATGACTCTTTTAAACCATCCATCAGTACCGATACTGCTACTTCCCGATGGTTTGTGTCTGTTTTAATGTCCTCTATGCCTGTGTATTTTGCCATTTCTAATAATGCTCTGTGAAAATACTCTGCAGCTGTCTCTGACTCCTTCTGTTTAATGGAGAATATCTTATTCCATTTAGCTACTGCTGGGAAATACTCTTTTAGCTGCAAGTTTATTCTTTTCACATTATCTTGGTTGTACACATCTGTAAGAGGTACATCATTATCTAGTCCGCAATCAGCTAAAAATTGAGTTGCGTCGACATTTGAGGGTAAACATGCTCTCAGCAATATCTGCCAGTCTTTATTGTTGGGCTCTACAGTGTTACCTAAGTCTCTGATGTATTTTTGACTGGCAACTAAGTCTTTTCTAGGGTCAGGAAATTCAGACACTATGGTCCTTAATTCCATTCGGGAAAATGGGGTGTACATGGCAATGTTCCTAATGGGAGTGGCTCCTGATGTGTCTGTTTTCCCATTTGGCACTGCTATTACTCTAACAGGTGTAATTCTAACAACCTCATTCTGTGTAGATTCTACAGGCTGTGGTGAAATAGTCTCAGCATAATGCATGGTGCCGTACTTACCAGTTGATACGACCTCACCTATCCCTCCGCTAGGGGCCTTTACTAATCTCGTGGGTGGAGCTGTGCCTACTGTGGTCTCTGCTATGGTGGCTGCTAGAGAGAGCGCTGAAATCGTTGCCGATTCGTCCTCTTGATCACACTCCTGAGGAAAGTTCAAAACAGGGTACAACTTGCACGGGTTAATACTTGCATGGGTTAATGGGTTAACATTATCATTAACATTTACACAGTTACTAAGTGATTTTGTGTTACACCTTAGTGCGTCTTTCTCCGCAATCAACTTCTCTCCTGATATATATGGTGGCGGTGGGGCCGTGGCAATCAGTTTTCTGTTAGAGCCAGATCCCGCCGCCTGAGCCAAACCTCTCTGTATCTCACCTTCCTGTTGCCACAACTGCAAATAATCATAATGCTGGATTCGTCTCTTTGTTGATTTTATGAGACATATCCTCCTCCTTAAATTTTGTAACACTTCTGAGCTGAAGCTACCTACTCTTGGGAATTTCTCCCCGTCATGTACTGTCATTCTCTCCCATTCATCACATAAAGTTTCTGTGTGACTTCCATATTTCTCACACATTATATACCTGGCCGACCCAATTGGTCGGACCACTGAATCAACCCGAACCGAGGTTGATCGCCCCCTACCTGAACAAGTGGCCCCCATAGTTCGAAAGTGTTGCTTTATTTAGCCAACCCTTACGCAAAACCAAATGTCCACAATAGGCTGACGGTGGCGGTTTACCGAGTACCCCACTCACTCGCCCACGCCGACCAATACGACCTGATCACACCGATATGGTGCTGGCGTACTCGACCTAGGGCCCCTGCGACCTGAACCTCTATTTACTGGAACCTGCGAGGGTTATCCGAAGAACACTTACTCTTTCCAGTAACTATTGGTTGCTGGATAGTTCCTGAGTGAGCAGCAAACTTCCCTTAAAATAAAAAAATTACACAAATCACGTTAGAGTGTACAAATAGCGTTTGTGACCCCTTTACTCTAATGGTATTAGGTCAGATTACTAACTAATGTACACAATTACGTGCGGTCCAATCGTTCAGTACACAAACAACTAAGCTTATGTACGGAAAGACCAATGGAATCGAAAATTACGGCTGCGAATTCCTTCAGCCAGAGCTTATATGGCCTATATGGGTGTTGCACCAACCCTTTTCGGTGTTGTGCCTGTGAACTGTATAGCGGACTTCCTTGTCGGCTGTACCTGGACCTCCTGGTCTGCTATGACCTCCTGGTCTTGTTACAGTACGACCTCCTGGTCTTGTTACAGTATGACCTCCTGGTCTGCTATACTCTAATGCTCAAAATTGTATATTTAACCAGGGATGCCTCCCTAGCCACTGTGCACGTCACTTACACGCATGTACCTCACGAGTACTCGACTTTTCTTGTGGTTCAGCCTTTAAAAATTGTAAAAACACTCACTCATCACATGTACTCTTTTGTTTCTATTTCTATTTCTGCGCAGAAATTTTTCTTTAGATCAGGTGTGTTACCAATTAGGAGCAGGATCTGTTAATTAAATTTCGGACACCCAAAAATAGACTTGCGTTATTTCTCGCCTCGCGTTATTTATCGCTTTGCGTTAAAAATCAACTTATCGTGACTTGAGCTACGTGGGCGTAACCGGACGCTCCGTTGCGTAACGTACGCTGCGTGCGTCGGCCTTTGGATTGCGTACGCAAGTCTTTGTTAGAGACACGTATACGCAAAGCAAAGATCCACCGTAACACAATTTATACTTTTATCAATGTAGATGATCCTTGATCATCTACCACACAACACACTGACTTCGCCTTATCTCCCGGGCAAAACTGTGTGTTTGTCTATCCTTTAACTATGTTATCTATTCTTAAACTATCGGCAAATCTCTTTTAGCACGTTTATCAACTATAAAACTGGCAGACAGGAGAGTGATATACGAAAATACACAAATGAAAAAGAAATGCAGATATATATATGTGTGCGTGCGTGTGTACGCAAGACAGAAAAATAAACAGTTTTAAAAGACACTAGCGTTTTGTTCTTACCTCCGGTTCCCGGATTCCTTCAGCACTCTTTACCTAAGCGAAGCAGACGCTTATCCTGTCAGCACTACGAGGGATACAACCTCCCGCCCTTTGCTGAGGGATAATGTCTGCTGATCTACCTAGTGCAGATATGTGAAGGACGGGCGAGCCGCCAATTGATAAAGCTAAATATTTATCGTATATAAAACACTTTAAGAGGTCTAAGAACACTGTACGCTATCTACGTAAGAAGTACCGTAAGGGTACGCAAGTTGTGTAGCGATCGCTCAACCGTAGTCGAGACGCTCAAGCGTCACGTTCGCTTACGGCCCAGTGATCACAGGCAGGCACGCTATTGGCTGCCGACTAACGTAATGATTCGCTATAGCGTAGCGTACGCTCGGGACCACGAGGAGATCACCAGCGGTGCAGACGCTTACAACGTTAAAACCTTTATATCTATACCTTTAACAATGAGATACACAGTATACCTTAGTGTAGAGACAGAGTGTAAGTGCAACCTGGTGTAACCTGATTAACTACAAAGCTGCTTGAGCGTCACCGACGCTCAGAGAATACTTAACCCTATAAAGAATACACAGATACCTGGGCTTAGGGTCCAAAACCTATTATATGTATTATAACTATTATACTTGCAAAAGGAATCACAGTACAAATGATACACTACAATATAACATAGACTAACTAACCAGATAACTACACGGGAAATACAATACAATACAATTAAAGGAAAATACGAGAGAAAGAGTAGGGAGAGAGAGAGAGAGATGGCTCACAGTAAGACAATATGATTACGGAGAAAACTTACGCACAAGGGGAACGATCGCATGCGCCTCGATATCCAGCTCCCGATTATCAGCAATGAGAACCGTTGATGAGAGTGAATCTGGATATGGTCGGCCTGCCTATTTATGCCCCACACACAATACAATTCAATGGTCCCTACAATCTCATTGTCCATTGGACACAGGAATTCGGCTTCGCATTATAACAAAAGGTCATAGGTTGATTCATACAGGTGGGCTGTGACTGTTTCCAACTGTTCAGGTGGGTGGGATACTGGGTTTCCCGCCGCATGACTAAGTAAGAACAAATAATAGTAAATGGACATAAACTTCTTATGTCCATAACCATTCGCACGAGCGATTAATCCGCTCCAAACCAACACCGGAATATTGCTATTTAAATACTCTTCCGATGGGTACCAAACACCACTGTATGACCCCTGTTAGACCCTTCGTACAATACAAAGAGGGATCTCTCTGTTCAGGAACATGCTATGTTAACCAAACTTTCATAATCTATCAAAGGGACCATGATCTATAAAATACCTTATTAGTGAAAATATGTAACGATTGAGTCGCACGCTACGACTACACAAACTTTACCGTAAATACGCATACCGAGCACCAGCGGGTGCACGCAACAGCGGGTATGCGCACTCACGGGAGAGCGCACGCATGCGCAGCGCGGACCTGAATGAGGTGCAAATATGGCAGTGTGCATAGAGATATTTTTCTGACTTTGACAATGCGGTCACTCATATAATCCTCCACCATTCTTTCAATGGGGAGAGAATCATATGCAGTGACAGTAGACGACATGTCCGTAATCGTTGACAGGTCCTTCAGTCCGGACCAGATGTCAGCATCAGCAGTCGCTCCAGACTGCCCTGCATCACCGCCAGCGGGTGGGCTCGGAATTCTGAGCCTTTTCCTCGCACCCCCAGTTGCGGGAGAATGTGAAGGAGGAGATGTTGACAGGTCGCGTTCCGCTTGACTTGACAATTTTCTCACCAGCAGGTCTTTGAACCCCAGCAGACTTGTGTCTGCCGGAAAGAGAGATCCAAGGTAGGTTTTAAATCTAGGATCGAGCACGGTGGCCAAAATGTAGTGCTCTGATTTCAACAGATTGACCACCCGTGAATCCTTGTTAAGCGAATTAAGGGCTCCATCCACAAGTCCCACATGCCTAGCGGAATCGCTCCGTGTTAGCTCCTCCTTCAATGTCTCCAGCTTCTTCTGCAAAAGCCTGATGAGGGGAATGACCTGACTCAGGCTGGCAGTGTCTGAACTGACTTCACGTGTGGCAAGTTCAAAGGGCAGCAGAACCTTGCACAACGTTGAAATCATTCTCCACTGCGCTTGAGACAGGTGCATTCCACCTCCTATATCGTGCTGAATTGTATAGGCTTGAATGGCCTTTTGCTGCTCCTCCAACCTCTGAAGCATATATAGGGTTGAATTCCACCTCGTTACCACTTCTTGCTTCAGATGATGGCAGGGCAGGTTCAGGCGTTTTTGGTGTTGCTCCAGTCTTCTGTACGTGGTGCCTGTACGCCGAAAGTGTCCCGCAATTCTTCTGGCCACCGACAGCATCTCTTGCACGCCCCTGTCGTTTTTTTAAAAATTCGCCACCACCAAATTCAAGGTATGTGCAAAACATGGGACGTGCTGGAATTTGCCCAGATTTAATGCACACACAATATTGCTGGCGTTGTCCGATGCCACAAATCCACAGGAGAGTCCAATTGGGGTAAGCCATTCCGCGATGATCTTCCTCAGTTGCCGTAAGAGGTTTTCAGCTGTGTGCGTATTCTGGAAAGCGGTGATACAAAGCGTAGCCTGCCTAGGAAAGAGTTGGCGTTTGCGAGATGCTGCTACTGGTGCCGCCGCTGCTGTTCTTGCGGCGGGAGTCCATACATCTACCCAGTGGGCTGTCACAGTCATATAGTCCTGACCCTGCCCTGCTCCACTTGTCCACATGTCCGTGGTTAAGTGGACATTGGGTACAGCTGCATTTTTTAGGACACTGGTGACTCTTTTTCTGAGGTCTGTGTACATTTTCGGTATCGCCTGCCTAGAGAAATGGAACCTAGATGGTATTTGGTACCGGGGACACAGTACCTCCAACAAGTCTCTAGTTGGCTCTGCAGTAATGATGGATACCGGAACCACGTTTCTCACCACCCAGGATGCCAAGGCCTCAGTTATCCGCTTTGCAGCAGGATGACTGCTGTGATATTTCATCTTCCTCGCAAAGGACTGTTGGACAGTCAATTGCTTGGTGGAAGTAGTAAAAGTGGTCTTACGATTTCCCCTCTGGGATGACCATCGACTCCCAGCAGCAACAACAGCAGCGCCAGCAGCAGTAGGCGTTACACGCAAGGATGCATCGGAGGAATCCCAGGCAGGAGAGGAATCGTCAGAATTGCCAGTGACATGGCCTGCAGGACTATTGGCATTCCTGGGGAAGGAGGAAATTGACACTGAGGGAGTTGGTGGGGTGGTTTGCGTGAGCTTGGTTACAAGAGGAAGGGATTTACTGGTCAGTGGACTGCTTCCGCTGTCGCCCAAAGTTTTTGAACTTGTCACTGACTTATTATGAATGCGCTGCAGGTGACGTATAAGGGAGGATGTTCCGAGGTGGTTAACGTCCTTACCCCTACTTATTACAGCTTGACAAAGGCAACACACGGCTTGACAAATGTTGTCCGCATTTCTGTTGAAATACTTCCACACCGAAGAGCTGATTTTTTTGGTATTTTCACCAGGCATGTCAACGGCCATATTCCTCCCACGGACAACAGGTGTCTCCCCGGGTGCCTGACTTAAACAAACCACCTCACCATCAGAATCCTCCTTGTCAATTTCCTCCCCAGCGCCAGCAACACCCATATCCTCCTCATCCTAGTGTACTTCAACACTGACATCTTCAATCTGACTATCAGGAACTGGACTGCGGGTGCTCCTTCCAGCACTTGCAGGGGGCGTGCAAATGGTGGAAGGCGCATGCTCTTCACGTCCAGTGTTGGGAAGGTCAGGCATCGCAACCGACACAATTGGACTCTCCTTGTGGATTTGGGATTTCGAAGAACGCACAGTTCTTTGCGGTGCTTTTGCCAGCTTGAGTCTTTTCATTTTTCTAGCGAGAGGCTGAGTGCTTCCATCCTCATGTGAAGCTGAACCACTAGCCATGAACATAGGCCAGGGCCTCAGCCGTTCCTTGCCACTCCGTGTGGTAAATGGCATATTGGCAAGTTTACGCTTCTCCTCCGACAATTTTATTTTAGGTTTTGGAGTCCTTTTTTTACTGATATTTGGTGTTTTGGATTTTACATGCTCTGTACTATGACATTGGGCATCGGCCTTGGCAGACGACGTTGCTGGCATTTCATCGTCTCGGCCATGACTAGTGGCAGCAGCTTCAGCACGAGGTGGAAGTGGATCTTGATCTTTCCCTAATTTTGGAACCTCAACATTTTTGTTCTCCATATTTTAATAGGCACAACTAAAAGGCACCTCAGGTAAACAATGGAGATGGATGGATACTAGTATACTTATGGATGGACTGCCGAGTGCCGACACAGAGGTAGCTACAGCCGTGGACTACCGTACTGTGTCTGCTGCTAATATAGACTGGATGATAATGAGATGAAATCAATATATATGTATATATAATATCACTAGTACTGCAGCCGGACAGGTATATATATTTATTATGTAATGACTGATGACGGACCTGCTGGACACTGTCAGCTCAGCAGCACCGCAGACTGCTACAGTAAGCTACTATAGTAGTATGTATAAAGAAGAAAGAAAAGAAAAAAACCACGGGTAGGTGGTATACAATTATGGATGGACTGCCGAGTGCCGACACAGAGGTAGCTACAGCCGTGGACTACCGTACTGTGTCTGCTGATAATATAGACTGGATGATAATGAGATGAAATCAATATATATGTATATATAATATCACTAGTACTGCAGCCGGACAGGTATATATATTTATTATGTAATGACTGATGACGGACCTGCTGGACACTGTCAGCTCAGCAGCACCGCAGACTGCTACAGTAAGCTACTATAGTAGTATGTATAAAGAAGAAAGAAAAAAAAAAAACCACGGGTAGGTGGTATACAATTATGGATGGACTGCCGAGTGCCGACACAGAGGTAGCTACAGCCGTGGACTAACGTACTGTGTCTGCTGATAATATAGACTGGATGATAATGAGATGAAATCAATATATATGTATATATAATATCACTAGTACTGTAGCCGGACAGGTATATATATTTATTATGTAGTGACTGATGACGGACCTGCTGGACACTGTCAGCTCAGCAGCACCGCAGACTGCTACAGTAAGCTACTATAGTAGTATGTATAAAGAAGAAAGAAAAAAAAAAAACACGGGTAGGTGGTATACAATTATAGATGGACTGCCGAGTGCCGACACAGAGGTAGCTACAGCCGTGGACTAACGTACTGTGTCTGCTGATAATATAGACTGGATGATAATGAGATGAAATCAATATATATGTATATATAATATCACTAGTACTGCAGCCGGACAGGTATATATATTTATTATGTAATGACTGATGACGGACCTGCTGGACACTGTCAGCTCAGCAGCACCGCAGACTGCTACAGTAAGCTACCATAGTAGTATGTATAAAGAAGAAAGAAAAAAAAAAAACCACGGGTAGGTGGTATACAATTATGGATGGACTGCCGAGTGCCGACACAGAGGTAGCTACAGCCGTGGACTAACGTACTGTGTCTGCTGATAATATAGACTGGATGATAATGAGATGAAATCAATATATATATATATATAATTATATAATATCACTAGTACTGCAGCCGGACAGGTATATATATTTATTATGTAATGACTGATGACGGACCTGCTGGACACTGTCAGCTCAGCAGCACCACAGACTGCTACAGTAAGCTACTATAGTAGTATGTATAAAGAAGAAAGAAAAAAAAAAAAAAAAACACGGGTAGGTGCTAGGTGGTATACAATATTATATATATATTATATACAATTATATATATATATATATATATATATTAAACTCATAAACTGGTGGTTATTATTAAACTGGTGGTCAGGTCACTGGTCACACTATCAGCAACTTGCAAGTAGTACTCCTGAGTCCTAAGCAGACAATCACAAAATATATTATACTGGTGGTCAGTGTGGTCACAAACAATGGCAGTGTGGCACTCTGGCAGCAAAAGTGTGCACTGTACGTTATATGTACTCCTGAGTCCTGAGTCCTGCTCTCAGACTCTAACTGCTCCCCACTGTCAGTGTCTCCCCCACAAGTCAGATAATACAGTCACACTATCTCTATCACTTCAGCAAGTACTAGTAGTAGTAGTACTCCTCCTAATGCTCCCCAAAATTACTACTGTGTCTCTCTCTGTCTCACTCTCTTCTGGAATCTCTATAAACGGAGAGGACGCCAGCCACGTCCTCTCCCTATGAATCTCAATGCACGTGTGAAAATGGCGGCGACGCGCGGCTCCTTATATAGAATCCGAGTCTCGCGATAGAATCCGAGCCTCGCGAGAATCCGACAGCGTGATGATGACGTTCGGGCGCGCTCGGGTTAACCGAGCAAGGCGGGAAGATCCGAGTCGCTCGGACCCGTGTAAAAAAAACTGAAGTTCGGGCGGGTTCGGATTCCGAGGAACCGAACCCGCTCATCTCTAATATACATTGCTGACACAGGCCAGCAATGTTTATATTACAGGCCACCAACGATCAATACAGCAATAGTCAGCCGCTGCCAGCCGCCAGCCGCTCACCCGCGAAAAATGGCGGTCAGAGGGACCTCACCGCACCAAAGGCCTCCTTAGCACTGCCGCTGCCCATGTGTGCCTCCGCCGACTACAGTCAGGTAATGTTCCCCTGCTGTCACCCTCTCTCACTGTCGTTACTGTCCCTACTGTCACTCTCTCTCCCCCTGCTGTCACTGTCGTCACTCTCTCTCTCCCTGTCGTCACTCTCTCTCCGTCGTCACTCTCTCTGCCTGTCGTCACTCTTTCTCCCTGTCCCTGCTGTCACTCTGGCTTTCCCTGCTGTCACAATTTCAGCTCATTCAGTGTGCTATTATGTGAATTTCGGCTCATTCAGTGTGCTACAAGGTGAATTTCGGCTCATTCAGTGTGCTACAATGTCAATATCAGCTCATTCAGTGTGCTATAATGTGAATTTCGGCTCATTCAGTGTGCTATAATGTGACTTTCGGCTCATTCAGTGTGGTGTAATGTGAATTTCGGCTCATTCAGTGTGCTACAATGTGAATTTCGGCTCATTCAGTGTGCTACAATGTGAATTACGGCTCATTCAGTGTGCTACAATGTGAATTTCGGCTCATTCAGTGTGCTATAATGTGAATTTCGGCTCATTCAGTGTGCTACAATGTGAATTTGGGGTCATTCAGTGTGCTACAATGTGAATTTATGCTCATTCAGTGTGCTACAAAGTGAGTTTCGGCTCGTACTGTGTGCTACAAAGTGAGTTTCGGTTCGTACCATGTGCTACAATGTGAGTTTCGGCTCGTACCGTGTGCTACAATGTGAGTTTCGGCTCGTACGTGTGCTACAATGTGAGTTTCGGCTCGTACTGTGTGCTACAAAGTGAGTTTCAGCTCGTACCGTGTGCTACAATGTGAGTTTCGGCTCGTACCGTGTGCTACAATGTGAATTTCGGCTCGTACCGTGTGCTACAATGTGAATTTCGGCTCATTCAGTGTGCTATAATGTGAATTTCGGCTCATTCAGTGTGCTATAATGTGACTTTCGGCTCATTCAGTGTGGTGTAATGTGAATTTCGGCTCATTCAGTGTGCTACAATGTGAATTTCGGCTCATTCAGTGTGCTACAATGTGAATTACGGCTCATTCAGTGTGCTACAATGTGAATTTCGGCTCATTCAGTGTGCTATAATGTGAATTTCGGCTCATTCAGTGTGCTACAATGTGAATTTGGGGTCATTCAGTGTGCTACAATGTGAATTTATGCTCATTCAGTGTGCTACAAAGTGAGTTTCGGCTCGTACTGTGTGCTACAAAGTGAGTTTCGGTTCGTACCATGTGCTACAATGTGAGTTTCGGCTCGTACCGTGTGCTACAATGTGAGTTTCGGCTCGTACGTGTGCTACAATGTGAGTTTCGGCTCGTACTATGTGCTACAAAGTGAGTTTCAGCTCGTACCGTGTGCTACAATGTGAGTTTCGGCTCGTACCGTGTGCTACAATGTGAATTTCGGCTCGTACCGTGTGCTACAATGTGAATTTCGGCTCGTACCGTGTGCTATAAGGTGAAAGGGGCACCAGTACTAGATAGTATAAGGGGTTCTACTACACTGGACACGCACCCTTTTGAGTGACCACGCCCCTTTTGGGTGACCATGCCCCCTTTTCTGGATTAGAATTATCAGGGTGCCGAAGCTGTTGACTAAAGCATGCAGCACAGATATATTACCACATGGAATATTGGGGGTCATTCCAACCCGTTCGCATGCTGCTTTTTTTCGCAGCCGTGTGAACGGGTCCGAACTGTGCATGCGTGCTGGCGCCAATGCGCAGGCGCATCGTTGCCTGGCGACGAGATCAACAAGGAAAGCGTTCGCAGCGGCAAACGCGAGAAGATTGACATCAGGAGGGCGTTCCTGGGTGGCAACTGACCGTTTTCTGGGCGTGTTGAGGAAAACGCAGGCGTGTCCAAGCGTTTGCAGGGCGGGTGTCTGACGTCAATTCCGGGACCTGACAGGCTGAAGTGATTGCAGCGGTTGAGTAAGTTGAGAGCTACTCAGAAACTACACAAAACTTTTTGCCCAGCTCCCCTGCACATGCGATCGCACACTTTCTAAGCTACAATACACTCCCCCATAGGCGGCGTCTATCTGATCGCACGGGCTGCAAAAAGATGCAGCGTGCGATCAACTCGGAATGACCCCCATATTTTCTTTATGCATTAAATCATTTCTTTTTTAAAATCCTGGAGTGACGTGCTGAGTGTGGGACATTGGACACACAACAGAGGATTATATATATATATATATACACCTCTCACAAATCACGGCACTGGAGACAGGTTCAATAAAGAAAAATGACTTGTATTGCAGGTAGACGCACGTTTCAGAGCTTCCGCTCCGTCCTCAGTACCATACAAGATGAACATAACACAAACAAACACACATATAAATACCTGTATAGGTCCCGCCAAACACCGCCATCATCCCCCTGGCTCCCATTCACGGCCGCTGCCATCACTTCCGTTTCCGCTCCCGACGTCATGTTGCCAGGCAACGCACAGCTTGCGCGTCACCAGCCAGTGGCACAGCTACTAGACAGTATCCTGCAGCCTCTATTGATGACCCAAGAGACATTTCTGAAAGACACCACTTCATTTCTACTTAAGCTGGAAGCTCTTCGAGACATTCCTCCTAATACGTTGTTATGTTGCTTAGACGTTCATAGCCTTTACACATCAATCCCGCATCATGAGGGGATGCGAGCTATGAAAGCATTCCTAGGAAGGAACCTTGCTTCTAGCATATTTGACCATGATTTGTTCCTGACCTTGCTCGAGCTTACTCTGTATCGCAATTACTTCTTGTTTGACGGGGACTTTTACCTACAGCTACGAGGGTGCGCGATGGGATCGTCGGTAGCACCCTCGTACGCTAATGTATATATGTTCGACCAAGAACATAAAATGTTCTTTAACAACCCTGCGGTGAGAAGTAATATACTGATGTACACTCAATACATCGATGATGTGTTCTTATTATGGGGGGGCGATCTTGAATCCTTTGAGTCCCTAATGTTGGAGATTAATAATTCACCATCTCCGATTAAGTTCACGTATTCATGTAACAACATTGTGGCTAATTTTCTGGATGTCAAAGTGATGTTAGTTGATGGTGTATTACAGTCAGAAATATACTCTAAACCCACTGATCGTAACACATTGTTGATGGCCTCTAGCCATCATCCTCCCGCTCTGAAGAAGGGCTTACCGACATCACAAATGGTGCGGGTGGCCCGTATCACTAGTGATCAGGCCAAGGTACCTCAACTCTTGGACGAAATGATTTCCAAATTTGAGCACCGAGGGTATGATAGGCAGCTCCTCCAGGTACAAAAACAGAAAGTGCTTGGTATGTCCCGTTGTGATTTGCTGAAATCTAATAGTAACAAGGAGAGCACCATTTTACCCTGGAGCAGTGATTATTCGGTAGCCAGTCCCATCATCCACAGGGCCTCTAAGGCTCTTTGGCCTATAGTGGCATCAGACCCTGAATTTCCCGGGCTCAAGAAGATTAGACCAGTCGCGGCGTTTAGGAGGGGTCGGAATTTAAGGGACCGATTGGTACATACAGATATCACGGGTATGGGTAAGGTGGACGCACCCAATGTTTACCATAAAGCCCCTGGTTGCTATAGATGCCCAAAATGTACCACATGCTGCTACATGGTGGCGTGCAAAGATTTCAAGCACCCACATAATAATTAAAAAAAGTATGGCATCAGATATGTTATCACGTGCAATACTTCTTTTGTAGTATATGCCATTGTCTGTCCCTGTGGCCTTTACTACATAGGCCAGACCATGCGCAAGCTAAGTGAAAGGATGGCGGCACATCGATCAGCCATCAAACTGACACTCGAAGGGAAGACGATTGATCAACCAGTTGCGCGTCACTTTAAAACAGCTGGTCACAAATTATGCGATCTTAGTTATTTTGGCATAGATCACGTACCACTTACGTTGCGGGGAGGTGATAGGGCCAAATGTCTGCTGGAAAAGGAATCAAGGTGGATTATGAGGTTGAATACGTTCACTCCTTTTGGTCTGAATGACAAGATCAATTGGAATGCTGTGTAAACATTAGAGATGAGCGGGTTCGGTTCCTCGGAATCCGAACCCGCCCGAACTTCAGTTTTTTTTACACGGGGCCGAGCGACTCGGATCTTCCCGCCTTGCTCGGTTAACCCGAGCGCGCCCGAACGTCATCATCCCGCTGTCGGATTCTCGCGAGGCTCGGATTCTATCGCGAGACTCGGATTCTATATAAGGAGCCGCGCGTCGCCGCCATTTTCACACGTGCATTGAGATTCATAGGGAGAGGACGTGGCTGGCGTCCTCTCCGTTTATAGAGAAGAAAGTGAGACAGTAGAGAGAGACACAGTAGTAATTTTGGGGAGCATTAGGAGGAGTACTAGTAGTTACTTGCTGAAGTGATAGATAGTGTGACTGTATTATCTGACTTGTGGGGGAGACACTGACAGTGGGGAGCAGTTAGAGTCTGAGAGCAGGACTCAGGAGTACATATAACGTACAGTGCACACTTTTGCTGCCAGAGTGCCACACTGCCATTGTGACCACACTGACCACTAGTATAATATATATTGTGATTGTCTGCTTAGGAGTACTACTTGCAAGTTGCTGATAGTGTGACCAGTGACCTGACCACCAGTTTAATAAACACCACCAGTGAGTTTAATATATATATATATATATATATATATAATTGTATATAATATATATATATATATAATATTGTATACCACCTACCCGTGTTTTTTTTTTCTTTCTTCTTTATACATACTACTATAGTAGCTTACTGTAGCAGTCTGTGGTGCTGCTGAGCTGACAGTGTCCAGCAGGTCCGTCATCAGTCATTACATAATAAATATATATACCTGTCCGGCTGCAGTACTAGTGATATTATATATATATATATATATTGATTTCATCTCATTATCATCCAGTCTATATTAGCAGCAGACACAGTACGGTAGTCCACGGCTGTAGCTACCTCTGTGTCGGCAGTCGCTCGTCCATCCATAATTGTATACCACCTACCCGTGGTTTTTTTTTCTTTCTTCTTTATACATACTACTATAGTAGCTTACTGTAGCAGTCTGCGGTGCTGCTGAGCTGACAGTGTCCAGCAGGTCCGTCATCAGTCATTACATAATAAATATATATACCTGTCCGGCTGCAGTACTAGTGATATTATATATATATATATATTGATTTCATCTCATTATCATCCAGTCTATATTAGCAGCAGACACAGTACGGTAGTCCACGGCTGTAGCTACCTCTGTGTCGGCAGTCGCTCGTCCATCCATAATTGTATACCACCTACCCGTGGTTTTTTTTTTCTTTCTTCTTTATACATACTACTATAGTAGCTTACTGTAGCAGTCTGCGGTGCTGCTGAGCTGACAGTGTCCAGCAGGTCCGTCATCAGTCATTACATAATAAATATATATACCTGTCCGGCTGCAGTACTAGTGATATTATATATATATATATATATATATATTGATTTCATCTCATTATCATCCAGTCTATATTAGCAGCAGACACAGTACGGTAGTCCACGGCTGTAGCTACCTCTGTGTCGGCAGTCGCTCGTCCATCCATAATTGTATACCACCTACCCGTGGTTTTTTTTTTCTTTCTTCTTTATACATACTACTATAGTAGCTTACTGTAGCAGTCTGCGGTGCTGCTGAGCTGACAGTGTCCAGCAGGTCCGTCATTAGTCATTACATAATAAATATATATACCTGTCCGGCTGCAGTACTAGTGATATTATATATATATATATATTGATTTCATCTCATTATCATCCAGTCTATATTAGCAGCAGACACAGTACGGTAGTCCACGGCTGTAGCTACCTCTGTGTCGGCAGTCGCTCGTCCATCCATAATTGTATACCACCTACCCGTGTTTTTTTTTCTTTCTTTCTTCTTTATACATACTACTATAGTAGCTTACTGTAGCAGTCTGCGGTGCTGCTGAGCTGACAGTGTCCAGCAGGTCCGTCATCAGTCATTACATAATAAATATATATACCTGTCCGGCTGCAGTACTAGTGATATTATATATATATATATTGATTTCATCTCATTATCATCCAGTCTATATTAGCAGCAGACACAGTACGGTAGTCCACGGCTATAGCTACCTCTGTGTCGGCAGTCGCTCGTCCATCCATAATTGTATACCACCTACCCGTGGTTTTTTTTTTCTTCTTTATACATACTACTATAGTAGCTTACTGTAGCAGTCTGCGGTGCTGCTGAGCTGACAGTGTCCAGCAGGTCCGTCATCAGTCATTACATAATAAATATATATACCTGTCCGGCTGCAGTACTAGTGATATTATATATATATATATATAGATTTCATCTCATTATCATCCAGTCTATATTAGCAGCAGACACAGTACGGTAGTCCACGGCTGTAGCTACCTCTGTGTCGGCAGTCGCTCGTCCATCCATAATTGTATACCACCTACCCGTGGTTTTTTTTTTCTTTCTTCTTTATACATACTACTATAGTAGCTTACTGTAGCAGTCTGCGGTGCTGCTGAGCTGACAGTGTCCAGCAGGTCCGTCATCAGTCATTACATAATAAATATATATACCTGTCCGGCTGCAGTACTAGTGATATTATATATATATATATATATATTGATTTCATCTCATTATCATCCAGTCTATATTAGCAGCAGACACAGTACGGTAGTCCACGGCTGTAGCTACCTCTGTGTCTTTTAGTTGTGCCTATTAAAATATGGAGAACAAAAATGTTGAGGTTCCAAAATTAGGGAAAGATCAAGATCCACTTCCACCTCGTGCTGAAGCTGCTGCCACTAGTCATGGCCGAGACGATGAAATGCCAGCAACGTCGTCTGCCAAGGCCGATGCCCAATGTCATAGTACAGAGCATGTAAAATCCAAAACACCAAATATCAGTAAAAAAAGGACTCCAAAATCTAAAATAAAATTGTCGGAGGAGAAGCGTAAACTTGCCAATATGCCATTTACCACACGGAGTGGCAAGGAACGGCTGAGGCCCTGGCCTATGTTCATGGCTAGTGGTTCAGCTTCACATGAGGATGGAAGCACTCAGCCTCTCGCTAGAAAACTGAAAAGACTCAAGCTGGCAAAAGCACCGCAAAGAACTGTGCGTTCTTCGAAATCCCAAATCCACAAGGAGAGTCCAATTGTGTCGGTTGCGATGCCTGACCTTCCCAACACTGGACGTGAAGAGCATGCGCCTTCCACCATTTGCACGCCCCCTGCAAGTGCTGGAAGGAGCACCCGCAGTCCAGTTCCTGATAGTCAGATTGAAGATGTCAGTGTTGAAGTACACCAGGATGAGGAGGATATGGGTGTTGCTGGCGCTGGGGAGGAAATTGACAAGGAGGATTCTGATGGTGAGGTGGTTTGTTTAAGTCAGGCACCCGGGGAGACACCTGTTGTCCGTGGGAGGAATAGGGCCGTTGACATGCCTGGTGAAAATACCAAAAAAATCAGCTCTTCGGTGTGGAAGTATTTCACCAGAAATGCGGACAACATTTGTCAAGCCGTGTGTTGCCTTTGTCAAGCTGTAATAAGTAGGGGTAAGGACGTTAACCACCTCGGAACATCCTCCCTTATACGTCACCTGCAGCGCATTCATAATAAGTCAGTGACAAGTTCAAAAACTTTGGGCGACAGCGGAAGCAGTCCACTGACCAGTAAATCCCTTCCTCTTGTAACCAAGCTCACGCAAACCACCCCACCAACTCCCTCAGTGTCAATTTCCTCCTTCCCCAGGAATGCCAATAGTCCTGCAGGCCATGTCACTGGCAATTCTGACGAGTCCTCTCCTGCCTGGGATTCCTCCGATGCATCCTTGCGTGTAACGCCTACTGCTGCTGGCGCTGCTGTTGTTGCTGCTGGGAGTCGATGGTCATCCCAGAGGGGAAGTCGTAAGCCCACTTTTACTACTTCCACCAAGCAATTGACTGTCCAACAGTCCTTTGCGAGGAAGATGAAATATCACAGCAGTCATCCTGTTGCAAAGCGGATAACTGAGGCCTTGACAACTATGTTGGTGTTAGACGTGCGTCCGGTATCCGCCGTTAGTTCACAGGGAATTAGACAATTTCTTGAGGTAGTGTGCCCCCGTTACCAAATACCATCTAGGTTCCACTTCTCTAGGCAGGCGATACCGAGAATGTACACGGACGTCAGAAAAAGACTCACCAGTGTCCTAAAAAATGCAGTTGTACCCAATGTCCACTTAACCACGGACATGTGGACAAGTGGAGCAGGGCAGGGTCAGGACTATATGACTGTGACAGCCCACTGGGTAGATGTATGGACTCCCGCCGCAAGAACAGCAGCGGCGGCACCAGTAGCAGCATCTCGCAAACGCCAACTCTTTCCTAGGCAGGCTACGCTTTGTATCACCGGTTTCCAGAAAACGCACACAGCTGAAAACCTCTTACGGCAACTGCGGAAGATCATCGCGGAATGGCTTACCCCAATTGGACTCTCCTGTGGATTTGTGGCATCGGACAACGCCAGCAATATTGTGTGTGCATTAAATATGGGCAAATTCCAGCACGTCCCATGTTTTGCACATACCTTGAATTTGGTGGTGCAGAATTTTAAAAAAAACGACAGGGGCGTGCAAGAGATGCTGTCGGTGGCCAGAAGAATTGCGGGACACTTTCGGCGTACAGGCACCACGTACAGAAGACTGGAGCACCACCAAAAACGCCTGAACCTGCCCTGCCATCATCTGAAGCAAGAAGTGGTAACGAGGTGGAATTCAACCCTCTATATGCTTCAGAGGTTGGAGGAGCAGCAAAAGGCCATTCAAGCCTATACAATTGAGCACGATATAGGAGGTGGAATGTACCTGTCTCAAGCGCAGTGGAGAATGATTTCAACGTTGTGCAAGGTTCTGCAACCTTTTGAACTTGCCACACGTGAAGTCAGTTCAGACACTGCCAGCCTGAGTCAGGTCATTCCCCTCATCAGGCTTTTGCAGAAGAAGCTGGAGGCATTGAAGGAGGAGCTAAAAGGGAGCGAATCCGCTAGGCATGTGGGACTTGTGGATGGAGCCCTTTATTCGCTTAACAAGGATTCACGGGTGGTCAATCTGTTGAAATCAGAGCACTACATTTTGGCCACCGTGCTCGATCCTAGATTTAAAACCTACCTTGGATCTCTCTTTCCGGCAGACACAAGTCTGCTGGGGTTCAAAGACCTGCTGGTGAGAAAATTGTCAAGTCAAGCGGAACGCGACCTGTCAACATCTCCTCCTTCACATTCTCCCGCAACTGGGGGTGCGAGGAAAAGGCTCAGAATTCCAAGCCCACCCGCTGGCGGTGATGCAGGGCAGTCTGGAGCGACTGCTGATGCTGACATCTGGTCCGGACTGAAGGACCTGACAACGATTACGGACATGTCGTCTACTGTCACTGCATATGATTCTCTCACCATTGAAAGAATGGTGGAGGATTATATGAGTGACCGCATCCAAGTAGGCACGTCAGACAGTCCGTACTTATACTGGCAGGAAAAAGAGGCAATTTGGAGGCCCTTGCACAAACTGGCTTTATTCTACCTAAGTTGCCCTCCCACAAGTGTGTACTCCGAAAGAGTGTTTAGTGCCGCCGCTCACCTTGTCAGCAATCGGCGTACGAGATTACTTCCAGAAAATGTGGAGAAGATGATGTTCATTAAAATGAATTATAATCAATTCCTCCGTGGAGACATTGACCAGCAGCAATTGCCTCCACAAAGTACACAGGGAGCTGAGATGGTGGATTCCAGTGGGGACGAATTGATAATCTGTGAGGAGCGGGATGTACACGGTGATATATCGGAGGATGATGATGAGGTGGACATCTTGCCTCTGTAGAGCCAGTTTGTGCAAGGAGAGATTAATTGCTTCTTTTTCGGTGGGGGTCCAAACCAACCCGTCATTTCAGTCACAGTCGTGTGGCAGACCCTGTCACTGAAATGATGGGTTGGTTAAAGTGTGCATGTCCTGTTTATACAACATAAGGGTGGGTGGGAGGGCCCAAGGACAATTCCATCTTGCACCTCTTTTTTCTTTCATTTTTCTTTGCGTCATGTGCTGTTTGGGGAGTGTTTTTTGGAAGGGCCATCCTGCGTGACACTGCAGTGCCACTCCTAGATGGGCCAGGTGTTTGTGTCGGCCACTAGGGTCGCTTATCTTACTCACACAGCTACCTCATTGCGCCTCTTTTTTTCTTCTTTGCGTCATGTGCTGTTTGGGGAGTGTTTTTTGGAAGGGCCATCCTGCGTGACACTGCAGTGCCACTCCTAGATGGGCCAGGTGTTTGTGTCGGCCACTAGGGTCGCTTAGCTTACTCACACAGCTACCTCATTGCGCCTCTTTTTTTCTTCTTTGCGTCATGTGCTGTTTGGGGAGTGTATTTTGGAAGGGCCATCCTGCGTGACACTGCAGTGCCACTCCTAGATGGGCCAGGTGTTTGTGTCGGCCACTAGGGTCGCTTATCTTACTCACACAGCTACCTCATTGCGCCTCTTTTTTTCTTCTTTGCGTCATGTGCTGTTTGGGGAGTGTTTTTTGGAAGGGCCATCCTGCGTGACACTGCAGTGCCACTCCTAGATGGGCCAGGTGTTTGTGTCGGCCACTAGGGTCGCTTAGCTTACTCACACAGCTACCTCATTGCGCCTCTTTTTTTCTTTGCGTCATGTGCTGTTTGGGGAGTGTTTTTTGGAAGGGCCATCCTGCGTGACACTGCAGTGCCACTCCTAGATGGGCCAGGTGTTTGTGTCGGCCACTAGGGTCGCTTAGCTTAGTCATCCAGCGACCTCGGTGCAAATTTTAGGACTAAAAATAATATTGTGAGGTGTGAGGTATTCAGAATAGACTGAAAATGAGTGGAAATTATGGTTTTTGAGGTTAATAATACTTTGGGAACAAAATGACCCCCAAATTCTATGATTTAAGCTGTTTTTTAGGGTTTTTTGAAAAAAACACCCGAATCCAAAACACACCCGAATCCGACAAAAAAAATTCGGTGAGGTTTTGCCAAAACGCGGTCAAACCCAAAACACGGCCGCGGAACCGAACCCAAAACCAAAACACAAAACCCGAAAAATTTAAAGTGCACATCTCTAGTAAACATGTCGGTAGTAGATGCAGTGTTTGATCATTGGCTTCTCATGCCCCTGCCTTATGACATAGCGGGGATGCATTTCTAATGTTGGGGGTGGCTGGATTTGCGAGCAGTGCCGTTTTCTATATTTGGCAACTGCACCTAAGCATGAGCTCTAAATTGATAAGGGGTACATATGTATATTGATCCACACTGAGTAGTGACAAGATGCTACAGGGTATGGTAACTGTGTATGTTTAGTGTATTTGTAGTAGTTTTTGTGTGTTGCTTGTTTTTTTGCAGTGTCCTAATTATGTGCTGTTTTTTGTTATAGGTCCCTGTCAGGCTTGCACTGCAAGCCCCGGGGGAACCAGTTCCGGAGCTGCAATACCAGCGATGTCCTGATCTGCAGACAGTGGGGCTGGTGACGCGCAAGCTGTGCGTTGCCTGGCAACATGATGTCGGGAGCGGAAACGGAAGTGATGGCAGCGGCCGTGAACGGGAGCCAGGGGGACGGTGGCGGTGTTTGGCGGGACCTATACAGGTATTTATATGTGTGTTTGTTTGTGTTATGTTCATCTTGTATGGTACTGAGGACGGAGCGGAAGCTCTGAAACGTGCGTCTACCTGCAATACAAGTAATTTTTCTCTATTGAACCTGTCTCCAGTGCCGTGATTTGTGAGAGGTGTATGTTGGATTACACTGGCACGGGGACCTGTTGTGACCTCAGAATAGGAGTGCCGGCTGCTATGGACAGTATATATATATATATATATATATATATATATACATAAAATAATTTCTTATGGTGCTTGCATACCTGGATTGTACAGAAGGCAGAGGCGCTGATCATCATCAGCGGTCTGCAGGAGGACACAGTAAGCAGCTCCGATCAGGCAGCAGCACCCTCAGCTACAGCCACCCAGCCAACCAATGCAACCACCTTCACAGAGCTCATATTTTGCTCCGCTGCTAATCGGTGAGGTGTCACCTAGGAGACATAAGCTACGGAGGAAGAACCATCGCACCAAGAGATGTGGTCATGATGCAGTGCAGTGAGGGCTTGTAAAGCCTTCCACTGCAGCAGCATGTGAAGTCTGGTGTGCAGAGCCGGATTAAGGGGGGGGGGGGGGGGGCAGAGGGTAAGTACCCCGGGCCCTCCCACAGGTTTAGGGGGCCCCTGGCCAGAGCAGCTCTGCCCCAGCTCTGATGCTGTCTTATCCTCTCTACAGCCTCTGCCACCATCTCTCCTAGCAGCAGTGGAGGCTGGAGATTGGAATCGGTCCCTGTGCTGCCTGAGATCAGGGAGGAAGGAGATACCAGCGGGAGCATGTACTAGTTACCCGTGCCCGAGTCCGTCGCCGACTCCTGCCATCTCCTGTCAGAACGGAAGCAGCACTGTGCTCCAGCCACCCTGATCGCTCCCCCCCTGGATTAGCCCCTGGATGAGGATCACAATCAAGCCCTCCGGATCTGAATAAAACAAAAACCCACTGACATTTGCATAAGGGGCGTTGCCACACATCCCACAATTAGGCCTCGCCCCCTGACCTAACAGCAAGAAGAGCAATGGGGTAGTTGCTAGCAAAGGGGGAGGGACCTTCTGTTTTCAGAGCCCTGGGCCCCCCCTCCAAAGGCATAATCCGGCCCTGCGGGTGTGCACACTGAAATGTTTGAATTGACGCCGGGGAAAAGAGTGTTTTACTGCCTGGGTGGTCCTGGGCAGACGTGCCCTGTGCAGGACCCCCTGGTCCGGGATAGTGCAGGCACCGCTGATACTGCCGCTTCTGCTGGCTAGGAGGGTGGAAGAGGAAGTGCACCGGCCGGCGCACACAGTCCAGGTCTGGTCTTCCTGCCGCCTCCGGGGACAACGCTGCTGCTGCCTGTCAGACTCCCTCCACCAGGTGATTCACACCATCCGCTGGGTCCCGACGCTGCTTTCCCGCTTATGAGTGATTGGACAGCTGATCCAGCGCTGGATCCCCTGTCCAATCACAAGTGCCTCGCTGACAGGGATCGTGCTTTGATGTGGGCGTCCCTGTCAACGAGGCACTTGTATAAGTGCCACTTTGCCCTCTTTTTTGGATGGGCCTTTACAGCCCACTAGCTGGCTCCGCCCCCTGCTTTATCCCCGCTCCCATTGTCAATGGGAGGCACTGCTATCAGTGCCTCACAAACTAATTTAATGCATTAAAATTATTAGATTAATATGAAGAAGATTATTATGACACAGAATATGTGTCATAAGTATCTTCTTTGTATTATTTCAATCATTAATGATAGGGGAGGCACTGCCTCCTACCTCCCCTGACTGCACGTCCCTGCTGTATGCATGAAGTGAAAATGCAATTGAGATACATAAACACCTGGAAACGTGTACATTTGGCTACAGAGCATGCATCAAAATTGTGTTCAACTCTGCATCATTCCCGTGTGTGTAGTACATATAGTGTGTCATCAGTTCTTATAACATATACACACAGCATTAGTTCTGCCCATTTGATACATTTTTAAATCACAATTGTTGTAACCGTACTTCACCCACTGCAAGTTTACAGATATCCTACATTAGTTACATGAAATGCAGCATTCACACAGGTTGTAATATCATTGTATCCCACTAGATGGAGACATTGGCAACCATCTGTGGGCAGTGGCGGATTTAGCGGGGGGCGATTAGGGCGAACGCCCCCCCCCTACATATACCTGCAGCGGGATGGAGGCCGGGTCCCGCCGCGGTATTGGGAACGGGTTGGAGTCTGACGAGCGGTGCAGCGCGGCGGCGGAGGAGGAGAGAGAGGAGCGTCCTGACGTGCGTACAGCGGCCTCTGTTCTGAGCACGCCCCCTCCTCCCTGTACGCGCGTCAAGATGTGCTCTCTCTGTCTACGTTCCCTGCCGCACTGCACCGCTCTCCACCCGTTCCCAATACCGCGGCGGGACCCGGCCAGGCCTCTACCTATGAGGAGGTGTGTAGAGGTGTGTGTGTGTGTGTGTAGAGGTGTGTGTGTGTTTCTCTCTTCTCCCTGCATTATTTTGCCTCATTCAGTGTGCATTTTGCATCATTCGTCTCATACATTGTGCTATAACGTTAATTTTGCCTCATACAGTGTGCTATAACGTTAATTTTGCCTCATACATTGTGCTATTACGTTAATTTTGCCTCATACAGTGTACTATAATGTGAATTTTGCCTCAGTCAGTGTGCTACAAGGTGAATTTCGGATCATTCATTGTGCTACAATTTGAGTTTTGCCTCATTCAGTGGGGGAAATTTACTAAGCTCCCGATTTTGACCGAGATGCCGTTTTTTCATCAAAGTGTCATCTCGGTAATTTACTAAACACTAATCACGGCAGAGATGAGGGCATTCGTAATTTTTTGCAAGTCCAAGTAAAAAATTACGAATGAATACACCATCGGTCAAAACGCGGCTGTTTAAGTATGAATCTCGGTCATTTACTAAGAAGTGCAAAGCAAAAAACAAACAAACACTGCCGTGAAAAATTACAACTCGTAAAAAAGTGCTAAAAAAAAACAGACTTTTTTTTTTATTCGTGATTGGATAGGCATGCACGGATCCATGAGATCCGTGCATGTATATCAGTGGGAAGGGGTGGGAAAGTGCTTATTTTTAAAAAAAAAATTGCGTGGGGTCCCCCCTCCTAAGCATAACCAGCCTCGGGCTCTTTGAGCCGATCCTGGTTGCAGAAATATGGCAAAAAAAATGACAGGGGTTCCCCCATATTTAAGCAACCAGCATCGGGCTCTGAGCCTGGTCCTGGTCCCAAAAATACGGGGGACAAAAAGAGTAGGGGTCCCCCGTATTTTTAAAACCAGCACCGGGCTCCACTAGCTGGACAGATAATGCCACAGCCGGGGGTCACTTTTATATAGTGCCCTGCGGCCGTGGCATAAAAAATCCAACTAGTCACTCCTGGCCGGGGTACCCTGGGGGAGTGGGGACCCCTTCAATCAAGGGGTCCCCCCCCCCAGCCACCCAAGGGCCAGGGGTGAAGCCCGAGGCTGTCCCCCCCATCCAATGGGCTGCGGATGGGGAGGCTGATAGCCTTTGTTGTAAAAGAAAAGATATTGTTTTTAGTAGCAGTACTACAAGGCCCAGCAAGCCTCCCCCGCATGCTGGTACTTGGAGAACCACAAGTACCAGCATGCGACGGAAAAACGGGCCCGCTGGTACCTGTAGTACTACTACTAAAAAAATACCCAAAAAAACACAAGACACACACACCGTGAAAGTATAATTTTATTACATACATACACACATACATACATACTTACCTTAAGTTCCCACGCAGGTCGGTCCTCTTCTCCAGTAGAATCCAAGGGGTACCTGTTGAAGAAATTATACTCACGAGATCCAGGGGTCCAGGCTCCTCGGGAAATCCAGGGGTAATCCACGTACTTGAAAAAAATAACAAAACGGTGTCCCGACCACGAACTGAAAGGGGACCCATGTTTGCACATGGGTTACCTTTCCACGAATGCCAGAAACCCACTTTGACTTCTGTCTAAGTGGGTTTCTTCAGCCAATCAGGGAGCGCCACGTTGTAGCACTCTCCTGATCAGCTGTGTGCTCCTGTCCTCACTGACAGGCAGCACACGGCAGTGTTACAATGTAGCGCCTATGCGCTACATTGTAACCAATGATGGGAACTTTCTGCCCTGCGGTTGACCTAAAGTGACGTCACCGCTGAGCAAGAAAGTTCCCAGCATTGGTTACAATGGAGCGCATAGGCGCTACATTGTAACACTGCCGTGTGCTGCCTGTCAGTTAGGACAGGAGCACACAGCCGATCAGGAGAGTGCTACAACGTGGCACTCCCTGATTGGCTGAAGAAACCCACTTAGACATCAGTCAGAGTGGGTTTCTGGCAGTCGGGAAAAGGGGATCCATGTGCAAACATGGGTCCCCTTTTAGTGCGTGGCTCGAGTGTCCGTTTTGTTATTTTTTTCAAGTACGTGGATTACACCTGGATTCCCCGAGGACCCTGGACCCCTGGATCTCGTGAGTATAATTTCTTCAACAGGTACCCCTTGGATTCTACTGGAGAAGAGGACCGACCTGCGTGGGAACATAAGGTAAGTATGTATGTATGTGTGTATGTATGTAATAAAATTATACTTTCACGGTGTGTGTGTCTTGTGTTTTTTTGGGTATTTTTTTAGTAGTAGTACTACAGGTACCAGCGGGCCCGTTTTTCCGCCGCATGCTGGTACTTGTGGTTCTCCAAGTACCAGCATGCGGGGGAGGCTTGCTGGGACTTGTAGTACTGCTACTAAAAACAATATCTTTTCTTTTACAACAAAGGCTATCAGCCCCCCCATCCGCAGCCCATTGGATGGGGGGGGACAGCCTCGGGCTTCACCCCTGGCCCTTGGGTGGCTGGGGGGGGGGACCCCTTGATTGAAGGGGTCCCCACTCCCCCAGGGTACCCCGGCCAGGAGTGACTAGTTGGATTTTTGATGCCACGGCCGCAGGGCACTATATAAAAGTGACCCCCGGCTGTGGCATTATCTGTCCAGCTAGTGGAGCCCGGTGCTGGTTTTAAAAATACGGGGGACCCCTACTCTTTTTGTCCCCCGTATTTTTGGAACCAGGACCAGGCGCAGAGCCCGATGCTGGTTGCTTAAATATGGGGGAACCCCTGTCAATTTTTTTCCCATATTTCGGCAACCAGGATCGGCTCAAAGAGCCCGAGGCTGGTTATGCTTAGGAGGGGGGACCCCACGCAATTTTTTTTTAAAATTTTACAGTGTTTAATTAAAAAAAAAAAAAAAAATAGAACCCCAGCACGGATCACACAGATCCGGCCGAGATTAATTGTAAAAAAGTCGGCAGTGTTTTGCTAATCACTGCCGTAAAAAACACAAAAAAAACACGAATGACATCGACATCGGAAGAAAAGAAAAACCCGAATACGACAGCTTAGTAAATCCATCGTAACAAATTCAAAAAGTTGCAGTTTTACACTTTCGATGTCATTCGTGATTGAACTTTGACCTGAAACGGGAAAATACGAATCTTAGTAAATTTACCCCTGTGTGTGCTACAGTGTGAGTTTCGGATCATTCAGTGTGCTATAATGTGAATTTTGCCTCATTCCACGTGCTATAATGTGAATTTTGGCTCATTCCGCGTGCTATAATGTGAATTTTGGCTCATTCCGCGTGCTATAATGTGAATTTTGGCTCATTCCGCGTGCTATAATGTGAATTTCGGCTCATTCTGCGTGCTATAAGGTGAATTTCGGATCATTCACTGTGCTACAATGTGAATTTCGGCTCATTCAGCGTGCTATAAGGTGAATTTTGGCTCATTCAGTGTGCTACAATGTGAATTTCGGCTCATTCAGTGTGCTACAATGTGAATGTCGGCTCATTCAGTGTGCCACAAGGTGAATTTCAGGTCATTCAGTGTGCTACAATGTGAATTTCGGATTATTCTGTGTGCTACAATGTGAATTTTGGCTCATTCAGTGTGCCACAAGGTGAATTTCAGCTCATTCAGTGTGCTACAATGTGAATTTCGGCTCATTCTGTGTGCTACAATGTGAATTTCAGCTCATACAGTGTGCTATAATGTGAATTTCGGCTCATTCAGTGTGCTACAAGGTGAATTTCAGCTCATTCAGTGTGCTACAATGTGAATTTCGGCTCATTCTGTGTGCTACAATGTGAATTTCTGCTCATTCTGTGTGCTATAATGTGAATTTCGGCTCATTCTGTGTGCTATAATGTGAATTTCAGCTCATACAGTGTGCTATAATGTGAATTTCGGCTCATTCTGTGTGCTATAATGTGAATTTCAGCTCATACAGTGTGCTACAATGTGAATTTCGGCTCATTCTGTGTGCTACAATGTGAATTTCTGCTCATTCTGTGTGCTATAATGTGAATTTCGGCTCATTCTGTGTGCTATAATGTGAATTTCAGCTCATACAGTGTGCTATAATGTGAATTTCGGCTCATTCTGTGTGCTGTAGAAACAGTATTTGTCGGCAGATAAGAACCACTTGGCCCATCTAGTCTGCCCCCCTTTTTTTTTTTTTACATTATTTTTATCTCTAACCTTATCTGATCCTTATTTCTTTGTAAGAATATCCTTATGTCTATCCCATGCATGTTTAAATTGCCCTACTGTCTTAGCCTCTACCACCTCTGATGGAAGGAATGGCGATTCGCCAGTCTGTATCACCAGTGCGCAGGGTTCTCTCCACTAACTGGCAACATTTTATTAGTAATGGCAACAATAGGAAATTTTAGAAGCGAACGGGAAGGGCATTACTAAGTGGGAGGGGCTATGATTAGGGGGAGGAGTCATAATTCTTAAACCGCCCCCCTAAATGTTAAGTCTAGATCCGCCACTGACTGTGGGGCTGATTCAGGTGCAGTTGCAATGCTAATGTAGCAATGATCATTTTCAGTAATGGAACTGCAAGGCAATACAGGTGTAGCTGCTGCGGCGCTGCCCACAGGTAAACAATGACACACACCGAAATCATCGCAGCATGCTCAGCAACTGTGCAATCCGTCACAGATGCAAGGAGCCTCGACTCCCGGTGTGCCTCCACGACTGCACAGAATGGCACATGCACACTGCGGCCGTGACGTATGTGCAGTCTACCGATAATTGCTCATTTGCAACACCATCAAAGTTGAGACCACATCTGAATCAGGCCCATAGATGGCTGCCAATGTCTCCATCTAGTGGCATACAATGAGTACTACAACTAGGGATGAGCAGGTTCGGATCTCCGAGATCCGAACCCCACCAGACTTCAGGATCCGAGCCCGGATCCTTGTCCGGCTAGGGACTTCCCACCAGACTTGGATCCCAGAACGAGGCAAAACGTCATCATCCCGCTGTCGGATTCTCGTGGGTTTTGGATTCTATATAAGGAGCCGCGTGTCGCCGCCATTTTCACTCCGGACTTGGAGAGTGAGGGAGACAGACCTCTGTCTCTCTGTGGGTGGTGGCGTCAGGTGGGGTCAGTGTGTGCTCTTTTAGGGTGTTGCTGTCCTGTGTGCTGTTAGGGGTGCTGTACAGGGGTGCTGACCTGGGGTGTCCTGTGCCGTTTGGGGTGCTGTACAGGGGTGTTGCTGTCCTGTGCTGTCCTGTGCTGTACAGGGGTGCTGTCCTGTGCTGTTTGAGGTGCTGTACAGGGGTGTTGCTGCCCTGTGCTGTACAGGGGTGCTATCCTGGGGTGCTGTCCTGTGCTGTTAGGGGTGCTGTACAGGGGCGCCGCTGTCCTGTGCTGTACACGGGTGCTGTCCTGTGATGTTAGGGGCGCTGTCCTGTGTGCTGTAAAAATAAAGGGGCACTGTCCTGTGTGCTGTAAAAATAAAGGGGAGCTGTAAAAATAAATGAACACTGTGGCCCTGCCGGGTGCTGTAAAAATAAAGGAACGCTGTGTCCCTCTCGGGTGGTGTATAAATAAAGGAACGCTGTGTCCCTGTCGGGTGCTGTATAAATAAAGGAACGCTGTGTCCCTGTCGGGTGCTGTAAAAATAAAGGAATGCTGTGTCCCTGTCCTGTATGCTGTAAAAATATAGGGGTGCTGTAAAAATCAAGGAACACTGTGTCCCTGTCAGGTGCTGTAAAAAGTGGTAGTTTTGGAAGGAAAATATGAAATATGTTAAAACTTAACGTTTATTAAAGTGAATCATAAGAAAAAGGATCGACATAGACTTTAGTATGAAAACAAACACCTATAGGACAGAGCTGGATTAACAATGGGGCAGATGGAGCTGCAGCGCCAGGCTCCCCATTGAAAATAGGCCCATAGGATTCCTGCCATCACTGATAACATACCTCCATTTGACTCCACTAGTCCTGCTGGTCAAAGCTTTGCCTATTCCCTCGTCGCTCCAAGGCCACCAGCAGCCTTTCACAGTGGCTCTCACCCCCCTCCCTACCACAATCCCGTATTGCCAGAAGCTCTGCCCTGAGACCGCAATAAGCTCCACCCCTAGCTCGTGACAAGCCCCGCTCCCTGGTCTGTCCGACTGCTGATTGCACCAAGTTCCGCTCCCAGTCTGTCCGGCTGCTCGCTATGTGCCACCCACTGGAGCGAAATACACAATAATTGACTTGGCCGCCCTCCTCCTGCAGTCCCTCTCCTCTGGCCGGCGGCAGCAGAAATTATATGGTCCGTTCATGTCATCGCTTGTCTGTCTCTCCAGCTGCACCAAGAGGAGTAGCTCTGACTCTTGCATGTGGACGCCGAGCGCAAAGATTCCTCAGAGCTGGTTACTGTCTGTGCTCATGCCTCCCGCTGGTAAGAAATACCTCTGTGTGCCGCAGTGCATCTACACTCTGGGGTTACTTTTAAGTGGTCTTTATGTGTGCGCTACTACTGTGGGTATTATGTGTGTGAGCGGCGCTACTACTGCGGACATTATATATGGGAGCGGCACTACTACTGTCGGCATTATGTGTGTGAGCAGCAACTACTACTGTGGGCATTATGTGTGTGAGCAGCACTACTACTGTGGGCATTATGTGTGTGAGCAGCACTACTACTGTGGGCATTATGTGTGTGAGCAATACTACTACTGCGGGCATTATGTGTGTGAGCAGCACTACTACTGTGGGCAGTATGTGTATGAGCAGCGCTACTACTGCAGGCATTATGTGTGTGAGTGGCACTACTACTGCGGGCATTATGTGTGTGAGCAGCACTACTACTGCGGGCATTATGTGTGTGGGCAGCACTACTACTGCGGGCATTATGTGTGTGAGCGGCGCTACTACTGCGGGTATTATGTGTGTGAGCGGCGCTACTACTGCGGACATTATGTATGTGAGTGGCGCTACTACTGTGGGCATTATGTGTGTGAGCAGCACTACTACTGTGGGCATTATGTGTGTGAGCAGCACTACTACTGTGGGCATTATGTGTGTGAGCAGCGCTACTACTGCAGGCATTATGTGTGTGAGCAGCGCTACTACTGCAGGCATTATGTGTGTGAGGGGCACTACTACTGCGGGCATTATGTGTGTGTGAGCAGCGCTACTACTGTCGGCATTACGTGTGTGAGCAGCGCTACTACTGCAGGCATTATGTGTGTGAGTGGCACTACTGCAGGCATTATGTGTGTGAGCAGCGCTACTACTGCAGGCATTATGTGTGTGAGTGGCACTACTACTGCAGGCATTATGTGTGTGAGTGGCACTACTACTGCAGGCATTATGTGTGTGAGTGGCACTACTACTGTGGGCATTATGTGTGTGAGCAGCACTACTACTGTGGGCATTATGTGTGTGAGCAGCGCTACTACTGCAGGCATTATGTGTGTGAGGGGCACTACTACTGCAGGCATTATGTGTGTGAGTGGCACTACTACTGCGGGCATTATGTGTGTGTGAGCAGCGCTACTACTGTCGGCATTATGTGTGTGAGCAGCGCTACTACTGCAGGCATTATGTGTGTGAGTACCACTACTGCAGGCATTATGTGTATAAGTGGCACTACTACTAGTTTGAATTGGGGGCACTATTGTGTGACCATGCCCCTTTCTTGTGAGATCACATCCATTCTTTTGCAACACGCACCTTTGGCATGCACTGTTTTTTTATAATGTAAATATCTGGTGCTCACTGATACTCTGTCATATACGGTGGTCACTGATACTCTCTTGTTATACATGGTTGTCACCGATGCTCTCTGTAATATATGGTGGTCATCAATGCTCTCTGTAATATATACAGTGGTCACCGATGCTCTCTGTAATATACTATGGTCACAAATGCTATCTAATATATGGTGGGCACTGATGTTCTCTGGAATATGTGGTGGGTACTGATGCTCTCTGGAATATATGGTGGACACTGATGCTCTCTGTTATATATACACGGTGGTTACCAGTGGCGCACCCAGGGGGGGGTTTCCGAGCACCCAGAAACCCCCCTCCACTAAAAAAAAAAATATATATATTTTTTTTTTTAGCTGCATGACTATTATTAATGGCTGTCTAGCGTCCTCTGCAGCCTGCTGTCTTCCTGGTGGCACTTGTAAGTGCAATAAAAGGTTACTTTATTTTAATTATAGTACATATATATCCATGTGCATACATATATACACATGTATATACATACATACATATAAACACACACACACACACACACACACACACACACACGATATATATATATACATGTGTATATATATATGTGTACTGTACATATATATATATATATATATTATCAAAGTCAGAAAAATATCTCTATGCACACTACCATATTTGCACCTCATACAGGTCCGTGCTGCGCATGCGTACACTCTCCCGTGCGTGCGCATACTCGCTGTCGCGTGCACCCGCAGGCGCACGATGTGCGCATTTACGGTAGAGTTTATGTGATCGTAGCGTGCGACTCAATCGTTACATATTTTCACTATATAATGTATTTTGTAGATCATGGTCCCTTTGATAGATTCTGAAAGTTTAGTTAATGTAGCATGTTCCTGGACAGAGAGATCCCTCTTTGTATTGTACGAAGGGTCCAACAGGGGTCATACAGTGATGTTTAGTATCCATCGGAAGAGTATTTAATTAGCAATATTCCGGTGTTGGTTTGGAGCGGATTAATCGCTCGTGCGAATAGTTATGGACATAAGAAGTTTATGTCCATTTACTATTATTTGCACTTACTTATCCATGCGGCGGGAAACCTAGTTTCCCACCCACCTGAGCAGTTGGAAATTGTCACAGCCCACCTGTATGAATCAACCTATGACCTTTTGTTATAATGCGAGGAGGAATTCCTGTGTCCAATGAACAATGAGATTGTAGGGACCATTGAATTGTATTGTGTGTGGGGCATAAATAGACAAGCCGATCACATCCAGCTCACTCTTCAACGGTTCTCATTGCTGATAATCGGGAGCTGGATGTCCAGAGGCGCATGCGATCGTTCCCCTTTGTGCGTAAGTTTTCTCCGCAATCATATTGATCTTACTGTTATTGTGAGCCATTTCTCTCTCTCTCTCTCTTCTCCTCTTTCTCTCTTATTTTCCCTTAAAACGTAATTGTATTGTATTGTATTTCCCGTGTAGTTATCTGGTTAGTTAGTCTATGTTATATTGTAGTGTATGACTTGTATTGTATTAATTCTTTTGCAAGTATAACATTCAGAATATATATATAAGGCGTTGGACCCTAAGCACGGTATCTGTGTATTTCTTATAGTGTTAAGTATTCTCAGAGCGTCGGTGACGCTCGAACAGCTTTTAAGTTAATAAGGTTATACTGTGCTGCATTTACACTCTATCACTACACTAAGGTCTTACTGCATAATACACTGTTTATGGTTTAGATATAAAGGTTTAACATTGTGAGCGTCAGCGCCGCTGGTGATCTCCTCGTGGTCCCGAGCGTCCGCTACGCTATAGCGAATCATTACGTTAGTCGGCAGCCAATAGCATGCCTGCCTGTGATCTCTTGGCCGTGAGCGAACGTGACGCTTGAGCGTCTCAACTACGGCTAAGCGATTGTTACGCAACGTGCGTACCCTTACGGTACTCCATACGTAAATAGCGTACAGTGTTCTTAGACCTCATAAAGGGTATTATATAAGATAAATATTTAGCTTTATCAATTGCGGGCTCGTCCTGTCCTTCACATATCTGCACTAGGTAATTTCAGCAGACATTATCCAGCAGCAAAGGGCGGGAGATCATATTCTTCGCAGTGCTGACGGGATAAGCGTCTGCTTCGCTTAGTAAAGGGTGCTGAAGGAATCCGGGAACCGGAGGTAAGAACAACACACTAGTGTCTTTTAAAACTGTTTATTTCTGTTTTGTATACACACGCATATATCTGCATTCCTTTTTCGTGTATATTCATATCACTCTCCTGTTTGCCATTGTATAATTGATAAACGTGCTAAGAGAGATTTGTCGCTATTTAAATAGTTAAAGTGTAAAAGTTATACACTAAGGGGTAATTTGTAAAATACACACACAGCTTTACCTGAGATACAAGAAAGACCTGTGTGGGGCTTGGTAGATGATTACAGTTAAAAGAATCATCTACATTAATAAACGTGCGAATTGTATTTTGTGGCCAGCGTACACGTGTCTCTAACAAAAGGCTGAGACTCGCGAACACAACCCAAAGGCCGACGCACGCAGCGTATATTACGCAACGGAGCGTCTGGGTACGCCCACCGAAACTCAAATCGCACAATAGCATTGTTTTAGTGGGGGCGGTATAGCATAGCCACGTGATAATAGCACAAATTGATTTCAGTTTTTCCAAAACTTAGTTTAAATACCTTACTTTACTGTAATGCCTCTGGGGACAGCTATCAGACTACGGGAAATGATTTTTCTGATCAGAAAACTATAAGAATGATAGTGGGTTGAAAACGGTATGAGTGTATTGAATCCCGCTTTGTGAACTGAGTGATCTGGGTGATCTTTGGTGGAACGTGATGAGCACGGTCTGAGTGAAAACGTGCAACAGAGTGTGATAAAGTTTTCGTTGTATTACGCTCTGGCTGTTTTGGAGCACAGTAGGGAGACTCCAATGATCCTACCATTTATGGGCAACAAGTGTTTATAAGTGGTACGATTGGACCGCACGGTTGTAGGTGTGACCAATAACGCAACGTGATACGAGGTAAATTGCCCTCATACGTGTTGTGGGAAGCACATGCAAGCGTGATTTGTGTAAAGAAAAAGGAAGGGAATTTTCACTGGTCACAGGAAAATCTCTAGAGATAGGGCCTGCAACGGTTACACGTGTCTGCTAGAAGGCGGACCGGAGATACCCGGAGCAGAAGAAGCTGGTGGAAGAGCTTGGAAAACTCCCACCGTAGACTGTGTTTGGTGCATTTTAGGAAGTTTTTCTGTGTAAGGTCCACAATGGAAGCCAAGTGCACAACACAGGGACGTTCAGCAGTCAGGGTTCAGACTGCAGAGGCTTGCAGACCCCGAGGGTCTGCTCGGTTAGTAATGTGGAGGAGGTATGGTCCCCACACTGAGACCTTTTGTGATGAATGGACACGAATGACTGCGGGGGATAAGGCACCATTTCCCGGGATAGGTAGTTTTGACTTAGAGGTATTGCATAATTTAAGGCAAAGGATCTGTCTCATAAAATCCTGGAAACAACGAGTTAAACATGATGATTGTTTGCAGATATGGCTACAGGAAAGTGACATGCAAAGAAATGTAACTTACATACCTAACTTTCATCTTGAGAGGAGAGACATGGCAATGGAGAGGATTATGGTTGCGGAGAAAGGCACAATGGGGTGCGATAAAAGTGCACTTAGTAACTATATTAAGAATGAATGTAACAAACGTAATAAGGTTTATAAAAATGAAAGTGTTAAATGGACAACTATTAACCCATGCAAGTCGCACCCCTTGTTAAACTTTCCTCAGGAACACCAACAAGAAAGTGAGCCCAGCACAATGTCGGAGCCTTTTCCAGCAGCCATCACACAAGACATCCAGGTGGACGCGACCAAATCGGTAAAGACTGTAATCAAACCCCCTAACGGAGGGTCAGGTGAGGTCGTGTCCACAGGTACGTATGGTATTATACATCACGCACAATCAATTCAGAATGACGTTACTGGACTTAATCCTGTCAGGGTAATTGCAGTACCAAATGGGAAAACTGACTCTTCAGGAGTCACTCCTGTCAGGAACATCGCCATGTACTGCCCCTTTTCCCGAACAGAATTAAGAACAATTCTGTCTGAATTTCCTGATCCCAGGAAAGACTTAGTTGCTTGTCAAAAATACATTAGAGTGCTAGGAAACACTGCAGAGCCAAATAACAAAGATTGGAGGACAGTTTTGAGGGCATGTTTACCCCCCGATGTTGATTCATTGAAATTTATCGCTGATTGTAAGCTAGATGAGGAAGTACCACTAACAGACAAGTATAACCAAGATAATGTAAAAAGAATCAATCTACAGTTGAAAGAATATTTTCCTGCAGTAGTAAAGTGGAATAAAATCTTTACAATAAAACAAAAAGAAGGTGAATCCGCATCAGAGTATTTTCACCGGGCTCTGCAGGATATGGCTAGGTACACTGGTATAGATGACATTGAAACTAACGTACACCACAGAGAGGTAGCTGTGTCTGTATTAATGGACAGCTTAAAAGACACACTAAAAATTAGGGTACAAACCTCTATACCTCATTGGAGAGGTATCTCGGTGGCTGCATTAAGAGAGTCCGCTATCGAGCATGACCAAAATATCCAAAGAACCAGGGAAGCACAGGGAGAGCGGTTGATGGTACTGAGCATCCAAGCACTAGAGGAGGCATCAAGTCGACCGGAACCCCAGGCCCCTAGCACATGGAGAAAGCCAAGGATTTGTTATCATTGTAGAAGAGAAGGGCATTATGCCAGCAACTGTAATAACCCACATAAAGTCAGACCCCCTAGACCAAGAAATGAGCAAAATTATAACACACACAATTATAATCAGGGATCTTTTAGGAAGAATTTTGGGCCACACCCATGATATGTAGTCAGGAAAGGTGATCATTAGGACTGATGGTAAGCCTGAGGTAACGGTTAATAAATTGGGAGGTCATTCACTGAAGACACAGGAATGACAAGGTGAAACGTTGTAAATGTATTTGTGAAAAATGTTTTTTTTTCTCTCTCTCTCCCCATCTCTGACGATTATTAGTAAGGACTCAAACATTGCATATCCGCTTGGTCTTTGCAGAAGTCTACCAAACCCCAGCATGACCTATCCGCATCAATGTATCCTGGCCAGATACAGACAGTGGAGTAATGCAGGTGCTGGTGGGGAGGGACTGCGCAAGGAAACCATTGGACATGTAGATATGACAGCCTGATAATCTGACAATGTTTAAAAAAAAAAATGTTCGAAAAATGTTTTTTTTTCTCTTTTCCTATTGCTGGTTATTGTTGATTTATGTAATATATATATGTATATGAATTGTTCTCTCTCTTTTGTTTTTTTATTTTCCTCTCTTCTCACTCATGTTTTCATGGTTTAAAGATGGTATGTCATACATCAGCTAGACAAATGGTGATGCAAGATTTTTGCTCCTTACAGAAAGATCGCTGGTTTGGAAGAAATATTGCATCACCGGAATGTTCGTTTGGAAGACTGAGAGACAGCACCTTTGAGATGACAGCAGAAAAAGAAGAACAACAAGACTAGAGAACTTAATTATCGTAACAAGTTTCTCTCCCCCTCAAACTGTTTTTCTGTACCCCATTACAAATTTCTTCTTTTCTCCTCCTGTAAGATGGACTTGCCACAAGAGACTGTGATATGGATTTTCCTGTTGACCCTGATGTTGACCAGAGCAGTCTGTTCGGTGAGAGTACCAGTGAGGTCGAGAAAGAAGTTTTGACACCAGAAAGGTTCCAATGACTAAGACGGAGGTGTAAATTTCCAATAGCAACACAAGCACCGAACAAAGGCGAGTACCGGAAACAATCTAACAGCCATGTTATTTGTAAACATTTTTTTTTTGGATTGTTAGCTGAAGAAAACTGTATCTGTAGGCTCTGTGACAACGTAGTTGAGGATGGGTGCATTAAGAAATGCCAATCCAGTTTTAATATCCACATGGACCGGCATCCATTGAGTGACTATCACTCCTTAGTGGGTAGTGTGTGTTAAATCAAACAGATTGTTGGGTATGCTCTCAAGTACCTCAAGGTCATAGCAAATCAGGACTAGTACCATTTCCTTTAACGGTAGGGGAGGTACTTGAGCTAAAGGGTGGGAGACCGGTGGACAGGAGGTTTAATATCTCCAGTCCTCCTAGTTTGAAGCTCCACCAATATCATGTGGATAGATCCCTCATATGTTTTAACATTTCCAATCCCCGAAAGCCGGGAAATTGGGAAGTGTCATGGAGTAACCAAACCATGACCTTTTCATATAGAGCAGATAGAATGCCGACAGATACAGAGCTTATACGCCACATAGCCAGTAGAGGAAAAACTTTCCGATATAGGTATATCCTAGGAAATAGGATTACGAGAGTTGGAGAGGTATCACCAGGATACTGTGCACATATCGTACAAGCTGATACGTGTACTAGACAGATGGGAGAATTAGGGTTAGGAGATTTCACATGGAAGATGTGTAATATGGTTATGTCCTACTCCGTCCCATATGTTCTCCCCGATGATGCATATTTCATATGCGGGAGGAAGGCGTATAAGTGGCTTGCCCCAAACTCTGAAGGATTGTGTTATATTGGAAAAGTACTGCCTGAAGTAATGACTGTATCACATGACAAAATGAAAGACATACACCGTGGTGCCCAAGCTCCTTATACTCACACCCATTACGAGCACGTAGTTAAAAGGCAACTGACAGAAAGGACAGAGCATCCGGCCTCTGATCTGATCCATGAATCCACCGGGATTCAGGTTCTACGTGCGCTAGATTTCATCCGCACCGCTCGAGGAGGGATGAACTATAGATACATCTCTGCGCTTGCAAATTTGTTAGATAATATCACTGAAATGTATGATGACACGTTTAGGTATACTGGAAGAGAACTTCAAGCTTATAAAACAGAACTGGTACAGCATAGAATGGTTCTTAATTACCTCACAGTAGTGACAGGCGGATATTGTGTCACACTGGCAACACAGTACGGCGTGAAATGTTGCACATATATTACAAATAGCACCGAGGACCCGGTCGAGGTCATAGACCAAAAGATGGACGATATTCTCCAACTGAAGTGGGAATTTCGCAGGAGACACAATCTCACTCTTGCTGCTGTAGGTAATGAGCTGACTGGTTGGGTGTCATGGTTGAACCCGCGAAACTGGTTCTCTGGTTTAGGAGAATGGGCTCAAGGAGTCATAATGGATGTTGGGAAGTTTCTCCTATGTATCTTAGGTGTTGTTATATCGATTGGTTTGATATTTAGATACGGTCAGGCTTTAATGAAGTGCAAAAGTAGTACAAGGGTAATGAGTCTGAGGAGTGAGGAAACTGTAATTCCAATGGATTTAATTTATGACCCAAATGTAGAAACAATGATGTGATGAAAATGCGATTTCTACGGTCCGTTTCTTTCACCTGTTTTTCCGTTTTCTCCAAGGTAAAAAGACCCACTTGGACGAGGAATTTGATGATCCTGTATACAGACAACTGATGGATTAAAGAAGAAGTTTTGACAACCTTATACACAGATATTTGATGAACTTTGCCATAGACCCCCAGTTTCCCTAGAAATTTTAAAATTACGCTAGCCCAACACTTTTGTAAATCTATGGACATTGACAAAGCTTTTGCTCGCACCTTATGGGCAAAAGCACAAAGAAGACTGCAATCAACAGACACCGAACAAGACCTCAACCGACAAATGTACATTAACCTGACATAGAATACCACTGCATTTACCGTAATTATGTCTTTTCTTCATCTCTACAACCTTCAGGTAATTACACACATAGTCGATAGGGAATACAGGCACAGATATCAGCAATCACATATTCCCCCATTCATGTATCATCAACTAAAATGTGCTCCCCATTTTGTTACAACCACAGCCGAAAAGAGCTCGGTAAAGTTTGACAGCCCATCCACAGACCCGTACCACGGGATAAGAAGGAATTCAAATGTATACTTCGCAATACCTCGAAGCTTGATGTACAACACGTACGGCACGATGATACACGACCCCCCCAAACATGGATTCATACACACATGCTTCCGCTATCTCACTAGGTCATACCCTCTTCACACCTTCTCCTCTCTCCTCCCTTACCCAACCATGGAAATGTATTAACCCCTGACATATATTTTTCTCTTTTTGAAATGTTTTAGAAGGTGGCAGTTATTGTTGACTGCCAAAGGGTGGACTGTCAAAGTCAGAATATCTCTATGCACAGAATATCTCTATGCACACTACCATATTTGCACCTCATACAGGTCCGTGTTGCGTATGCGTACACTCTCCCGTGCGTGCGCATACTCGCTGTCGCGTGCACCCGCAGGCGCACGATGTGCGCATTTACGGTAGAGTTTATGTGATCGTAGCGTGCGACTCAATGTTACATATTTTCACTATATAATGTATTTTGTAGATCATGGTCCCTTTGATAGATTCTGAAAGTTTAGTTAATGTAGCATGTTCCTGGACAGAGAGATCCCTTTTTGTATTGTACGAAGGGTCCAACAGGGGTCATACAGTGATGTTTAGTATCCATCGGAAGAGTATTTAATTAGCAATATTCCGGTGTTGGTTTGGAGCGGATTAATCGCTCGTGCGAATAGTTATGGACATAAGAAGTTTATGTCCATTTACTATTATTTGCACTTACTTATCCATGCGGCGGGAAACCTAGTTTCCCACCCACCTGAGCAGTTGGAAATTGTCACAGCCCACCTGTATGAATCAACCTATGACCTTTTGTTATAATGCGAGGAGGAATTCCTGTGTCCAATGAACAATGAGATTGTAGGGACCATTGAATTGTATTGTGTGTGGGGCATAAATAGACAAGCCGATCACATCCAGCTCACTCTTCAACGGTTCTCATTGCTGATAATCGGGAGCTGGATGTCCAGAGGCGCATGCAATCGTTCCCCTTTGTGCGTAAGTTTTCTCCGCAATCATATTGATCTTACTGTTATTGTGAGCCATTTCTCTCTCTCTCTCTCTTCTCCTCTTTCTCTCTTATTTTCCCTTAAAACGTAATTGTATTGTATTGTATTTCCTGTGTAGTTATCTGGTTAGTTAGTCTATGTTATATTGTAGTGTATGACTTGTATTGTATTAATTCTTTTGCAAGTATAACATTCATAATATATATATAAGGCGTTGGACCCTAAGCACGGTATCTGTGTATTTCTTATAGTGTTAAGTATTCTCAGAGCGTCGATGACGCTCGAACAGCTTTTAAGTTAATAAGGTTACACTGTGTTGCATTTACACTCTATCACTACACTAAGGTCTTACTGCATAATACACTGTTTATGGTTTAGATATAAAGGTTTAACATTGTGAGCGTCAGCGCCGCTGGTGATCTCCTCGTGGTCCCGAGCGTCCGCTACGCTATAGCGAATCATTACGTTAGTCGGCAGCCAATAGCGTGCCTGCCTGTGATCTCTTGGCCGTGAGCGAACGTGACGCTTGAGCGTCTCAACTACGGCTAAGCGATTGTTACGCAACGTGCGTACCCTTACGGTACTCCATACGTAAATAGCGTACAGTGTTCTTAGACCTCATAAAGGGTATTATATAAGATAAATATTTAGCTTTATCAATATGTATGTATGTTTAATATGCTATGTATATGTGTATATGTATGTGTGTGTGTGTGTGTGTGTATATATATACATGTGTATATATATATATATATATATGTGTAGATATATGTACAGTATATATATATATATATATACACACACACACACACACACACACACACACACACTAGTTTTACAGACCCAGCATATACTGGGTCACCTCAGTCCCCACCCCCGTGATTGGCTCCGCCCAGTTCTGGAAACCCCCCCATGCAAATCCTGCGTTTGCCACTGGTTACCGATGCTCTCTGTAATATACGGTGGTCACTGCAATGGTTTCTGTAATATACAGTGGTCACTGATGCTCTCTTGTTATATGGTGGTCACTGATGATCTCTGTTCTATTACCGCTATCTCAGGATGGTACCGGCAGTTTAAAATGTTTGTTGTTTTAAATATATTTTTATATGTAAAGACTTTTTTGAGATTTATTTTTAGCATCTTAAATATTTTGTATTTCAAAATATATTTGTATATTTTAATTAAAAAGTAAAACTGAAAGCCCAAATCGGCTCATGCATGCACATCTGCAAAGCAGTAAGTTAACCCTTACCGCCCTGGTGCAGTATTGCCATTCCAGCTATTTATTTTACTAAAAAGGCAACAGCTAAGAAGGCAGTTAATGTTATAATTTACTGCAGTGGCTAGAAATGTGGGATGGACACTTAAATAAATATGTCAATAATCGGTGAACAATTTTAGATTTTTTGTTTCTTTTTTTTATAAATTATAACTATTCTAGCACTCAAGGAAAGGTAGGCAATACATCACTCACCCTTTCACACACAAAAAAAACACACAACTTTTTCTTGTTATAGCTACACTATAAAGTTATTCAAGGTAGGCACCATCTATGCCCTATATAGAGATGGCCACACCCTCTTTGTAGACTCCACAGCACTGGTGACACCCTAACATCACTCTGCCACTGCACTTGTCACACCCCCTGCACCGGCACACAATAGGCCCTTCATAGATTTCAGCTCCAGACCCATGTGGACATTAATCTGGCACTGCTATAGGATACTTAAATTATGTAAATATTAGGGCTAAAATACCCTCTATGGACACTAATCATATTCCATAGTGGACAGTGTCAATTTGAGATTTACGCCTATTTCAAAACAGAGATATATATATATGATAAGTAAGTGTATCAGGAGTACATTTACTACTGTAATAAAATTAAATGAGTATCGTGTAAACTCCTTGATAATTGCTCCCTTGGTGCTGTGGGTAATCAGCTGAGCAAAGGTAAATTTTTTGGTATTTGAATATGTGTCATTACATTTCTATTCCTAACAAGAGGATGTAGATCAGAGGTTCTCAAACTCGGTCCCCAGGACCCCACACAGTGCATGTTTTGCAGGTCTCCTCACAGAATCGCAAGTGAAATAATTAGCTCCACCTGTGGACCTTTTAAAATGTGTCAGTGAGTAATTAATACACCTGTGCACCTGCTGGGTTACCTGCAAAACATGCACTGTGTGTGCCCCCGAGGACCGAGTTTGAGAACCTCTGATGTAGATAGTCACCTAACCTTATAGCAGAGGCTGCGCACCCCTGATCTCCTGCCGCGATCGCGGCAAAAAGCGGGCGTGGTCTTACACTTAGGGGGCATCCTGGAATCGTCACTCTGGGGGCGTGCCCAGCATCTCCGAAGATGCTGGGCTTCCCCCAGAGACAGTCTCCGTGTGCTGTCGGCTCCTCTTCTATGACAGGAGCCGGGTGCTGTAGGAGACTTCCTCACTGCAGCACCTGGCTCCTGTCACTGCGGAGGAGCTGACATTTGGTGTCACCCCCCTCCAGGTGTCACACCCGGGTGCGGGGGGCACCCGCCTTATGACGCCACTGCCTTATACTGATCAAGCCTATCACTGCTTTGCTTCCAAGATCAGATGGATTTGGGCGTGGCCAGTGAAGTGTGGCAGTAGTATTGTGATCCAACAAATGAGAGAGTGTATGGTTTTGGCATGTATACCAAAAGGGAGAACTTCTACTGTCCGGCTAGTCTGCCCCAAGTCCCTGTTACAGTGTGCATTGCAGGGAACTTGATGTCTGGCAATGGATGAGAGAGTTCTCGAATAAGTTGGGATAGAGAGGGTGCACCCATACTCATTGGCATATCTATAATGTGTGCAGTGTGTGCGAGGAACACGGGCCCCCAGGGTCCAGGCGGGCCCACCCCTCACACACTGCCTCCATGTGTTTAGTACTTACCTCTCTGGAGTCCCCTGTCGGAGCCATCCCTTCTCGGCAGCGCAATAGAGTTTGAACACTAGAGAGAACAAACTCTATTGCGCCTGCTGAAAACTCCGGAAAGATGGCACGGTGGCCATTTTTCCAGAGTTTGACGCATGCGCATTAGCAAGACCTTTGGGAAAATGTCCGCCGCGCCTTGTTCCCAGAGGTTTGCGCATGCGTAATAGAATCTGTTCTCAGACTCTGTTGCCGCTGCGGAGAAGGATGGCAGAAGTAAGTATTAAATCCTGTGCATCAGTTAGATTTGTATATTCAAAATGTGCCCTCAAATTCCTATGGCTTTTTAAATAAAGTCCAAAGCATATGTTGGTACATCAAACTGGGAAAAACAATAATGACCCCTTATAAGGAAAATGGACTGATCACAGGCACGTGTATACTGACTGTTTACAATAGGTTCTATGTAAGCTTATTCAGAAAATAATGACAAATATCAGATACATTTATCAGTTAGCAAAACATAAACATAGATAATGAAAGGCCCAAATGGGCTATACGATACCAAGGGAGGACAGAGTGGACCAGACCGTGCACTGTCTGGTTCCACATGGGTGCTGTAAAAATAAAGGAATGATGTGTCCCTGTCCTGTATGCTGTAAAAATATAGGGGTGCTGTAAAAAAAAAAAAGGAATTCTGTGTCACTGTCGGGTGCTGTAAAAGTAAAGAGGCACTTTTCTGTGTGCTGTAATAATAAAGGGGTGCTGTCCTGTGAAATGGAGAACAGAAATTTGGAGTAAAAAATTGTGAAAGATCAGGAACCACTTCCTAGTATTAGTGCTGAAGCTGCTGCTGCCACCAGTCATGACATTGATGATGCAATTCCATCAACGTCGTCTGCTAAGACCGATGCCCAATGTCATAGAGGACATGTAAAATCCAAAAAGCAAAAATTAATAACCAAAAAAAGAAAAGAAAAGGAAAATACAACTGTGCATTCAGAGATATCACAAATCCCCAAGGAGAGTCCAAGTGTGTCCGCGGTTGCGATGTCTAGACCTGACCTTCCCAAGACTGTATGGGAAGAGGAGGCTCCTACCACCATTTGCACGCCCTCTGCAAGTGCTGGGAGGAGCACCGCCAGTCCAGTTGCTGATATTGAGATTGAGGATGTCACTGTAGAAGTACACCAGGATGACGACGACATTTGTGTAGCTGGCACTGAGGAGGAAGTTGACGATGAGGATTCTGATGGTGATGTGGTTTGTTTGAATAAGGCACTAGTGGAGATAGTTGTTGCTCATGGGATGAAAAGCCCATTGTCATGCGTAGGCAAAATATCAAAAAATCTACATCTTCGGTGTGGAATTATTTCTCCACAAATCTGTACAACAGGTGTCAAGCCATGTGTTGCCTTTGTCAATCCATAATAAATAACGGCAAGGAGGTTAACCACCTAGGAACATCCTCCCTTATACGTCACCTGCTGCGCATTCATCATAAGTAATTTTCAAGTTCAGAGACTTTGGGTAAGAGCGTATGCAGTTCACTGACACCTAAATCCCTTTTTCCTGTTGTATCCAAGCTCCTGCAATCCACACCACCAACTCCCTCATCGTCAATTTCCTCCTCAGTCAGGATCGGACGTAGTCCTGCAGGACATGTTGCTGGCATGACTGACGAGTCCTCTCCTAACCGGGATTCCTCCTGATGATCCTTGAGTGCTACGCCTACTGCTGCCGCTGCTGTTGTTTCTGCTGGGAGTCGATCGTCATCCCAGAGGGGAAGTCGGAAGACCACTTGCACTACTTTAACTAACTAAGCAATTGACTGTCCAACAGTCCTTTGCGGGGAAGATGAAAAATGACAACAGTCACCCTGTTGCAAAGCGGATAACTCAGGCCATAACAACTATGCTGGTGTTAGACGTGCATCCGTTATCCGCCATTGTTGCAGTGGGATTTAGACAGTTGATGGACGTACTGTGTCCCCGGTACCAAATCCAGTCTAGATTCCACTTTACTAGGAAAGCAATTCCCGGACTGTACAGGGACATTAAGAAAAGTATCCTCAGTGTCCTGAAAAATGCGGTTGTACCCACTGCCCACTTAACCACGGACATGTGGACAAGTGGAACAGGGCAGACTAAGGACTATATGACTGTGACAGCCCACTGGGTAGATGTATTGCCATCCCCAGCAACAATGGCAGCTGCAACAGCAGCAGCATCTCATAAACACCAACTCGTTCCTAGGCAGGCTATGCTGTGTATTACCGCATTTCATAAGAGGCACACCGCTGACAACCTCTTACAGAAACCGAGGGACATCATCACACAATGGCTTTCCCACTTAGACTCTCCTGGGGATTTGTTATATCTGACAATGCCACCAATATTGTACGAGGATTACATCTGGGCAAATTCCAGCACGTCCCATGTTTTGCACATACAATTAATTTTGTGGTGCAGAATTTTTTGAAAAATGACAGAGGCACTGGAAACTTGGTCAAAATTGCTGGCAAGATGAATGCAGCATGTTATCAGAAAATACTGGAGGAAAATTTGCACTCATCAGCCCGGAAGCTGTGCATGGGACGTACTTGTACGTTCCAACATGACAATGATCCAAAACACAAGGCCAAGTCGACCTGTCATTGGCTACAGCAGAATAAAGTGAAGGTTCTGGAGTGGCCATCTCAGTCTCCTGACCTCAATATCATTGAGCCACTCTGGGGAGATCTCAAACGTGTAGTTCATGCAAGACAGCCCAAGAATTTACAGGAACTGTAGGCTTTTTGCCAAGAAGAATGGGCAGCTTTACCATCTGAGAAAATAAAGAGCCTCATCCACAACTACCACAAAAGACTTTAAGCTGTCATTGATGTTAAAGGGGGCAATACACGGTATTAAGAACTGGGGTATGTAAACTTTTGATCAGGGTCATTTGGGTAGTTTCTGTTGTCATTATAATTTAAAAAGAGTAAACACAGTTGTTTGACAATAAATGGCTTCATCCAACCACTAACCATGAATGAAAGAAAAGTTGGTGAGTTATCATTCATATTCTCTGACAAATGGCCAGAAAATCAAAAATTCTGCTAGGGTATGTAAACTTATGAGCACAACTGTATAGTGCTGTCACTGTTGAAAGAACAGTGGAGGATTATATCTGTGACAGCATCCAAGTAAGCATGTCAGACAGTCCGCATGTATACTGGCAGGAAAAAGAGGCAATTTGGAGGCCCTTGCACAAACTGGCTTTATTTTACCTAAGTTGCCCCCCCCCCCCTCCAGTGTGTACTCCGAAAGAGTGTTTAGTGCAGCCAGTAACCTTGTCAGTGATCAGCATAGGAGGTTACTTCCACAAAATGTGGAAAAGATGATGTTTATAAAAATGAATGATAAATTCCTCCGTGGAGACATTTACCAGCAATTGCCTCCAGAAAGTACACAGGGACCTGTGACGGTGGATTCTAGCGGGGACAAATTAATACTCTGTGAGGATGTAAACACTGAAGGAGGTGAGGAATCCGAGGATGAGGATGCGGACAACAACATCTTGCCTCTGTAGAGCCAGTTTGTGCAAGGAGAGATTGATTGCTTCTTTTTTGGTGGGGGCCCAACAAACCAGTCATTTCAGCCACAGTTGTGTGGCAGACCCTGTCGCTGAAATGATGGGTTTGTTAAAGTGTGCATGTCCTGTTTATACAACATAAGGGTGGGTGGGAAGGCCCAAGGACAATTCCATCTTGCACCTCTTTTTTCTTTGCATTATGTGGTCTTTGGGGCCTAGTTTTTAAAACTGCCATCCTGTCTGCCACTGCAGTGGGCCACGTGTGTTTGTGCCGCCCACTTGTGTCACTTAGCTTAGTCATCCAGCTACCTTGGTACAACCTTTTGGTCTAAAAACAATATTGTGAGTATGTGAGGATGAACAATTGAGAAGAAAGCAGGAAGCACAAACTAGTGCTGAAAGTGCTGCCACCAGTCATGATAATACAAGTCCGCCAACGTCATCTACTAAATCAAGGCATGGAAAATCAATGAAAAAGTAAGTCAGATTAGTGCAATAACCAATTAAAATTGTTGTCTATGCAATAAAGACCGTCACCAATGACCCCAATGATTAATTTACATTTTTTAAATCAACAAATCAACAAATTAAATAAAATTTCTAATCAATCCTTCCTTCCACTACATACATACGTTACCTCCCTTGGGCCCCTGATCTAGTTATTGATAAAGATCTCTATGTCAGACCATTTTTGCTGATTTTGGTTTCATATTTAAAAAAAAGAAATCACAAGATTTGGCCTTTTTTGTTCCTAGAGTATTATTAACCCCAATAACATTAATTTTCAAGCATTTTCAGGCAATTTTGACCACAGTACAATCAATGCAAAATATATATTGTACAATATATATTTTTAGATGCTGTGATCATCTGTACAGATTATTTTCAGCCTCAATGTAGGCTTTATACAAGATATGTACCATCACCATGTAAATACATATGTATGTTGCTGACCAATATAAACAACTACTTTTTGTATTAATTAAACATATTTCCACTTTATTGCCGACATCTTGGCTGAAAGGGAGTGAAATTGCACTAAGTCCCGGCTGAAGCTCCCTTAAAGTATATGGAATCCAAAACCTGCAAGATCCAACTCTGGATGAAAACAATATTGGGGGTCATTCCGAGTTGTTCGCTCGCTAGCTACTTTTAGCAGAAATGCAAACGCAAAGCTGCCGCCCTCTGGGAGTGTATCTTAGCATAGCAGAATTGCTAACGAAAGATTAGCAATTCTGCTATAAGTATTTCCTTGCAGTTTCTGAGTAGCTCCAGACCTACTCCTAGATTGCGATCACCTCAGTCCATTTAGTTCCTGGTTTGACGTCACAAACACGACCTGCGTCCGGCCAGCCACTCCTCCGTTTCCTCAGCCACTCCTGCGTTTTCTGCTGGCACGCCTGCGTTTTTTAGCACACTCCCGGAAAACACTCAGTTACCACCCAGAAACACCCACTTCCTGTCAATCATTATCCGATCAACAGAGCGATTGAAAAGCTTTGTTCACCCGTGAGTAAAATAGCATAGTTTTGTGTAAAATTGCTTAGCGCGTGTGCCCTGCTGTGCATACGCATGCGCAGAACTGCCGGATTTTAGCCTATTAGCAATTCTGCTAAAAATAGCAGCGAGCGAACAACTCGGAATGACCACCATTGTGTGGTGGTCAAAATAGGCTGGAAATGACTGAAATTAATGTTATTGAGGTTAATAAAACTGTAGGAACAAAGACCGTCATTCCGAGTTGTTCGCTCGCTAGCTGCTTTTAGCAGCATTGCACACGCTAGGCCGCCGCCCTCTGGGAGTGTATCTTAGCTTAGCAGAATAGCGAACGAAAGATTAGCAGAACTGCTAATAAATAATTCCTTGCAGTTTCTGAGTAGCTCCAGACCTACTCACAGATTGCGATCAGCTCAGTTCGTTTAGTCCCTGGTTTGACGTCACAAACACGCCCAGCGTCCGGCCAGCCACTCCCCCGTTTCCCCTGACACGCCTGCGTTTTTTAGCACACTCCCGGAAAACCAGTGGCGGAACTAGCGAGCGGTGGGCCCAGGTGCGACAAAATGCTTTGCCCCCCCCCCCCCCCCCCCCCACATCCCATCCAAGTCCACCCCCTCACCCCTGGAGAGGATCTGGTGAGGGGGACCTGTTCAGGGCCAGAGAAATGGATACCTAGCAACAGTGCCGTAACTAGACATTTTAGCACAGTGTGCAAGAAACGGCATCGGAGCCCCACCCCTGCATGCAAAACAGGGGCAGTGCGCGGCGTAGGCGCGCGCAAAAATACATAGTGGCGTGGCTTCGTGGGGAAGGGGTGTGGCCACAAAATAATACCAATTCATAAAACGGTGCACAGTAGTCTCCATTCTTCAAATTACGCCGCACAGTAGCACCACTACACCAGGTAGAGACCCTTTTACACCTTAGAGCGGACAGATTCCTCTTCTTACACATTACGGCAGACAGCGTCCCCTTTTTACACATTACAGCAGACAGCGTCCCCCTTTTTACACATTACGGCAGACAGCGTCCCCCTTTTTACACATTACGGCAGACAGCGTGCACTTTTTACACATAACGGCAGACAGCGTGCCCTTGTTACACATAGCAGCAGACAGCGTACACTTTTTACACATAACGGCAGACAGCGTGCCCTTGTTAAACATAGCGGCAGACAGCGTACACTTTTTACACATAACGGCAGACAGCGTCCCCCTTTTTACACATTACGGCAGACAGCGTGCACTTTTTACACATAACGGCAGACAGCGTGCCCTTGTTACACATAGCAGCAGACAGCGTGCACTTTTTACACATAACGGCAGACAGCGTGCCCTTGTTACACATAGCAGCAGACAGCGTACACTTTTTACACATAACGGCAGACAGCGTGCCCTTGTTAAACATAGCGGCAGACAGCGTACACTTTTTACACATAACGGCAGACAGCGTCCCCCTTTTTACACATTACGGCAGACAGCGTGCACTTTTTACACATAACGGCAGACAGCGTCCCCTTTTTACACATTACGGCAGACAGCGTGCCCTTGTTACACATTACGGCAGACAGCTTCCCCCTTTTTACACATTACGGCAGGCAGATTCCCCCTTTTTACACATTGCGGCAGGCAGTCCCCCATTTTTACACATTGCGGCAGGCAGTCCCCCCTTTTTACACATTGCAGCAGGCAGATTCCCCCTTTTTACACATTGCGGCAGGCAGTCCCCCGTTTTTACACATTGCGGCAGGCAGATTCCCCCTTTTTACACATAGCGGCAGGCAGATTCCCCATTTTTACACATAGCGGCAGGCAGTCCCCCCTTTTTACACATTGCAGCAGGCAGATTCCCCCTTTTTACACATTGCGGCAGGCAGTCCCCCGTTTTTACACATTACGGCAGACAGCTTCCCCCTTTTTACACATTACGGCAGGCAGATTCCCCCTTTTTACACATAGCGGCAGGCAGATTCCCCCTTTTTACACATTGCGGCAGGCAGTCCCCCGTTTTTACACATTGCGGCAGGCAGATTCCCCCTTTTTACACATTACGGCAGGCAGATTCCCCTTTTTACACATTGCAGCAGGCAGATTCCCCCTTTTTACACATTGCGGCAGGCAGTCCCCCGTTTTTACACATTGCGGCAGGCAGATTCCCCCTTTTTACACATTGCGGCAGGCAGTCCCCCATTTTTACACATTGCGGCAGGCAGATTCCCCATTTTTACACATTGCGGCAGGCAGATTCCCCCTTTTTACACATAGCGGCAGGCAGTCCCCCATTTTTACACATTGCGGCAGGCAGTCCCCCATTTTTACACATAGCGGCAGGCAGTCCCAGAAGAAAGAAAGAAAGAAAGAAAGAAAGAAAGAAAGAAAGAAAGAAAGAAAGAAAGAAAGAAAGAGACAGAAAGAAAGAATTATACTTACCCTCTCCGGCGTCTCCGCTGGCTCAGGCTCCTCGGTGCAGCGTCAGACGATTCCCGGGCAGGAGAGAAGGAGGAGGAGGGAGGTGGTGGAGGGAGCCGCAGCAGCACTGTGTTACTGGTGGAGGCGCTGCTACTGCTGCCCCTCTGCTTCACTATAGGCTGTTCTCGGAAGACAGCCTATAGTGAAGCAGAGGGGCAGCAGCAGCAGCGCCTCCACCAGTAGTAAAGCACTGCTGCGGCTCCCTCCTTCGGCTACCTCCTCCTCCTTCTCCCCCGTACCGCTTCTCCTCTCCTCTCTCCGGGCGGCTGTGCGCTGCGGGCAGCGGTTGCCCGCAGCGCACAGCGGCATGTAATGAGTCAGTTTGACTCATTACATGCTTTGGGCCCCTGGAGAGAGGCAGGCCCCAGTGCAACGCACTGGTTGCACTGGCGGTAGTTCCGCCTCTGCGGAAAACGCTCAGTTACCACCCAGAAACGCCCCTTTCTTGTCAATCATTCACCGATCAGCAGTGCGACTGAAAAGTGCTGCACGAACACCAGCACAACTACTAAGTTTTTAGTTAAATAACTTAGCGCATGCGCGCTGCGTACCATGCGCATGCGCATTTAGCAACAAATCGCAGCATAGCTAAAATCAACACCGAGCGAACAACTCGGAATGACCACCAAAGACAGGACAAAATTCTGTAATTTTAGCTGGTTTTATGATTTAAAAAAAAAAAAAAATACAGATCCAAAACACGAAGGAGATGTAGATTCAAAACCAAAACCCAAGATTTCTAATATTTATTGAGTGGATCTATAGCAATTTTGCAATCCACCCCATCCTGTGTGCTTAATGGATAGAGACAATTGATCATGACTCCCGAGTTTAGTGCTTATTACTGCGGGTAAATGCAGAGCAGCTGTACCATCAGCTCAATTAATAGATCAGTTCAGACATATATGACAATCATATAATATTTATTTATCTATCACAGGTATATCATGTATTGTTCAGAGCTGCAGACCAGTGTAGACACATTTCATTTATACAACACACCAGTATATTAGAGTCTACAGGTTGAGAATCCCTTATTCAAAATCACACATTTTTTGCTCCCCTAAGATTATGACACACACATATAACACATGTAACTGTGACAGGGAAGGTGGCCCCTCTCAGCTCTGGGCCCCATAGCAGCTGCACGCCCTGAACCTATGGTAGCTACACCCTGTATATAACACATGTAACTGTGACAGTGAAGGTGGACCCTCTCAGCTCTGGGCCCCATAGCAGCTGCACGCCCTGCACCTATGGTAGATAGACCCCTGTATATAACACATGTAACTGTGACAGGGAAGGTGGCCCCTCTCAGCTCTGGGCCCCATAGCAGCTGCACGCCCTGCACCTATGGTAGCTACACCCTGTATATAATACATGTAACTGTGACAGGGAAGGTGGCCCCTCTCAGCTCTGGGCCCCATAGCAGCTGCACTTGTGATACCCACGTTCGGGTATCCCTGCTGCATACCATTGCAGCCTTAGACGTTATCTGTACTGCCTGAGAGAACTTATACACAGGCACTTCAGGGTTAATTATTTCTCTGGGTTGCCTGGCAACGGCCGTGGTGGAAGGAGAGAGGGGCTGGACCAGCAGGGTAATGGGACCTGGGCCTGCAACAAGTAACCAAGCAGCGCGGGAAGTCTGCATTGCCAGGATTGGAAGAGAGCTGCGCGCCGAAGAGGGCTGTGACGTCATGCGGCCAATAAAAGAAGGGGTTTTGGGCCGCGGGCGCGGGAAGAAAAGGAAGGCCGGAGCCTGCTGATCCCTGGCCCGCCTGTCAGCCGCTAGAGAGAGCCGCAGCCGCGAGCAGGGGAGTGCACAGCCGCCGGGAGGAGAGACTAGCCACCGGGAGCAGAGCCGCTGGCCGCGCATTGTGAGGCTGGCCGAAAGCAGAGCAAGAGAGACCAGCCGCTACCCCCAGCTGGCGGGAGCTGTACCGCCCGCTGTAACAGCACACTGCCCGTCGAGACACGCTGCCGCTGAGAAAGGAGAGGAGCCGCCAGCCGCGGCAAAGTAGAAGAGGGAGCCCAGCAGCCGCAGCAGCACCCAGGGGAACCCAGCGCCACCACTGCCACCGCAGAATTTGACGGAGCCAGGTACCCTCCATTCCCCAGCTCGTCTTATATACAGGGACACCTTGCCAAAGTGCCCAATCCCTTAGTGAAAGGTGCCCTCACACCACTCAATTAGGCGCCCTCTTAGTGGAGGTAGTCCCCTGAACTGACACCCCACCTTCTCACCCACCTTCTGATGTGTGCCTATTGACATTTGTTCATTTAGCCTCTGGGACCCCAGACAGTAACTGCGTATTCGGCTATATTAAACCCCAGCCGCAGTAAGCTGATCATTCTGCAGCAGTTCTCCGCAACTAACCCCCAAAGGATTGGGATAACTATTAAGTCACCAGAGTTATTTCTTGTGCCTCAAATCAGACCGTTGCTCAGCACTCTAAGCTAACACTGTTGAAAGCTCACTAGGTTCACCTTTGAACTTCTCCAGATTGCGTACCAGGCCCGAGACTGCCTTTACTGCACCCACAACGCCATCTAGTGGCTGAGTTATCTCTAAATGACAGTTTTCAGTAGTAATGTTCTGCTGAGCACTTATGTTGATGTGACAACGCTTATGTACCTTATGCCAATGATATGCGATAAAAGTTGTGCTCGGTATGCAAATGATATGTGATAAAAGTCATGCTTATTATGCGAATGATATGATGATCATGTCTATGCTATGAGGCAAATGTTTCGCAAGGAGTCTATTAGAGTTGAGCTGATTTATTAGACTGCGTTTGAGTATATTAAACGGTGACGTTTTCTCTCCTTTGGTTTAATAAAACGTGTTGTCACCGCCCATTTTCCTTTCCTTTTATCGGTGGGGTTTTCCTTGGGGTGATCATTCTTCTGCCACAGGCTCCTAAAGAAGAAGTCGGGAGAAGTCTTAAGAACCGCAGGTGTTTATTGAAGAAAGCAGGTACGATTGCACTCTCACACACAGGGGTACTATTACAACTTGGCGTCACAAACAGGATTACAGATACCCTTGTGAACGGCGAGATGTCGCAGTCGCAAGACGCACCGGACATGTGAGACCAACCGCAGGCTGCGGATTCTACCCCGAGCCGCAGAAGAGCGCCTGATGCACCCAACCCAGCACCACCAGCGGCAGTAATGCCGACAGCACAAATACCGACAGCACCAGTGCCGACGGCACCAATCACCATGCCATACTACTTCGGGGCACCCTGGCTTCCCACGTACACGGACGACAACCGCGTACGGGGGACCAGTTCTTTCAGCCAATTCAAGGAAAAGTTACACTCCATGTTCCGGTTATACATGCTGAGCAAGGAACAGTGAGTAGAGATCGTCATCGGCCAGCTAAAAGGGTCTGCGCTACGGGAGGCACAATCGTGGTCAGACGCAGACCGAAAGACAGCCGAAGGAATCCTAAAGAACCTGGCCAGCATCTATAACTCCCAATCCATCGCATAACTGAAGGTGCGATTATATGCCCAAAAACAGCGGCCGCAAAAATCATTGCGAGACTTTGCCCTGGGGTTACAAGAAGCGAGGCGAGCAATCCAAGCTAGAGCTCCAAGGGAGGTGGAACATGTCGACGAAACATTGACGGACCTGTTTATTGAAGGAGCCCAGTGTGAAACAACAAGGACCCAGCTGAGAATGTGGAGAAAACAGAAGCCCAATTGCACATTCCCCGAATTTATGAAACCTCCATGGACATTCTGGGGTTGAATCAGAACACAGACGCAGAAGATGGGGCGACCTCGGAACTCACCGAGGATGAAGAGGGCGACGAGGCACAACTGTATTTGATGCCCGAACCCAGCCAGCCCAAACGTGTTGCCACTCAGCAGGTCCAAGCCAGCCAAGATCCGATTGGAGCTCTCACTAGTTCCGTCACAGAGATGATGAAAGAAATCCAAGACATACACTTGGAACAGGCCGAAAATAAACGCGGAGGCTGGCGGCGCGATTTGGGTGGACGAAGCAGACGACAATGGGAAGTCCTGCGAGGCTCAGGACGACGCCCCACCGATCAGTTCGATGCACAGGGGAGACCCATCTGCCGGCGCTGCAAGTTGAGTGGGCATGTTGAGCGCGAATGTGAAGTCGAGCTTTTAAACGACGTGACCCCGAGGCGAGGGACCGACCCTCGGGAAGAACCTCGCAAATAGATCCATCGGCACCAGAATGGTGGCCACAATACGTGGGCAAGTGCCCCCATTTGAAGATTATGGTCAACGGAATAGAAATGGCAGCTCTCTTAGATACCGGATCCCAAGTAATGACCATTCAACTCACCGAGTTCCGGAGACACTGGAAGGAGAGTGAGATCGTTACGCCACCTACCACCTGGCACAGTCTACTGGCCAGCAATGGTCAACCAATTCAGTTCAGTGGCTACTGGGAGGCCGATTTATCTATTGGTGAAGCCCGGCTAGAACATCAAGGCTGTTTGATCACGACTTCCTGCAGTGAACACCTACCGCCTGTCATTTTGGGGATGAACGTGCTAGAAAATTGTCCCGACGAGTTGGTGGAGGCCCTCAGGATGGAGATGAAGTCCGCAGCCCCGAGAGAACGCAGAGATAGCTGCTGCAGCATCTGAAGTCAGGGGCGTAGAGAGCCACGCTGGGCTCTGGTAAAGGGGTGGGGCTGTGGCTTAATAAAGTGGAGCGAGATTGCATCCTTTCATATAAAAATACTTTAATTGCCGGGGGCAGGGGGGGGGGGGGGCGGGGGACTGCATCCACTTCCTAATTTACGTGGTTTGGAAGCAGGTCCCTCCTCCCCGACCAGCGCTATTTTACCAGTGACATACCTCCCAACATTTTGATAGACGAAAGCGGGACTCTTTGCGCGGCAAAGGAAAGGGGGCATGGCTTCACATGAATGACGCAATCGTGAGCCACGCCTCCCATTTCCATCACAGTGGGGGCCACGGCCAGCGCTCTGTGTGCTGCAGGCCACGCCCCCAGTCCCTCTGCCCCACTGGAATAGACGCTCTGAACAGAGCAGAGCAGGGACTGATCAGGAGCCTCCCAACTGCAGCCCTCCCCCCCGCAGGACACTGCGGCCCGTTGGAGGAACAGCGGGACAGACCAAAAAAAAACTGAACTGTCCAGCGAAAAGGAGGGTATGCAGTGATATTTGGGAAGATGACGCTGGCCACTACAGAGCACAGTGCCAGGTTCTTTGCTTTCAAAGATATCACTGGGAAGATGGCGGCGCCGGCCACGGCATAGGTTTACTCGGCAGGAGGAGATTAGCGGACCGGGCCCCCCGATGGGCCCCTTTATCAGCCCATGCCCAGGAAATTTGTACCCACTCCCCCCCTCTCGGCGCCATGTTATGAAGTAGAGACATGTGCTGAATCTTCCAGGAAAGAGGTGCTGCAGACAGAAGTATCGCTGGTGCACAGCTACAAGGGATACAGACATATACAGAGGGTGGCAGACCTCCGGCATGTACCGGCTGTCAGTGTCTCCTGCTGTCGCCTCTGGCCGGGCATGTTCCCTACCTGGTCTCCGAGCCAGTGTGCATGCCCTCTGCTTCTCCTCCTCCTGCTCTGCGGCTGCCAGTACAGTGGCCCGCGGGATGGGGGGTTTGCGGGTGGCAGCGTGCCCTATAACTTTTTCGTCGCTTGGAGCTTGCGTTACACCGGAGCCACCATCGCTACACCCATGCACTAGAGGCGTGATGCATTCACGCCACCTCATATATCACACAAGTAAAGCCATTCAAAAAGGGTGTAAAAAAAATAAAAAAGTTTTAGTCACATATTGCAGTGAATTGAAAAGGCATGTGACCCAAGGTCAGTCACGTAACTGTTTTAGGTGTGACATTAAATGAAAAATATAGGAACATGCACTCTCACTTCCTATTTTTTCACTATGTGACACAGTTTCAACGTCAGCAATGACAAAAAATTGGGTTCATATTTCATAGATGACCACGCACATGTACACATACACACACGCACACACATACACGTACACACACACACTTAAAAGCAAGTTTCTGATAACATGTCTTTTTACAAACACATAACAAAGCACATTGGATTGTGGGTCCATGTGAGGGGCATAAGCTGCAGAAACACACTGTGCAGCTTCTGGAGCAAAGAGCAATGCTATAACACACAGCAATTAGCAGCGCCATAGCTGGACATTTTGGTCCCTGTCACGGCCGGTTCTACACCTTGTGGCGCCCAGTGCGAAAGTTTCCAATGGCGCCCCCCTCCCCCCCCGCGGCAAAACAGTTTGCGAAAAATAGGGTCGTGGCTTCATAGGGGAGGGTTGTCGCCACAGTTATGCACCCAGTAGCTGTGCCCCCAGATTTGCCCCAAGTAGTTGTGCCCCCCAGTTTATTTGCCCCCAGTAGATTTGCCCCCTGTAGCTGTGCCCCCAGTAGTTGTGCTCCCTGTACTTGTGCCCCCCTGTAGATTTGCCCCCAGTAGTTGTGCCCCCAGTTAATTTGCCCCCAGCAGCTGTTCCCCCTGGAGCAGTGCCCCCTGTAGCTGTGCCCCTTGTAGCAGTGCCCCCTGTAGCAGTGCCCCCTGTAGTAGTGCCCCCAGTAGCTGTGCCCCTTGTAGCTGTGCTCCCAGTTGATTTGCCCCCGGTAGCTGTTCCCCCTGTAGCAGTGCCCCAGTATGTGCCCCCTGTAGTTGTGCCCCCTGTAGATCTACCCCCAGTAGCTGTGCCCCTTGTAGCTGTGCCCCCTGTAGTAGTGCCCCCAGTAGTAGTGCCCTCTGTAGTAGCGGCGCTTTGAAACCCTAAAAAAAAATAATACTTACCAGCCTCGCTCCTGCTTCCGGACCGCTGCTGCTGCCACTGCTGCTGCTGTCTCCGGGCACCTGCTCCTCTCTATGGGAGAGACATCTGTACCAGAAAGAGCATTGGTGCCCCACTCCCATATTTTAAATAGGGACAAAGTGCACCAAAAAAGGGTGTAGTCTCATGGGGAAAGTGCGTACCCCCAACAGTGCCCCTAATTCAAATTGTCCCACACAGTAGTGCCCCTTACATTACAATGCATAGTAGTCCCATATTGATGTTCCATCACACAGTAATGCTCCTTACACATTATGCCACACAGTATTACTCCTTATATGCTTTACACAACAAATTAGAGCCCTTTATTCACATTACACTACACAGTAGTGTCGTTTGAACATGTTTACTCACACAGTACTGCTCCTTACACATTATGTCAGTAGTAGTGACCCTCACACCTTATGCCACACAGTAGTAGTGACCCTTACACACATAACACCACACACTAGAGCCCCTTATTCATATTACAGTACATAGTAGTACCCACTATACACATTATGCACACACAGTAGTAGTGCCATTTACAAGCAATGCCCACAGTGGTAGTGCCCCACACAAGTTATGCACACAGCAGTAGTAGCAAAAATCCTGCAGGGACAAATGCAGGATTTTTGTTTGGGGGGGGGGGGTTTCCTTACTATATATATATATATATATATATATATATATATATTATACATATAAACAAGAGCGAATCCTAGTGAAAATAACGTAGTGTAATCACTACTTGCATGAGCAAAAAGGGTATAAGTGAACCCATACCATATAATCAGTTAAAATTGGCTTATCTCAAACTCTTTGTCCACAGAGATTAGTTGGCATCATCAGGTTTTTTTCATATATTTATTGTAGATCCAAAACGCATAGAAATTTTAAAAACAAGAAAGAACATATATAGTGTAAAACAATGAAAACACTTTTTGGAGCACTAAACACAAATTTGGAGTTGCCCGTACATTAATTTAAAAGGGTTTTTGCTTATCTGAATAGTCGGGTGGCATTCTGTATGCCGGCGGTCGGGCTCCCGGCGCTCAGTATACCGGCGCCGGGAGCCCGACCGCCGGCATACCGACACTTATTTTCCCTCGTGGGGGTCCACGACCCCCATAGAGGGAGAATAAAATAGTGTGGCGCGCGTAGCGCGCCACCGTGCCCGTAGCGTGGCGAGCGCAGCGAGCCCGCAAGGGGCTCCTTTGCGCTCGCCACACTGTCGGTCAGCCGGCGGTCGGGCTCCCGGCGCCGGTATGCTGGGCGCCGGGAGCCCGACCGCCGGCCAGCCGTAGTGAACCCGAATAGTCTCATCCAGCCATTAATAACCAACGCGTTTTGTCCTGTGGAGCAAATGGTGGTCATTCCGAGTTGATTGCTAGCTGCTGTTATTTGCAGCGCAGCGATCAGGCAAAAAATCTGCACTTCTGCGCATGCGTATGGGCCGCACGGCGCACGCGCAAAGTACTTTCACAAAAAACTATGCAGTTTCACACAAGGTCTAGCGGCGCTTTTCAGTCGGTGTTGTTCGCTGAGTGATTGACAGGAAAGGGGCATTTCTGGGAGGTAACTGACCGTTTTCCGGGAGTGTGCTAAAAAACGCAGGCGTGCCTGGGGAAACGGGGGAGTGACTGGCCGAACGCAGGGCGTGTTTGTGACGTCAAACCAGGAACTAAATAGACTGAAGTGATCGCAAGGTAGGTCTGAAACTACTCAGAAACTGCATGAAAATATTTTGGAGCAGTTCTGCTAACCTTTCGTTCGCACTTCTGCTAAGCTAAGTTACACTCCCAGAGGGCGGCGGCTTAGCGTTTGCAATGCTACTAAAAGCAGCTAGCGAGCGATCAACTCGGAATGAGGGCCCATGTCCTCACCTTCAGACTTCCTCAGGGGTAATGACTGGTATAATATCAGAAAAGGTTTATATAGGGCTAGTAATTAGTTTAATTGGTATTTCCAATATGGCCGGCCAACACAGGATATCCTGTATTGTAAATAGGGTATATCTCCCCCCTACTAGTATTCAAGGGGATCCGGATTGAAAGTCGACAGTAACTAGGTCGACAATGTCTAGGTCGACCACTATTGGTCGACAGTAACTAGGTCGACAGGGTCAAAAGGTCGACAGGGTCAAAAGGTCGACATGTTCTAGGTCGACAGGCCAAAAGGTCGACATGAGTTTTTCACAATTTTTTTCTTTTTTTGAACCTTTTCATACTTAACGATCCACGTGGACTACGATTGGAACGGTAATCTGTGCCGAGCGAAGCGCCAGCGGAGCGAAGGCACCATGCCCGAAGCATGGCGAGCGAAGCGAGCCATGCGAGGGGACGCGGTGCACTAATTGGGGTTCCCGGTCACTCTACGAAGAAAACGACACCAAAATAACATTAAAAACTCATGTCGACCTTTTGACCTGTCGACCTAGAACATGTCGACCTTTTGACCCTGTCGACCTTTTGACCCTGTCGACCTAGTTACTGTCGACCAATAGTGGTCGACCTAGACATTGTCGACCTAGTTACTGTCGACTTTCAATACCACACCCTATTCAAGTGCCCATAATACACATATTCCAAACAACTAGGTCTGCAAATAGACAGTATTCTCAAGAAAAAATCTCTATTTATTTGCTAAACGGTGCTTATTTAGACGCTTACATATCATGAACTATAACGGAATCGGAAGTGACGCGCCACAAAAAAAAACCTACAAATGTACTACAAAAATGGCTGCCAAAACACTCTGTGTTATTATATAATACTTATATACAATAGTAGTGCCCCTTACACATTATGCCCATACAGTAGTATTGCCCTTAAACATTATGCCCACACAGTGGTAGTGCGCAGTGCACGTGATGTCTACAGTAGTAGTGACCCTTACATGTTATGCCCACACAGTAATAGCCTCCTGTACATATAGTTATATATAGCTGACCCCTCTTGTACATATGACATTATATACATATACCTGTGTCCCTGATTTCCCTGTGCTAAGGTCATCTTAATGTAGCAGGTGACCAATAAACAATAATGTCTTCTTGCTTACCATCATCTTATTTAAATGAAGACACAGGATGAATAATTTATTGTGATTACATTAAATTATTCATCCTGTGTCTTCATTTAAATAAGATGATGACAAATAGACATTGTTTATTGGTAACTTCTTGCTACATTAATTAATAGTACTTTGCATAATACTAGAGTCTACTTCACCGCCGGAGAGGACAGGGCCCGATCAGACCCTACACAAGGGCCACCTCCTCTCTTAAAACGCCTCTCAGTGGACGTGAAATAAACGTGTTGTTGGAGGGAATCAAGTATAAGGATCATGGATGGAATCTTTGTTGTGACTTAAAGGTCATTGCACCGCTGTTGTCTGCAAGGTGGAATCACAAAGTGCTGCTGTTTCTGTGATTATGTTACAGCAGAGACACTAACAATCACTATGGGGTATATTCAATAACTGTCGGAAGCTGCCGTCTTGTCGGAAAGACGGCAGCTTCCGACAGTTTTAGGAAGGGGTTCCGACCTATTCATTACGGCCCCATTTATTCCGACAAGTCGGGAAACCCGACTTGTCGGCATGCTGCTGGAATGCACGTTGATCGGCAGCTTCAGCCGCGATCAGCGTGCATTGTCGGAAGCGGGGCCAAACCCGACAGGTTTTAGCCCCGTCTCCGACAATCTCAATCCGACTTTAAAAAAAGTCAGATTGCGATGAGTGAGCTGAGAGCAGGAGACGGGGGAGTAGCGGGGCGAGCAGGAACCCAGCGGCAGCGTCCACCCGACTCCAGCAAGCGAGGTCCCGCTTGCTGGAGCCGGCTGGACGCTGCCGTGAGCCTCCTGTTGTTATGCTGCTTCAGCCGCTGCTCCCCCGTCTCCTCCTCTCCTCTTCCATCCGCTCAGTCAGTCTCCTCCGCTGCTCCCCCCCCTTCCCGCCACCGCAGACATCTCTTCTTTGCTCCGGCGCCGCAGATATCACTTCCTCCCAGTGCCGCAGACATCACCTCCTCCCGGCGCCACAGACATCACCTCCTCCCGGTGCCGCAGACAGCTCCCTTCACCCTGCGCCACTGACAGCTTCCCCCACCGCTGACAGCAGCAGCAGGACATGACAACGAGAGCGGCCAAATCTGACTGTCGGATTTGGCCGCTCTTTTGAATAGGGGTTGTCGGGTCCACTCCGACAACTGCATGTCTGAATGGACCCGACTCTTATTGAATATACCCCTATGTCACAGAGAAGTGGTCACTATGTAGCTGGAGAGAAAACCATCATGTACATTCCATTGGTTGAGCCGCAGAAAATCTTTTTACCTCAGTATCACATTAATTTGGGCCTAATGAAGGATTGCATGAAAACTCTGGATAATGAAGGCCAGGCTCTCAGTTTTCTGAAGGAAAGTGTCTGAAGTTACCAAAAGCAAAGCTCAAAGAGGCAGATTTGTTGGTCCCATTAAATATTTAACACTAAATTGATGGAAATTGAATTTGCTGCTTGGTCCTCCTTCAAGGTTGTTGTGCGGGGGGAACAAGGTGAACAGAAAAGAGGCCAACTTGGGTAGTGTAAGTGATAACCATGAAGAACGTTGTCACCAAGACATTCTGACAATGGAGCATCACTGCCAAGGACTCTGGGACCCTGCAATGACGGGGGACCACTGCTGGTTCCTTGTTAGAGAGAACAATGAGACACTGTACAAACAGAACGCGCCAACATCCTATTTCTCTAAAGCAAAGCGACTTTACATTTTATCTTTTATTAACATTTACATTACGGCTATTTTGGATTGTTAAGAGTTTCTGAGGTTTAGTTTCTGCAATTTTAAGCGTTTCTGTAGTTAGTAGTATTATATAAATAAATATGACGACAATAAATTAATTCTATAGAGATTAATTTAAATTTTTACGTATAGCAATTACCACTTTTGTAATTTGTGTGCATCTAATAAATGTGAGGTGATAGAGAAAATCTGACTTTTCCAAGGTATCCAGAATCCATGACTCAGGAAGAAACACATAGTCACATGGCACATACAGAGATTTATTTTAATTGTTGAGTAGCGTTAATACCCATATGATATGTAATCTCATCCCTCTCTTCCTATGCAGGACGCAGTTTAGTCATGGTATATACAGATTATTACTAGAGATGTGCACTTGAAATTTTTCGGGTTTTGTGTTTTGGTTTTGGGTTCGGTTCCGCGGCCGTGTTTTGGGTTCGACCGCGTTTTGGCAAAACCTCACCGAATATTTTTTGTCGGATTCGGGTGTGTTTTGGATTCGGGTGTTTTTTTAAAAAAACACTAAAAAACAGCTTAAATCATAGAATTTGGGGGTCATTTTGATCCCAAAGTATTATTAACCTCAAAAACCATAATTTCCACTCATTTTCAGTCTATTCTGAACACCTCACAATATTATTTTTAGTCCTAAAATTTGCACCGAGGTCGCTGGATGACTAAGCTAAGCGACCCTAGTGGCCGACACAAACACCTGGCCCATCTAGGAGTGGCACTGCAGTGTCAGGCAGGAAGTCCCTTACAAAAAACCCTCCCCAAACAGCACATGACGCAAAGAAAAAAAGAGGCGCAATGAGGTAGCTGTGTGAGTAAGATAAGCGACCCTAGTGGCCGACACAAACACCTGGCCCATCTAGGAGTGGCACTGCAGTGTCACGCAGGATGGCCCTTCCAAAAAACCCTCCCCAAACAGCACATGACGCAAAGAAAAAAAGAGGCGCAATGAGGTAGCTGTGTGAGTAAGATAAGCGACCCTAGTGGCCGACACAAACACCGGGCCCATCTAGGAGTGGCACTGCAGTGTCACGCAGGATGTCCCTTCCAAAAAACCCTCCCCAAACAGCACATGACGCAAAGAAAAAAAGAGGCGCAATGAGGTAGCTGTGTGAGTAAGATAAGCGACCCTAGTGGCCGACACAAACACCGGGCCCATCTAGGAGTGGCACTGCAGTGTCTCACGCAGGATGTCCCTTCCAAAAAACCCTCCCCAAACAGCACATGACGCAAAGAAAAAAAGAGGCGCAATGAGGTAGCTGTGTGAGTAAGATAAGCGACCCTAGTGGCCGACACAAACACCGGGCCCATCTAGGAGTGGCACTGCAGTGTCACGCAGGATGGCCCTTCCAAAAAACCCTCCCCAAACAGCACATGACGCAAAGAAAAAAAGAGGCGCAATGAGGTAGCTGTGTGAGTAAGATAAGCGACCCTAGTGGCCGACACAAACACCGGGCCCATCTAGGAGTGGCACTGCAGTGTCACGCAGGATGGCCCTTCCAAAAAACCCTCCCCAAACAGCACATGACGCAAAGAAAAAAAGAGGCGCAATGAGGTAGCTGTGTGAGTAAGATAAGCGACCCTAGTGGCCGACACAAACACCGGGCCCATCTAGGAGTGGCACTGCAGTGTCACGCAGGATGTCCCTTCCAAAAAACCCTCCCCAAACAGCACATGACGCAAAGAAAAAAAGAGGCGCAATGAGGTAGCTGTGTGAGTAAGATAAGCGACCCTAGTGGCCGACACAAACACCGGGCCCATCTAGGAGTGGCACTGCAGTGTCCCGCAGGATGGCCCTTCCAAAAAACCCTCCCCAAACAGCATATGACGCAAAGAAAAAAAGAGGCGCAATGAGGTAGCTGTGTGAGTAAGATAAGCGACCCTAGTGGCCGACACAAACACCGGGCCCATCTAGGAGTGGCACTGCAGTGTCACGCAGGATGGCCCTTCCAAAAAACCCTCCCCAAACAGCACATGACGCAAAGAAAAAAAGAGGCGCAATGAGGTAGCTGTGTGAGTAAGATAAGCGACCCTAGTGGCCGACACAAACACCGGGCCCATCTAGGAGTGGCACTGCAGTGTCACGCAGGATGTCCCTTCCAAAAAACCCTCCCCAAACAGCACATGACGCAAAGAAAAAAAGAGGCGCAATGAGGTAGCTGTGTGAGTAAGATAAGCGACCCTAGTGGCCGACACAAACACCGGGCCCATCTAGGAGTGGCACTGCAGTGTCACGCAGGATGTCCCTTCCAAAAAACCCTCCCCAAACAGCACATGACGCAAAGAAAAAAAGAGGCGCAATGAGGTAGCTGTGTGAGTAAGATAAGCGACCCTAGTGGCCGACACAAACACCGGGCCCATCTAGGAGTGGCACTGCAGTGTCTCACGCAGGATGGCCCTTCCAAAAAATACTCCCCAAACAGCACATGACGCAAAGAAAAATTAAAGAAAAAAGAGGTGCAAGATGGAATTGTCCTTGGGCCCTCCCACTTACCCTTATGTTGTATAAACAGGACATGCACACTTTAACCAACCCATCATTTCAGTGACAGGGTCTGCCACACGACTGTGACTGAAATGACGGGTTGGTTTGGACCCCCACCTAAAAAGAAGCAATTAATCTCTCCTTGCACAAACTGGCTCTACAGAGGCAAGATGTCCACCTCATCATCATCCTCCGATATATCACCGTGTACATCCCCCTCCTCACAGATTATCAATTCGTCCCCACTGGAATCCACCATCTCAGCTCCCTGTGTACTTTGTGGAGGCAATTGCTGCTGGTCAATGTCTCCACGGAGGAATTGATTATAATTCATTTTAATGAACATCATCTTCTCCACATTTTCTGGATGTAACCTCGTACGCCGATTGCTGACAAGGTGAGCGGCGGCACTAAACACTCTTTCGGAGTACACACTTGTGGGAGGGCAACTTAGGTAGAATAAAGCCAGTTTGTGCAAGGGCCTCCAAATTGCCTCTTTTTCCTGCCAGTATAAGTACGGACTGTGTGACGTGCCTACTTGGATGCGGTCACTCATATAATCCTCCACCATTCTTTCAATGGTGAGAGAATCATATGCAGTGACAGTAGACGACATGTCCGTAATCGTTGTCAGGTCCTTCAGTCCGGACCAGATGTCAGCATCAGCAGTCGCTCCAGACTGCCCTGCATCACCGCCAGCGGGTGGGCTCGGAATTCTGAGCCTTTTCCTCGCACCCCCAGTTGCGGGAGAATGTGAAGGAGGAGATGTTGACAGGTCGCGTTCCGCTTGACTTGACAATTTTCTCACCAGCAGGTCTTTGAATGAACCCCAGCAGACTTGTGTCTGCCGGAAAGAGAGATCCAAGGTAGGCTTTAAATCTAGGATCGAGCATGGTGGCCAAAATGTAGTGCTCTGATTTCAACAGATTGACCACCCGTGAATCCTTGTTAAGCGAATTAAGGGCTCCATCCACAAGTCCCACATGCCTAGCGGAATCGCTCTGTGTTAGCTCCTCCTTCAATGTCTCCAGCTTCTTCTGCAAAAGCCTGATGAGGGGAATGACCTGACTCAGGCTGGCAGTGTCTGAACTGACTTCACGTGTGGCAAGTTCAAAGGGCATCAGAACCTTGCACAATGTTGAAATCATTCTCCACTGCCCTTGAGACAGGTGCATTCCACCTCCTATATCGTGCTGAATTGTATAGGCTTGAATGGCCTTTTGCTGCTCCTCCAACCTCTGAAGCATATAGAGGGTTGAATTCCACCTCGTTACCACTTCTTGCTTCAGATGATGGCAGGGCAGGTTCAGTTGTTTTTGGTGGTGCTCCAGTCTTCTGTACGTGGTGCCTGTACGCCGAAAGTGTCCCGCAATTCTTCTGGCCACCGACAGCATCTCTTGCACACCCCTGTCGTTTTTTAAAAAATTCTGCACCACCAAATTCAAGGTATGTGCAAAACATGGGACGTGCTGGAATTTGCCCATATTTAATGCACACACAATATTGCTGGCGTTGTCCGATGCCACAAATCCACAGGAGAGTCCAATTGGGGTAAGCCATTCCGCGATGATCTTCCTCAGTTGCCGTAAGAGGTTTTCAGCTGTGTGCGTATTCTGGAAAGCGGTGATACAAAGCGTAGCCTGCCTAGGAAAGAGTTGGCGTTTGCGAGATGCTGCTACTGGTGCCGCCGCTGCTGTTCTTGCGGCGGGAGTCCATACATCTACCCAGTGGGCTGTCACAGTCATATAGTCCTGACCCTGCCCTGCTCCACTTGTCCACATGTCCGTGGTTAAGTGGACATTGGGTACAGCTGCATTTTTTAGGACACTGGTGACTCTTTTTCTGAGGTCTGTGTACATTTTCGGTATCGCCTGCCTAGAGAAATGGAACCTAGATGGTATTTGGTACCGGGGACACAGTACCTCCAACAAGTCTCTAGTTGGCTCTGCAGTAATGATGGATACTCACCACCCAGGATGCCAAGGCCTCAGTTATCCGCTTTGCAGCAGGATGACTGCTGTGATATTTCATCTTCCTCGCAAAGGACTGTTGGACAGTCAATTGCTTGGTGGAAGTAGTAAAAGTGGTCTTACGATTTCCCCTCTGGGATGACCATCGACTCCCAGCAGCAACAACAGCAGCGCCAGCAGCAGTAGGCGTTACACGCAAGGATGCATCGGAGGAATCCCAGGCAGGAGAGGAATCGTCAGAATTGCCAGTGACATGGCCTGCAGGACTATTGGCATTCCTGGGGAAGGAGGAAATTGACACTGAGGGAGTTGGTGGGGTGGTTTGCGTGAGCTTGGTTACAAGAGGAAGGGATTTACTGGTCAGTGGACTGCTTCCGCTGTCGCCCAAAGTTTTTGAACTTGTCACTGACTTATTATGAATGCGCTGCAGGTGACGTATAAGGGAGGATGTTCCGAGGTGGTTAACGTCCTTACCCCTACTTATTACAGCTTGACAAAGGCAACACACGGCTTGACAAATGTTGTCCGCATTTCTGTTGAAATACTTCCACACCGAAGAGCTGATTTTTTTGGTATTTTCACCAGGCATGTCAACGGCCATATTCCTCCCACGGACAACAGGTGTCTCCCCGGGTGCCTGACTTAGACAAACCACCTCACCATCAGAATCCTCGTCAATTTCCTCCCCAGCGCCAGCAACACCCATATCCTCCTCATCCTGGTGTACTTCAACACTGACATCTTCAATCTGACTATCAGGAACTGGACTGCGGGTGCTCCTTCCAGCACTTGCAGGGGGCGTGAAAATGGTGGAAGGCGCATGCTCTTCACGTCCAGTGTTGGGAAGGTCAGGCATCGCAACCGACACAATTGGACTCTCCTTGTGGATTTGGGATTTCGAAGAACGCACAGTTCTTTGCGGTGCTTTTGCCAGCTTGAGTCTTTTCATTTTTCTAGCGAGAGGCTGAGTGCTTCCATCCTCATGTGAAGCTGAACCACTAGCCATGAACATAGGCCAGGGCCTCAGCCGTTCCTTGCCACTCCGTGTGGTAAATGGCATATTGGCAAGTTTACGCTTCTCCTCCGACAATTTTATTTTAGGTTTTGGAGTCCTTTTTTTACTGATATTTGGTGTTTTGGATTTTACATGCTCTGTACTATGACATTGGGCATCGGCCTTGGCAGACGACGTTGCTGGCATTTCATCGTCTCGGCCATGACTAGTGGCAGCAGCTTCAGCACGAGGTGGAAGTGGATCTTGATCTTTCCCTAATTTTGGAACCTCAACATTTTTGTTCTCCATATTTTAATAGGCACAACTAAAAGGCACCTCAGGTAAACAATGGAGATGGATGGATACTAGTATACTTATGGATGGACTGCCGAGTGCCGACACAGAGGTAGCTACAGCCGTGGACTACCGTACTGTGTCTGCTGCTAATATAGACTGGATGATAATGAGATGAAATCAATATATATGTATATATAATATCACTAGTACTGCAGCCGGACAGGTATATATTATATATTTATTATGTAATGACTGATGACGGACCTGCTGGACACTGTCAGCTCAGCAGCACCGCAGACTGCTACAGTAAGCTACTATAGTAGTATGTATAAAGAAGAAATAAAAAAACAACAACCACGGGTAGGTGGTATACAATTATGGATGGACTGCCGAGTGCCGACACAGAGGTAGCTACAGCCGTGGACTACCGTACTGTGTCTGCTGCTAATATAGACTGGATGATAATGAGATGAAATCAATATATATGTATATATAATATCACTAGTACTGCAGCCGGACAGGTATATATTATATATTTATTATGTAATGACTGATGACGGACCTGCTGGACACTGTCAGCTCAGCAGCACCGCAGACTGCTACAGTAAGCTACTATAGTAGTATGTATAAAAAAAACACGGGTAGGTGCTAGGTGGTATACAATATTATATATATATTATATACAATTATATATATATATATATATATAATATATATTAAACTCATAAACTGGTGGTGATTATTAAACTGGTGGTCAGGTCACTGGTCACACTATCAGCAACTTGCAAGTAGTACTCCTGAGTCCTAAGCAGACAATCACAATATATATTATACTGGTGGTCAGCGTGGTCACAAACAATGGCAGTGTGGCTGGCACTCTGGCAGCAAAAGTGTGCACTGTACGTTATATGTACTCCTGAGTCCTGAGTCCTGCTCTCAGACTCTAACTGCTCCCCACTGTCAGTGTCTCCCCCACAAGTCAGATAATACAGTCACACTATCTCTCTCTATCACTTCAGCAAGTACTAGTAGTAGTAGTACTCCTCCTAATGCTCCCCAAATTACTACTGTGTCTCTCTCTGTCTCACTCTCTTCTCGAATCTCTATAAACGGAGAGGACGCCAGCCACGTCCTCTCCCTATGAATCTCAATGCACGTGTGAAAAATGGCGACGACGCGCGGCTCCTTATATAGAATCCGAGTCTCGCGATAGAATCCGAGCCTCGCGAGAATCCGACAGCGTGATGATGACGTTCGGGCGCGCTCGGGTTAACCGAGCAAGGCGGGAAGATCCGAGTCGCTCGGACCCGTGTAAAAAAAACTGAAGTTCGGGCGGGTTCGGATTCCGAGGAACCGAACCCGCTCATCTCTAATTATTACTGCTACTATCAGTAACAGTAGTAGAGGGTGATAAGGATGAAACATCCACCTACAGTTTCCCGTGTGATAGCTGTGTCACATACACACCGTTACACAACCCCTGACAGGGACATGACCGAGAACTACACAAGAAGCCACCCCACCATGACCCAACCCCGGCTTCTTTGGAACTCATGGATCCACAGTATATAAACTGGAGACCTGAACTGAAGGAAGAACAACACAGACAGAGACACTGATACCTCCTCTGCCAGACACCTGCCAAGATGAACAGCCTGGAACTGTTTGAAGACAGAGACTGTAATGGGATCTCCATCTCTCTGACATATGATACCGCTGACCTGGCACCACTCGGCTTCGATAATAAAGCCTACTCCCTGCGCATCACCGGGGATCCCTGGGTGGTCTTTACAGACAAACACTATGGTGGAGGCTTTGAAGTATTCAAGGAAGGAACATACAACTCCATCCCTGACCTTGCTAGCCAGATCTCTTCTGCGAAGATCATTAGAGGTGGTCTGTATAATCCCAAAATCATTGTGTATGAGAACTTTTACTATCTAGTCAAGTCAGCGACCATAACAGAGCCAACGCGTTCAGTAAAGAACTATGGTCTGGATTTTGTCTCATCTCACCAAGTGCAGTCAGGGTGCTGGATCCTGTATGAACAGGAAAATTTTGAAGGAAAAAATAAGATTTTACTCACCGGTAAATCTATTTCTCGTAGTCCGTAGTGGATGCTGGGAACTCCGTAAGGACCATGGGGAATAGCGGCTCCGCAGGAGACTGGGCACAACTAAAGAAAGCTTTAGGACTACCTGGTGTGCACTGGCTCCTCCCTCTATGACCCTCCTCCAGACCTCAGTAAGGATACTGTGCCCGGAAGAGCTGACACAATAAGGAAAGGATTTGGAATCCCGGGTAAGACTCATACCAGCCACACCAATGACACCGTATAACTCGTGATATTATACCCAGTTAACAGTATGAAATATAACTGAGCCTCACTAACAGATGGCTCAACAATAACCCTTTAGTTAGGCAATAACTATATACAAGTATTGCAGACAATCCGCACTTGGGATGGGCGCCCAGCATCCACTACGGACTACGAGAAATAGATTTACCGGTGAGTAAAATCTTATTTTCTCTGACGTCCTAGTGGATGCTGGGAACTCCGTAAGGACCATGGGGATTATACCAAAGCTCCCAAACGGGCTGGAGAGTGCGGATGACTCTGCAGCACCGAATGAGCAAACTCAAGGTCCTCCTCAGCCAGGGTATCAAACTTGTAGACTCTTGCAAAAATGTTTGAACCCGACCAAGTAACAGCTTGGCAAAGTTGTGTAGCCGAGACCCCTCGGGCAGCCGCCCAAGAAGAGCCCACTTTCCTCGTGGAATGGGCTTTTACAGATTTAGGGTGCGGCAGTCCAGCCGCAGAATGTGCAAGTTGAATCGTGCTACAGATCCAGCGAGCAATAGTCTGCTTAGAAGCAGGAGCACCCAGCTTGTTGGGTGCATACAGGATAAATAGCGAGTCAGTTTTCCTGACTCCAGCCGTCCTGGAAACATATATTTTCAGGGCCCTGACTACGTCCAGTAACTTGGAGTCCTCAAAGTCCCACAATAGGTTGGTTCACATGAAAAGCTGATACCACCTTAGGAAGGAATTGGGAACAAGTCCTCAATTCCGCCCTATCTATATGAAAATCAGATAAGGGCTTTTGCATGACAAAGCCGCCAATTCTGATACACGCCTGGCCGACGCCAAGGCCAACAGCATGACCACTTTCCACGTGAGGTATTTTAGCTCTACGGATTTAAGTGGCTCAACCCAATGCGACTTCAGGAAATCCAACACCACGTTGAGATCCCACGGTGCCACTAGAGGCACAAACGGGGGCTGAATATGCAGCACTCCCTTAACAAAAGTCTGAACTTCAGGCAGTGAAGCCAGTTCTTTTTGGAAGAAAATGTACAGAGCCGAAATCTGGACCTTAATGGACCCCAATTTTAGGCCCATAGTCACTCCTGACTGTAGGAAGTGCAGAAATCGACCCAGTTGAAATTCCTCCGTTGGGGCCTTCCTGGCCTCACACCAAGCAACATATTTTCGCCATATGCGGTGATAATATTTTGCGATCACATCTTTCCTAGCCTTAATCAGCGTAGGAATGACTTCCTCCGGAATGCCTTTTTCCTTTAGGATCCGGTGTTCAACTGCCATGCCGTCAAACACAGCCGTGGTAAGTCTTGGAACAGGCAGGGCCCCTGCTGCAGCAGGTCCTGTCTGAGCGGCAGAGGCCATGGGTCCTCTGAGATCATTTCTTGAAGTTCTGGGTACCAAGCTCTTCTTGGCCAATCCGAAACCACGAGTATAGTTCTTACTCCTCTCCTTCTTATTATTCTCAGTACCTTGGGTATGAGAGGCAGAGGTGGGAACACATACACCGACTGGTACACCCACGGTGTTACCAGAGCGTCCACAGCTATCGCCTGAGGGTCCCTTGACCTGGCGCAATATCTTTTTAGCTTTTTGTTGAGGCGGGACGCCATCATGTCCACCTGTGGTCTTTCCCAATGGTGTACAATCATTTTGAAGACTTCTGGATGAAGTCCCCACTCTCCCGGGTGGAGGTTGTCCACTCCGGGAATGAACACTGCTGACAGTGCTAACACATGATTTTCCGCCCATCAGAAAATCCTTGTGGCTTCTGCCATCGCCATCCTGCTTCTTGTGCCGCCCTGCTGGTTTACATGGGCGACCGCCGTGATGTTGTCTGACTGGATCAGCACCGGCTGGTGTTGAAGCAGGGGTCTAGTCTGACTTAGGGCATTGTGAATGGCCCTTAGTCCCAGAATATTTATGTGTAGGGGAGTCTCCTGACTTGACCATAGTCCTTGGAAGTTACTTCCCTGTGTGACTGCCCCCCAACCTCGAAGGCTGGCATCCGTGGTCACCAGGACCCAGTCCTGTATGCCGAATCTGCGGCCCTCTAGAAGATGAGCACTCTGCAGCCACCACAACAGTGACACCCTGGCCCTTGGAGACAGGGTTATCAGCCGATGCATCTGAAGATGCGACCCGGACCACTTGTCCAACAGATCCCACTGGAAGATCCTTGCATGGAACCTGCCGAATGGAATTTCTTCGTAAGAAGCTACCATCTTTCCCAGGACTCGCGTGCATTGATGCACCGACACCTGTATTTGTATTAGGAGGTCTCTGACTAGAGATGACAACTCCTTGGCCTTCTCCTCCGGGAGAAACCCTTTTTCCTGTTCTGTGTCCAGAACCATACCCAGGAACAGTAGACGCGTCGTAGGAACCAGCTGCGACTTTGGACTATTCAGAATCCAGCCGTGCTATTGTAGCACTTCCCGAGATAGTGCTACTCCGCCGAACAACTGCTCCCTGGACCTCGCCTTTATAAGGAGATCGTCCAAGTACGGGATAATTATAACTCCCTTTTTTCGAAGGAGTATCATCATTTCGGCCATTACCTTGGTAAATACCCTCGGTGCCGGGGACAGACCAACGGCAATGTCTGGAATTGGTAATGACAGTCCTGTACCACAATTTTGAGGTACTCCTGGTGAGGAGGGTAAATGAGGACATGCAGGTAAGCATCCTTGATGTCCAGTGATACCATGTAATCCCCTTCGTCCAGGCTTGCAATAACCGCCCTGAGCGATTCCATTTTGAACTTGAACCTTCGTATATAAGTGTTCAAGGATTTCAATTTTAGAATGGGTCTCACTGAACCGTCTGGTTTCGGTACCACAAACATTGTGGAATAGTAACCCCGGCCTTGTTGAAGGAGGGGCACCTTGATTATCACCTGCTGGAAGTACAGCTTGTGAATTGCCGCCAGTACTACCTCCCCTTGAGGGCAGTAGGCAAGGCTGATTTGAGGTAACGGCGAGGGGGAGTCGCCTCGACCTCCAGCTTGTATCCCTGTGATACTACTTGCAGAACCCAGGGATCCACCTGTGAGCGAGCCCACTGGTCGCTGAAGTTCCCGAGACGCGCCCCCACCGCACCTGGCTCCACCTGTGGAGCCCCAGCGTCATGCGGTGGACTCAGAGGAAGCGGGGGAAGATTTTTGATCCTGGGAACTGGCTGTCTGGTGCAGCTTTTTCCCTCTTTCCTTGTCTCTGTGCAGAAAGGAAGCGCATTTGACCCGCTTGCTTTTCTGAAGCCGAAAGGACTGTACCTTATAATACGGTGCTTTCTTAGGCTGTGAGGAAACTTGAGGTACATTTTTTCCTTCCTAGCTGTTGCTGTGGATTCGAGGTCCCAGAGACCATCCCCAAACAATTCCTCACCCTTATAAGGCAGAATCTTCATGTGCCTTCTAAAGTCAGCATCGCCTGTCCACTGCCGGGTCCCTAATACCCTCCTGGCAGAATGGACATTGCATTAATTCTGGATGCCAGCCGGCAAATATCCCTCTGTGCATCCCTCATATATAAGACGACGTCTTTAATATGCTCTATGGTTAGCAAAATAGTATCCCTGTCCTGACAGGGTAATAGACCACGCTGCAGCAGCACTATCCATGCTGAGGCAATTGCAGGTCTCAGTATAGTACCTGAGTGTGTATATACAGACTTCAGGATAGCCTCGTGCTTTTTATCAGCAGGCTCCTTCAAAGTGGCCGTATCCTAAGATGGCAGTGCCACCTTTTTTGACAAACGTGTGAGCGCCTTATCCACCCTAGGGGATATCTCTCAACGTGACCTATCCTCTGGCGGGAAAGGGTACGCCATCAGTAACTTTTTAGAAATTACCAGTTTCTTATCGGGGGAACCCACGCTTCTTCACACACTTCATTCACTCATCTGATGGGGGAACAAAACACTGGCTGCTTTTTCTCCCCAAACATAAAACCCCTTTTTTTGTGGTACCTGGGTTAATGTCAGAAATGTGTAACACATTTTTCATTGCCGAGATCATGCAACGGATGTTCCTAGTGGATTGTGTATATGTCTCAACCTCGTCGACACTGGAGTCAGACTCCCTGTCGACATCTGTGTCTGCCATCTGAGGTAACGGTCGCTTTTTTGAGCCCCTGATGGCCTTTGAGACGCCTGGGCAGGCGCGGGCTGAGAAGCCGGCTGTCCCACAGCTGTTACATCATCCAGCCTTTTATGTAAGGAGTTGACACTGTCGGTTAATACCTTCCACCTATCCATCCACTCTGGTGTCGGCCCCACAGGGGGCGACATCACATTTATCGGCATCTGCTCCGCCTCCACATAAGCCTCCTCATCAACCATGTCGACACAGCCGTACCGACACACCGCACACACACAGGGAATGCTCTGACTGAGGACAGGACCCCACAAAGTCCTTTGGGGAGACAGAGAGAGAGTATGCCAGCACACACCAGAGCGCTATATAATGCAGGAATTCACACTACCCACAGTGATTTTTCCCTTATAGCTGCTATAATACACAGATTTGGGCCTAAATTTAGTGCCCCTCCTTCTCTTTTTAACCCTTTGAGCCTGAAAACTATAGGGGAGAGCCTGGGGAGCTGTCTTCCAGCTGCACTGTGAAGAGAAAATGGCGCCAGTGTGCTGAGGGAGATAGCCCCGCCCCTTTTTCGGCTGACTTCTCCCGTTCTTATAATCATGATGTGGCAGGGGTATTTTACACATATATAGCTTATTAGGCTATATTATGTGTGATTTGCCACTTTTAAGGTACTCTAATTGCTGCCCAGGGCGCCCCCCCCCCCCAGCGCCCTGCACCCATCAGTGACCGGAGTATATGGTGTGCACAGGGAGCAATGGCGCACAGCTGCAGTGCTGTGCGCTACCTTAATGAAGACCGGAGTCTTCTGCCGCCGATTTCCAGGACCGTCTTCTTGCTTCTGGCTCTGTAAGGGGGACGGCGGCGCGGCTCCGGGACCGGACGATCGAGGTTGGGCCCTGTGTTCAATCCCTCTGGAGCTAATGGTGTCCAGTAGCCTAAGAAGCCCAAGCTAGCTGCAAGCAGGTAGGTTCGCTTCTTCTCCCCTTAGTCCCTCGTAGCAGTGAGTCTGTTGCCAGCAGATCTCACTGAAAATAAAAAACCTAAAATAAACTTTCTTTTTCTAGGAGCTCAGGAGAGCCCCTAGTGTGCATCCAGCTCAGCCGGGCACAAGATTCTAACTGAGGTCTGGAGGAGGGTCATAGAGGGAGGAGCCAGTGCACACCAGGTAGTCCTAAAGCTTTCTTTAGTTGTGCCCAGTCTCCTGCAGAGCCGCTATTCCCCATGGTCCTTACGGAGTTCCCAGCATCCACTAGGACGTCAGAGAAAGGTGGATCTCCCTGGCTGGAGATGTGGTACCCTACTATTGCAACAAGGACTGGATGTGGAATGAAAGAGTGATGTCTCTGAAACCCATCAAGCCCTAAACAGCAAGAGTCCTACAACAAGAGACCCCCTGATTGCTGCACAAACCGTCTCACAAAGCTTCGCGGGGATTTCACACCTGGCTGATTTCTCCCTTTATATCACACACCCTCTATGAGAGACTGCTCCCACTACCATGCAGAAAGTGACCGCAGATACACCTGTAGAGGAGCCTCAGTGGTTCCCCACTCACCTGTGACAGATACACCTGTTAAGGAGCCTCAGTATTCCCCACACACCTGTGTCCTGTTTCCCTTGCCTGATAGATGCTGCCTGAGACTTGGACACATCATGCGTGGTACACTGGCGGCAGATGGACGAGACCAGAAGCAGTGAGGAGAACATGGACTATATATCATCAGTGGTCATGGAGAAGTCTCTGACCCCTTGTATTTCCCCCATACCAATCAGTTATTCTATTACCTGTGACATGATGACATTGTTACACCTGTGATTATGCTGCTGCAGTAATAAACCCCTTTGAGTGCAGTGACTGTCTTGTTATATATACTGTATGTGTGTCAGTGGAATTGTGGTGATGCTGGAGGGGGGGAGTGTGAGTGTCTGACACAAGGAGCATATGTGGCCTTTTAGGTAATTACAGGGAGTCATCATGTCTCCTTCTGTTACATTATAGTAATCTGCATTGGGTGCTCCCATCGCAGTAATACATACCTCCCAACTTTTGATCTTTTGAAGGAGGGACACACGCGCGGCTTAGCCGCGCGTGCTCCCGAAAAGGGGTGTGGCCTGCGAAAAGGGGGCGTGGCTTTGCAGGAGTTTTCGTCACTGAGGGGGCATTGCCCAGCGCTCTGTGAGCTGCTGGCATGCCCCCTCTCCCCCTGTCTGCACTGAATAGACGCTGTGCGCATGCGCACAGTGTCTATTCACCGCTGCTCTGCTAAGCAGGGCAGCGAGTGACAGAGCCTCCCAACTGCCCCCCCCCCCCCCCCACCGCGGGACACTGCGGCCCGCGGGTGGGACAGCGGGACAGTCCCCAAAAAATGGGACTGTCCCGCGAAAATCGGGACAGTTGGGAGGTATGGTAATATCTATGCATACACAGTGTGTATTCTGCAGGAGTATACATTATTATATAATAATGCTTAATATACATGATAATAAACCAAGAAGGAGGCAGCACACAAGGAAAACATATACGGTACTTGTGAATATTACAACATAATTAAAATAAAGGGAAAATTAAAGATTATATATTGGGGTAAATGTACTAAGGTGGGAGTTTTTTAGAATTGGTGATGTTGCCCATAGCAACCAATCATAGCAACCAATTGCCAGATGTCCTGTGACCTCTCTCTGGTAGTAAAATTATTTTCTATGTTTATTTTGATGTTTTAAGACCATATTTACTAAGCAGTGGATTTTCTAAACCCTCAATTTTTACAGATTTTGTCGGCGGGATGTAATGGGGTGCAAGTTTTTTTGTGGGGCAAACCCGCACCTTCTCGCACATTAGAAGGTGAGAGTTTGTCCCCAAACTCACCCAATGTAATAGCCTGTGACATTTTAAGTTCAATGCTGTTACATTGGCCCTCATTCCGAGTTGATCGCTCGCAAGGCGATTTTAGCAGAGTTACACACGCTAAGCCTACGCCTACTGGGAGTGAATCTTAGCTTCTTAAAATTGCGAACGATGTATTCGCAATATTGTGATTACAAACTACTTAGCAGTTTCAGAGTAGCTTCAGACTTACTCGGCATCTGCGATCAGTTCAGTGCTTGTCGTTCCTGGTTTGACGTCACAAACACACCCAGCGTTCGCCCAGACACTCCCCCGTTTCTCCAGACACTCCCGCGTTTTTTCCGGAAACGGTAGCGTTTTCATCCACACGCCCATAAAACGCAGTGTTTCCGCCCAGTAACACCCATTTCCTGTCAATCACATTACGTTCGCCGGAGCGAAGAAAAAGCCGTGAGTAAAAAAACTATCTTCATAGCAAAATTACTTGGCGCAGTCGCAGTGCGAACATTGCGCATGCGTACTAAGCAGAAAAACGCTGCGATGCGATGAAATTTACCGAGCGAACAACTCGGAATGAGGGCCATTGTGCGATGTAGTGCGAGTTTTCTAGAATGAAAACTTGCACAATGTAATGTGAGGTTTCATTACAATGGGCCCAATTTAGAGTTGATCGCAGCAGCAAATTTGTTAGCAGTTGGGCAAAACCATCTGCACTGCAGGTGGGGCAGATATAACATGTGCAGAGAGAGTTATATTTAGGTAGGGTGTGTTCAAACCGAAATCTAAATTGCAGTGTAAAAATAAAGCAGCCAGTATTTACCCTGCACAGAAACAAAATAACCCACCCAAATCTAACTCTCTCTGCACGTTATATCTGCCCCACCTGCAGTGCACATGGTTTTGTCCAACTGCTAACAAATTTGCTGCTGCAATCAACTCTGAATTACCCCCAAAGTGCGAGTTTGACAGAAGCATGCACAGATCAGTGAGATCCGTGCATGTGTCTGTCAGGAAAAGTAAAGAAACAGTTAAAAAAGACCCCCCCCCCAAAAAAAAAAGCATAACCATCACCGGTCCTGGTTGCAAAAATATGGGGGGGAAATTTACTAGGGTTCCCACGTATTTTAACAACCAGCACCAGGGGCTCTTGGACAAGTAATGGTTCCAAAAATATGGGGAAAAAAGGATGTAGGGGACCCCAGTATTTTTTAAACCAGTGCCGGGCTCCACTAGTCAAAGAAATAATGTCACAGCTGGGGAACACATTCATATAGGTCCCTGTGGCCGTGGCATTAAATCCTTAACTAGTCACCCATGGCCAGGGTTCCCTGGGGGAGTGGGGACCTCCCCAATAAAGGGGTCCCCCCTCCAGGCACCCAAGGGCCAGGGATAAAGCCCAGGGTTATGGCCGCCATCCCTGGGCTGCGAGTGGCGACTTCACAGCTTTTTGTGTAAAAAAAAAAAAAGAATGAAACATTGTCTTTTGCTGTGGAACTACAGGTCCCAGCAAGCTTTCCCCACATGCTGGTACTTGGAGAACCACAAGTACCACCATGTGGGGCAGTAAAGGGTCCGCTGGTACCTGTAGTTCCACAACAAAATAAACATTCAAACAAAGACAATACACACACCCCGTGAAAGTAAAACTTTAATAAATCACACTTGCACACTCACACATACTTACCTATAACCCACGCTGCCATTCACCTCCACTTGCCCTGTAGAGCGTTTGCATTTTTAAAGTGAAGCGATCGCACATTGATTGACAGGAAGTGAGCGTTAAGGGATGGTAACATGGCGTTTTGTGTGAGTGGTGGCAAAACTGCTGGCGTATAATGGCTGTTTGGCCGATGCGTCTCTGACGTCATCTGCAATCACTTGCATGCAGCAGCATGTGCAGATTTGTGGATGTTCTGGTTTGGCGCAGATTGAATTTACCCCTTCGATGTTCTTGATTTTGTGTATGGATAGCCAGAGCCGGCCCTAACCAATATGATGCCCTAGGCAAGATTTTGGCTGGTGCCCCCTAGCACCACCGCTGGTTCTGCCTCTGACCTTGCACCTCTTTCCCAGCACCATCACCCCTCACCCATAGCAGTCCTTGTACCCCCTATATTTTAAATAGGAACAGTTCGCACAATTGACGCACAGCCCAAAAAGGGGCATCTTCTTGCTGGGAAGGGGCATGGCCACACAATAGTAACCCCAATTAAAATTACGCCCACACAGTGCTGCAACTTTATTCACATTTTATCTTGCGATAGTGTCCATAATTCATATTACATCCCACAGTAGTATCACTTTACCTTATAAACGTTACTCCTCACAGTAGAGCCCCTTATTCACATTACATCACACTGAATTGCTCCTTATTCACATTACACCACACCTTATTGCTCTTTATTCACATTAGATGACACAGTAGTGCCCTTTCTATATGCAACGCCACTTAGTAGAGCACCTTATACACATAATGCCACACATTAGTAATGTATTTATACACAATTCCACACAGTAATGCCCCTTACACATATGAGACACATTATTAATGTCCTTATAAACATAATGCACCTTACATATTATGACAACCTTTATTATTGCCCTTTTACACATAATGTCCCTTACACATATGCCGCACATTATTAATGCCCTTATACACATAATGACACACATAGTGCCCCCTACACATTTGCTGCACATTATTAGTGCCCCTATACACATAATGACACACATACAGTAGTACCCTGTTACACATATGCCGCACATTATTAATGCCCTTATACACATAATGACACACATAGTGCCCCTTACACATATGTTGCACTTTATTAATGCATTTTTACATGACACACATAATACTCCTTACACATATTCCGAACACTACTGCACAACCAACCCACTCACATGCACACAGCACTCACACTTCCACTAACACTGTGACCTCTGCCTCTGCTTGGATACAGATGTGTCCTCACAAATCTTGCATCAATGCTAACGTCGGGCACCTTTTTTTTTATGAAAATGCATCTTATTTGCATTGCTATGTGGCTAGGATGCACAAGCAGCTTCTGCTGATTAAACTGATATGCAGCATGTCTATATACTGTGTGAGACTGTGGCTGTATCTGCATATGAAATGCTACATACAGAATATAGGCATGCCGCATATCATTTTAATCAGCAGAAGCAGATGATGCCCCTAGGCATATTAAATGCCCTAGGCAATTGCCCATTTTGCCTATGCCTATGGTCGGCTCTGTGGATAGCGATGCATCGCAGAACTGCAGTGGATGTTTTTTTCCATTTCTGTGCGATTTTTTGCAATTCAGTTTGCAAAAATGTGCACTTTTAGTATCAATAGCGATCCATTCTGAAGTAGTGAAACTGACATCAAAAAAGAAAGGGCGCCCATAACCTGTGTTTCTGAAGAACAGTCCTAATGCAGCACACCTTGATATGAGGTGATTGCCCACCCCTAATCCTCTCAGGTAGATAGAAAACAACAACAAAAAACAAAGGGAGCGCAAAAGGAGAATTCTGTGTATTAAAATTACTCTTTAATATAATATCAATCTACCTTGAATATAGATAAAACAATTTGTACATACATATAGCATAAAAGGACCTTATATACAATGAATATGACCGTTTTGTACTCAATAAACTTCAAACGACAGTCTCCACTCTAAAGGGGGGTACTCACGGAGCGATTGCTGCTTAAAATCTAAGCAATCTGACTAGATTGCTTCGATTTTAAGCATGATCGCTCCGTGTGTACCCCCCACAGCGATAGTGATGCGCAGCCCCGCGCATCGCTATCGCTGGTGCTAGATTGGCCTGCCATGCAGGCTCAATCTAGCAGGTCGCTCTTTTCACCCGCTGGGTGAAGTGAGCGGCCCCCCGTCTCCCCCCGCACGCTCAGCACACATCGCGCTGTGCTGAGCGGTGGGAGAGATGTGTGCTGAGCGGTTCGCTCAGCACACATCTCTCCCACATCGGCCCGTGAGTACTGGCCTATAGATTGTCAGTATCCCTTGTATACGTCTGCAGTACAGAATACAATAATGGAGAATTTCACAAATGTGGACGAACCTGTGTTCAGTAAAAAGACAATCAATTTTTTTCACCTAATAATGGGTTGGAGGCAGATAAATCCAACTACGAGTGGAGACTGTCCTTTGAAGTTTATTGAGTACAAAACGGTCAAATTCATTGTATATAAGGTCCTTTTATGCTATATGTATGTACAAATTATTTTATCTATATTCAAGATAGATTGATATTGATATTATAATAAAGAGTAATTTTAATTTTACTACACAGAATTCTCCTTTTGCGCTTCCTTTGTTTTGTTGTTGTTTTCTATCATGCTGAAGTACAGTGGCAAACGCAGGATTGGAGTGTGATACTGCTTCTACTACTGTCATTACCCAATCTAATAATACCAGTTTATGGAGTCTATTCATGAAGCAGTGAAAAGTGTGGAGAAGTGAGCCAGTGGAGAAGTTGCCCATGGCAACCAATCATCATTGAAGTAACATTTATCATTTGTGCTGGGTGACCCATTTGAAAATGTCCCTCCCAAGGTGGCGGCCATTTTGGCAGGGACATTTTCAATAGGAGCAGGGGCGACGGGGCTACAGACAAGTATCTCCAGCTTGCAGATATTTGTCTTAGCTGCAGTCCAGTCGTGCCTGCCCCCATAGCAATAGCCACCCACGCCCATAGGACACCCAGCACCCCAAGCCACTGTGGGGTCTGCGGGGGGCTATTGCTATGCCATTGAGCAGTGATAGCACTAAATTGGTAATGCAGCAGGAGATGTCACGCCTTCTGCTGTATTACTGTTCAGAGCTGTTTCCAAGAACGTAGTATCGGATCATCTGTGACACCATCGGCCGGCTGCGTGACCCATGGGTTCCCGCAAGTTGGCTGCTGCAGGAGCTATCAAGGTGCAAGGAAATCTCCGTCCTCAGATGGAGATCCTGGACTCAACCCTTCCCGGCAATGGCAGTGACATGCCTCCATTTTGAGAAACAGAGGCCGTTGCCGCCCCCTCCCCCCTTTCTAAAACCAAACAGCATCAGACTGTCAATCACTGACAGTCTGATGCCGTCATATACCCATACTGCACATGCACAATATGGGTTCAACGCACGCGCAAAGTACCAAACTCGGTACTTTGTGTTATGCGCCACATAAGGCCCAATATGCCAACATGATGAACTGTCATCAAACCATCTCTGGTGGTCTAATGGTCTCTTACCTTCTTGCAGCAGTTATAGCGTCTTCTTCCGAATCCTGGCAGTGCAGTGACAGTGACTTCTGGTGCAGATTAGAACTTAATCCCTAAGCCTAACCCTTCCCATTGTGCCTATCTCTACCCCCACCCCACATGCAGCCTAACCCTAAACTCCCCCCCGCAGCCTAACCCTAACCCCAGGGGTATAACTCCCACAGGCAATGGAGACAGCTTCCTCCGTGCTCCAAGCCCTGAAGGGGCACCTGCATGTACAGCAGCACCTGTGTGGTTCACAGCGAGATCCAAGTGTGACCGCTGCTCTTCCAACGGAGCTCCCACTGCTGCTCCCATCTGGTACCGCTCAGCTTCCTCTGCAGCAAGAGACGGTGCACCCACCACTGCTGCTGGACTGTGAGATGGGACCCATCAATGAGCGCTGATTCTGCATCCTGCAGACGGCTGAATCTCGTGAGTCTGACACTGACCCTCCTGCCGTTGTCACACATTATAGCTGGAGCCCTGCCAATACACTACGGACTCTGGTCCCTGTAGATCAGCTGAGAGTGCTATCTATATAAGTGTGTGTGTGTGTGTGTGTGTGTGTGTGTGTGTGTGTGTAGGGGTGTAAGGGCGTAACTTGAACTTTGTGGGCCCCATAGCAAAATCTTGAAAGGCCCCCCCCATGAAAAAAACAGATTGGCCCCCACATGAAATAAAGAAATAAACACCCAGCACTACATAATCAGCCCGGTATTTGGCTCAGTCAGGTGTAGCATAAGGTACCTTGTGTGTGTGAAGCTTCCATCCGTGCATCTACAGCCTCATTCCTCAACTTTGTCTTTGTGAGTATATATCAGTGGCCATCCTCTGCTGTGGTAAGTAGCCACACTATGCAGATATTACTGGTCCCACACCCGCTGAGATAAAACATGGGACCCGCTGGGCTAGCATAACTAAACTGCTTCATCAATCAACTTGTTCCAAAAATGTAAATGCTTTGCGCTAATAGATGTCGACGTGGAAGGTGAAACTGCTAGCCCAGGGGTCCCATGCTCTGAAGTTGAGCTGATAGTTAAGATAGATGTGTGAGCGGCCTTTGACACCAGTCCCCCTGCTGGTCAGGTATCTCCCCATACACAGTGTGGGCACAGCCAGTCCCTGCCCCCTATGGGCACTTACCGTCTGTGTTGGGGTCTCTATGGCCAGCTCCAGGTAGTACCGTCTCCCCAAGCCCCCCTCCAGGTTATCCACCATCGCCATTATCTTAATCCGGCTGCTGGGGTCCGAGGACAGCAAGAGCCCCGCTATGGTAGTTGATCGCTAGCTGCCGTTGTTCGCAGAGTAGCGATTAGGCAAAAAAGTGGCACTTCTGCGCATGCATATGCGGCGCAATGCGCACGCGCGACGTACTTTCACAGCGGCCGATGTAGTTTCACACAAGGTCTAGCGACGCTTTTCAGTCGCACTGCTGGCCGCTGCGTGATTGACATGAAGTGGACGTTTCTGGGAGGTAACTGACCGTTTTCAGGGAGTGAGCTGAAAAACGTAGGTGTGTCAGATACAAATGCAGGCGTGCCTGGGGAAACGCAGGCGTGGCTGGCCGAACGCAGGGCGTGTTCGTGACGTCAAAACAGGAACTAAATAGTCTTCAGTGATCGCAAGCTAGGAGTAGGTCTGCAGCTACTCAGAAACTACTCGAAAATATTTTGCTGCAGCTGTGCGATCCTTTCGTTCGCACTTCTACTAAGCTAAGATACACTCCCAGAGGGCGGCGGCTTAGCGTTTGCACAGCTGCTACAAACTGCTAGCGAGCGAACAACTCGGAATGAGGGCCAATCTCCTTGGGAGCTGCTAGGGAGACAGGCCAGGGCTGGCTGACCTAAATGGGGGCGATCCGGAGCAGGAAGGAGAAGGTGGTGGAGATGCAGTGGCTGGCCCCCCAGCAGCAATTCCACTGTGACCAGCAGCATCATGCCGCATCGCAGGGCTCACACGGGCTCACTGACCGGGGAGCACATGTCTGCGATGACCGCTGCAGATTCACCATTCCCTGGTCACAGGGACTCCTCCTCCCCACCATGTGTGGTCTAAAGCTGTGGCCACGCCCCCTCCCAACAATCCACTCCTCCTAGAGTACAGCCAGCGCAGCACAACTCAGATCCTGTGCGGGGCACATCAGAGCCGGCCCAGCGCGTACCTTTTCCGGCGGCCCAATCATTGAGTGAGTGGGTGCAGGGGAAGCAGTGGGCCCTGGAGGCAGCCAGGGCCCCATAGCAACTGCATCCTCTGCACCTACAGTAGTTACGCCACTTGCGACTGGGATGAACTTACTGTACGCCACTGTCTTACCCTCCTGGCTTCGACACCCATATCATTAAGCCTCTCCCCCTCACAGCATTTTGCAGCGATTTACGGGTCTATATGGAGGAGGGACAAAATTACATTATTGTAATGAAATTGCATCTTTTTAGCCCCGCTCCCTCTCCATTATCCAAGGAATTGCTGCATTTTACTGCGAGGAGGCCTAATAATATGGTTCTAGCTCTGGTAGCCATTATAGGGCAAAAACTGAAACAACCCCCACCCCCCCCCCCCCCCTGCAAGAGCCACAGCCAAGAGTGAGAAAACATGAGAAGCATTTCCAATATAATCCTACACTTACACACCCTCGCCCTGAAGAAGACTCTGCTGTCTATTCATGAAGCAGTGAAAACACAGTGGAGAAACAGACCAGTGGAGAAGTTGCCCATGGCAACCAATCAGCATCTCCTTTACATTTTGTAAAATGTACTTGATAAAAGCTTCCTTCAAAGCTGATTGGTTGCCACTCTTTTCACTGCTTCATGAATAGACCACTCTAGGGAAGATTTAGGGGTCTATTCATGAAGCAGTGAAAAGAGTGGAGAAGTGAGTCTGTGGAGAAGTTGCCCAATGGCAACCAATCAGCTGCTCCATACAATTGTATACTCAATAGGAGTCGGATCCATTCCAACATCGGAATGTCGGAATGGATTTGACAACCCCTATTCAATGGATGGCCAAATCCGACTGTTGGATTTGGCCATACACAGGGACCCGTCCTGCCGCTGCTTTCAGCGGCTGCAGATGTGCTGACAGCAGCGGCCAGGTGCGCAGATGGCAGTGGGCAGGAGCGGGGCGGCAATGGGGGTAAGCTGGGCGGCGGGGGGGGAGCAGAGATCGGCGGCGGCAGGAGGAGCTGGCTGCAGGGAGAGATGCGCCTGTGTGCGGCGGGGAGAGCACAGATCGGCAGCCGGCGGGAGGAGCTGGCTGTGGGGGAACGTGTCTGCGGCGGCGGGGGGAGGCGCTGCAGGGAGAGAGGTACCTGGCCGGGGGATGGCCAGGCACCTCTCTCCCTGCAGCGCCTCCCCCCGCCGCTGCCCCAATGTCCCCCCTTAGCCAGTTCCCCCCGCCAGCCGCCGATCTCTGCTCCCCCCGCGGCTCGCAGCACCACTTGTCTCCTCACCTCAATCCGACTTGTTTCAAGTCGGATTGAGTTTGTCGGAAAGAGGGCCAAAGCCTGTCAGATTTGGGCCCGTTTCCAAGAGAAGCATGTGGATCAGCGGCTATTCCGCCGATCCATGTGTTTTCCGACAAGTCGGGAATTCCCGACTTGTTGGAAAAAATCAGCCCCTATTGAATAGGTCGGAACCCCTTCTGACCTTTTTCTGTCGGAAGCTGCCGTCTTTCCAACAAGACGGCAGCTTCCGACAGTTATTGAATACAGCCCATAGTATGCAAATTATAAATGTTACGTCAATGCTGATTGGTTGCCATGGGCAACTTCTCCACTGGCTCACTTTTCACTGCTTCATGAATAGACCCCTCACAGAGAGTGATCAAGTGGACAGAGATAAAGGGCTTGATGCATCATCGCTTGGAGAGTGATAAAATAGAAAGTGATAAACTACCAGCCAACCAGCTGCTACCTGACATTTTTCAATCAGGGCCTGTGACATGGCAGTTTGGAGCTGATTGGCTGGTGCTTTTTCTCGCTCCAATTTATCACTCTCCAAGCAATGATGCATCTAGCCCATATCTTTCCAGCTGTCTTTAAGTGATACCGAACTCACTGAGTTATCAGTGGGTGTGGATCATTAGATCGACAGTGTCTAGGTCGACAATGTTTAGGCCGACCACTATAGGTTGACAGTCACTAGGTCGACAGGGTTGGAAGGTCGACAGGGTTTCTAGGTCGACATGTGCTAGGTCGACAGGTCAAAAGGTCGACATGAGGTTTTTGTTTTGTTTTTGTCATTTTCTTCGTAGAGTGACTGGGAACCCCAATTAGTGCACCGTGTCCCCTCGCAGCTTCAGCCAAGGTGCTTCGCTTCGCTCGGCACAGATTACCGTTCCAATCGTAGTCCACGTGGATAGTTAAGTATGAAAAAGTTCAAAAAAAGATTTTTTTTTTTTTAAAAACTCATGTTGACTTTTTGACCTGTCGACCTAGCACATGTCGACCTAGAAACTAGAGATGAGCGGGTTCGGTTTCTCTGAATCCGAACCCGCACGAACTTCATGTTTTTTTTCACGGGTCCGAGCGACTCGGATCTTCCCGCCTTGCTCGGTTAACCCGAGCGCGCGCCGAACGTCATCATGACGCTGTCGGATTCTCGCGAGGCTCGGATTCTATCGCGAGACTCGGATTCTATATAAGGAGCCGCGCGTCGCCGCCATTTTCACACGTGCATTGAGATTGATAGGGAGAGGACGTGGCTGGCGTCCTCTCCATTTAGATTAGAAGAGAGAGAGAGAGAGATTGACCTGATTTACTGGAGATTAGGAGTACTGTAGAACTGTGTAGAGAGTGCAGAGTTTACTAGTGACTGACCACAGTGACCACCAGACAGTGCAGTTTTATTTAATATATCCGTTCTCTGCCTGAAAAAAACGATACACAGTGACTCAGTCACATACCATATCTGTGTGCACTGCTCAGCCCAGTGTGCTGCATCATCTATGTATATATCTGACTGTGCTCAGCTCACACATCTTATAATTGTGGGGGAGACTGGGGAGCACTGCAGTGCCAGTTATAGGTTATAGCAGGAGCCAGGAGTACATATTATTATTAAAATTAAACAGTGCACACTTTTGCTGCAGGAGTGCCACTGCCAGTGTGACTGACCAGTGACCTGACCACACTGACCACCAGTATAGTTAGTAGTATAGTATACTATATTGTGATTGCCTGAAAAAGTTAAACACTCGTATCTGACTGTGCTCAGCTCACACATCTTATAATTGTGGGGGAGACTGGGGAGCACTGCAGTGCCAGTTATAGGTTATAGCAGGAGCCAGGAGTACATATTATTATTAAAATTAAACAGTGCACACTTTTGCTGCAGGAGTGCCACTGCCAGTGTGACTGACCAGTGACCTGACCACACTGACCACCAGTATAGTTAGTAGTATAGTATACTATATTGTGATTGCCTGAAAAAGTTAAACACTCGTCGTGTGACTTCACTTGTGTGGTGTTTTTTTTTTTATTCTATAAAAAACTCATTCTGCTGACAGACAGTGTCCAGCAGGTCCGTCATTATATAATATATACCTGTCCGGCTGCAGTAGTGATATATATATATTTTTTATATCATTATTTATCATCCAGTCGCAGCAGACACAGTACGGTAGTTCACGGCTGTAGCTACCTCTGTGTCGGCACTCGGCAGTCCATCCATAATTGTATACCACCTACCCGTGGTTTTTTTTTCTTTCTTCTTTATACATACATACTACTACATCTCTTTATCAACCAGTCTATATTAGCAGCAGACACAGTACAGTACGGTAGTTCACGGCTGTGGCTACCTCTGTGTCGGCACTCGGCAGTCCGTCCATAATTGTATACCACCTAACCGTGGTTTTTTTTTCTTTCTTCTTTATACATACATACTACGACATCTCTTTATCAACCAGTCTATATTAGCAGCAGACACAGTACAGTACGGTAGTTCACGGCTGTGGCTACCTCTGTGTCGGCACTCGGCAGTCCGTCCATAATTGTATACCACCTAACCGTGGTTTTTTTTTTCTTTCTTCTTTATACATACATACTACGACATCTCTTTATCAACCAGTCTATATTAGCAGCAGACACAGTACAGTACGGTAGTTCACGGCTGTGGCTACCTCTGTGTCGGCACTCAGCAGTCCGTCCATAATTGTATACCACCTAACCGTGGTTTTTTTTTCTTTCTTCTTCATACATACATACTACGACATCTCTTTATCAACCAGTCTATATTAGCAGCAGACACAGTACAGTACGGTAGTTCACGGCTGTGGCAACCTCTGTGTCGGCACTCGGCAGTCCGTCCATAATTGTATACCACCTACCCGTGGTTTTTTTTTCTTTCTTCTTTATACATACATAGTTACATAGACATCTCTTTATCAACCAGTCTATATTAGCAGCAGACACAGTACAGTACGGTAGTTCACGGCTGTGGCTACCTCTGTGTCTGCACTCGGCAGGCAGTCCATAATTGTATACTAGTATCCATCTCCATTGTTTACCTGAGGTGCCTTTTAGTTGTGCCTATTAAAATATGGAGAACAAAAATGTTGAGGTTCCAAAATTAGGGAAAGATCAAGATCCACTTCCACCTCGTGCTGAAGCTGCTGCCACTAGTCATGGCCGAGACGATGAAATGCCAGCAACGTCGTCTGCCAAGGCCGATGCCCAATGTCCTAGTACAGAGCATGTCAAATCCAAAACACCAAATATCAGTAAAAAAAGGACTCCAAAACCTAAAATAAAATTGTCGGAGGAGAAGCGTAAACTTGCCAATATGCCATTTACCACACGGAGTGGCAAGGAACGGCTGAGGCCCTGGCCTATGTTCATGGCTAGTGGTTCAGCTTCACATGAGGATGGAGGCACTCAGCCTCTCGCTAGAAAAATGAAAAGACTCAAGCTGGCAAAAGCAGTAGCACCGCAAAGAACTGTGCGTTCTTCGAAATCCCAAATCCACAAGGAGAGTCCAATTGTGTCGGTTGCGATGCCTGACCTTCCCAACACTGGACGTGAAGAGCATGCGCCTTCCACCATTTGCACGCCCCCTGCAAATGCTGGAAGGAGCACCCGCAGTCCAGTTCCTGATAGTCAGATTGAAGATGTCAGTGTTGAAGTACACCAGGATGAGGAGGATATGGGTGTTGCTGGCGCTGGGGAGGAAATTGACCAGGGGGATTCTGATGGTGAGGTGGTTTGTTTAAGTCAGGCACCCGGGGAGACACCTGTTGTCCGTGGGAGGAATAGGGCCGTTGACATGCCTGGTGAAAATACCAAAAAAATCAGCTCTTCGGTGTGGAAGTATTTCACCAGAAATGCGGACAACAGGTGTCAAGCCGTGTGTTCCCTTTGTCAAGCTGTAATAAGTAGGGGTAAGGACGTTAACCACCTCGGAACATCCTCCCTTATACGTCACCTGCAGCGCATTCATAATAAGTCAGTGACAAGTTCAAAAACTTGGGCCGACAGCGGAAGCAGTCCACTGACCAGTAAATCCCTTCCTCTTGTAACCAAGCTCACGCAAACCACCCCACCAACTCCCTCAGTGTCAATTTCCTCCTTCCCCAGGAATGCCAATAGTCCTGCAGGCCATGTCACTGGCAATTCTGACGAGTCCTCTCCTGCCTGGGATTCCTCCGATGCATCCTTGCGTGTAACGCCTACTGCTGCTGGCGCTGCTGTTGTTGCTGCTGGGATGGTCATCCCAGAGGGGAAGTCGTAAGCCCACTTGTACAACTTCCAGTAAGCAATTGACTGTCCAACAGTCCTTTGCGAGGAAGATGAAATATCACAGCAGTCATCCTGTTGCAAAGCGGATAACTGAGTCCTTGACAACTATGTTGGTGTTAGACGTGCGTCCGGTATCCGCCGTTAGTTCACAGGGAACTAGACAATTTATTGAGGCAGTGTGCCCCCGTTACCAAATACCATCTAGGTTCCACTTCTGTAGGCAGGCGATACCGAGAATGTACACGGACGTCAGAAAAAGACTCACCAGTGTCCTAAAAAATGCAGTTGTACCCAATGTCCACTTAACCACGGACATGTGGACAAGTGGAGCAGGGCAGGGTCAGGACTATATGACTGTGACAGCCCACTGGGTAGATGTATGGACTCCCGCCGCAAGAACAGCAGCGGCGGCACCAGTAGCAGCATCTCGCAAACGCCAACTCTTTCCTAGGCAGGCTACGCTTTGTATCACCGCTTTCCAGAATACGCACACAGCTGAAAACCTCTTACGGCAACTGAGGAAGATCATTGCTGAATGGCTTACCCCAATTGGACTCTCCTGTGGATTTGTGGCATCGGACAACGCCAGCAATATTGTGTGTGCATTAAATATGGGCAAATTCCAGCACGTCCCATGTTTTGCACATACCTTGAATTTGGTGGTGCAGTATTTTTAAAAAAACGACAGGGGCGTGCAAGAGATGCTGTCGGTGGCCAGAAGAATTGCGGGACACTTTCGGCGTACAGGCACCACGTACAGAAGACTGGAGCACCACCAAAAACTACTGAACCTGCCCTGCCATCATCTGAAGCAAGAAGTGGTAACGAGGTGGAATTCAACCCTCTATATGCTTCAGAGGTTGGAGGAGCAGCAAAAGGCCATTCAAGCCTATACAATTGAGCACGATATAGGAGGTGGAATGCACCTGTCTCAAGTGCAGTGGAGAATGATTTCAACGTTGTGCAAGGTTCTGATGCCCTTTGAACTTGCCACACGTGAAGTCAGTTCAGACACTGCCAGCCTGAGTCAGGTCATTCCCCTCATCAGGCTTTTGCAGAAGAAGCTGGAGACATTGAAGGAGGAGCTAACACGGAGCGATTCCGCTAGGCATGTGGGACTTGTGGATGGAGCCCTTAATTCGCTTAACAAGGATTCACGGGTGGTCAATCTGTTGAAATCAGAGCACTACATTTTGGCCACCGTGCTCGATCCTAGATTTAAAACCTACCTTGGATCTCTCTTTCCGGCAGACACAAGTCTGCTGGGGTTGAAAGACCTGCTGGTGAGAAAATTGTCAAGTCAAGCGGAACGCGACCTGTCAACATCTCCTCCTTCACATTCTCCCGCAACTGGGGGTGCGAGGAAAAGGCTCAGAATTCCGAGCCCACCCGCTGGCGGTGATGCAGGGCAGTCTGGAGCGACTGCTGATGCTGACATCTGGTCCGGACTGAAGGACCTGACAACGATTACGGACATGTCGTCTACTGTCACTGCATATGATTCTCTCAACATTGAAAGAATGGTGGAGGATTATATGAGTGACCGCATCCAAGTAGGCACGTCACACAGTCCGTACTTATACTGGCAGGAAAAAGAGGCAATTTGGAGGCCCTTGCACAAACTGGCTTTATTCTACCTAAGTTGCCCTCCCACAAGTGTGTACTCCGAAAGAGTGTTTAGTGCCGCCGCTCACCTTGTCAGCAATCGGCGTACGAGGTTACATCCAGAAAATGTGGAGAAGATGATGTTCATTAAAATGAATTATAATCAATTCCTCCGCGGAGACATTGACCAGCAGCAATTGCCTCCACAAAGTACACAGGGAGCTGAGATGGTGGATTCCAGTGGGGACGAATTGATAATCTGTGAGGAGGGGGATGTACACGGTGATATATCGGAGGATGATGATGAGGTGGACATCTTGCCTCTGTAGAGCCAGTTTGTGCAAGGAGAGATTAATTGCTTCTTTTTTGGGGGGGGTCCAAACCAACCCGTCATATCAGTCACAGTCGTGTGGCAGACCCTGTCACTGAAATGATGGGTTGGTTAAAGTGTGCATGTCCTGTTTTGTTTATACAACATAAGGGTGGGTGGGAGGGCCCAAGGACAATTCCATCTTGCACCTCTTTTTCTTTTATTTTTCTTTGCGTCATGTGCTGTTTGGGGAGGGTTTTTTGGAAGGGACATCCTGCGTGACACTGCAGTGCCACTCCTAAATGGGCCCGGTGTTTGTGTCGGCCACTAGGGTCGCTTATCTTACTCACACAGTCAGCTACCTCATTGCGCCTCTTTTTTTCTTTGCGTCATGTGCTGTTTGGGGAGTGTTTTTTGGAAGGGCCATCCTGCGTGACACTGCAGTGCCACTCCTAGATGGGCCCGGTGTTTGTGTCGGCCACTAGGGTCGCTAATCTTACTCACACAGCTACCTCATTGCGCCTCTTTTTTTCTTTGCGTCATGTGCTGTTTGGGGAGGGTTTTTTGGAAGGGCCATCCTGCGTGACACTGCAGTGCCACTCCTAGATGGGCCCGGTGTTTGTGTCGGCCACTAGGGTCGCTAATCTTACTCACACAGCTACCTCATTGCGCCTCTTTTTTTCTTTGCGTCATGTGCTGTTTGGGGAGGGTTTTTTGGAAGGGACATCCTGCGTGACACTGCAGTGCCACTCCTAAATGGGCCCGGTGTTTGTGTCGGCCACTAGGGTCGCTTATCTTACTCACACAGTCAGCTACCTCATTGCGCCTCTTTTTTTCTTTGCGTCATGTGCTGTTTGGGGAGTGTTTTTTGGAAGGGCCATCCTGCGTGACACTGCAGTGCCACTCCTAGATGGGCCCGGTGTTTGTGTCGGCCACTAGGGTCGCTAATCTTACTCACACAGCTACCTCATTGCGCCTCTTTTTTTCTTTGCGTCATGTGCTGTTTGGGGAGGGTTTTTTGGAAGGGCCATCCTGCGTGACACTGCAGTGCCACTCCTAGATGGGCCCGGTGTTTGTGTCGGCCACTAGGGTCGCTAATCTTACTCACACAGCTACCTCATTGCGCCTCTTTTTTTCTTTGCGTCATGTGCTGTTTGGGGAGGGTTTTTTGGAAGGGACATCCTGCGTGACACTGCAGTGCCACTCCTAAATGGGCCCGGTGTTTGTGTCGGCCACTAGGGTCGCTTATCTTACTCACACAGTCAGCTACCTCATTGCGCCTCTTTTTTTCTTTGCGTCATGTGCTGTTTGGGGAGGGTTTTTTGGAAGGGCCATCCTGCGTGACACTGCAGTGCCACTCCTAGATGGGCCAGGTGTTTGTGTCGGCCACTAGGGTCGCTTAGCTTAGTCATCCAGCGACCTCGGTGCAAATTTTAGGACTAAAAATAATATTGTGAGGTGTGAGGTATTCAGAATAGACTGAAAATGAGTGGAAATTATGGTTTTTGAGGTTAATAATAATATGGGATCAAAATGACCCCCAAATTCTATGATTTAAGCTGTTTTTTAGGGTTTTTTGAAAAAAACACCGAATCCAAAACACACCCGAATCCGACAAAAAAAATTCGGTGAGGTTTTGCCAAAACGCGGTCGAACCCAAAACACGGCCGCGGAACCGAACCCAAAACCAAAACACAAAACCCGAAAAATTTCAGGCGCTCATCTCTACTAGAAACCCTGTTGATCTTCCAACCCTGTCGACCTAGTGACTGTCGACCTATAGTGGTCGACCTAAACATTGTCGACCTAGACAGCGTCGATCTTCAGACCGGATCCCGTTATCAGTATCCTCGGCTGACAAATAAGGCTAATTCAAACAGACCAGCAAGCTGTGTGGGCAAAAGATACATGTCCAGTGTTCTCAAACTGGGTAATTGTGTAATCTATCTCCCGCCACCCTCCTCTGTAAACACCTATTGAGAAACAGAATTATTTATTTTTAAATGAACATTAATTCACCTTATCATACCCTATCAAAGTCCACTGGTCTACAACCCCCTCCTATATACACAGTCCCTGATGTACAGCACAGGTAAACTGGACATCAGTGATCCACAGGAGGAGAGAGCTGGTGAGAGATCGGATACACTGTGCAGGATGTTACCTCTGCTTCTCCTCAGCCAGATAGCAGGTAAGTAGCAGTGATGTGTCCTGTCACATGTATTTCACCTTACAGATGGAGCAGGATTTATTGGAGCATCGTAACTAATTATTAAGTAGAGCATTTATGAAAAATCTGTAATTTATTTAGTTGTGATTGTCTTGGGATGTTCAAGTTATTTCTAAATGTTTTCTGTGCTGTGACTACTGACTACTATAAATATATCTGATAATATAGGCGCTAGTAGTTATTCAATATAAATAGTAGTGGCACCTGTAATTAAATAAATAAAAAATGTTCGTAAAAAAATGTTTACAGCCCTTTTAGGAATATGTGGAAAGGGTCAATATGGTTAGTAATAAGAAGAAGTCCAGTATTAACTGTCCCAATCTTACCCCACCGCGGATGTTTCTTCCACTGCCGGGTTGCTGGTGCAAAAAGAAATGTGACACTATGGTATGGTGCGCTAAAAATACCACTATGCAGCCAAATATGTGAATACCAAATCAGGAGTATTACTCCAACCTCCACCACAACATGCAAAGAACAACAACAGGTATCACTTATCCGGCGCTGTGGTTTGTAGATCCGCCAAAATAATACTGGTCTGGTTCACTCCCGGAGCAATATCGGTTATGTCCAGATAATGGAGGTGATTCCGAGTTGTTCGCTCGCAAGCTGCTTTTAGCAGCATTGCACACGCTAAGCCGCCGCCTACTGGGAGTGAATCTTAGCTTATCAAAATTGCGAACTAAAGGTTCTCAAAATTGCGAATAGAAATTTCTTTGCAGTTTCTGAGTAGCTCGAGACTTACTCTTCCAGTGCGATCAGTTCAGTGCTTGTCGTTCCTGGTTTGACGTCACAAACACACCCAGCGTTCGCCCAGACACTCCTCCGTTTCTCCAGCCACTCCCGCGTTTTTCCCAGAAACGGTAGCGTTTTTTCACACACTCCCATAAAACGGCCAGTTTCCGCCCAGAAACACCCACTTCCTGTCAATCACATTACGATCACCAGAACGAAGAAAAAACCTCGTAATGCCGTGAGTAAAATTCCTAACTGCATAGCAAATTTACTTGGCGCAGTCGCAGTGCGAACATTGCGCATGCGCAATTAGCAAAAAATCGCTGCGATGCGAAGAAAATTACCGAGCGAACAACTCGGAATGACCACCAATATGCGGGTATGAAAGAAAAGGGTTTGTATAGTGAAGTACAGTAAAAACGCCTTTAATTTACATAACAATACATAAAATAATCCTGCTCCACATAGAACGAATACACAGCGAATTCATCCAGCACAGGTATAGTGAGAGCAATTACCGGAGTTTTGTGAACTGGACAAACAGTTCAAAACATCATGATTTCTTGGCTACACAGCTGAGGATGTTTGTAGGTTAATGCAGACTGGGACTTGTAGTGGTCAGCAATGAAAATCACATACCTGTAAAGATGCAGAAAGGTGATCAATCCATATTCAGAGAGATTTATGCAGGATAACTAACTGATAGTTTTACAGTCCTTGGTGTAATGGTCAGGCGTCCAAATACTTTTGTCCATAGAGTATATATATATAAGTGTGTATATATATACACTGCTCAAAAAAATAAAGGGAACACTAAAATAACACATCCTAGATCTGAATGAATGAAATATTCTTATTAAATACTTTGTTCTTTACATAGTTGAATGTGCTGACAACAAAATCACACAAAAATTATCAATGGAAATCAAATTTATTAACCCATGGAGGTCTGGATTTGGAGTCACCCTCAAAATTAAAGTGGAAAAACACACTACAGGCTGATCCAACTTTGATGAAATGTCCTTAAAACAAGTGATAGAGCTGATTATTTATCTTGAACTTAAGCTAAATACTTATTAAAGACAACATACGCAATAGGCGCACGAGGTGCCGTAATGGTACGCACTTAGCGTAACAGACGCTAGGCCGTGGTCGAGACGCACGTTCGCTCATGGCTTACGCTTGGTATCGAGCACGCTATAGGCGGTCCGAGTACCGTAATGCTACGCTACTAGCGTAGCGGACGCCGTGCCCACAAAAGGAACACGAGCTGCGCAGACGCTCACAGGTTGACACACAGTAAACCTTGTATGCAACACAATGAAAGGATATGCTTATGCTGTAAACCTTATTACTGTAACATTACTACAATGCAACGCTGATTAACCCTTATCATATGAAAGCTGTTGGAGCGATTAAGACGCTCTTTATACCCTTAGAAATGTAATAAACACACAATACCTTGCTAAGGTTCCAAAACCTTTACTAACGAGATTATAGTATGTAAAAAGGGAAAATACAGTTAACAGTTTATACACTACAGGCTAACATCAATATCTAAACATAATAACTACACATATACAATATACAACAGCGTAGCAATAACAGAGAGAGAGAGAGAGAGAGAGAGAGTATGGCAAATACAAACAGAGAACAAGTTGGTTACAGAGAAACACTTAGACACCGGGGAATGATCGCTGCGCAGTCCTGGTCACCAGCTCCATAGTTAGTCAGTGATGAAAACCTTTTGTGGAGAGTAGACTAAGCTGGCCCAAACTGGCTGTTCCTTATATACACTGCATACAGTATACTACAAAGGGACCTATATCTCATTGTTCATTGGACACAGGAATCTGTCTTCACATTACAACAAAAGGTCATAGGTTTGTTTGAACAGGTGGGCTGTGACTATTCCAGACTGCTCAGGTGGGAGGGAAGCTCAGGATTCCTACCACATGGACAATGAACCGCAAATATAGTAAATGTCCAGAAACTATTTATAGACATAACTATACGCAGGAGCAATTAATCTCTACCTAACCAGCACCGGATTGTTTCTAATAAAATACTCTTCGGTTAGGTACCAAACACCACTGTTCAGACCCTGTCTGACCCTTCGTATCATGCAAAGAGGAATTCCTTTGTTCATAAACCAGTTATACTAAACAAACTTACAGTTATTATTAAGGGGACCATTACCTATAAAACATACTATTCGGATTAACTATGTAACGATCGAGTCGCCCACCAGACGCACACAAACTCTACCGTAAATGCACATACCACACGCCTGAGCGCACGACCGTGGAGGCGCCGTCACGCAACAGCGAATATGTGCACGCACGGGAGAGAATGTGCACGTGCAGCGGGCAAGCGCATGGGGTTAGTACAAGGCATCATAGGTCGCTATATTTTTCGACTTTGACAGTCCACCCTTTGGCAGTCACCAATAACTGCCACTTCCTAAACAATTCAAACAGAAAAATATATGTCATCATGTAAATACCTTTTTATGATTGGGTAAAGGGAGGAGAGGAGAAGGTTAGAAAGGTATGACCTAGTGAGATAGTAAAAGCATGTGTGTATGAAATCCATGTTTGAGGGGTCATGTATCATCGTGCCGTACGTGTTCTAAATCAAGCTTCGAGGTATTGCGAAGTATACATTGAATCCTTCTTATCCCTTATCAAGGGTCTGTGGATGGGCTGTCAAACTCTACCGAGCTCTTTTCGGCTTTTGGTTGCAAAAAATGGGGGAGCACATTTAATTGATGATACATGAAGGGGGGACCATGTGAATGCTAATATGTGAGAATCACCTGTCGACTATGTGTGTCATTACCTGGAGGTTGTAGAGATGAAGATAAGAAACAATCATTATAAATGCAGTCGTAAACTATGTGAGTTTATATAAACAGTCGCCGATTGAGGTCTTGTCTGATGTCTTGTCTGATGTACATGTTGTCTGATGTCTCTCGGTGCTTTTGCTATAAAAAGCGAGCAAAAGCTGTTCCATTGTCCATAAAATTACAGTTTCTAAAGTACTGGGCTATCGTAAAAGTTAAAGTCACTAGGGATATTGGGGGCTTGTAGCATAGTTCATCAATGGTCTGTATAAAAGAGGTTGTCAAATTCTTCTTCCAAGCGGATGTCTTTGTACCTTGGAGGAAAACAAAGGAGAAACGGGTGAAAGAAACGGACCGTGGAATCACACCTTCATCACAACATTGTCTCCATCGTTGGGTCACAAATCAAATTAGTTGCTGTTATTACAGTGTCCTCGCTCCTCAGACTCATCACTCTGGTACTACCTTTACACTTCGTTAAAGCCCGAACGCATCTAAATATCAGGCCAACCAATATGACGACTCCCAGAATACACAAGAGAAATTTCCCTACGTCCATTATAATACCTTGGGTCCATTCTCCTAAACCAGAGAACCAATTTCGTGGGTTCAACCATGACACCCAACTGGTCAGCTCATTACCCACAGCAGCGAGTGTGAGATTATGTCTCCTTCGGAACTCCCACTTTAATTGTAAAATGTCATCCATCTTTTGGTCTATGACCTCGGCTGGGTCCTCCGTGCTGTTTGTAATGTACGTGCAGCACTTTATTCCATATTGAGTTGCTAGGGTAACACAATACCCGCCTGTCACAGCTGTGAGGTAATTGAGAATCATCCTATGCTGAACCAGCTCTGTTTTGTAGGCTTGTAACTCTCTCCCAGTATACCTGAATGTGTCGTCATACATTTCGGTGATATTGTCTAACAAGTTCGCTAGCGCAGATATATATTTATAATTTATCACTCCTCTGGCGGTACGAGTGATATCTAACGCGACTAGGAATTGAATCCCAGTGGATTCATGGATCAGATCAGAGGCATGATGCTCTGTCTTCTCTATCAGGTGCCTTTTAATGATGTGCTCGTAATGAGTGTGAGTATAAGGAGCTTGGGCACCACGGTGAATATCTTTCATTTGGTTATGGGATACAATCATTTCTTCAGGCAGTACTTTCCCAACATAACACAATCCCTCTGAGTTTGGGGCGAGGAACCTATACGCCTTTCTCCCACATATGAAATATGAATCATCGGGGAGAACATATGGGACGGAGTGTGACATTACCATGTTACAAATTTTCCATGTGAAATCTCCTAACCCTAACTCTCCCATCTGTCTAGTACACGTATCAATTTGTACGATATGTGCACAGTATCCTGGTGATACTTCTCCAACTCGCATGGTCCTACTTCCTAGAGTATACCAATACCGGAAATATTTTCCACTGTTGGCGATCTGGCGTATAAGCTCTGTGTCTATGGGCATTCTGTCGGCTCTATATGAAAATGTCATGGTTTGATTACTCCATGACACTTCCCAATTTCCCGGCTTTCGGGGATTGGAAATGTTAAAGCATACTAAGGACTTATCCACGTGATACTGGTGGAGCTTCAAACTAGGAGGACTAGAGATATTAAACCTCTTGTCCACCGGCCTCCCACCACTTAACTCAAATACCTCTCCTACAGTTAAAGGGAATGGTACTAGTCCTGATTTGCTATGACCTTGAGGTACTTGAGAGCATACCCAACAGTCTGTCTGATTTAACACTTTACCCACTAAGGAGTGATAGTCACCCAATGGATGCCGGTCCATGTGGACATTAAAACTGGACTGACATTTCTTGATGCACCCATCCTCAACTATATTGTCACAATGCCTACAGATGCAGTTCCCTTCAGCTAACAATCCTTCACAATTCCTTCTATTGTCAATGCTATCAGATCGTTTTCTGATACTCGCCTTTACTCGGTGATTGTGCTGCTCTTGGAAAAATACGCCTCCATCCTGGTCATCAGAACCCATTCCAGATCCTTTCTCGACCTTCATGGTACTCTCACCGAAACAGACTGCTCTGGTCAACATCATGGTCAACAGGAAAATCCAGATCACAGTCTCTTGGGGCAAGTCCATCTTATAGGAGGCAAAGGAGAAATTTGTAATGGGGGTACAAAAAAAATAATTGAGGGGAAAGAAAAATGTTACGATGCTTTTGTCCTCTAGTCTTGTTGTTCTTCTTGCTCTGTTGTCATCTCAAAGGTGCTGTCTCTCAATCTTCCAAACGAGCATTCTGGTGATACAATATTCCTTCCAAATCTGCGATCTTTCTGTAAGGAGCAAAAATCTTGCATTACCATTTGTCTAACTGATGTGTGACATACCATCTGTAAAGCATGAGAACATGAGAGAGAAGAGGAAAAAAAACAAACGAGAGAGAGAACAATTCATATATATGTTACCTAAAACAACAAACAAAAAAAAAACATTGTCAGATCTTCCGTTCACCATCAGGCTGTCACACCATCACATCCATTGGTATCTTTGCGCAGTCTCCCCCCACCAGTATTTCCACACTGCACCCTTTTGTGCCTGGCCAGGACACACCGATGTCGGTAAGTCACACTGGGGTTAGATAGACTTCTGCAAAGTCCAAGTAGCTATGTGATGTTTGAGTTCTGCCGATGAACGTCAGAGATGGGGAAAAAGAAACATTTACAGATAAATTACAAAGTTTACCCGGCCGTTCCTGTGTCTACACGGAATGACCTCCCAATTTCATTGACTGTAACCTCAGGCTTACTATCAGTCCTAATGATCACCTTTCCTGACTGCATATTACAGGTGCGGCCCAAACTTCTTCCTATATGATCCCTGATTACAATTTTGTGTGTCATAACTCTGCTCGTGTTTTTGTCTAGGGGTTGATATACCTTCTGTGGATCTTTCTTGATCTACAATCTCTTGCAAAATGTCCCTCTTTGTGACAATGATAACAAACTATCACATTTGAATTTCTCACAGGGGTTTGGGGCTTAAGCTGGTGTGGCTTCGTTGTCAGGGCTTGTCTACTGATTGTCATTTGCTTACTGCCCTGTGACTCCAGGTGTCTTTTGATGTTCCATTCAATTATAACATCATCTTGTGTTGGTTCTACAATATGAGATACATTTGTTTGTGCGTGATATATAACACTGTACGTACCTGTGGACACGACCTCACCTGACCCTCCGTAAGGGGGTTTGATTACTGCCTTTACCGATTTGGTCGCGTCCACCTGGATGTCTTGTATGATGGCTGCTGGAGAAGGTGCCGACATCGTGCTGGGCTCACTTTCTTGCTTGTAATCCTGAGGGAAGTTTAACATGGAGTGCAACTTGCACGGGTTAACAGTTGTACATTTTACAGTTTTACTTTTATCATTGTTACATTCGTTACAATTATTCTTATCATCTATACAGTTACTAAGTGCATGTTTCTCATACCCCAGTGTGCCATTCTCTGTAACCACCTTCTCTCTTGTTGCCATATTTTTCTTACCAAAGTGAGAGTCAGCTGTGTAAGCTAATTCCCTTTGTATCTCACCTTCCTGTTGCCATATTTGTAAACAATCATAATGTTTAATTCGTTGCTTCCCGGATTTTATGAGACAGATCCTTCGCCTTAAATTATGCAATACCTCTGAGTCAAAACTACCTATCCCAGGAAATGGTGCTTTATCCCCCACAGTCATTCGTGTCCATTCATCACAAAAGGTCTCAGTGTGGGGACCATACTTCCCCCACATTACTAACCGAGCAGACCCTCGGGGTCTGCAAGCCTCTTCAGTCTGAACCCTGACTGCTAAACGTCCCTGTGTTGTGCACTTGGCTTCCATTGTGGACCTTTTTAACACAGAAAAAAACTTCCTAAAATGCACCAAACACAGAAGTCTACGGTGGAAGTTTTCCAAGCTCTTCCATCAGCTTCTTCTGCTCCGAGTACAACGAATCCGCCCCTTATAGCAGACGCACATAATCGTTGCAGGCCCTACCAGCGAAAATTCCTTACCTTTATATTTTACACAAATCACGCTTGCATGTGCTCCCTACAACACGCATGAGGGCAATTTAAATATACGACCTCATATCACGTTGCGTTATTGGTCACACATACAACCGTGCGGTCCAATCGTACCACTTATAGACACTTGTTGCCTATAAATGGTAGGATCATTGGAGTCTCCCTACTGTGCTCCAAAACAGCCGGAGCGTAATACCACAAAAACTTTATCACACTTCGTCGCACGTGTTCACCAAGACCGTGCACGCACGTTTTCACCTAGACCGTGCTCATCACGTATTCACCTAGACCGTGATTCACCAAGACTTCACCAAGATTTCACTAAGCACGTTTTCACCTAGACCATGCTCATCACGTATTCACCTAGACCGTGATTCACCAAGACTTCACCAAGATTTCACTAAGCACGTTTTCACCTAGACCGTGCTCATCACGTATTCACCTAGACCGTGATTCACCAAGACTTCACCAAGATTTCACCAAGAGGAGTTCAATACACTCATACCGTTTTCAACCCACTATCATTCTATAGTTTTCTGATCAGAAAAAAAATAATAATTTCTCGTAATCTGATAGCTCTCCCCAGAGGCATTACAGTAAAGTAAGGTATTTAAACTAAATTTTGGAAACTGAAATCAATTTGTGCTATTCTCGTGTTGCTTCCGTATCGCCTACTAAAACAATACTATTGTGTGATTTGTATTATGTGGGCGTACCCATACGCTCCGTTGCGTAATATACGCTATGTGTGTAAGCCCTTGCGTCGCGTACGCTTGTCCCACCCCTTGTTAGGGACACGTGTACACAGGCCAGACACGTCCACAGTAACACAAGTAACACGTTTATATCAATGCAAATGATTTTTAACTGTAATCATCTACCGAGCACCACACAGATCTTTCCTTGTATCTTTAGGCAAAGCCGTGTGCGTGTTTTACAAATTACTCCTTTACGTATTATTTTTACTTTTAACTATCAATAGCAACAAATCTTTCTCAGCACGTTATCAATGATAAATGGCAAACAGGAGAGTGAGATGTGAAAATTACACAAATGAAAAATGCAATTCTAAATTAATCTAATAACATACATTGATGTAAGCACGCACATATAGATATTACATCTATGAGACCCTATTCAGTGCTTCTAATTTGCATATGAATGTGCTTTTTAACCCTCTGTGAAGGCGATTTCTTTCACTGCTGGGAGAGGAAAAAAAAAACCCAGTTACACAGGTTCATTTGCATTTCAATGGCCCATCTCACAAGTAGCAGAGTTAAACAGGCTCTTGAAGGGAGGAAGAAAGAAAAAAAAAACCACAACTTTGTTTTATTTGTGTATTTCCTAAATCAAATATTCATTTTACTATTAACTTATATTAAACTCTATCTGAACCACTTATGATGGACTATGATATGGATTAAATAAATGCATTAAAAACTCATTAAATTATGATTTCTTTTTGACAATGGATGGCTGATTATTTCCCGAGTCAACTGAAAATCAGCCAGAGATTTATTTTTTTGACCTTCCCAAAATGGCCGCTGCTCCTCCCCCTTCCATATCCATGAGGTTTACACAAAATGGAGGACAGACCATGCGGCTTCTTTTGTCACAAAGAAAATCATCATTCCAGCCCCTTAAGTTATTCTAGGCCTAAGCTAAAAATAAAACTATCAAGCCATGCAGAGTGACCAAAAATACTTTTAAACCTATTTAAACAGACAAGCAATCCAATCTGCGTGTGCAGTTGGCACCAAATAGAAATAAAAAACAGATTTAAAAAGACAATAGCTTAATGTTCTTACCTTCTTCGGTTCCCGGATTCCACCAGCACTCCTACAACGTAGCGATGCAGACGCTTATCTAGTCAGCACTACTGTATCCCCAACCACCAACACGGATACCAAGGGATACTACCTTCCCCCTTTGCTGACAGATAAAGTCTGCTTGTGTTCGCTAGTGCGGATATGTGGAGGAAGGACGAGGCCCCAATTGATAGAGCTGATTATTTATCTTGAACTTAAGCTAAATACTTATTAAAGACAACATACGCAATAGGCGCACGAGGTGCCGTAATGGTACGCACTTAGCGTAACAGACGCTAGGCCGTGGTCGAGACGCACAAGCTGCACGTTCGCTCATGGCTTACGCGTGGTATTGAGCACGCTATAGGCGGTCCGAGTACCGTAATGCTACGCTACTAGCGTAGCGGACGCCGTGCCCACAAAAGGAACACGAGCTGCGCAGACCCTCACAGGATGACACACAGTAAACCTTGTATGCAACACAATGAAAGGATATGCTTATGCTGTAAACCTTATAACTGTAACATTACTACAATGCAACGCTGATTAACCCTTATCATATGAAAGCTGTTGGAGCGATTAAGACGCTCTTTATACCCTTAGAAATGTAATAAACACACAATACCTTGCTAAGGTTCCAAAACCTTTACTAACGAGATTATAGTATGTAAAAAGGGAAAATACAGTTAACAGTTTATACACTACAGGCTAACATCAATATCTAAACATAATAACTACACATATACAATATACAACAGCGTAACAATAACAGAGAGAGAGAGAGAGAGAGAGAGAGAGTGTATGGCAAATACAAACAGAGAACAAGTTGGTTACAGAGAAACACTTACACACCGGGGAATGATCGCTGCGCAGTCCTGGTCACCAGCTCCATAGTTAGTCAGTGAGGAAAACCTTTTGTGGAGAGTAGACTAAGCTGGCCCAAACTGGCTGTTCCTTATATACACTGCATACAGTATACTACAAAGGGACCTATATCTCATTGTTCATTGGACACAGGAATCTGTCTTCACATTACAACAAAAGGTCATAGGTTTGTTTGAACAGGTGGGCTGTGACTATTCCAGACTGCTCAGGTGGGAGGGAATCTCAGGATTCCCACCACATGGACAATGAACCGCAAATATAGTAAATGTCCAGAAACTATTTATAGACATAACTATACGCAGGAGCAATTAATCTCTACCTAACCAGCACCGGATTGTTTCTAATAAAATACTCTTCGGTTAGGTACCAAACACCACTGTTCAGACCCTGTCTGACTCTTCGTATCATGCAAAGAGGAATTCCTTTGTTCATAAACCAGTTATACTAAACAAACTTACAGTTATTATTAAGGGGACCATTACCTATAAAACATACTATTCGGATTAACTATGTAACGATCGAGTTGCCCACCAGACGCACACAAACTCTACCGTAAATGCACATACCACACGCCTGAGCGCACGACCGTGGAGGCGCCGTCACGCAACTGCGAATATGTGCACGCACGGGAGAGAATGTGCACGTGCAGCGGGCAAGCGCATGGGGTTAGTACAAGGCATCATAGGTCGCTATATTTTTCGACTTTGACACAAGTCAAAATGAGGCTCAGTAGTGTGTGTGGCCTCCACGTGCCTGTATGATCTCCCTACAACCCACACAAGTGGCTCAGGTAGTGCAGCTCATCCAGGATGGCACATCAATGCGAGCTGTGGCAAGAAGGTTTGCTGTGTCTGTCAGCGTAGTGTCCAGAGCATGGAGGCGCTACCAGGAGACAGGCCAGTACATCAGGAGACGTGGAGGAGGCCGTAGGAGTGCAACAACCCAGCAGCAGGACCGCTACCTCCGCCTTTGTGCAAGGAGGAACAGGAGGAGCACTGCCAGAGCCCTGCAAAATGACCTACAGCAAGCCACAAATGTGCATGTGTCTACTCAAACGATCAGAAACAGACTCCGTGAGGGTGGTATGAGGGCCCGACGTCCACAGGTGGGGGTTGTGCTTACAGCCCAACACCGTGCAGGACGTTTGGCATTTGCCAGAGAACACCAAGATAGGCAAATTCGGCACTGGCGCCCTGCGCTCTTCACAGATGAAAGCAGGTTCTCACTGAGCACATGTGACAGACGTGACAGTCTGGAGACGCCAAGGAGAACGTTCTGCTGCCTGCAACATCCTCAAGCATGACCGGTTTGGCAGTGGGTCAGTAATGGTGTGGGGTGGCATTTCTTTGGGGGGCCGCACAGCCCTCCATGTGCTCGCCAGAGGTAGCCTGACTGCCATTAGGTACCGAGATGAGATCCTCAGACCCCTTGTGAGACCATATGCTGGTGCGGTTGGCCCTGGGTTCCTCCTAATGCAAGACAATGTTAGACCTCATGTGGCTGGACTGTGTCAGCAGTTCCTGCAAGACGAAGGCATTGATGCTATGGACTGGCCCGCCCGTTCCCCAGACCTGAATCCAATTGAGCACATCTGGGACATCATGTCTCGCTCCATCCACCAACGCCCGTTGCACCACAGACTGTCCAGGAGTTGGCGGATGCTTTAGTCCAGGTCTGGGAGGAGATCCCTCAGGAGACCATCCGTCACCTCATCAGGAGCATGCCCAGGCGTTGTAGGGAGGTCATACAGGCACGTGGAGGCCACACACACTACTGAGCCTCATTTTGACTTGTTTTAAGGACATTACATCAAAGTTGGATCAGCCTGTAGTGTGTTTCTCCACTTTAATTTTGAGTGTGACTCCAAATCCAGACCTCCATAGGTTAATAAATTTGATTTCCATTGATAATTTTTGTGTGATTTTGTTGTCAGCACATTCAACTATGTAAAGAACAAAGTATTTAATAAGAATATTTCATTCATTCAGATTTAGGATGTGTTATTTTAGTGTTCCCTTTATTTTTTTGAGCAGTGTATGTGTATATATATATATATATATATATATATATATTTGCACTCATTGCAGTGGTTTGCTCTAGATGCAAAGTTACTTCATTCCTTTGCTACCAAGAACTCCGATCGAGCCCTCTAACCAGATTAATTTATTCCTCCATTATAGTAACAGACTCTCTCCATCCCTCTAGCATTCATCGCTGCAGCTGTAGCTGAATGTGACCTCAGCAAAGCGGCCATTGTTGATGGCACCTACACAGTGAGTGATGGAGGAAACATTGGTAGTGTGGTGAAGTACAGCTGTCCTAAGGGAATGTACCCGCACCCTGGCTACTCACGTGAGTGCTTACTGGATGGCCGCTGGAAGAAAGAAAATATAAAGGCTGTATGTAAAGGTAACCAACCTTCTCTATACTCTTCTACTGTCCCCCATCAAAGCCCTGCCCCCTTATTTGCACTGCTCCTAGCTGGCTGCGTTTGTGCTTTATCCTGCTCCCTCCTGTGTGCTACAACTGCCTTCTCCTTCTTATGCTCTGCTGGCTCTCTCCTGTGCTCTGCAACTGATTGCACCTCAAGGTGTGTACACTCGGTCAGATTCAGGCTAAACCCCGATTCTCACTATGCGATAGGGACTGTGGTCGGTATCGCAAGCAAAGATGACTGTGCTTGCGATACTGGCTTTGTACAATTTTGGCTAAAGGTGTGTACACACGGTGAGATGTTTTTTGCGATTTTGACTATATAGTCAAAATCGCAAATAAAGTGCAGATTGCAAGGTGAAAGTCACCTTGCGATCCCGAAGCGCAGTCCCGCGCGGTTGGTATCACAAGCCCAGATAGACTGTGCAGGCAAGTCAATTTTGACCATCTAGTATATAAGTACAGTATAGTCAAAATTGGCACTTAGCTAAAATTGTACAAAGCCAGTATCACAAGCACACTCATATTTGCTTGCGATACCGACCTAGTCACTATGGCATAGTGAGAATCGGGGTTTAGCCCGAATATGACCGTGTGTACACACCTTAAGTGTAAATTTTGACTATCTTTTATACCAGATAGTCAAAATTGACTTGCCTGCACAGTCTATTTGGGCTTGCGATACCGACCTCGCGGGACCGCGCATCGGGATCGCAAGGTGACTTTCACCTTGCAATCTGCACTAACTTTCTTTGTGATTTTGACTATGGGGTATATTCAATAAAAGTCGGGTCCATTCCGACATGCAGTTGTCGGAATGGACCCGACAACCCCTATTCAAAAGAGCGCCCAAATCCAACTGTCAGATTTGGCAGTTTAAGAGTCCTGCTGCTGCTGCTGTCAGCAGTGGGGGGAGCTGTCAGCGGCGCCAGGGGATGAGAGCTGTCAGCGGCGCCTGGGGATGAGAGCTGTCAGCAGCACCGGGGGATGAGAGCTGTTAGCGGCACCGGCCGCCTGGAGGAAGTGATGTCTGCGGCACCGGGAGCCGTTGACGTCTGTGGCCCTGGGGGGGGAAGCAGCGGAAGAGACGGATCGGACGGGGGAGGAGATGGGGGAGCAGCGGCTGCAGCAGCGGAGGCTCACAGCAGCGTCCACCCGGCTCCAGCAAGCGGGACCTCGCTTGCTGGAGCCGGGTGGATGCTGCCGCTGGGTCCCTGCTCTCCCCGCTGCAGCGCTGCTCCCCCGACTCCTGCTCTCAACTCACTCATCTTAATCCGACTTTTTTTAAAGTCGGATTGAGATTGTCGGAAACGGGGTTAAAACCTGTCGGGTTTGGCACAGTTTCCGACAATGCACGCTGATCGTCAGCTGAAGCCGCCGATCAGCGTGCATTCCGACAGCATTCCGACAAGTCGGGTTTCCCGACTTGTCGTAATAAATGGGGCTGTAATGAATAGGTCAGAACCCCTTCCGACCCAAAACTGTCGGAAACTGCCGTCTTTCCGACAAGACAGCAGCTTCCAACAGTTATTGAATATACCCCTATATAGTCAAAATCGCAAAAACATACTGTATCTCAATTCTGAAACAAATTGTGTTACCCACCCAATTTGTTTCAGAAGTTCCTATTATTGCACTAACATACTCTCTTATTCACCATCTGCTTTTAATCATAACACAAGATAAGGTTCCCACAAAATGTGTGCTCCCAGCTAAATATATTAAGTATAGTGGTTTGATATCACAGTTGTAGGAGCGATTAGAATTACTGACTCATAGGGCCTAATTCAGACCTGATCGCTCGCTAGCTATTTTTTGCAGTGCTGCTATCAGATAGTCGCCGCCTATAGGGGAGTGTATTTTAGCTTTGAAAGTGTGCGATTTCATGTGCAGCCGAGCGGTGCAAAAAAGTTTTGTGCAGTTTCTAAGTTGCCCAGAACTTACTCAGCCGCTGCGATCACTTCAGCCTGTTTGAGGCCGGAATTGACGTCAGACACCCGCCCTGCAAACGCTTGGACACGCCTGCATTTTTCCAAACACTCCCAGAAAACGGTCAGTTGCCACCCACAAACGCCCTCTTCCTGTCAATCCCCTTGCGATCGGCTGTGCGAATGGATTCTTTATTAAATCCATCGCTCAGCAACGATACACTTTGAGACCGTGCGATGTGCCTGTGCATTGCGGTGCATACGCATGCACAGTTCTGACCTGATCGTAGTGCAGCAAAAAAACCTAGCGTTCATCAGGTCTGAATGACCCCCATAGTACTGAGATTTCGAGTTCAATTCCCAACACATCCCTAACTTTGAGAACTTTGTATGTTCTCCTTCTGTTTGCATAGAAGCCCAGTTCCCTTGCATAGTCCAAAATAATAATTCCCCCTTTCAGCCTTGACAAGTGATCTCTAAATCTCAATAGCTATTTTCAGTGTAATCATATTACAGAGACATACTGACATTTGGGTAATAGCCAACGTACGTTTCACATAGAGGATCTTTAATACAGCCTTGTTTGTAACAATGGCCCAGATTTATCAAGCCTTGGAGAGTGATAAATAACACGGTGATAAACCACCAGCCAATCAGCTTTTAACTGTCATTTTTCAAACACAGATGTAACATGGCAGTTATGAGCTGATTGGTTGGTACTTTATCACCGTGCAATTTATCTCTCTCCAAGGTTTGATAAATCTGGGCCAATATAAGATTATCACTGGTGAGCAAATGATATAATTTCAATATGTTGACACAGATTCTTATACAATCTTCTTATATTATACGAAGTTCATTAGAGATGACCTATTAGTGGAAATGCAAATCAGGATTTATTTCATTTTTAAACAATTTCACTCTTTTCACATCCTTCAACTAATTTTTAATCAATATTTCACAATTTTTCATAACTGCAATGTATTCTAAACAGATGTAATAAAAGTTAGATTTTAGATTATTTGTACACCATGCTCGTACAGACCCCATTTCTCTTTTACTTTTGTGGATTTAATAATTTATAGTCTGTGGTAGCAGCCCCGAATTAGTATTGTATCAGTGCAAAACAATTAGATATTAGGGGTAGATTTTCATCATATAGCCAATACATAATACTCTGTGCACAGAACCGCTCTACTTTTGGGGGTCATTCCGAGTTGTTCGCTCACTAGTTAGTTTTAGCAGTCGTGCAAACGCTTTGCCGCCGCCCCCCGGGGAGTGTATTTTCGCTTAGCAGAAGTGCACACGCTTGTGCAGCAGAGTGCCTGCAAAAAACATTTTGTGCAAAACAAGACCAGCCCTAGACTTACTCTTCGTGTGCGTTGAATCTAACGTTGGAGGGTTGGATTTTGACATCATACACCCGCCCATTTTCCCTGGCACGCCTGCGTTTTATTAAGCACTCCCTGTAAAAGGTCAGTTGACACCCATAAATGCCCCTTTCCTGTCAATCTTCTTGCGGCCGCAAGTGCGAAGGAAAACCTCGCTAGAACCTGTGCAAAACCATAATGGACGTTGTATCCGTACATCGCGCGTGTGCGCATTGCGGCACATACGTATGCGCAGAAATGCAAATTTTTCTACCTCATCGCTGCGCTGCGAACGGCAGCTAGCGATCAACTTGGAATGACCCCATTTGTACTTGATAAAAACATCCAACCCTAAGGGCTCTATGTACTAAGCCTTGGAGAGAGATATAGTGGAGATAAAGTACCAGACAGTCACCTCAAAACTGCTATGTTACAGGCTGTTTGAAAAATGTCACGAGCTTGTTAGTTGGTACTTTATCTACATCCACTTTATCTCTCTCCGAGCGGCATATTCATCATGAAAAATTGTGCAATGAGAATTTTTTGTTTTAAATTCTCATTGTATTCTCTCACAATTTTTCGATTATTCATCATGGCCCCATCATACAATTATCACTCCCAAAAATAAAAAAATCTGGCCTTTTTGCAAAGTAATTTTTTTTCGGGAAGTGAACATTTTCCCCTCTGGCTACACTCCCCCTCACGCTGCTGGTACCTTGTTGCTGGGGCTGCCAGGCTACCGGGTCATGCTGCAGCCGCGGCAACCTTTCTGCTGCACAAGCTGCTGTGTAAACGTGAAGAGATTCGGAGGCTGTTCGCCTTCTCAGGATGCGGGCTGTTCGCCTTTTCACTTTTCGGAGACATTTTCGGAGTTTGAGGAATGTCACAGTGTAGAAGTTGTGACAAATAAAGGATAATGAATATGCCCCAATTCCTTCCTTAGTAATCATTTAAAAAGTCAGCACTTTAAGCAGCAGTAATTGTTTAAGCAGTATAAAGGGGCATACACACTGCGATTCTGGCTAAATGACGATTTTGTCTTTGCAATTTCCCTTGAACTCCCTGGAGCCCAGAACCACCGATACTGACTATACACACGGTGCAATGTTGACTATATCCAATTTTGACTATACTAGGAACTAGATTGTACACAATATAGTCAAAATTGCCATGCCTGTACAGTCTTTTTTTTCTTGCGATACCGACCCCGCGGGAGCGTGCATCTGTACCGCAAGCTGTCTACACATGGTCCCTCATTCCGAGTTGATCGCTCGCTAGCTGCTTTTAGCAGCAGTGCAAACGCTAAGCCGCCGCCCACTGGGAGTGTATTTTAGCTTAGCAGAAGTGCAAAAGAAAGGATCGCAGCGCTGCTACAAAAAAAGATTGTGCAGTTTCTGAGTAGCTCAAGACTTACTCCTAGCTAACGATCACTTCAGACTATTTAGTTCCTGTTTTGACCTCACAAACACGCCCTGCGTTCGGCCAGCCACGCCTGCGTTTCACCAGGCACGCCCGCGTTTGTATCTGACACGCCTGCGTTTTTACACACACTCCCAGAAAACGGTCAGTTACCACCCAGAAACACCCACTTCCTGCCAATCACTCACCTATCAGCAGTGCGACTGAAAAGCGTCGCTAGACCTTGTGCGAAACTGCATTGGCTTTTGCGAAAGTACGTCACGCATGCACATTGAGCCGCATACGCATTTGCAGAAGTGACGAATTTTAGCCTGATCGCTGCGCTGTGAACAACGACAGCTAGCGATCAACTCGGAATGACCCCCATGGTGCAATATGTGCTACCTTTTCTTACGATTTTGACTATATAGAGCCTAATTCAGATCTGATCGCAGCAGCAAATTTGTTAACTAATGGGCAAAACCATGTGAACTGCAGGTGGGGCAGATGTAACATGTGCAGAGAGAGTTAGATTTGGGTGGGGTGTGTTCAAACTGAAATCTAAATTGCAGTGTAAAAATAAAGCAGCCAGTATTTACCCTGCACAGAAATAATATATAACCCACCCAAATCTAACGCTCTCTGCACGTTATATCTGCCCCACCTGCAGAGGGGTATGAGTCGTTGGGTCGACCCAACTTAGGTCGACAGTCATTAGGTCGACCGCTGAAGGTCGTCATTGGCATTAGGTCGACATGCACTAGGTCGACAGGCAAAAAGATCGACATGAGTTTTTGGACTGTTTTTGGTGACGTTTTCTCCGCAAAGTGACGGTGGAACCCCAATTAGTGCACCGTGTGCCCTCGCATGGCGAGCGAAGCAAGGTGCCTCGCTACACAACCGCTGCGCTCGGCACAGGTTACCGTTACAATCATAGTCCACGTGGATCGTTAAGTCTGAAAAAAATAATTGTAAATAAAACTGTGAAAAACTCATGTCGACCTTTTGACCTAGTACATGTTGACCTAATGCTAATGTCGACCTTCAGTGGAATGTCGACCTTCAGTGGTCGACCTAATAACTGTCGACCTAAGTTGGGTCGACCTAACGACCGTATCCCCTGCACTGCACATGGTTTTGCTCATTAGCTAACAAATTTGCTGCTGCGATCAGATCTGAATTAGGCCCTTAGTCAAAATCGTAAGCACACATTGCACCGTGTTTTAGGGGGACAGTTACTGAGCAGTAATAAAAGTGGAGAAGGGAGCCAGTGGAGAAGTTGCCTGTGGCAACCAATCAGCATTGACGTAACATTTATAATTTGCATACTATAAAAGTATACAGAGCAGCTGATTGGTTGCCATGGGCAACTTCTCCACTGGCTCACTTCTCCACTTTTATCACTGCTTAGTAAATGTCCCCCTAAGTCACTTGCTTACTTGTAGTTGTTAGTAATAGCCTTATTTCAGCAGAAATAGTTGTTATAGCAGCACGAGTCTCTAATTTAGGCAGTTTGGAGGCAAGAATTTAAGCAACATTAGTGTTACAGCAGCATAGGGGTCAAATTCAATTAGCTGCTTTTGTGGTAAAAAACATGATTTTACTGCAAATCGCAAAAAGTGCCTATTTAATTGTTGCCAAAAAACGAATTTGCTGTAATTTTACCACAAATTTCAATTCGCCACCTCTGGGCAGATGAAAAGTTGGAAAAATACACATTTTAAGTTAAAAATGTCGGGATTTGGTTTAGAACCCCTGGGACACCCCCCTGAATGACTAATTTGGCACTTAGAAGTTTTTAATTATTTTTATTTGATCATTAATGACGTTATTTTGGGGGTGAAAAAGTGCAAAATGATGGAAATTTTGGTACAAGGTATGGGACAGGTATATTGGGGTGCTTTATGAGCGGGACAAGTGTTTGAAACTTGCAGGTGGGGGTAATTGGTCTGTTTCCACTTTTTTTTACAAAAAAGTCCTAAATTTAGTTTTACGCACATATATGCATACCCATTTTTATATACCCCAAATTTAATTTAGCACTTATTTTGTTGAAAAAAAATATTTATTTCTATAATATTTTTTTTTTAAATATAATAGCCCATTGACCCAATTTAAGTACCAGAAATACTTTTATTATAACCAATAACAAACTTTTATACTGTTATCCGATGTTAGTTTAGCTTTTTTGGGAGGTACGGAAAGATTTACCCATTTTTCACTTTCACTTTTGGCAACTATTATCGCGGTAATCCGGTTTTCGCGAATCAATTGAATAGCCGAATTGCGGAAGCCCGCATACCGGCAAAAAGCCAATTTTCACAGCAAGAAAGCAGCAAAAGCCGCAGAAACAGATTTTCCGGCTAATTGAATTAGCCCCCTATGGGCCTAATTCAAGGGTGATTGCAAAACAACATTTTCCTGTAATAGGCAAAACCATGTGAACTGCAGGTGGGGCAGATGTAACATGTGCAGAGAGAGTTAGATTTGGGTGGGGTGTGTTCAAACTGAAATATAAATTGCAGTGTAAAAATAAAGCAGCCAGTATTTACCCTGCACAGAAACAATATAACCCACCCAAATCTAACGCTCTCTGTACATGTTATATTTGCCCCACCTGCAGTGCACATGGTTTTGCCCATTAGAGGAAAATGTTGTTTTGCAATCAACCTTGAATTAGGCCCTATGTCTCTTATTTGAAGATGCATGCTTACTAAAGAAACCGCTAAGAGTTGGTGGAGGCGGGGAAACGCATATTACCACTTTATAAACACCAGCAGTATAATATACACATTCCCGGGAGCTGCTGCAGTACATTGTGACTTTTTTAATCTCCAGATACTGTATTGCTGTCTGTCTAATAACCTGCAACAACAGCTCGTGCTGGGGGACTACAAATGCTTTTAATACTGCAGCACACTCCAGAGGAAGGACATAGGGGGGTCATTCCGAGTTGATCGTAGCTGTGCTAAATTTAGCACAGCTACGATCATGAACTCAGACATGCGGGGGGACGCCCAGCACAGGGATAGTCCACCCCTCATGTCAGTGCCGCCCCTCCCCCGCAGAAGTGCAAAGGCATCGCACAGCGGCGACGCCTTTGCACTTCAAGAGTAGCTCCCGAGCAGCGCAGCTTTAGCGTGCTGGCCGGGAGCTACTCATTGCAGCTGCAGCCACTCCCCGCACGGTCCGGCCACGCCTGCGTTGGCTGGACTGCACCCACGAAATGGCGACCAACCACTGCCGTTTCGCCCCCTCCCGCCCAGCGACCGCCTCTGCCTGTCAATCAGGCAGAGTCGATCGCAGCCCTGCTATGACATTCGGCCATCTGGCATACGCTGGCGCACTACACAGTGGGTACCCGTTTGCTCGGCTGCGATAAAAATCAGTGAGCGAACGGGTCAGAATGACCCCCATGGTCAACTAACTTTTTATTCAATTGACACATATATCACTTTATCACGGCCATAATGGATAGGTTTAAGCTAAGCTAAATATATGTTACATCCACTAAACCATCTTCAAATAAGTGATAACCTTTACTTATATTACTTATATTTACTCTTCATTCACTGCATTCTAATCTTGTTCTTTTTACCCAATAGCTATTCAGTGTCCCACACCTGCTATGTTTGAGGGTGGAGAATTATTCCCCCGCAGAAGAAAGTATTTTGTGGGCGACGTCCTGAACTTAGAGTGCTGGGATGGATTTAAAATGTTTGGACCAGGAAACCACACGTGCCTGGAGAACGGAAAATGGAGCGGAAAACTCACTATATGTGATCATCAAGGTGAGAATAAGGTGCGAGGGGGGGGGGGGGGGGGGAGGGTTTGAGATAATCATAACAAGTGAAAGAGTCAGGAGTAAAACTTAGAAGTGGTATACTGTATAAGAGAATGTCTTGTACCAATGCTCTTGGAAGACAAAATAAAGTCCTTTGGCTTTCAGTAAAATCTCTATGTGGATAATAACGGAATTTTGTAAAAACGTTAATTCTCGTACTCATTATTTCCCGCATTGACTACTGCAATCGCCTCATTACTGGTTCCTATACTGCTGCTGAGCTCTTCTAGTCCTGACATTGGTTTTTGTGTTTCATCATATCTAATGTAAAATACTTCTACTCCCATACACGGCCATCAATAAGTCTCCACCAACATACATTTCTTCTAATATCGCCCGTAACTAAATTTCCATCAGATTGGGGGCGGGATGTATTAAGATACCGCCCCTCACCGCTTATCGCAGCGATGTTGATCTGTTAGGTGGTCTGCGTCACCTCAAGGGGTCTCCACAGTGCCTGCACGCCAGGAAGCAGCAGCAGGCTGCCCCCGACACCTCCTCCTCCCCCCTGCAGACGGAAGGACCTCCGGCTGCGTTGCTAGGGGGAGGAGGAGACTACCTTTCCGGTACCAGGGCAGCCTGGAGGAAGGGTTGCCAGGGGAGGGGGATCGGCGTCTGCGGCGGCGGGTTGCGGCGGTCGGCGATAAGACGCCCATAGGCTCCTATAGGGTATCGCCATCCAGAGATGGCGATACCATGGACGGCAAAAAAACGGCGTTAGGGTCTTAGTACATTTGAAAATGCTGTAAAACACCCGTTTTTGGGGGTTTTACCACATTTTTCCTTTAGTACATCCCACCCTAAGGGACTTATTGAGACCTGATCGCAAAAGCAAAATCTTTCTCTAATGGGCAAAACCATGTGTACTGCAGCAGGGGCATATCTAGAGAGGAGGGGACCCGTGTGCAGTCTCCGGATGTGGGCCCCCTCCTCTCCTGTCCCGTAGCCGGCAGCAGCGCCGTTAGCGCTCTGTCTGAGGGCTAGACACTCTTGCACAGTGCCAGAGTCTACAGCGCGTGCGCAAGTCTCTGGAAACATGGTGCGGCGGCCATTTTTCCGGAGACCTGCGCATGCGCTGTAGTCTCTGGCAGTGTGCCAGAGTCTCTAGTGCTCAGTCAGAGCACTAACAGCGCTGCTGCGGCTGCCGGCTATGGGACTCGGGAGAGGAGGGGACCCACACCCGGACACCAGAAAGGTAAGTATATAGAAGAAATGAGTGCAGTGTGTGCGGTGTGGGCCCCCTCTGGACCCAGGGGCCTATGTGCACCACACACACTGCACCCATTATAGATACACCACTGTACTGCAGGTGAGGTAGATGTAACATGTGTAGAGAGAGTTAGATTGTGTACCGGGTAGTGGAAAGGGGTGCTGGATTGGAAATCTTTGCCTAACTCACGATATCCGTTCCAGTGCTTGAGGTGGGCTGGTATACAGTGGTATGGCATACCGGCACTTTAAGCACTGACTGCAGACCCCCGCCAACGCATCCGCTGGTCACAGAGCTCTCGAACCGGCTGCCAATCAGAAGCGGTCACGCGGCTGTTCCTGATTGGCTGCCGGTCCGCAGCAGATTTGAAATAGGTGCGGTCATAGGAGCCGCACCAAAGACCGCCGACAACAGCCTCCTCCTCCGTTGCACCGCCACCACCCTCTGCCTCCTCCTCCGCTGCACTGATGCCGCCCGCAGCCTCTTCTGCTGCCCCGCCGCCGCCCTCAGTCTTCTTCTCTGCACCTTCGCCAACTCCCACAGCCTCCTCCTCCACACCATCTCCGACGCCCACCGTCTCCCCTGTACCCCTATGGCCCAGTCCAACCCTGACCTCAACTAACCCCAAATATGGAGCTTTTCTGCCCAAGTATAAGGGAGGTGTTTTTTGTAGACCCTATGGTGGTCCCTGGGACATTTAATCACTGCTGGCGATGATGCTACACATTCTCAGATGGGATCTGTTCAATTTGCCGGCTGTCGGGATCCCGGTGGTCAGGATGCAGACACCGGAATCCTGCCAGCCGGTAATGCCGCCAGCTGGAATACCGGCGCACAGGGGGCCATACGGTGGGAATAGAATGAGCCCGCAGAGTGGTGAGCCGGCAAGGGGACTTGCTCCACTTGCCCCACTGCCGGCATTATGCCTGGTGGGATGCTGCTATCGGGATACTGACTGTCGGCATCCCACCCAGTGGGATTACATATGCCGGGTTTAGTTGCCATAGCGGCGGGGGCGGAGCTGGCATTGGGGGCGGGAGCAGTACTGGGAGATGAGCTCTTCTCCGCGCCGCCTCTCCCTATGTAGTGACCCAGTATTCAACCCGGGAATAACATTGCTTTATTCCCGGGTTGAATTACCTCATCAGAAGACACGGGAATTCGCCATGGGCCCTTTCACACCGCACAGCGACCCGTGTCGACATGGCAATATACCGGGTCGATACCGGGTTATTTGTGCGATGTGAAAGGGGTATCAAAGTACTGCAGTGCCGTAACTAGGTATGTGCCGGCGGTGTCTGTTACACAGCGCATGTGCACTGAGGGTACAGGACCGCCGGCAACACCTGTGGGTTCCCGCTGCTCAGTGCTCGTCTGCAGAAGCACTGTAGCTGCAGCGGCGGAGCAGGACACTAGATGTGATTGCCGTATGTCCGGTCCTGTGCCTCCTTGTCTCCCAGGCCGCCTGTTTGTGCTGAAAGGGGGCGTGGCCACGGGTCCGCGATTAGGCCACGCCCCCCGACTTTGCTGTTTGGTCTGTCTGCATCCGTCTCTGCTACAGCTCTCCTTGAGGTAAAGTTGGCACGAGGGGAGGGGAGGGTGTGTGTGTGTGTGTGTAGGGACTGTCTGCCATAATGTATAATGTGTAATATGGGGAAGCTGTCTGCCGTAATGTGTAAAATAGGGCACGCTGTCTGCCGTAATGTGTAATAAGGGGGACGCTGTCTGCCGTAATGTGTAATAAGAGGATGCAGTCTGCTGTAATGTGTAATAAGGGTACGCTGTCTACCGTAATTAGCGGACGCTGTCTGCCGTAATGTGTAATAAGGGGACGCTATCTGCCGTAATGTGTAATAAGGGGACGCAGTCTGCCGTAATGTGTAATATGGGGATGCTGTCTGCCGTAATGTGTAATAAGGGGGATGCTATCTGCCGTAATGTGTAATAAGGGGGACGCTGTCTGCCGTAATGTGTAATATGGGGATGCTGTCTGCCGTAATGTGTAATAAGGGGACGCTATCTGCCGTAATGTGTAAAAAGGGGACGCAATCTGCTGTAATGTGTAATATGGGGATGCAATCTGCCATAATGTGTAATAAGGGGATGCTGTCTGCCGTAATGTGTAAAAAGGGGGACGCTGTCTGCCGTAATGTGTAAAAAGGGGACGCTGTCTGCCGTAATGTGCAATAAGGGGGACGCTCTCTGCTGTAATGTGTAATAAGGGGACACAGTCTGCCGTAATGTGTAATATGGGGACACAATCTGCCGTAATGTGTAATAAGGGGATGCTGTCTGCCGTAATGTGTATTATGGGGACGCTGTCTGCCGTAATGTGTATTATGGGGATGCTGTCTGCCATAAAGTGTAAAACAGGGGACGCTGTCTGCCGTAATGTGTAATAAGGGGACGCTGTCTGCTGTAATGTGTAATAAGGGGATGCAATCTGCCGTAATGTGTAATATGGGGACGCAATCTGCCGTAATGTGCAATAAGGGGATGCTGTCTGTCGTAATGTGTAAAAAGGTGGACGCTGTCTGCCGTAATGTGTAAAAAGGGGACGCTATCTGCCGTAATGTGTAATAAGGGGACGCTGTCTGCCGTAATGTGTAATATGGGGACGCAATCTGCCATAATGTGTAATAAGGGGATGCAATCTGCCGTAATGTGTAAAAAGGGGGACGCTGTCTGCCGTAATGTGTTAAAAGGTGAATCTGTCTGCCATAATATGTAAAAGGGGCTGTACCTGGTGTAGTGGTGCTACTGTGTGGCGTAATTTGAATAATAGAGACTACTGTGCACAGTAATATGAATTGGTATTATTTTGTGGCCACACCCCTTCCCCATGAAGCCGCGCCCCTACATATTTTTTGCGCACTGCCCCTGTTTTGCATAGAGGGGGGGGGGGGGGGGCCGAGGCTGTTTCTTGCACACAGCGCTAAAATGTCTAGTTACGGCACTGAAGTACTGTATCATCTTTTAGGACAAGGGATTATCTGCTGGCCTGACACAGACCATATGTAGAACCGGAAATTCCGTCTCAGCAAAGAATTAGCAAAAGATCTGTAAAACATATTTTTGTTGGAGTAAAAAGCTAAAGTTCCAAACCGTCTCTTTATACTAAGCCCAACCTGATTACAGTCTTGTTGTTTTATTTATTTCTTGTTGAAAAAGTTTCAGTTTTTTTCTTTCCTGTCTCTTGTTTCTTTGTTTCCATTCCGAGAAGCTTGGTTACAATATCTCATACTCAGGGCCGGTGCTAAGGTGTTCGGCGCCCTCCTGCAAACTATAAATTTGGCGCCCTCCTACAAATACAGATGTGGCCACACTCATCTTACCTGCAAGCAGCCGCATCGTAAGCTGCGTCCTGTTTGAGGGAGTGTACACACCATGCGATCCTAGGGATCACAAATGCATGCACACCCACGGGCAGCACACACTAATATACCACCTCCCCCTCCCCAGCACACACTATTATACCACCCCCCTTCCCGGCACACACTAATATACCCCCCCAGCACACACTAATATACCACCTCCCCCTCCCCACCACACACTATTATACCCCCCTCCCCAGCACACAATAATATACCCCCAGCACACAATAATATACCACCCCCCCTCCCCAGCAAACAATAATATCCCCCTACCCCTCCCCAGCACACACTTATATACCACCTCTCCCCCCCCCAGCATACACTATTATACCACCCCCCTCCCCAGCACACACTAATATACCCCCCCAGCACACACTAATATTCCACCTCCCCCTCACACACTATTATACCCCCCCTCCCCACCACACAATAATATACCCCCCAGCACACAATAATATACCACCCCCCCTCCCCAGCACACAATACTATCCACCTACCCCTCCCCACCAAACACTATTATACCCCCCCCAGCACATAATAATATACCCCCCAGCACACAATAATATACCACCCCCCCTCCCCAGCACACAATACTATCCACCTACCCCTCCCCACCACACACTATTATACCCCCCCCTCCCCACCACACAATAATATACCCCCCAGCACACAATAATATACCACCCCCCCCTCCCCAGCACACAATACTATCCACCTACTCCTCCCCACCACACACTATTATACCCCCCCCACCACACAATAATATACCCCCCAGCACACAATAATATACCACTCACCCCTCCCCAACACACAATAATATCCCCCTCCCCCTCCCCAGCACACAATAATATCCACCTCCCCCTCCCCAGCACACAATAATATACCCCCCCCCCCCACTACACAATAATATCCACCTCCCCCTCCCCAGCACACAATAATATACCCCCCCCCCCCCCCCCCCCTCCCCAGCACACACTTATATACCCCCACACACAGTGGGTCAGCTGCAGAGTGTACCTGAGTCTCTGCTTCTCTGTATGGCATGGCTAGCTGCTAGATGGGCTGGGCTGCTCCTCTCATGTCTGAAGGCTCCTCCAGTCGTGCAGTCATATGTGCACCACATGACATCCTGTTCCTGCCCAATGTCAGGAAGCAGGCTCAGCGTCGGGAGGTGGCTGCCCAGGTCTGCTATGAGGCTGAGCACACAGTATAGTATGTGGATGCAAATTAAAAGTGCCCGGGCCACAAACATTACATCGATGGGAGAAGAGAGAAGGTGGATAAGGGAGGGGGCGGGCACTGCGGAGACTGCTGTGTCTATACTGACAAGGGGAGGGAAGGGGGTGACACTGCTGCCGTCCTGTTATTCAGCTTAACAGAAGGTGCGGGGAGGAGCAGGACAAGAGGGAAGAGGGGAGGTCCATGATACGTAAGAACAGTGAAGAGCTTCCGTATATGCTGCCGGCGCCGCTGCTGCCTGTCAGCGTGACAGGCGTGGGCAGCGCAGCTGCCGCAGCACCATCAGCTAGGGTAGTAGCAGAGCAGGGAGAGCGCCTCATGAGTGCAGCGCCTCCCTGCTTTGCAGGCTTTGCTGAGCGGCTAGCGCCGGCACTGCTCATACTCCTATTACCACATAAAAGATCTTTTTTAAGAACCAATATACTGTATTTTACAAAAGGTGTTATGCAGGCATAGGTATGACCAGGGGCGGATCCAGAAGAAAATGAAAGGGGGGGGGGGGGCACCATAATAGGGGAACGGTAATAGTTATATTTACATGCACCTAAGGCATGCGTGCTCTCAGATAAGGGGTGTGGTATCACAGGGGGTGTGTCCTCACAGAATACGCCTGCTATCAGATAATGATTGGCTGTAGGAGCGCATCCTGGTTTATTGCCAATGTTTCACCCTGATGAAAAGGCTGATTGGGCCTTGAAATGTTGGTCACCTGTTCCATTAGTTATGGGAGCCTGGAAGGCACCTCCCCAGCACAATATAATTATTATAGTTTTTAGTTGGTGGTGCAGGTGCAGCATACCTTGTTTTGGGCACTGCAGTGAGACTCAGACTGCAGGACACAAACTGCCCATCTTTGATTAGCAGAAGCAGCCAGCTGGATCTCCAACAAGCAGCATAAGACATCTGCAGGACAGCCCTGTCGCAACCACACGGGCCGCCTTCTCAAAGCTGAGCTGAGTTTGACTGCACCTAGCATGGTGGTAAAGGAAGTGGAGGAGGAAGCGCTGGGATTATAGTGCGGTGCAATAAGGGCTAATAAAGCCTTCTGCGCCATCATAATTAACAGTCTTACTCAATGCTGGCATTTGTACCCCGTGCCTGGGCTGTACTCTGGCTGGCTGGCAGTGGGGGAGGTAGGTTGCGGTGTGAGCAGGGGGAGGCTGGAGCTGCAGCTCCAGCCTCCACATTGCTTACCACATGGACTTACTGTTAGAGCCGCGGCGGGTCCTAGCGCCTGCCGGCTCTTTTATCAAATCTGACTGACGGGAATAGCAGTAGTGCTGCTGCTGTTCTCCTTTTGAAAAAAAAAAAAGTCAGAAATGACAGGGAGGGGGGGGGCACGGTCCCGAGTGCCCCCCCCCCCCCCGGATCCGCCTATGGGTATGACTTACATGTGGGGGACAAATACTCCCAGAACTGTACAATAAGATTCTCTATTATAAGCGTATATTAAAAAGGAACACATACAGAACATTATGGAACATTGGCTAAAGTAATCCTATAAATAACTAGTACAGAGTAAGACAGGTGTTGTTTTTATGTGTCATTTTCTCTTTATTCACAGTTATTTGACACATTTCTGTATATGTATGTTGATTTGAATATTGTGCTGATTTTTATGCAATTATTCAAAATTTACCCCCATTTTGGCCACCACTCCCCCGCATCTCTATGTCTTTGTCTATGACGGCTGCCGCTGTCAATCATCTTGTGGATGCATCCCTTCGGGGATGCACCCACAATGTGAATGACTGCGCAGGCGCGATGTGGTCGCATTAGCTGCCAACTTTGAATTAGGTTCAATGTCCTGTAGATCACACAGGTATACGTTCTGAGAAAAACAGACCACAAGCGCCTCCTACTGCAATACAATCTAAAATCAGTCCAGAAAATCCACAGTTGTTCCCAAAAATGCTCATGTACCGAGTGTTAAGGAAACAAAGGGGCCGATTCAGACCTGATCGCTGCTGTTTTTGCACAGCGGGCGATCAGGTCTGAACTGCGCATACGTATGCACCGCAATGCGCAGGCGCAACGGTCCGCAGCGACGGGGAGTGACGGGCAGTGACGGGATGGTGCGGAAAATCCCATCGCTCCGGCGAACGCAAGGAGATTGACAGGAAGAGGGCGTTTGTGCGTGGCAACTGACGTTTTTGAGGAGTTTCCGGAAAAACACAGGAGGATCCAGGTGTTTGGTGGGAGGATTCCTGACGTCAGCTGCAGCTCCGATCATCGCACTGGAAGAGTAAGTCCTGGGCTGTGCAGAGACTGCACAAACTTCTTGCGATCGCACCCCTGCACAGCGATTTCCCCCTCCCCCTGTAGGCGGCGACTACCTGATCGCAGGGATGCAAAAAACGCACCCTAGTGATCAGGTCTGAATTAGCTCCAATATGCCTTATGTGAGCCGTACATCACCTGTATAGAGTATGCTCAGCCCCAGATGTAGAGGCCGGGTCCAGCCTTCAGGAACACCTCTCTGGTATAAGGAGTATGGGAAAGGTCATATAATAGAAATTTGTCCGGCACGCAACCATGTATTCCACATTACCTTCACCTGGTACCTTCCCAGAGAATAAAGCAAAATCCTCAGATATATGCACGTAACAGGGCTGATAAACTCCAAATTATGGAAATTATGAATTTGAATTGTTAGAGTCTATCAGTCCTGTGAGTGTTGCCCATATTACGTGTGTGTGTGTGTGCGTGCGTGCGTGCGTGTGTGTGTGTGTGTGTGTGTTTGTGTGTGTGTATATAATTTATGTACAGTATATTGGCACCTACTTCATAGAGCTATTTGGATGCTGCAAGCCACTTGGGTATTACTTGCACTATGTGGGTTCTTCGCTGCGGTGCAAATGGGTCGGAACTGCAGCTGCGCGGTGCCCGCAATGCGCATGCACGCCGTTGCCTGGCAGCAGCCAGGAAAAGAAGAAAGTGATTGCTATCGCTATCGCAAGAAAATTGACAGGAGGGAGGCGTTCCGGGGGCGTCTACTCCCCGTTTGCAAGGCATGTAAAAGAGTTTTTATTAGAAAAACTTATATTAAGCCCTTTGTACTACGAGACTCAGCCAGTTACGACAAGGGGAAGGAGTCTCAGCCAGGGAGAAGGAAACGCAGATCGGTCTTTGTACATGTGACTGTAACTAGGTCTCAAAGATGCAACTTTTTTAGATATTGTAAAGTGTGGTTTACGTTTTAGACTGACTTTGAATAAGGCCCATTGTATGCAAGAATCATGTACATTGACCAACATTTTTTAATTTGATTGTTTCTTTCCATTTTCATTCTCACGTTTCTCTTCCTCCTATCTGTCTATTCTTACGTTCCTCTAATTTTCTCCTGACACAGAGGGAGAATGCCGCAATCCAGGAATCCCGTTTGGGGCGGTTAAAATTGGCATATCTTATAATATAGAGAACAGTGTGACCTATGAGTGCCAATATGGAATGAAGATAACCGGCTCTAGCAAGCGGCAATGTATGGAGAACAAGCGTTGGTCAGGAGCAGAGCCATCCTGCAGAGGTAAGCGGGTATAAATAAGAGGACGCTTATATAGAAACAAAATGAATAAGCACCCAGCATCACCACAGAAGAGGAAACCGTTTTACAGGCTGAACCGATATTCCTGAGAATTTTTGGCAAATGCCAGAGACTACTGCGCCGAGCAGAGGAGGGTCCCACCCAGAGGTGCACACAGGCCTCCTCTTCTCTAGAAACGCCCCTGGCTGGTGGGTCTGTTAGCTTGTAGTCCATATTCCTGGTCAGTAGCGGATCTTGCCACGGGCAAGCAGGACTTTTGCCCGGGGCGCCGCCTTCCGGAGGGCGCTGGCAAGATCCGCCACTGCTGTGCCCTCCGCTGCCCGCTGTGTCCCCCGGCTGTGCGGCTAATTTCCCTTCGCTACGCGTCTAGTTTCCCTTCGTGGAAAGAACCTTTTGCTGTGCGGTGCGCGATGACTTCATTGCGCACCGCTCAGCATTTAAGCGGCGCTACTACTGTACAGGGGGCATAACTGACCACGCCCCCTGTATTAAGCCACACCCCAATTACTGCCCGGGGCGCAGAGAGGGCTCGAACCGGCCCTGGTCCTGGTCTGGATTGTCACTCCGGTCATCAGTTAAACAGTTAACGCTCTCAAACTGCAATAAAAGTAAACAGGTAAAATAATATACATGTGTAGAACTTAGTCATACTTATTAGGGAGTGCATTCATGATTCCAAGACCAGTGCCTATGTGCTTACACTTACTGTAAGAGAAGAGAATTACATATTACAGCTTGGTTGAAAAAGGAGATTGATGTATCTTTGACTAGACTCTCTCTTCCTCAGAATGGTATATCTATGACACCCCCAAGGAGGTGGCCTCCAGTATATCATCCTCACTTTCTGAAACAATTGAATCATCTGACCCAGATAAAGAGGACGGTAGGAAAAAAAAAAGAATTATTATTATTATTATTATTTTCTCTGACGTCCTAGTGGATGCTGGGGACTCCGTCAGGACCATGGGGGGATATAGCGGCTCCGCAGGAGACAGGGCACAATAATAAAAGCTTTAGGATCAGGTGGTGTGCACTGGCTCCTCCCCCTATGACCCTCCTCCAAGCCTCAGTTAGATTTTTGTGCCCGACGAGAAGGGTGCAATCTAGGTGGCTCTCCTGAGCTGCTTAGAATAAAAGTTTAAGTTAGGTTTTTTATTTTCAGTGAGTCCTGCTGGCAACAGGCTCACTGCTACGAGGGACTTAGGGGAGAGAAGAAAACTCACCTGCGTGCAGGATGGATTTGCTTCTTAGGCTACTGGACACCATTAGCTCCAGAGGGAGTCGGAACACAGGTCTCACCCTGGGGTTCGTCCCGGAGCCGTGCCGCCGACCCCCCTTGCAGATGCCGAAGTTGAAGAGGTCCAGAAACAGGCGGCAGAAGACTTTCAGTCTTCATAAGGTAGCGCACAGCACTGCAGCTGTGCGCCATTGTTGTCAGCACACTTCACCAACAGTCACCAACTGTCACTGAGGGTGCAGGGCGCTGGGGCGGGCGCCCTGGGCAGCAATGTATAATACCTTTTTATGGCTAAAATACATCACATATAGCCCTTGAGGCTATATGGATGTATTTAACCCCTGCCAGATCTCACAAACTCCGGGAGAAGAGCCCGCCGAAAAGGGGGCGGGGCCTATTCTCCTCAGCACACGGCGCCATTTTCCTGCTCAGCTCTGCTGTGAGGAAGGCTCCCAGGCTCTCCCCTGCACTGCACTACAGAAACAGGGTTAAAACAGAGAGGGGGGGCACTTATTTGGCGATATGATTACATATATAAAAATGCTATAAGGGAAAACACTTGTATAAGGGGTTGTCCCTGTATAATTATAGCGTTTTTGGTGTGTGCTGGCAAACTCTCCCTCTGTCTCCCCAAAGGGCTAGTGGGGTCCTGTCCTCTGTCAGAGCATTCCCTGTGTGTGTGCTGTGTGTCGGTACGTGTGTGTCGACATGTAGGAGGACGATGTTGGTGAGGAGGCGGAGCAAATTGCCTGTATTGGTGATGTCACTCTCTAGGGAGTCGACACTGGAATGGATGGCTTATTTAGGAATTACGTGATAATGTCAACACGCTGTAAGGTCGGTTGACGACATGAGACGGCCGGCAAACAAATTAGTACCTGTCCAGGCGTCTCAGACACCGTCAGGGGCTTGTAAAAACGCCCATTTACCTCAGTCGGTCGACACAGACACAGACACGGACACTGACTCCAGTGTCGACGGTGAAGAAACAAACGTATTTTCCTTTAGGGCCACACGTTTCATGTTAAGGGCAATGAATGAGGTGTTACATATTTCTGATACTACAAGTACCACAAATAAGGGTATTATGTAGGGTGTGAATAAACTACTTATAGTTTTTCCTGAATCAGATAAATTAAATGAAGTGTGTGATGATACGTGGGTTTCCTCCGATAGAAAATTATTGGCGGTATACCCTTTCCCGCCAGAAGTTAGGGCGAGTTGGGAAACACACCTCAGGGTGAATAAGGCGCTCACACGCTTATAAAAACAAGTGGCGTTACCGTCTCCAGATACGGCAGCCCTCAAGGAGCCAGCTGATAGGAAGCTGAAAAAATATCCTAAGAGTATATACACATATACTGGTGTTATACTACGACCAGCAATCGCCTCAGCCTGGATGTGCAGCGCTGAGGGGGCTTGGTCGGATTTCCTGACTGAAAATATTGATACCCTTGACAGGGACAAGATTTTATTGACTATAGAGCATTTTAAGGATGCATTTCTATATATGCGAGATGCGCAGAGGGATATTTGCATTCTGGCATCAAGAGTAAATGTGATGTCCATATCTGCCAGACGACAGTGGTCAGGTGATGCAGATTCCAGACGGCACATGGAAGTATTGCCGTATAAAGGGGCGGTCCATCGGACCTGGTGGCCATGGCAACAGCTGAAAAATCCACCTTTTGTTACCCCAAGTCACATCTCAGCAGAAAAGGACACAGTCTTTTCAGTCTCAGTCCTTTCGTCCCCATAAGGGCAGGCGGGCAAAAGGGCCAGTCATATCTGCCCAGGGGTAGAGGAAAGGGAAGAAGACTGCAGCAGGCAGCCCATTCCCAGGAACAGAAGCCCTCCACAGCTTCTGCCAAGTCCGCAGCATGACGCTGGGGCCGTACAAGCGGACTCAGGTGCGGTAGGGGGTCATCTCAAGAGTTTCAGCACGCAGTGGGCTCACTCACAAGTGGACTCCTGGATCCTACACGTAGTATCCCAGGTGTACATTGGAAATTCGAGACGTCTCCCCCTCACAAGTTCCTGAAGTCTGCTTTACCAACGTCTCCCTCCGACAGGGAGGCAGTATTGGGAACAATTCACAGGCTGTATTCCCAGCAGGTGATAATCAAAGTACCCCTTCTACAACAAGGGAAGGGGTATTATTCCACACTATATTGTGGTACTGAAGCCAGACGGCTAGGTGAGATCTGAAATATTTGAACACTTACATACAAGCGTTCAAATCAAGATGGAGTCACTCAGAGCAGTGATAGCGAACCAGGAAGAAGGGGACGATATGGTGTCACTGGATATCAGGGACGCTTACCTACATGTCCAAATTTGCCCTTCTCACCAAGGGTACCTCAGGTTCGTGGTACAGAACTGTCACTATCAGTTCAGACGCTGCCGTTTGGATTGTCCACGGCACCCCGGGTCTTTACCAAGGTAATGGCCGAAATGATGATTCTTCTTAAAAGAAATATGGACGCTTTCCTGATAAGGGCAAGGTCCAGAGAACAGTTGGAGGTCGGAGTAGCACTATCTTAAGTAGTTCTACGACAGCACGAGTGGATTCTAAATATTCCAAAATCGCAGTTTTTTCCGACGACACGTCTACTGTTCCTAGGGATGATTCTGGACACAGTCCAGAAAAGGATGTTTTCTCCCGGAGAAGAAAGCCAGGGAGTTATCCGAGCTAGTCAGGAACCTTCTAAAACCAGGAAAAGTATCAGTGCATCATTGCACAAGGATCCTGTGAAAAATGGTGGTTTCTTACAAAGCGATCCCATTCGGTAGATTTCACGCAAGAACCTTTACGTGGGATCTGCTGGAAAAATGGTCCGGATCGCATCTTCAGATGCATCAGCGGATAACCCTGTCTCCAAGGACAAGGGTGTTTCTTCTGCGGTGGCTGCAGAGTGCTCATCTATGAAAGGGCCGCAGATTCGGCATTCAGGACTGGGTCCTGGTGACCACGGATGCCAGCCTGAGTGGCTGGGGAGCAGTCACACAAGGAAAAAATTTCCAGAGAGTGTGATCGAGTCTGGAGACTTCTCTCCACATAAATATACTGGAGCTAAGGGCAATTTACAATGCTCTAAGCTTAGCAAGACCTCTGCTTCAAGGTCAGCCGGTATTGATCCAGTGGGACAACATCACGGCAGTCGCCCACGTAAACAGACAGGGCGGCACAAGAAGCAGGAGGGAAATGGCAGAAACTGCAAGGATTCTTCGCTGGGCGAAAAATCATGTGATAACACTCTCAGCAGTGTTCATTCCGGGAGTGGAAAACTGGGAAGCAGACTTCCTCAGCAGGCATGACCTCCACCCGGGAGAGTGGGGACTTCATCGGGAAGTATTCCACATGATTGTAAACCGTTGTGAAAAACCAAAGGTGGACATGATGGCGTCCCGCCTGAACAAAAAACTAGATATTGCGCCAGGTCAAGGGACCCTCAGGCAATAGCGGTGGACGCTCTGGTAACACTGTGGATGTACCAGTCAGAGTATGTGTTCCCTCCTATGCCTCTCATACAAAAAGTACTGAGAATCATAAGAGGGAGATGAGTAAGAATGATACTCGTGGTTCCGGATTGGCCAAGAAGGACTTGGTACCCGAAACTTCAAGAGATGTTCACGGAAGACCCGTGGCCTCTACCTTTAAGAAAGGACCTGCTCCAGCAGGGGCCTTGTCTGTTACAAGACTTACCGCGGCCGCGTTTGACGGCATGGCGGTTGAACGCCGGATCCTGAAAGGGCATTCCAGATGAAGTCATCCCTACCCTGGTCGAAGACAGGAAGGATGTAACCGCAAAACATTTTCACCGCATTTGGCGAAGATATGTTGCGTGGTGTGAGGCCAAGAAGGCCCCTACAGAGGAATTCCAACTGGGTCGTTTCCTACATTTCCTGAAAACAGGACTGTCTATGGGCCTAAAATTAGGGTCCATTAAGGTTCAAATTTCGGCCCTGTCGAATTTCTTCCAGAAAGAACTGGCTTTAGTGCCTGACGTTCAGATGTTTGTAAAAGGGGTACTGCATATACAGCCTCCTTTTGTGCCCCAGTGGCACCTTGGGATCTCAATGTTGTTTTGAGTTTCCTAAAGTCACATTGGTTTGAACCACTCACCACTGTGGACTTAAAATATCTCACATGGAAGGTGACGATGCTATTAGCCCTGGCTTCAGCCAGGTGTGTCAGAATTGGCGGCTTTATCATATATAAAGCCCTTACTTAATTTTTCATTCTGACAGGGCAGAATTGAGGACTCGTCCTCAATTTCTCCTTAAGGTGTTTTCTGTTTTTCACATGAACCAACCTATTGTGGTACCTGCGGGTACTAGGGACTTGGAGGACTCCAAGTTACTTGACGTTGTCAGGGCCCTGAAAAATATGTTTCCAGGAAGGCTGGAGTCAGAAAATCTGACTCGCTGTTTAGCCTGTATGCACCCAACAAGATGGGTGCTCCTGCTTCTAAGCAGACGATTGCTCGCTGGATTTGTAATACAATTCAGTTTACACATTCTGTGGCAGGCCTGCCACAGCCAAAATCGGTAAAAGCCCATTCCAAAAGGAAGGGGGCTCATCTTGGGCGACTGCCCGAGGGGTCTCGGCTTTACAACTTTGCCGAGCAGTTACTTGGTCAGGGGAAAACACGTTTGCTAAATTCTACAAATTTGATACCCTGGCTGAGGAGGACATGGAGTTCTCTCATTCGGTGCTGCAGGGTCATCCGCACTCTCCCGCCCGTTTGGGAGCTTTGGTATAATCCCCATGGTCCTGACGGAGTCCCCAGCATCCACTAGGACGTCAGAGAAAATAAGATTTTACTTACCGATAAATCTATTTCTCGTAGTCCGTAGTGGATGCTGGGCGCCCATCCCAAGTGCGGATTGTCTGCAATACTTGTACATAGTTATTGTTACAAAAATCGGGTTATTCTTGTTGTGAGCCATCTTTTCAGAGGCTCCTTCGTTGTTATCATACTGTTAACTGGGTTCAGATCACAGGTTGTACGGTGTGATTGGTGTGGCTGGTATGAGTCTTACCCGGGATTCAATATCCTTCCTTATTATGCACGCTCGTCCGGGCACAGTATCCTAACTGAGGCTTGGAGGAGGGTCATAGGGGGAGGAGCCAGTGCACACCACCTGATCCTAAAGCTTTTATTATTGTGCCCTGTCTCCTGCGGAGCCGCTATATCCCCCCATGGTCCTGACGGAGTCCCCAGCATCCACTACGGATTACGAGAAATAGATTTATCGGTAAGTAAAATCTTATTATTATTATGGGGGTAATTCCAAGTTGATCGCAGCAGGATTTTTGTTAGCAATTGGGCAAAACCATGTGCACTGCAGGGGAGGCAGATATAACATGTGCAGAGAGAGTTAGATTTGGGTGGGGTGTGTTCAATCTGCAATCTAATTTGCAGTGCAAAAATAAAGCAGCCAGTATTTACCCTGCACAGAAATAAAATAACCCACCCAAATCTAACTCTTTCTGCACATGTTATATCTGCCTCCCATGCAGTGCACATGGTTTTGCCCAATTGCTATCAAAAATCCTGCTGCGATCAACTTGGAATTACCCCCTATATTTTTAAGGTGCCAATATAGAGCTTAACTCAGACCTGATCGCAACAGCAAACATTTTCTCTAATGGGCAAAACCATGTGCAGTGCAGGTGGGGCAGATGTAACATGTGCAGAGAGAGTTACATTTGGGTGGGGTGTGTTCAAACTGAAATCTAAATTGCAGTGTAAAAATAAAGCAGCCAGTATTTACTCTGCACAGAAACAGTATAACACACCCAAATCTAACTCTCTCTGCACATGTTATATCTGCCCCACCTGCAGTGCAACATGGTTTTGCCCATTAGAGAAAGATTTTGCTTTTGTGATTAGGGGGAACATTTACTAAGCAGTGATAATAGCGGAGAAGTGAGCCAGTGGAGAAATTTCCCCATCAACCAATCAGCAGCTCTGTATCATTTTATAGTATGCAAATTATAGATGTTACTTCAGTGCTGATTGGTTGCCATGGGCAACTTCTCCACTGGCTCACTTCTCCGCTCTTATCACTGCTAAGTAAATGTACCCATAGGTCTGAATTAGGCCCATACTTTAGTTTCCACAACACTGATCAGGGCATATATAAAGTAACAGTCAAGTTGACATATCAGTGCCTGACACAGAGCAACAAACTGATGAACTAGGTAAGACATGGACAATGGTGAGTGCTGGGTAACTCAATGTGTCCTGACAGGTAAGTTTAGGTGAACTGAGGGAAAGGGAAAGACAGAAGATGAGAGAAGACTGGAGATCCATTGGTAGGGATGGCAGGCTCTGATGAAAATGGGTGTTTAAGGACAAGGGGGCTCATTCCGACTTAATTGCACGCTGCCGTTTTTCGCAGCGCAGAGATCAGGTCACTGCTGCGCATGCGTATGCACCACAATGCACAGGCGCGTTGTACGGGTACAAAGCGGATCGTTGCTGGGCGATGGATTTAACAAAGAATCCATTCACACAGCTGATCGCAATAAGATTGACAGGAAGAGGGTGTTTGTGGGTCGCAACTGACGGTTTTCAGGAAGTGGTTGGAAAAATGCAGGCGTGTCCAAGCGTTTGCAGGGCGGGTGTCTGACGTCAATTCTGGCCCCGGACAGGCTGATGTGATCGCAGCGGCTGAGTAAGTTCAGATCTACTCAGAAACTGCACAAACTTTTTGTACAGCTCGGCTGCACAAGCGTTCGCACACTTGCAAAGCTAAAATACACCCCCTGTGGGTGGCGACTATGCGTTTGCACGGCTGCAAAAAGTAGCTAGCGAGCGATCAACTCAGAATGACCCCCAAGGTTTGAGTATGGCAAGATTGGCAGAAAGTATGCTTTTGCAAGGGAGTGAGATTAAGAGGAGGGGGCTGAGCAGGAGAAATCTCGGAGACTTGCATGAGAAGAGATATCTGCAACCAGAGGAAGAGTGGAAGTGGCTGGAGGTAGTGTGGAGAGAAATGAGGTTATGTTAGGGCACACCTAAAGTAGGTAACCACATGAACTAAGAATATAAAACTATAGCGGACTTAACATATAACAGCCGCCATTCTGAAAAGAAGTACGTTTATACAGTACTTGGCACACTCTTAATACAAATGTGCATTTAAATAATGAAAGGTAATACAATATAACTTTTAATAAGTATGTGTTAAAATAAATCCCATATCAGTTAAAGTTAATGTGAATGTTACCTGAATCTCTTCTGACTCATACACAAATGTTTATTTAGATTAATTCTCAATAGAGATAGAAATGGTCCACAAACGGACTAGGGTAACGATATATAAAAGAATATATATATATAAATCCAGTATTACAATTTGTCCTGTATATAGGATAATAGTACAGGGTGGGTGTCCCGAGTATATAGACCCTCTGGTATACAGTAGAGATGAGCGGGTTCGGATCCTCGCTACCCGAGTACGGCTCGGGCTTTCCCGCCTGACTCGGAAACCCGAATGAGGCAAAACGTCATCATCCCGCTGTCGGATTCTCGCGGGATTTGAATACCTTATAAGGAGCTGCGCGTCGCGGCCATTTTCACTCCAGTCTCGGAGAGTGTATTGAGAGGACGTGTCCTCAGTTTCTGTGTGGGCGGAAAAGTGGGCTGGCGAGTCTTGTGCTGTGTTGTGCTGCTCAGTCCAGTCCAGTGTAGTCAGTGTATTGTGCTGCATCAGTCACAGTGGTGGTGTCCTCTGCTGCTATATGTCCCCAGTGCTGCTGTATAAGTCCCTTGCAGTTTTTCTGTGTTGTCTTACATCAGACCAGAAGTAGTGTTTCTCTTGTGCAGCATCAGTCCAGTGACCAGTCACAGTGGTGGTGTCCTCTGCTGCCATATATCCAGTGTAGCTGTATAAGTCCCTTTCAGTGGTGCTGTGTTGTCCTGCATTAAACCAGGGGAAGACTCTTGTGCATCAGTCCAGTGACCAGTCACAGTGGTGGTGTCCTCTGCTGCCATAAATCCAGTGTAGCTGTATAAGTCCCTTTCAGTGGTGCTGTGTTGTGCTGCATCAGACCAGTGGTAGTGTCCTGGCCATCAGTCATTCCAGTGACGAGGCAGTCACAGTGGTATATGCTGCTGCTATATGTCCACTACTGCCGTATAATAATAATAACAACAACAACAACAACAAGTCCCTTACAGTGTTGTTGTGTTGTGCTGCATCAGACCAGTGGTAGTGTCCTGGCCATCAGTCATTCCAGTCATTCCTGTGCCGCATATTGTCTTATATAACTCCCAAAAAATAATGGAGAACTAAAATTTGGAGGATAAAATAGGGAAAGAACCACTTCCTCCTAGTGCTGAAGCTGCTGCCACTAGCCATGACATAGACGATGAAATGCCATCTCCGTCGTCTGCCAAGGCCTATGCCCAATGTGATAGTAGAGGGCACGTAAAATCCAAAAAGCCAAAGTTCAGTAAAAAGAACCAAAAAAAATAAATTTTAATCGTCTGAGGAGAAACGTAAACTTGCCAATATGCAATTTACGACACGGAGTGGCAAGGAACGGCTGAGGCCCTGGCCTATGTTCATGGCTAGTGGTTCAGCTTCACATGACGATGGATGCCCTCATCCTCCCGCTAGAAAAATTAAAAGAGTTAAGCTGGAAAAAGCACAGAAAAGAACTGTGCATTCTGAGATGGTATCACAAATCCCCAAGGAGGGTCCAAGTGTGTCGGTTGCAATGCCTGACCTTCCCAACACTGGACGGGAAGAGGTGGCTCCTTCCACCATTTGCACGCCCCCTGCAAGTGCTGGAAGGAGCACCCAAAGTCCAGTTCCTGATATTGAAATTGAAGATGTCACTGTTGTAGTACACCAGGATGAGGATATTGGTGTTGCTGGTGCTGAGGAGGAAGTTGACGATGAGGATTCTGATGGTGATGTGGTTTGTTTAAGTCAGGCACCGGGGCAGACACCTGTTGTCCGTGGGATGAAGAAGCCCATTGTGATGCCTGGGCAAACTACCAAAAAAGCCACATCTTCGGTGTGGAATTATTTCTCCACAAATCCGGACAACAGGTGTCAAGCCGTCTGTTGCCTCTGTCAATCTGTAATAAGTAGGGGTAAGGATGTTAACCACCTAGGAACATCCTCCCTTATATGTCACCTGCAGCGCATTCATCAAAAGTCAGTGTCAAGTTGTGAAACTTTGGGTAAGAGCGTAAGCAGTCCACTGACACCTAAATCCCTTCTTCCTCCTGTACCCAAGCTCCTGCAAGCCACACCATCAACACCCTCAACGTCAACTTCCTCCTCAGTCAGGAACGTCAGTAGTCCTGCAGGCCATGTCACTGTCAAGACCAAGGAGTCTTCTCCTAACCGGGATTCCTCCGGAGGATCCTTGAGTAGTACACCTGTTGTTGCTGCTGCTGCTGCTGCTGTTGTTGCTGTTGGGAGTCGATCGTCATCCCAGAGGGGAAGTCGGAAGACCACTTGTACTACTTCCAGTAAGCAATTGACTGTCCAACATTCCTTTGTGAGGAAGATGAAATATCACAGCAGTCATCCTGTTGCAAAGCGGATAACTGAGGCCTTGACAGCTATGTTGGTGTTAGACGTGCATCCGGTATCCGCCATTAGTTCAGTGGAACTTACAGAATTGTTTGAGGTACTGTGTCCCCGGTATCAAATACCATCTAGGTTCCACTTCTCTAGGCAGGCGATACCGAGAATGTACACAGACGTCAGAAAAAGAGTCACCAGTGTCCTACAAAATGCGGTTGTATCCAGTGTCCACTTAACCACGGACATGTGGACAAGTGGAACAGGGCAGACTCAGGACTATATGACTGTGACAGTCCACTGGGTAGATGTATTGCCTACCGCAGCAACAACAACAGCAGCGGCACCAGTAGCAGCATCTCACAAATGCCAACTTGTTCCTAGGCAGGCTACGCTATGTATCACCGCTTTGCATAAGAGGCACACAGCTGACAACCTCTTACGGAAACTGGGGAACATCATTACAGAATGGCTTACCCCAACTGGACTCTCCTGGGGATTTGTGATATCGGACAACGCCACCAATATTGTGCGTGCATTACATGTGGGCAAATTCCAGCATGTCCCATGTTTTGCACATACAATTAATTTGGTGGTGCAATTTTTTTTTTTAAATGACAGGGGTGTGCAGGAGATGCTATCGGTGGCCCGAAAAATTGCGGGCCACTTTTGGCATTCTGCCACAGCGTGCCGAAGACTGGAGCGCCAGCAAACACTCCTAAACCTGCCCTGCCATCATCTGAAACAAGAGGTGGTAACGAGGTGGAATTCAACACTCTATATGCTTTAGAGGATGGAGGAGCAGCAAAAGGCCATTCAAGCCTATACATCCACCTACGATATAGGCAAAGGAGGGGTAATGCATCTGACTCAAGCGCAGTGGAGAATGATTTCCATCTTGTGCAAAGTTCTCCAACCCTTCGAACTTGTCACACGTGAAGTCAGTTCAGACACTGCCAGCTTGAATCAGGTCATTCCCCTCATCAGGCTTTTGCAGAAGCAGCTGGAGAAATTAAAGGAGGAGCTAAGACGGAGTGATTTCGCAAAGTATGTGGGACTTGTGGATGGAGCCCTTCATTCGCTTTGCCAGGATTCAAGGGTGGTCAATCTGTTGAAATCAGAGCACTACATTTTGGCCACCGTGCTCGATCCTAGATTTAAAGCCTACATTGTATCTCTCTTTCTAGCAAACACAACTGTGCAGAGGTGCAAAGACCTGCTGGTTAGTAAATTGTCAACTCAAGCGGAATGTGACCCATCAACAGCTCGTCCTTTAATTTCTCCCGCCACAGGGGCTGCAAGGAAAAGGATAAGATTTCCTAGCCCACCCGCTGGCGGTGATGCAGGGCAGTCAGGAGCGAAAGCGGACATCTGGTCCGGACTGAAGGACCTGCCAACGATTACTGACATGTCTACTGTCACTGCATATGATTCTGTCACCATTGAAACAGCATCCAAGTAGGCATGTCAGACAGTCCGTATGTATACTGCCAGGAAAAAGAGGCAATTTGGATGCCCTTGCACAAACTGGCTTTAGTTTACCTAAGTTGCCCCCTCTCCAGTGTGTACTCCGAAAGAGTGTTTAGTGCAGCCGGTAACCTTGTCAGCGATTGGCGTAGGAGGTTACTTCCACTAAATGTGGAGAAGATGATGTTCATCAAAATGAATTATAAATTCCTCTGGGAAGACCTTTACCAGCAATTGCCTCCAGAAAGTACACAGGGACCTGTGATGGTGGATTCCCATAGGGACGAATTAATACTCTGTAAGGAGGAGGATGTACACAGTGAAAGGGGTGAGGAATCGGAGGCTTAGGATGAGGTTGACATCTTGCCTCTGTAGAGCCAGTTTGTGCAAGGAGAAATTGATTGCTTCTTTTTTGGTGGGGGCCCAAACAAACCAGTCATTTCAGCCACAGTCGTGTGGCAGACCCTGTTGCGTAAATTATTGGTTTGTTAAAGTGTGCATGTCCTGTTTATACAACATAAGGGTAGGTGGGAGGGCCCAAGGACAATTCCATCTTGCACGTCTTTTTCTTCTTTGCATCATGTGCTGTTTGTGGACTAGTTTTTTTAAGTGCCATTCTGTCTGTAACTGTAGTGCCACTCCTAGATGGGCCAGGTGTTTGTGCCGCACACTTGTGTCACTTAGCTTGGCTATCCAGCTACCTCATTGCACCTGTTTTTCTTCTTTGCATCATGTGCTGTTTAGGGCCTATTTTTTAAATCTGCCATCATGTCTGCCACTGCAGTGCTACTCCTAGATGGGCCAGGTGTTTGTGCCGCACACTTGTGTTGCTTAGCTTAGTCATACAGCTACCTCATTGCACCCCTTTTTTTTCTTTGCATCATGTGCTGTTTGGGGACTATTTTTTAAATATGCCATCCTGTCTGCCACTACAGTGCCACTCCTAGATGGGCCAGGTGTTTGTGCCACACACTTGTGTCGTTTAGTTTAGTCATACAGCCACCTCGGTGCAACTTTTAAGCCTAAAAACAATATTGTGAGGTGTGAGGTGTTCAGAATAGACTGGAAATGAGTGGAAATGAATGTTATTGAGGTTAATACTGTAGGAGCAAAATTACCCCCAAATTCTGTGATTTTAGCTGTTTTTATGGTTTTTTCAAAAATCATCCAGATCCAAAACCAAAACAAGAAAGCGTGGTTTTGGCAAAACCAAGCCAAAACCAAAACACGAAAGTGGAATTAGAACCAAAACCAAAACACAAAGGGGTCATTCCGAGTTGATCATAGCTGTGCAAAATTTTGCACAGCTACAATCACCTTTCCTGATATGCGGGGGGACGCCCAGCACAGGGCTAGTCCGCCCCGCATGTCAGTCCAGCCCCCCCAGCTGAAGTGCAAAGGCATCGCACAGTGGCGATGCCTTTGCACTTCAGGAGTAACACCCGGCCAGCGCAGCTTTAGCGTGCTGGCCGGGAGCTACTCCTCGCTCCCTGGCTCGCAGCGGCTGCGTATGATGTCACGCAGCCGCTGCGGCCCGTCCCCCGTTCGGTCCGGCCATGCCTGCATTGGCCGGACCGTGCCTACGAAACGGCGACCAAACGCTGCCGTTTTTCCCCCTCACGCCCATCGATTGCCTCTGCCTGTCAATCAGGCAGAGGCGATCGCTGTCCTGTTACGGCTGTCGGCCATCCAGCATGCGCAGGCGCACAAACGCGGCGGCGCATGCGGAGCAGGGACCCGTTCACTCTGCTGCGTGAAAACGTAGTGAGCGAACGGGTCGGAATGACCCCCAAAACACGAAAAGTGCCAGCCGTACATCTCTAGTATACAGTAGAACCCCTTATTGTGTTCTTAGTGGCTTTAGTAGGTTTAAATAAACACATTATATTCAGATTAGAAACATTAGAAACATACCTTGCAAAGATTACACATTTAGAAGCAATTTGACAGTGATTCTCTGAGACAAATTCTCTAGACAAATATATCCACTGCAGTTGTGGAATTTTACTGAAATACATAAATGTTTCTCAATAGCGTAATTGTTTCCAATTGTGACATATATAAAGCAACAGTAACCAACTGGAAAGGATGAGTCGGGATGGGATGCGGTCAGGATGCGGCGGTTGGGATGCCGGCAGTTGGAATCCCAGTGCTGGAAACCAGAATGCCGACGCCATAAATCCGTCATCAGCTGAAATGCCAATGCTGAAATCCCAAAACCCAACATCCCAATCGTAAGTATGTGTCCCCCGGGAACGTTAGCCCGCGGGGGGAGGAGAGGTTATGTTTAGGCACCCCCGGGGACGGTTAGGGTTAGGCTGGGGGAAAGGGATAGTTTGGATTATACTGCGGGGAGGGGGGTTTAAGTTTAGGCACCTCTGTGGAGGGTTAGGTTCAGGCTGCGAGAAGGGAGGGTAAGGGCTGTAACACACTGGCCGGTTTCTCCCGGATGGCAAAAAGCCGGACAAACTTTGTCCGGCTTTTTGCCATCCGGGAGAAACCGGCAGAGTCTGTCACACAGGACGGCTTTGAGCCGTGTGTGATGCTGTGCGCATGCGCAGCATCAGACACGGCTTGAGAAAAAACCGTTGTGTGTGAAAGCTCCCCATCACACACATGGTTTACTGGCTGCAAAGACGGCCCGGCGCCGGCCCGGCAGCCGGACCTTCCAGTGGATAGTTCCGGCTGCAACCCGGCAGCCGGGCCGTGGCCGTGCAGTGTGAAAGGACCTGTAGCCTCACACTGTTCATTACAATGCCGGCACGGGAAAAAGCCATCCGGCTTTTTCCCGGCCAGCAAATGCCGGCCCGTGTGTTTTAGCCCTTAGGATCAGGGGAATGTTGGGAGAGGATTCTTTCCATAGGGAATGTCTCGGTCGGTCTTCTGACCACCGGCATCCCAAATAGCGGTAAAGTGTTTCACCCCTGTGGGAATAATGCAAGAATAAACTGTAGTTATTCAGTAATTTACTGCCATTCTCTGGTAAATTAACCCATACAGTGTTAAAGAGGGGTTGCATACCGACCGCAGGATCCCTTTGCGGGCTTGCTGCAGTCACCATGCTGCAGGCTTGGTGGTTAGCTGCGCTCGCCACAGGTTTTATTCCCACTCTATGGGTGTTGTGGACACCCATGAGTGGCAATAGTCCCTACTAGTCGGCATGCCGACTGTCATGATTTAGAGGGGTGCTGGATGTAGCCGTCGGTAATGTAATTGCCAGTCTCCTGACCGCCAGTCACATAACTACATCCCTTAAAGAGATCTCAGCATTCTAGAGCAACAGCAATATAAATGTTTGGTGGTAACTTGGTATAAATAAGAGATTCATATTAACCTGTTGAATAGTGTGTCATATCATAGGATAAAGTACACACGGGCATAGGCAAATGCAGGGGGGGTTCCAGTTGCCTGGAATCCCCCCTCCTCTTGGCAAGAGGCTCAAATTGTGACAACGATAGCAATGGTATATAATATGATTGCTGCCGCTACATCATGCAGTTTAAGGGACAAGCAGAGCTGCTGCACATGGCCAGTGGTAGCAGCTTTTTCTACCACGTTTTGCCGTGTGTGGATCGGAGTGCTCAATCAGTGCACTGGACCAGAGAGTAGCTACCAGGAAGAAGAGACAGGAGCCTTACCATGAGGTGGGAGAATGTGTGCTTAGAAAGAGCAGCACTGGTTCTATTATGTTTGTGTATTTATTATGGTATGTTTAACCTTTTCCTGACTAATTATATTATTTAGATGTTTGATACAGCCTATACGATAGACCATCTGTAGCAGTGGTCTCCAACCTTAATTGGGGTGTGAGCTACTTTCGGAAAATAAAACCTCTGAAGGAGCTACCCCCTCTCCCCAATGCGTGTGCATTCCTGAGAAAGTGGGTGTGGCCTCACAAAAGTGGGTGTGGCCTCACAACTTCAAGTAATGCCCCCCGTGTAGTGCCAGATACACTAATGCTCCTCAGCAGTGCCAGATACACAAATAATGCCCCTCAGCAGTGCCAGATACACAAATAATGCTCCTCAGCAGTGCCAGATATACAAATAATGCCCCTCAGCAGTGCCAGATACACAAATAATGCCCCAACCAGTGCCAGATACACAAATAATGCCCCTCAGCAGTGCCAGATACACAAATAATGCCCCAACCAGTGCCATTTAAAATGCCCCCCGCAGCACCAGATAAAATGCCCACACGCAGTGTCCGATAAAGTGCCCCACACAATGCTAACCCTTGCTGGCTTCTTCTATTGCCACCGGTGCTGCTCCTCCTGCATGAGGGACGGAAGAGGAGGAGAGCGCAGCGCGCGCCTCTCCTGTGATGTCCGGAGAGCGGCTGCGGCGAGGGTGACAGAGTCTCCGGAAGCGGCGGGCATTTAAAATATGGTGCCAGTAAGTGAGCCAATCAAAACTCGGGTTTGGCAGCCAATCAGGTGCCGCCACTGCCGGTCCACAAGCTCTGATTGGCTGACGGCCGGCACAATATTAAAAATGAAGGGAGGAGGCGTGCCAGTGACTGCCCAAGCCCATACGCTCTGTGAGCTACCGCAGATACTACGGCGAGCTACCAGTAGCTCGCGAGCTACGGGTTGGAAATCACTGATCTATAGTGTTAAATATTAATACTGTATTCCATACAGCATCCACTGTATAAAAAGACCAATGTTTACAATAATGTCCAGGATCATTATTAGGTTCTTCAACCACTCCCCCTAACTACCACACTTGCTCCAGTGTTCCGCAGAGTCGGAGATTGTGGACTGCATTTGGAAACCCCCCTCTAGAAATCCTGCATTTGCCACTGACAGGGGTGAGTGCAGATCACTGCGTTACTGCGTTCCCTTTGTCTTACAACCTAGGTATCAGGGTGAGCGCACGTTTGTGTCTGCCCCAGTTGTAGAAAGAGGATAAAGTAGCGTTTCTGCTGTAAGTGTTTAAATGAAAAATGATCCTGTTAGTTTAAATACAGGCTCAGCATTTTATCAGTTCACTGATGAGAGGCCACATGATTTTCAGATAAGAGTGGTTCAAGGATTAATGTATGACATACTTGCCGACTTTCTGGCTGCTCTCTCCGGGAGAGAGCAGCCAGGTCGGCTCAGCAGCGAGGCGGGCAGTGATGGGGAGTGCAGAGGGGGGCGGGCCAGAGGCGTGATGGGGCGTGACAGAGGCGGAACAGGGCGTGGCTGCGGAAATCGCGTCACGTAAGCCACGCCACCCACTGTGTAATGCCGCTATTACCGGCATTATACAGCAGGGGGCGTGGCTATGATGACGCGATTCAACAAGAATCGCGTCATCGCCTGCCCGGACCGCCCACTTTACTCGCTAAGTGGGCGGCCGGGCAGTGGGGAACCCCTGCAATCGGGAGACTTGCCTGTTCTTCCGGGGGGCCGGGAGGGTCACCCGATTTTCGGGAGCCTCCCGGCCATTCCGGGAGAGTAGGCAAGTCTGATGTGTGATGATATGTATAATTACTTATTTTAATTAAATGTCAACCAACATACAGTATACATTTATGAATCCCATTATAAAAAAAGAGTACAAACAGGGTTAAATGCAGATTAGTACGTTATTAATTCCACTTTCTTTTGCCACAAGGTATTGAACAAAGTGGTGAGTGCACGTTTGTCTACCCTTGGTCTGCCCACTTCAAAGAAAAACAACGAAACTGATATACAGATTGTATAATGAATAATTATCAGTCGGATAGTAAAACTATGCTACGATTGAAACACTCAGTTGTGACATAGCAAATAAGTATCTTGTCTTTAAGTCCTTTTTATATACCAGTAACATGCAGTGCCAGATTTGCACACAATATATGAGCCCAAGGTTTTATGTAGGCAATATACACAGGAGCAGCAGTATATACATGTGGCCATTATGCACAGGTGCAGCAGTATATACATGTGGGCATTATACACAGGTGCAGCAGTATATATATGTGGCCATTATACACAGGTGCAGCGGTATATACATGTGGCCATTATACACAGGTGCAGCAGTATATACATGTGGCCATTATACACAGGTGAAGCAGTATATACATGTGGACATTATACACAGGTGCAGCAGTATATACATGTGGCCATTATACACAGGTGCAGCGGTATATACATGTGGCCATTATGCACAGGTGCAGCAGTATATACATGTGGCCATTATGCACAGGTGCAGCAGTATATACATGTGGGCATTATACACAGGTGCAGCGGTATATACATGTGGCCATTATACACAGGTGCAGCAGTATATACATGTGGCCATTATGCACAGGTGCAGCAGTATATACATGTGGGCATTATACACAGGTACAGCAATATATACATGTGCACATTATACACAGGAGCAGCAGTATATACATGTAGACATTATACACAGGTGCAGCAGTATATACTGCTGGAAATTTGGTGAGTTTTGATCAGAGATGTGCAGAAAAGATAGGCAGGGGAGGCAGTGCCTCACCTGTCATAGACTTTTTCCTCCAGTTTTGGCTGAAAAAATGATTAGAATAACACAAAGAAGATATTTATCAAAAATTCTTTGGGGGTTTTTTCCATATAATTTTTATAGTCAAAACTATAAATACTGAAGAATGACAGGAAAGACTCTGCCTCACCTCACCGCACGTCACTGGTATATACTAAACCTGGATCCCCTTTACTAACCAAAATAGTCAAAGAATGTGGGTATATGATATCAAAGGGGTTTGACAGTTTGGGGTTCCAGGCGTGCTCAGTAGGAAAGGAGCTGCCTATTACCTTCACACCCAGAAGAGTCCCAGTGTGTAAACTGGACACACTCTGTGTTACTGAAGGGGCCGGACCACTCAGGGGGTATGTAGTGCAGGATGTACACCATGAGTGGGGAACTGCTGTCTGTTGGACAACCTAGAGAGATATTGAGGCTGGTTTAGGGACTCTGTATTACCAGGTATGCTGTGGAGCTGGACCACCCTGCAAGGTAGAATGGAAAGGAAAACACACGTTTCACCCACATGATGCGCTTGATCACTTCCTGCCTGTGCCGCTAATAGACCTCATACCTCGTAAATTAGGACTGCTGACCAATCCAGACAAGCTTGTTAAGACATATTTCCTATAATTATGTGGTGTCACTGTGCTATTATTTGCAGTTAGCATGCCACTGCCATCACCTTCATTGAAACTGTTATATTGTTTTCTGTTTAAAAAATGTGGTCAATTACTGTGTTTCAAAACTGTCTCATTAAATCTTTGGGTTCTTCTTATTGGTAATCATGGAATATGTAGCTAACCAGTCATAGGGATTAGGTTGACCAAGGTAAGAATAAAGCTATATACAAATATTTGTCTTTCACTGTCTTTCCCTCTTCTTCCAACCATTGTCCCAACATCAGCTCTCTCATGTGTTTCCTACAGGTACAGTAGATCGTAAAGTACATATAAGCGAAGGCGGCCTCATGAACATCTTCATCCTCATGGATGCTTCAAAAAGTGTAGGAAAAGAGAACTTTGAAACTGCAAAGGAGAGCAGTGAAACATTCATAGATAAGGTATGGAACCTGGTATACCACCAACAAGGACAGAATACGTACATGAATAAGGATTTCAATTTGTTTGAACATCATTTATTCTCTATGTTTTTGCCTACTGGATAAGGAATCCATTATATCTTCTAGGTTTTTAACAACATTCTTCATGCCAACTACACACACTATGAGCACCTAGGAGAGAGTCCAGGGGGTATGGAGAATTGCCCTTGTGCTACTGGCACTAAGGCTGGTTAGACCCAAGAGTGGGGTGGCCCTCACTCCTTGGAGATGCCAGACCTTGTGACAACTGAAAAAACAAACAATAAACAAGAGTCTGTCAGACAATTTTTAATAATTTCAAATAAAATAAAATTATCACATGGCTGGTGAGAAAATAACATAATGGAAAAATAAATGTGAGCTTTTTTTGTTTTAAAAATTAGTAGACTGGAATAATGGAAGTAGTAACACAAGGGGCAGGGAGGGGACCGGTTGGGAAGGTGCCCAAAAGGAAGTAGGGAATGTTGCGTATTGATAACAGGAACAATAGAAATATATAATGGTAGATGATCAGCTTAATGATATCATTCAGGTGCTCGAAAGGGAGGGGTGTTTCTAAGCAAGAAAAAAAAAGTGAGACATTGTTTCCCCCAGCACCCTGAATGATAACAGTAACCAGATATAAATCCCACAAAATATTATAATTCAGAGATCTTGGTTACACATATTTGCACAAATGTGTGACTAAGCCCCAAAGCCACATCAAGGCATCTCTGTATATTTGGGGTCCCTAGTGCTATATCTAGGTACAGGGTGTGGCACCCCAAAACACCAGCATAAGCCAGAAAGCCCAGGGCAGCATACCAGTGAAAAAACTATAGTGTTAATAAATTAGTATTTCGGAAGCCGAAGCTATAGGGAAGGTGATACAAAAATGAAATGTAATTAAAATAGAGAAATAGTGTTAAAAAATTAAAAAGTGAAAAGTGTTAATAGAATGTAAAGGAACAATAACCAGAACAAGAGGGACAATAGCAGCAAAAAAGGGAGATAATATGATACAGTAATGATCTCAAAGAAAAAAAGTAATATAATTAGATGGTCAGGACAGAAGGTCTGACAGTCCACATGTTATAGGTGAATCGGAGGAGGGATTTTGAAAGTGGTAACACAGGCTCCAGATCTGCAGAAACTTAGGGGAATTATTATTAAGATAAGTAATGATTTTTCCATACCTGCCAGATACCAGATTTTATATATAACTAAGTGAAGAGGAGGCGCTTCCAAGCGTTTCCAGTCTGATGCAAGTAGGTACCTGGCAGCATTTACAGTTTGAATCACCAGCTTATCATGGTCTTATCCAAAACTGCAATTGGTAGTCCCAAAAGTAAAGACCAAGGATCTTTAGCAATGGGGACATTCACCACCTTATTAATCAAGTTCGCAATCTTATCCCAGTAAAGTGCTATCTTGGGACAGGACCACCATGATGGATAAAGGAGCCCAGTTCACCACAGCCTCTCCAAGACTGAGGGGGAATGGATTTAAACATTTTGTGTAGTTTCAGTGGCACCACAAGGGTTGGTGTCACCCAGTGCGGTAAGTCATGGTGTCAATTCCCCCTACATGGAACTGAAGGATGAGACACTGCCCAAAAGGATGTGGCCTCATTGAAAGGGGGCATGGTCTTGCTCCCTTTTGCCATGAGCTCCCCTTTCACCAAATATCCCATGTATCTCTAAAGCCCATTGTCCATAAAAATAAATGGTGGAGGGTGTGTACATGGGCCCCTGAGTCCAGTGGGGCCACACTGCACACCCTGCACACCTAGATGATACTTACAAGTCCTTCTGTGCCACAGAAATCACAGGGAAAATGGCATAGATACTATTTTCCCAGGATATCTGTGCATGCATAAGAGAAAGATCACCAGGGAAATGGGTCAGGCACCATGTTTCTGGAGATCAGACCAAATAAGTTGGGCAAACAAGGGGTGGCTACAGTATGTCTAAGTGATGTCATGAAAATGTCCAGATAGGGTAAATATGTGTATATAAATGTGTTTGCAGATTTCCAGCTTTGACTTTGAACCCCGATATGCTGTCATCTCTTATGCATCATTGGCAAAACCGATTGTGAGGCTCTCTGAGGAGGAAAGTGTAAATCCTGATCAAGTCATTGAGAAAATAAAAAAATTCAAATACAGAGGTAAATCTCTCTATTTTCTGACTGACTGCTTTTAACATGATGTTGTCTAACACAGGGATGACCAGAGAAATATAGGGATTATTAGTAACTGCTAGGTAACTGGATGTATAAGCAAAACACGTTAGTGAACACTGAACCGCGGCCTCAGCTCGAGTATATCTGCCCAGGCTAATAAACCAGACTGGAAATGTGTGCAGGACTACGTGTTTTGTTTTTGGTTCAATTTCAGCCTGGTGTTTTGGTTTTGCAAAATTACCCTCAAGTGTTTTGGTTCATATTCGAATTTCGGTTCAGTTTAAAATCAGTAATAAAAAAAGATAATCAATTAATAAAAAACAGCTAAAATCATGTAATTTTTACAATCCAAAACCCAAAATTTGGATTTAAAATCCAAATTATGAGCCATGGGAAAAAACGAACCGGGACATGGTTCGGATTGGATCTCATCGGGAGATCCAGACCGGATTTTTGTTTCCACAAAATACATCTCTACACCAGACCACGGCACTACTACACTGCAGCATGAGTGCAATTGGAAAATAACCGCACACATGGGTCCATAGTGATTTCCCTCTGGATTTCTATAGCATCTTAACGTGGCATTTTGGTCATTTATAGGCCACACATGCTGTGGTATTTGACCAGTTGACCAATATTTTGTGTGGGGGCTCAACACTTCTCACTAATTTATATGTCTTAGATTTTATCACAATTCATATTTCTTATTTTATCCGCCTTGTTGCTTTTTGGTCCACAGAACATGAGGATAAACAAGGGACTAACACACGCGCAGCTCTGGCTGAGGTTCATGGAATGCTGTCTCTGCAAAAATTAAGGGACCCAGAAAAATTCAAGAAGATTAGAAATGTTATTCTGCTTATGACAGATGGTGAGTGTGCCGCCAGGGTACTACTGTATATACATTCAGACAAACAGCGCCAAGCTCGTGCCACCACCTGTGCTGTGTACATCAGAAACTGCCTAAACCACTCACATGCTCCACTTAAACTGCCTACTTACATGTAATATACACTAAGATACTCAGTTGATTATGAGGTAACTGTACTTGTAAAGCTCATTCTACCCCCCCCCCCCAACCCCACCCCACATACACTCCACCCCTTGCTCTATCCGGCCTGGCTCCCACCTTGACTGGTGCCCTTCCTGTCCTCTCACACCTAGTCGGCTCCATCCCATATGTCACTCACCCCGCTCCACTCCATCCTCTTTGCCACCCCAGGAACATCGCTCCATCTGACACGCCCGTCCCCTTATTCCATCCCACAAGAACCCATCATTTCATCCTGCCCCTTGCTCTCCTACTTACCAAGTTCCCAGATCATAGTAACATAGTAACTAAGGTTGAAAAAAGACAATTGTCCATCGAGTTCAACCTATTTGTAGTCTCCTATGCAGTCTTATTATAGGACTAGTTATTTTTATGTTTTTATGTTAGGACGTTAATTTAACTATAATGCGTGCCTACGCACCATAACCCTGAATATCTTTATCCAATAGGAATTTATCTAGCCCATTCTTAAAGGTGTTGACTGCAGTTACTACTCTCCCAGGCAGGGAATTCCAAACACGTATTGTCCTTACTGTGAAAAAACCTTTTCGCCTCAATGTTCTAGGTCTGTTCCTCTCTCTCTCGCATTGGGAGCTGTTGGAGTGTCCGCCTGGATCCACCACCGTGAACATTCAGGAGACAGGACAGACTGTTATTTTAGATCAGTCATTAAGACTCATTTACAAGGTGTAAACAAGTAGATACACAGCTAAAGATCCTTCTTGGAGCCATGGTTTGTACATGGGCCTCATGATTTCTGTCAAAGGTGGGGAAATTTGCCCTTATTTCTGTAGTCGGTGAGGCTGCCACAGGGTTCTACAATGAAATGGAGATAGCGGGTCAACACAATTTGCTAAGTTCTTTCTCAGACTCCATGGGAGCCCTGACTTAAAAAAAGAGTCAAGCACCAAACAATGCATGCACAAAAAAAGTATGTTAATGATAAACTGCTTTAAGAATATTTTTTTTTTTCAAAATTGAGGGTCTTCTGAAGTAATGACATCCAAAAGATAACTAGAAAGACTTTACAGCATAGAGGATCCTGCTGCTTGGCAGAGATTGTCCACTTTGCGCGTAAGAGGTCACCCTGCTTTCGTGGAACATGCCCATGATATCTTTGGCTCCTCACCTCCCTTCCTTTATAAGTCTGTGACATGTTTTTGTCATGAGCCTGACTTATTTCTCTCATAATCTACTAATTTGTTTGTGATTTACCTCTGCCATCTGTCTTGGAGGCTTGGATGTCCAGATTTTCCTGAGAGGTCTGCTCAACATACTGTACAAGCTGCAGCATATGTCTGTATTACTGATTGTTGAATCTCTTTATAAGCTGATTATGTACCTGCGAGTTTCTTTGTGTGTGAAGTCTGCAGATTCCTGATTACAGTAGTGTTGGCAGTCCATATGGGAGTGCTGGACCTGAACTGCAGAGATCATTATTGCTATTTGCTCTGCAGTATGTTCCACGGCAGAGTTCCCTCCAGAATCAGTGATGGGCACAGCCATGTGAGACTGGATCAGGTGATTGGCAAAACACCACCCAGAAGCCAGCCTGTGATCACATGATACTGTCAGCCAATCGCTGGACAGCCAGAGGTATGGAGGGAGCTGCCTGGACACTCCCAAGCTGCCAGTGCTTTGTTGTCTTTTAACTAGTTGTGAGCTATACTTGTGTCTTTCTACAGACACTGGGGGTCATTCCGAGTTGATCGTTAGCTGCCGTTGTTCGCAGCGCAGCGATCAGGCTAAAAATCTGCATTTCTGCGCATGCGTATGCACCGCAATGCACACGCACGACGTACGGGTACAAAGTCCTTTGTGGTTTTGCACAGGTTCTAGCGAAGCTTTCAAGACCATGCATGAAATCTTCCGTACTGTAGAGCCTCGTAGGAGGCAACCATCTTCCCCAGAAGGCGAATGCACTGGTGAACCGATACTCGAGCTGGCTTCAAGACATCCCGTACCATCGATTGGATCACTAATGCTTTCTCCACCGGCAGAAACACCCTCTGCACTTCCGTGTCGAGAATCATCCCCAGGAAGGACAGTCTTCTCATGGGTTCCAAATGTGACTTTGGAAGAATCAGGATCCAACAATGTTCCCGAAGCAGTCGAGTTGTGACAGCAATGGACTGCAACAACTTCTTCCTGGACTATGCTTTTATCAGCAGATCGTCACGATCTAGAATTATGTTCACACCCTGCTTGCAGAGTAGAAGCATCATCTCTGCCATTTCCTTGGTGAACACCCTCTGTGCCATGGATAGTCCAAATGGCAGCACCTAGAACTGATAGTGACAGTCCAACAGCGCAAACCTGAGATAAGCCTGGTGTGGCGGCCAAATAGGAATGTGAAGGTATGCATCCTTGATATCTAAGGATACCAGGAATTCCCCCTTCTCCAGACCTGAGATCACTGCTCCCAGAGACTCCATCTTGAAGTTGAATTCCCTCAAATATGGATTTAACGATTTGAGGTTCAATATTGGTCTGACCGAACCGTCCGGCTTTGACACCACAAAAAGTTTTCAATAGTAACCCTTGTTTTCCAGGTGAGATAGAACTGGAACAATGACATTTGCCCTTTCTAATTTTTGAATGGCTTCTTGTAAGATAGCCCTTTCTGTCAGCACAGCTGGTAAGCCTGACTTGAAAAATCTGTGAGGTGGGAGCTCTTGAAACTCCAGTCTGTACCCCTGAGATACAATATCTTGTACCCAGGGTCCAGGCCTGAGGACGCCCAGATCTGACTGAAATTTCGTAGACGTGCTCCCACCTGTCCGACCTCCAGGCTGGGAGGTCCACCGTCATGCTGAGGCTTTTGAGCAAACAGAACTGGGCTTCTGCTCCTGGAAACCTGTCGGTGCAGGTTTTCTGGATTTTCCTCGACCACCTCTGAAGAAGGTGGCCGGGGATATGGACTTCTTAACCATTGCGGTCCGAAAGGACTGCATTGTAGATGCAGAAAAGGATTTCTTTGGCGTTGGAGTGGCTGAGGGAAGAAAGGTTGACTTACCCACAGTTGCCATGGAGATCCACGCATCCAAAGCCTCCCAAACAGAGCCTGACATGTGTAGGGTAGGTTCTCCACACTCTTCTTGGATTCCACATCTGCAGACCATTGCCACAGCCAGAGTCCCCTGCGTGCCAACACAGCCATGGAAGACATCCATGCAGTCAGATTACCAAGGTCCTTCATGGCCTCCACCATGAAACCCGCAGAATTCTGAATGTGACGTAACAACAATTCAATGTCACTTCTATCCATAGTATCTAAATCCTCTAGTAGCGTGCCTGACCACTTTACTTTGGCTTTAGAAATCCCTGCACAAGCAATAGTGGGCCTAAGCGCCATGCCTGAAGCAGTGTATATGGATTTGAGCGTAGTCTCAATTTTGCAGTCTGCCGGTTCTTTCAAAGCGGTAGACCCAGGGACAGGTAAAACCACCTTTTTAGACAATCTAGAAACACAAGCGTCTACAATAGGAGGGTTTTCCCACTTTTTCCTATCCTCTTCAGGGAAAGGAAAAGCAACCAGAACTCTCTTTGGGATGTGGAATTTTTTCTCTGGGTTTTCCCAGGATTTTTCAAATATAGCGTTTAATTCCCTAGACGCAGGAAAGGTAAGGGAGACTTTCTTATTGTCAGTAAAATAAGCCTCCTCGACCTGTTCAGGAACTTTGTCAGTAATGTGTAAAATATCCCTAATGGCCTCAATCATTAGCTGTACCCCTTTAGCAAAAAATGCCTCCCCCCGCAGTATGTCCTCATCACCGTCACCGGTATCAGAGTCGGCATCCATGTCGACTTGCATTACTTGGGCAAGAGCACGCTTTTGGGGGCATAAACCAGGGGACTTAGATGAGGTAGTGGGAGCTGAGTACGACAAAACCTCCACAGATTGTTTTAAAACCTGTGTTTCAGTCTCATAATGAGCTATCCTAGATGAAATCTGGGATATCATACCCTTAATAGAAGCCACCCACTTAGGTTCGAGGGCTGAGACAGTGTATTGCATTCCTGAGTACATGGAATAGACTCTTCTGGAGAAGATACATACTCTGCAGCACAAGACACAGAGGGGGTCATTCTGAGTTGTCCGCCAGCTCTTTTAGTTTGCAGCGCAGCGATTAGGCAAAAAAGTGGCACTTCTGCGCATGCGGCGCAATGCGCATGCGCAACGTACTTTCACAACAGCCGCTGCTTTTTCACACAAGGTCTAGCTAAGCTTTTCAGTCGCACTGCTGGTCGCAGAGTGATTGACAGGAAAGGGGCGTTTCAGGGAGGTAACTGACCTTTTCAGGGAGGGTGCAGAAAAACGCAGCCGTGTCAGGTACAAACGCAGGCGTGCCTGGGAAAACGTCAAAACAGGAACTAAATAGTCTGAAGTGATCGCAAGCTAGGAGTAGGTCTGAAGCTACTCTGAAGCTGCTCAGAAATATTTTGGTGCCGCTCTGCGTTCCTTTTGTTTGCACTTCTGCTAAGCTAAGATACACTCTCAAAGGGCGGCGGCTTAGCGTTTGCACGGCTGCTAAAAGCAGGTAGTGAGCGAACAACTCGGAATGAGGGCCAGAGTCCCTGGACATGGTAATGTGGGATATATAGCATACACACACACAGGAAAATGTCAGACACAGTTTTCCCGAGTACCTTCAGAGAGACACAGAGGCCCTGATTCCGAGTTGTTCGCTTGCTAGCTGCTTTTAGCAGCATTGCACACGCTAAGCCGCCGCCCTCTGGGAGTGTATCTTAGCATAGCAGAATTGCGAATGAAAGATTAGCAGAATTGCTAATAGAAATTTCTTTGCAGTTTCTGAGTAGCTCGAGACTTACTCCTACACTGCGATCAGTTCAGTCAGTTTCGTTCCTTGTTTGACGTCACAAACAAACCCAGCGTACGCCCAGACACTCCCCCGTTTCTTCCCAGAAACGCAAGCGTTTTTCCGCACACTCCCATAAAACGGGCAGTTTCCGCCCAGAAACACCCACTTCCTGTCAATCACACTACGATCACCAGAACGATGAAAAAACTTTGTTACGCTGTGAGTAAAATAACAAACTTTTGTGCTGATTTACTTGGCACAGGCGCACTGCAAACATTGCGCATGCGCAGTTTGCGACTAATCGCTCCGTTGCGAAAAAAACTAACGAGCGAACAACTCGGAATGACCCCCAGAGTTATGGAGCCAGCCCACACAGCGCCCCAGTAGACAGATATATAATAAATGTCTGGCGCTGACTGTCCAACCTTAATAGACTACATCATAATGTTAATAACACTCCCCCCCCCACCCCCCTTCTATAACCCCTTGGTACCGCACAGGATAGCTGGAGTTATGTGGAGGGTCAACGTTCCCTGTCAGCATCTCAGTAGTGTGATCTGCAGGGAGAAAATGGTGCTGGTGAGTACTGGATCCGCTCTGAGGAGAAGCTCTGCCCTCTAAAATGGCGCATCTTCCCACACTTTGTAAGATTATACTGGCCTGAGGCAAATGTTGCTAGCAGTAGTACAGTGTCCCTGATAGCTGCTGTGACCAGTTTAAGCGTGTTTGCGCTGGTCCAGGGCGCTCCTCACAGCGCCGCACTCTGTACCTCTGAACCTCCGGAGTGCAGCCTCAGTGCTGCGCTCCCACCCTGATGCCGCCATTCTTATCGGATCCCCGCTTGTCAGGTCACCGGTGTTCAACTCACCACTGACGTCTTCTGGCCCTGTTAGGAGGTGGCGGCAGTGCTGTGGGAGCGAGCGGTTGCCTCGGGGGCTTGCGATCGACACCCTCAGGAGCTCAGTGTCCTGTCAGCGGAGTAAGTGGCCATTAACCTCAGAGGGTTGGACACTACTCCCCCCCTAAGTCCCACGAAGCAGGGAGGCTGTTGCCAGCAGCCTCACTGTGCCTAACTCTAATAAAAATAAGAAAACTAGAAAAACTCCTATGGAGCTCCCCTAGCTGTGACCGGCTCCTCCGGGCACATTTTCTAAACTGAGTCTGGTAGGAGATGCATAGAGGGAGGAGCCAGCCCACACTATTAAACTCTTAACATGCCCATGGCTCCTGGTGGACCCGTCTGCACCCCATGGTACTAATGTGGACCCCAGCATCCTCTAGGACGTAAGAGAAATATATATTTAAATTGCCCTAGCCGGATTCAGTGTATGCAATTTTTCTTCCTTCCTATTTGTTGGTTTTGTACACAGAGCCGGAAGAAGCATCTCTTGGTTGACACATACTGTATGTTCAGAGACGTTTTCTTGTACTATAAAGCTGAAAGTTTTGACCTTGTAGTAGTTTTCTGTTTAAATGAGATCCCCAACCATTGGAGCCTGAGTCTGTCATTAACATGGTCCATTCTGATTCCCAGAGGTAGTCCTCTTTATCCCAGTGTCTGATCATGCCACAAGATAAATCACTAAGTCAGTCTTTACAGCTGAACTAGAGTTTATAGATTGTGATTCCATTGTTTAAGTTCATATTTTCCCTTGGGAGGATACCTATGATAGAGAAAGACAATCCTAAGAGCTTGGAATTGTCACAGTCTGGTGTTTCTAATTTAAGTCAGGACCCTGAGGCTGGACTGATGAGGATAATAGGAACTTAGGTGATTTTATGTTACTTCTGCGCATTAACCAGCTTGAATCCAGTGGCGTAACTCCCAGAGACAGTGTAGGCACTGGCCGCTGGGCTACAGCTGTCAAAGGGGCACCAAGAAAGAAAGAGTGAGTGGGCTGCTGAACTAGGAGAGATCTTTCTCCACTCATGTCATAGTGATTTGCTGCAGTCAGTGCTGACTGCTGTCCAAGTTCACAAACCCCCTTTGCAGACCCCTTCAGCTGAAGAGTCTTAGAATGTGACTGTGATAACTGTATATAGTGTGTACTGTATATAGTGAGCTACAGAAAGGAGAGCAGGAGTTGTTTTAAGGAAATGCACTCATTATTCTAATAAAACTTTTAGGGAGGTTTTATCAAAGCTTGGGGAGAGATAAAATTGTGAGAGATAATGGGTGTCATTCCGACCCGATCGCTCGCTGAAATTTCTCGTAGCGCAGAGATAGGATCGGAACTGCGCATGCGCCGGTGCACTGCATGCCAGCCGTCGTTGTCTAGCGATCGCCTCTGAGGCTGGGGCGCGGTCCGGCCAACGCAGGCATGGCCGGACCGTTGGGGGGGGGGGGGGGGCGCGGCAGCTGCTGCCTTTGCACTTCTGCGAGGGGTGGGGGCGAAACTTACATGCGGGGTGGACTAGCCCTGTGCTGGGCGTCCCCCCGCATGTCAGTGTGAATGATCGTAGCTGTGCTAAATGACCCCCCCAATGTTCCATCCTAACTGTCATTTTTCAAACACAGCCTGTAAAATGTAAGTTGATTGGCTGGTACTTATTCTATCAATATGTATTATCTTTTTCCAGAGCTTTAATACAACCCTCTATTTATTACCATTAGCAGCGAGCGCCTGAAAAAAAAAACATTCCTTATCGCCACAGTTAGCTACAAAACCACCAGAACCACAGTCAGTGCCCCATATCCTTCCTACTCCCAACCACAGCCAGTGACTATCCTCTTCCTCCTCACAACCACAGCCAGTGCCCCATATCCTTCCTACTCCCAACCACAGCCAGTGACTATCCTCTTCCTCCTCACAACCACAGCCAGTGACTATCCTCTTCCTCCTCACAACCACAGCCAGTGCCCCATATCCTTCCTACTCCCAACCACAGCCAGTGACTATCCTCTTCCTCCTCACAACCACAGCCAGTGACTATCCTCTTCCTCCTCACAACCACAGCCAGTGACTATCCTCTTCCTCCTCACAACCACAGTCAGTGCCCCATATCCTTCCTACTCCCAACCACAGTCAGTGGCTATCCTCTTCCTCCTCACAACCACAGCCAGTGACTATCCTCTTCCTCCTCACAACCACAGTCAGTGACTATCCTCTTCCTCCTCACAACCACAGCCAGTGACTATCCTCTTCCTCCTCACAACCACAGTCAGTGACTATCCTCTTCCTCCTCACAACCACAGCCAGTGACTATCCTCTTCCTCCTCACAACCACAGCCAGTGACTATCCTCTTCCTCCTCACAACCACAGCCAGTGACTATCCTCTTCCTCCTCACAACCACAGTCAGTGGCTATCCTCTTCCTCCTCAAAACCATAGCCAGTGACTATCCTCTTCCTCCTCACAACCACAGCCAGTGACTATCCTCTTCCTCCTCACAACCACAGCCAGTGACTATCCTCTTCCTCCTCACAACCACAGCCAGTGGCTATCCTCTTCCTCCTCACAACCACAGCCAGTGACTATCCTCTTCCTCCTCACAACCACAGTCAGTGGCTATCCTCTTCCTCCTCACAACCACAGCCAGTGACTATCCTCTTCCTCCTCACAACCACAGCCAGTGACTATCCTCTTCCTCCTCACAACCACAGTCAGTGGCTATCCTCTTCCTCCTCACAACCACAGTCAGTGGCTATCCTCTTCCTCCTCACAACCACAGCCAGTGGCCCATCACCTGTCCTCACTATCACTATCAGTGCCGCATCCTCTTCCTACTCACAGCCAGAGTCAGTGTCTCATCCCCTCCCTCCTCACAGCCACAGTCAGTGCTTCATCCTATCCGTCCTCACAGCCAGTTAGTGCCCCATCCTATCTGTCCTCACAGCCACACTCAGTGCCTCATCCTATCTCTCCTCACAGCCACATTCAGCGCTTCATCCTCTGCCTCCTCACAGTCACTGCCAGTACCCCAGCTCGTACTTCTTCATTCTCCGCACAGCCATTTTTTAAGCCCCTTCTATCATGCTTATTATGTGACCAATTATGTATGCCTTAGGAAAATACAACATGGGAGGGGACCCGACTGTGGAAATCAGGAGGATGAGAGACCTGTTGAATATCACCAAAGATCGAGAAGAATATTTTGGTATGTAAGACACGTTTGAGATGTTATTGTCCAGAGAGTGACATGGTTGTTGGGCAGAGGGGAGCCCAGAATCCTTCACTCTCCAGCTACCTGACATTGTGCCAGCACTGAATTATAGATGTGCACGGACCCCCTTTTTATGGTTTTGGTTCTAATTCATCATAGGGGTTTTTGTTTTTGTTTTTGCAAAACCACCCTCAAGTGTTTTATTTAGTTTTTGGTTCTGTTTTGGATTCCTTTAAAATGTATAAAAACATTGATAAAAATAAAATAAAAAAAATAACGATAAAAACAGCCAAGATTACGTAATTTGGACCTGTTTACATGCAATCCAAAACCTGAGTTCCAAACTGACAACAGACCCGGGACTGGACTCGGTTCCACTCGGAACCCCAAAGTGATTCTGAAATGGGGCTTGATTCGACTCAGAATCTCTAAGTTTGGGTGTGTTCATATTTCAGGAAAACCAAACTGCACATCTGTACACCGAATGTGGATTAAATAAGGAGATAAATTATATTTAATGGATAGAGCATCCATATTTGTGTCATACTGTATCCCAGACAAACAAAAAGGAACACCTCTGTACAGAAAATTACCCAAGTTCCTTAGATTCCTGTATACATATTCTGCTACTAGTAAAAGAAAAGGATCAATGAGTCTTCAAATTTGAGTCAATGGGAAAGAAACCTGTAGAACTTAAAGCATTTTTAACAGAGCAGACATCAGATATTGGGGGTCATTCCGAGTTGTTCGCTCGTTGCCGATTTTCGCAATGGAGCGATTAATGCGAAAATGTGCATGCGCATGGTACGCAGTGCGCACGCGCTAAGTATTTTAGCTCAAAACTTAGTTGATTTACTCACGTCCGAACGAACATCGTTGAAGTGATCGGAGTGTGATTGACAGGAAGTGGGTGTTTCTGGGCGGAAACTGGCCGTTTTCTGGGAGTGTGCGGAAAAACGCAGGCGTGCCAGGATAAAACGCGGGAGTGTCTGGAGAAACGGAGGAGTGGCTGGCCGAATGCAGGGCGTGTTTGTGACGTCAAACCAGGAACGAAACGGGCTGAGCTGATCGCAGTGTAGGAGTAAGTCTTGAGCTACTCAGAAACTGCTAAGAATTTTCTATTCGCAATTCTGCTACTCTTTCGTTCGCAATTCTGCTAAGCAAAGATACACTCCCAGAGGGCGGCGGCCTAGCGTGTGCAATGCTGCTAAAAGCAGCTAGCGAGCAAACAACTCGGAATGAGGGCCATTGTTGAGAGAAAGCTCCCTGCGCTTTCTCTCTCCAACAGCACTAGGACCCCAGACTGCCAGGGGTGGCTATACTGCATATCATCCACAGAGAGGACATACACCTGAGAGTCTCCATAACAGAGAGAGATGTCAATGACCCTGCAAGTTCCATTACACCATCAATGCTACATCACATATATGCCAGTGTGTGCGTATCCCACTGCCAACATTGTATGTATACACACACGTGTGCTCCCGTTTGTCCGCACACCACCAATGCTGACCCATATATGCATGACTGGATCTAGTACATCTATTATACAGTATGTGCATTGTGTACCTGTTGTACATACCTAGCTCAATAGAGTGTACATGATTTTGTGCTAAATAACGGTTTACTAGTTTGTTGAGTAATTGTTTTATGATGAATACATCATATTAAACAAAAAATGACTTAAGACAGTAGATGGCAGTAGTGCACCTCTACAATTTTAAATACACAACATATGTTCTTCATTCATATGCACAGATACTTTGTGAATCTTGTATACTATTACTTTTATGGGCATTTATTAAAATAAAGCAGCCCTAAGCCTCCCAGTGGTTGCAGAGAGGAGCAGTGATCAGCGGCAGAGCAGGCACTGGGGGAGGGAACAAGGCCGGAGGTCCCTCATTGTGGGTGTTTCTGGTTGTATCAGATATGACCATGGGGTCTATTTACTAAGCCTTGGATGGAGATAAAATGGACAGAGATAAAGTACCAACCAACCAGCTCCTGTCATATTTCAAATACAGCCTGTGACATGACAGTTAGGAGCTGTTTGGCTGGTACTTTAGCTCCATCCAAGGGTTAGTAAATAGACCCCTACATCTGGGAAAGCCCAGCCTGGCATTGACACATCTTAAAACCATAATTCTCTATGGGGTACATTTACTAAGCAGTGATAAGAGCGGAGAAGTGAGCCAGTGGAGAAGTTGCCCATGGCAACCAATCAGCACTGAAGTAACATTTATAATTTGCATACTATAAAATGATACAGAGCTGCTGATTGGTTGATGGGGCAATTTCTCCACCTTTCTTATCACTGCTTAGTAAATGTCCCCCTATGGCCCTCATTCCGAGTTGTTAGCTCGCTAGCTGCTTTTAGCCAGGAAAGCGCTGAGTTGCCGCCCAGAAACGCCCCTTTCCTGTCAATCATTTACCGAACAGCAGTGCGACTGAAAAGCGCCGCAGATGCCAAAGCAAAACTGCTAAGTTTTGTGTTAAATAACTAAGCGCATGCGCCCTGCGTGCCATGCGCATTCGCAATTTGCAACAAATCGCAGCATAGCGAAAATCGTCAACGAGCGAACAACTCAGAATGACCCCCTATATCCGCAGTGTTCAGATTTCAAAACTAAAATAAAATGATAAGCAAATATGTTAATCCCATATATTTCATACAGAAGTGAATGAAATGTGTTTTTAATTGTGTGTTCTACTGGCGAACAGATGATGAAACAACATTTTCAATATAGTGATAGATGCCCGAGATACAGTAGACAAAGCATAAAATGTAAGCTGCAGTAACAATACACGCTAACGGTAACCAGTAGTATTAGTAAAACTATCTGTATATCTTTCAGCTTTAAATGCTCAAGATACTGCAGTGAGCCTCTATTCAGATGACCCATTTCTGCGTCATAATTGCAGATGTCTATGTCTTCGGCCTGGGTGATGATGTCAGCATTACAGAACTCAATGATATCGCGTCCAAGAAAGATCAAGAGAAACACGTTTTCTTGATGAGAGATGTTGATGATATGAAGGAGGCTTTTGAGGACATAATAGGTAAGTGTCCTTCCATTGGATGCTCTTTTATTCTCTTTCTCCAAGGCAGAACATCTATGGTGGGCTTTTGACTACATATTGTTCTCCAAACAAATACTGTATTACATCATTTGCAGTGACTTGATATCCTGAAATTGCTCAAGGGACCCACGGTTGCTGTGAAATATTAAGCAGCCTGTTTAAAGCTACACCTACCATTTAGTATATGCTGGTAGCACAAGGTCGTTCCCCCATCCCTACTCACTTCTTACAGCCCAACAACAAACAAGAGGAACTTTGGGAATAGGGGAGAACCTAAAATAATCTTGTTGCACCTTTAATTAGGTGGTAGTGCAGCTTTAGAGAGGACCCATTATATACACACACAATCCAGTGATGATGTCATTGTGGCGCATGATGACACTCTGGAAATTGCTCATATTTGAAGGTGCTCCAGGTTTCAGCGGTTAGGTACTGGGCACTTTAACAGTCTAAATGGACCTGAAACTTACCACTTTAAAAGTGGTGTCAATCCGTACTTTTCCAGTAGTTTAAACCAAGTCTATTTTTCCATCTAGGTTTAAGTACTGCATTCTCAAAGAAAGCATAATACACTTTAAAATGTATTTATTTATTTGTTTATATGTGTAACTGCATATATAAGTCATTGGCCATCTGACTTTGTACTTCCCTGCTGGAACCTGTGTCACTTACCAACACATTCCAAGATAAGCAAAAAGACTTGGCAAGATTTAAAAGCCACAAGTTCAAAAAGCATCAAGAAACTTAATAGTGACTGCAGGCCTGAATTTGTGAGTCGAGAGATTGTTGTTATGGCCCATGCTATCAGTAAAGGAACTTTTACTAATGTATCATCCAAGAAGGCCAAGCTAAAGTCACATATTGATGCCTTTTCATGTGTTTAACCAAATTCATATTACAGGTAGCTACAGAAATGATGAAATATAATGTTTGTGTAACACGGAGAAACTTGTAGTGAGGGGGGTGTTGAAAGAGGAGTGCACTACCGTGTAGACTCCAATCTTCCTGTTCTCCAGGGAGACTTCATGCCTTATCCCAAGATGGCCACCAAGATCTCTAATAAGCATGTGCGAGAGCCATCTTGAGACTGTAAGCTTGTGTAGAGTGACATGGTGGGAGACAGAAGTCTCCTGCTTAGCTCTTATGAGATATCTGGTTATCACCTACTATAAAGCTGTTCCAGCATCCCTGTACAGCTACCCGTTTGCAGCATACTCTCACAGGCTGGTGAGCTGTATGAAACCCCATCTCCGCTCAAGCTTTGCTTGGTCACCAGTGTACATGTAATAGTGAGTACGGCTGTACCTGCTATCTATCAATAAACCAACACCACTAATTAAGTAACTGGGCTGTTCATAGTTTGAGTCATCTGCTGGTGTGTGTCTATATAACTCTGCAATTCCAACACCTGCACACACATCATTTCCAACACACACTGCTATATAATTGCATACCTAGAACAGCTGATGGGCCTGGCCCTACAATGTTCGACCAGTCCCATAAATACAGTCTTGTAGTCATCAGTTCATCCATGATCTCTGCTGTGGACCTCAGTATCTATTTCCTCATATGAAGATGCTTACACACATATAATTCACTTGACTTATTATCACTCCTATATCTATCTCAAATCTCTTTATGTCTCCACTTGTCTCCCTTGGTCATGCTCTCAGATGAGACAGAAGCCTTTCAGATGTGTGGACTCTCCAAAGAAAAAGTAATCATTGGTGGGGACTTAGTTGAGATGTTTCCCTGGATTGCTAAGATTTCCATTACTGTAAGTAGTCCCCATCAAACTCTTGCCAACTCTAGTCATGGACACCCTGTGTGAGACAGACGTGGACATGTAGCATCAGAAAGCTATGAGAAAACAGCATCGTGATACCACAGATAAGCAGAATCAGAGAGCCGTGTCTGAGTTGCATCAGATAGCCAATGTCGGAGTGGGATCAGATAGCCATGTAATGTATAAGCAGCATCATATAAAAATGTATGAGTGTCAGTCAGATACCCAAAGACGGGTGGGGAAAGATAGCCAAGTACTGTATTAGTAGCATCAGATAGCTATGTATGAGTGGAATCAGATAGCTATGTACTGTATAGGCGCCATCAGATAGCCAGGGGCAAGCTACATCAGATAAATATGGGTGGCATCAAATAGATGATATTCCATGTCCTATTTTAACTAGAGATGAGCGGGTTCAGTTCTCAGAGAACCGAACCCTACCGGACTTTGCCTTCCGAGTCCGGATCCGAGCCAGGCTCAGGTTTTCCCACCTGACTCGGAAACCCGAACGAGGCGAAACGTCATCATCCAGCTGTTGGATTCTCGCGGGATTTGGATTCCATATAAGGAGCCGTGCGTTGCGGCCATTTTCACTCCAGTCTCGGAGAGTGTATTGAGAGGACGTGTCCTCAGTGTCTGTGTGGGGGCGGGAAAGGGGGGTGGCGAGTCTTGTGCTGTGTTGTGCTGCTCAGTCCAGTCCAGTGTAGATAGTGTATTGATATCAATGTTGTATCTGCACACACACTCTTTTTTTGTCAAATGAAGGTATGAAACAAAGGTTCAATGTCAGACCCCTATTATGTTACTGGTAATTACCATTTGCTTCGGGGGTGCAACCAACTACAGCTATACTAGATACATGAGGAAAGAAGAGGAAAAAGGGCTGTATTATCGGTGCACAAGAAGAAGACCCGATCTGGTTATCTCATCCACTTATATTGTTTAAAATTTAACTTTTATTATTATATATTTAAGAATCGTGCAAATTGATTACACACAAACTAGGAGTATAGGCGAAATATAGAGGTTAAAATATGACATAGACAAAACATACAAGTGCAATAGAATATAATAAAGGTGATCAAAAGATTAAAAAATGTGTCCGCGAGGCGTGGCTTGGCGACGGACCCAGGCAGCTGTGTAAAGCTGGAGCTCCTGCCTGGGATACTTCTGCTTGATGTCCTATAAGAGAAATAGGAGCCCCACAATCACCTATTGCATCCCTGCCTCCCTCCTGACTTGATTGCGGTGGTCTGCGGAGCCGGCGGGTGCCCCCTGCACCCGTGCGGGTTGCGGCCTGCTCTCATACCTGAAGCCGGGGACTCGATTTGTTAGCAGCCGGGACCGGAAGTGGACCGCCAGCGCTCCTCTGCCGAGGTGTCTTCTCCCTGCCTCCTCTTGCCGCATCTGGGACTCTCACCCCCTGCCTCCCTGCCTGGCTGGTCCGACAAGGGAGCTCCCGCTGCACGGCGCTGCCCAGAGCGGAGACCCGCTGACCGGCGCCGGGGCTGGAGACGAAGCGCCGGAGACCGCGACGCTGCGTGCGGAAGCGCGCCTGACCCCCGCCGACCTCTCCGGCCTCTGGAGGCCCTCAGTGGCCCCTCTCCACTGCCACCACTGTCTTGGCTCACACCGGGAAGACAGCAGACCCCGGTCCCTGAGGCCTTGTGTTGGATACTGACGGCGCCATCTTGGAAGAGGGCTATATGCCCACTCTGCCCATCCTCACACAGAGAGAGACCCCAGACTTTCCCTATCAGACGCTGCTGGCTGTGGGAACTATTGCACACCGTCCTCCACGCTGCGCTTCTTGCCTAGCTACATATGACACACTCTGCTGAGTGCTGCTAAATTGAATTAATTTAAAATACACTAAATTGGGGCGTGGCTTGTTGGGCTAGGGAGTAAGACGTGCCCTGGATGAGCTCTATCCCGGCGTCTGCTGTAAAACAGCATAAATAACTTATTTAGCCCACTGGACCCTCGTTCCCCACCTCATCTGACTCCCCACACTGGCTGGCCACAAAAGGACCCATCAGCGGGTCAGAAGAGCCACTATAAACGGCTCCGTGACTTCCGGCCTACGAGACCATCAAAAGCCGGGGCCTCGATTTCGTCTGGGAGCCGCTGCTGACTTCCAGGGCGGCGGAACGGAGGCTTCTATTCCGTCCGCGGCAGCGGCACTACATAATCTCCCCCCTGCTCCCCGGGGACCGGACGACCTGACCGCGGGCTCTCTGCCTGACGGCCAGAAACGGCCCACCTGACCCTGCAGAAGCCGCCAGAGCCCTTCTGCTCAGGAGAATCCCTCACCCGACGGCCATCTTGGATGTCACAGGCTGCACACAAAATAGCACAGAGTGGTTGCTGGCTGGACCGTGATCACTCTCCACACAGAGGGAGAGAATAGTCAGCCACATTGTCTACCTGACGACAAGGGTCACCTGACCCATACACACCTCAAACGCTGTACGACAATTCCTGGCAATGGATAAGTACATGGCTAAAACCCCCAGAAATCCCCGCGGCTCACAAGCGAATAAAGGCCGGGGTCGAGACAATATTCCTGCAGACAGCCCTCAGTCACCGGCATCTGGTCTCACCAACAACCCATTGGGACGCTCATCACTTACTACAACAACTGATCCAACTAAATCCTTTACTACGCATGAGATCACTGACATATTGGCTTCACTCTTGGATCAAAAATTGGCGCCTTTGAAGGATTCATTGGATTCCGCTCTTACCCAATTGAACCATTATGACCAACGTATATCAGAGGCGGAGCAAAGAATCTCTGACCTCGAGGACGATTTAACAACGGCTAAAGCAGCACTAACTGAACAGGATAAACTTGTGATGTCCATGCAGGAGAAACTTGAAGATTTAGAGAACAGAAACAGAAGAAGTAATGTGCGCCTCATAGGACTCCCGGAAACGGTAAAACCTTACGAACTCATGAACTTGGTCTCCCAATGGTTGCCGAGAGAGTTGGGATGCGTATCTGATACTGACTCCTTGGTGATTGAGCGCGTCCACCGCATTGGCCCAGATCGACAACCTACCAAGGACAGGCCTAGACCAGTTATCATGAAGTTCTTGAATTACGCTGACAAGGTCCGCCTACTAGATGCTTACAGGAAACGTCCCATTCTCAAATATCAAGAGTCCAAGATTCTACTTTTTCAAGACTTCTCATACATGGTGGCGGCAAAGAGACGAGAGTTTTCCCCGATATGTAAACGCCTGTTCGAGATGGAACTTCGATTTGCTCTATTGTATCCTGCCAAGCTGAGGGTCACGTACTCAGGGAAATCCTACTTCTTTGATACTCCACAAGCCGCGAAAAACTTTGTGGACTCAAGGGCTTCATCATGTTCGTCTAGGATGGATGATGCGGATTGACATTGCAGAATATCACTATGTTAAAATCTTCAAATTTATTGAACATTCAGGTCATGGATGGTTATTTTTTGCTTAAACTGTTATTGGCTTCTTACAGGTTGTTTAATGCCTAGCTATGATGTAACATTTCATAGTTCTAACTGGAGTCCTTTAGGGACCACATTCATTATAGAAAGTCTCGTATTTCTGTTTTTGTCTACTTTTCTCTTCCATGGCTCGCTTGCCCTCTCCTTTTTTTTATTCTCTTTCGGCACCCTGCTGAATTTCCTTCTTCTTCTTCTTCTTCTTCTTCTTCTTCTTCTTTCCACTCAGCTTTCAAAATGCTCTAGTTTTAGATGTCCACCTGGTTTGAAATTATTATTGCTACACTGGTATGATGGTGCCCTGCAAGTCCTTGCGGGGATGCCATCCGGTTGGACATACTATTGGGTTCGTATAAGTTTAAAATGGTTCTTGATAATTGTTGAAAGGTTAATTGTGGCTAACACACATGGCATACTCCGCATACATGTGATATGTTTACATCTCCCCTTACAGGGCCGATATTTGCCTCCCCCTTGTCTGCTTGCTGGGACGGATAAGGGTTCTCCAAAGAAAGTTGAAAATGTTATTCTTTGGCCTAGGGTAGGCATCGGTTAAATGGCAGCAATGGTTAATCCCCCAAAAGAGTTAAAAACGGCCCTTAAATTAGTAACATGGAATGTGGAGGGCCTGAACTCCCCCATAAAACGAAAAAAAATCCTGACCCACCTAAAACGTCTGCGACCGGATATAGTTTTATTACAAGAAACACATTGGAAGATTTCGGATCCCAATGTGGTAAGAGATACATGGATAGGAGACTTTAAAACAGCATCTTACACTTCCAAACAAAGAGGGGTTATGATAATTTTTAGCAAATTTCTAGTTTACAATATTAATGACTGCTTGATAGACCCAGAAGGAAGGTATCTATTTGTAAAACTGACTATACATGATATATCCTACACAATTGCCAACATTTATGCTCCCACGGGACCTAATGCCCAATTTTTCACAGAGATTTACTCAAAGTTACAAGACTGGGCAGAGGGTGCTATAATTCTGGGCGGGGACTTTAACTGTGTCCAGTTGACTGGATTGGATAGATCCACATCTGCTAATTCCCATGGCTCTGCTGCTCCCCCATCGCATTCGTTATTGACGAACACGTTGAGACTAAGTGACCCCTGGAGGTGCCAACATCCTGATTCTCGCGAGTATACATTTTACTCGCACCCTCATCATACCTCGTCCAGACTAGATTATTGGCTGATCGCGGATACCCTTCTGCAACAGGTAGTACACTCACAGATAGACCCAATCCTCCTTTCTGATCATGCCCCGGTGTGGTTTACTTTAAAATTCAACACTCCAATACCACGCTCTTATAATTGGAAGTTTCCAGCTTATATGGAAAACTCCTCGGACTTCCGTTTACATCTTGAACAATCATTTCAAAATTATAAAACTGATAATATGGAACATGTCGAAGATATTAATTTATTTTGGTCCGCCTCAAAACCCGTACTACGTGGTCAGATCATGGAATATGTCTCCAGGAGACGCAAGGCACTTAATAATCAGCTAGGAGATCTTAGCAAAAATTTGACTAGAACTTATAATCTACTCTCATCACACTATTCACTTGAAAATCGCCAGGCTTATCTTACAGCTAAGCAACAATATGATGCCCTATGTACTGAACGGGCGAGTTTTTCTCATGACATTCGTAGAAACAAATTTTTTAGGACTGGCAATAAATCAGGCAGGTTGTTGGCAAATTTGGTTCGGTCGTACTCTGCTCCCTCACGTATCACCCAATTGTCTATTGACCCCACCTCTAACGTTACGGATACTCTCGCTATTTCGGAGGAATTCCTACGTTACTACCAAACTTTGTATGAATCGCCTCCTGATCATCCACTAGAAGGCCAGAGATTTCTAGATACGTCGGGACTTCCGATTTTGACGGAGGAAGAGAGGGAATCTCTGACGACGCCAATTCAGGAACCTGAATTATTATCCCTGATTAAATTATTGAAAAAAGGGAAATCTCCTGGACCGGATGGTTTTGGGGCAGAGTATTACCGAATGCTGGCTCCTCACTTGATGCCTTACATGCTAGCTCTTTTTAATTCATTATTGCTAGGGAATCCAGCCCCGACTGGGTTCGATGAAGCGAGAATAGTAGTATTCCCGAAACCGGGAAAAGATCCCACACGTGTCCAATCTTATAGGCCGATCTCCCTATTGAATCAGGACCTAAAATTATTTACCAAATTATTAGCGTTTCGACTTCAACCCATTCTACAGCGAATTTTACACCCAGCCCAAAATGGGTTTGTTAGAAATAGAACTTCTGTACACAACGTCCGTACCCTATTGGCGGCGATACATAGCTCAAAACAATCAAAATATAAAAATGCCCTTATAGTCAGTTGTGATGCAGACAAGGCATTCGATCGTGTCTCCTGGGCACATATACTGCGAGTCTTACATGCCCAACACTTTGGTACTCAGTTTATTGATATTTTTAAAACATTGTATGCCACGCCACAAGCTTTTATCACGATTAATGGATTAAACACCAAATCATTTCAGCTATTTAGGGGAACGAGACAGGGATGCCCCCTTTCCCCCTTGCTGTTCAATTTAGCTCTGGACCCACTCATACGCACGTTCGCAAATGATATGGCTTGGAAGGGTATCCAGGTGGGATCACACACCATAAGGGTCTCCGCATTTGCGGATGATCTACTACTGTATTTCAGTGAGCCTATAACATCCTTTCCCTCACTACTGACCACATTAGAGACCTTCAATTTAATATCAGGATTTTTAATTAATTTTGACAAGACGGAGGCTCTGGCGTTGGGAGATGATGCGAGCAAAGGTTGGAACGATAAATTCCCATTTAAATGGGCGCATAATTATATACAATATCTAGGTATACGGGTGTCAGCTAACCCCTCAGAAATGTATTCATTAAACTTCTCTCACTATATTAATAAGATGGTTGAGGACTTTGCGAGATGGCAACACCTGCCAATTTCTTATTTGGGTAGGTGTCATCTGTATAAAATGGTGTCTTTTCCTCGCTTACTCTACCCGATGCAGATGCTTCCGTTTTTATTATTGAAAAAAGATATTCATACAATAAATAAAGCCATTACAAAATTTATATGGGCGAATAAGCGTCCTCGTATAGCTTTATTTAAATTAAAACAACCACCCTCACTTGGAGGAGTCAATCTCCCATGTCCGGAGGACTACTCATTAGCGGCTAATTATAGATGTGCCTTAGATTGGATAGGTGGGGGAGACAATTTCGTTGATAAGGCACTAGAGCAGGCCTTACTGCCTAGTCATGATCTGCTACAAATATTACATTTCCCAAACCCCTCGTTACAACAGGATATTAAATTAATTCCATTGCTATATGCTCCTTACAAGGCGTGGCACCAAATTAGAAAACGTTCTAAACTCATTCTGGCACATTCCTTATTTCAACCCTTGTTAGGGAATCCAGCCTTTCAGGGAGGAGAGGCGGATGAGGTCGTTCACAGTTGGCACCTCGGGGGTCTTCGGTCCTTATTTCAATTTTTGAATGACGATTGTTCAACGATATTATCATTGTCCCAACTACAAGCTAGATACCCGACCTTAAATTTCCCATTTTTTGCATATTTCCAGATACGCAGCTTTGCCACACATGTTATTACTCATCTGCAGCCTATTGATCTTACTTTTACACTAGATGGTATCGTACGACGACGTTTGGACTCTCCCCATTCTACATCATTGATTTACTCCTATATCAGACGGAAGATTGACTACACCAAACTTACCACGGGCATAGCTAAATGGAAAGATGTCTTTACGGGAGTGGATATACACACTATTATTAAATGGTCTAATTTGCTTGACAAGCAATTGGTATCTTCCTCATATGCAGAGATGCATTTAAAAATTCTACATAGAGCCTATTACACCCCTCGTCTGCGATTCCTTACAGGGGCTGCAGACGACTCTCAATGCTTTAAATGCAGGGCCCCTGATGCCGATATTATACACTGCCTATGGTCTTGCCCAATTATACAATCATTCTGGGATCTAATACAAACATACATCAAAGTTAACCTGGGTATATCATTTACAATGTCAATGGCATGGGCATTTTGGAATTTCATAGAACCTCAAACCCCAGCTCTACCCAAGGGCAAAAGATTACTTCTGGCTCGCATCTCAGCAGCAGCGAAAAAAACAATATTGTCTCAGTGGATACAGAAAGATCATATTTCCGTGTCTCTTATGCTACCCCGGCTATCATTCCTATTCCAAATGGATTGGACAGAATGCTCTTTAGATGTTGAATCCCGGGCTACTAAATTTTTTTCGATATGGCTTCCCTATATAATAACATTACCTGTTAACACCAAAGAAAGCATTCGTAAAGTAGTAAGACTGTCTACTTGGTATAATATGGCAATTCTCACTGATGGGTTACCACCATTTTGAGCCTTTTCACATAGGTCTTTTTCCATTGGATATCTACTACGCCACTTCTAAATTCAGCCATATATGTGTGCAATTGATCTATATTGTAACATTGTACTTCAAGATAATTAGGTATATGGCAATTTGGTTTTTCCAATACTCCACAATTCAACATATCACTATAAGACTCGGATGATAGATTAGTCTGTTTATCTTTTATTCTATATGTTAATAACGTTGAATGTGTGTTGCCTCTTTTTGCTTCTTTTCAATAAACACAATTTAAAAAAAAAAAAAAAAAATGTGTCCGCGTGTTTACTCTAACGTCTACGTATTATATTGATAATTGATTATATCATTATTACTATATTTGTCTAGTTAGTGAATGAATCTCAAGAGGACATTTTGGGAATGTGAATAAGACAATTGGAAATAAAGTATTATCACTTATACAACACTCTGTTCTAATGGTTAGGTGTATATATTAATATTATCACGCGAAGGGAGACACCTTCTTCATTAGGAACTTATGACACCTTGAAGTAGTTCCACATCATATAGGTATAATCACGTGACAACCTATTCTAGTATTCGGATATTAGTATCGTATATCCTAGATTTCAGTGTTCGATATACATATTTTCTTTATACAGAAAAGAAAAAACACCCTCTATACTGGGGACTGATAATTCCTTAAGGCTATTCGGATTCAATTCCTGTACGCTAAAATGCAGACAATGGATTTCAGATGGTATGTTATTGAATGTTTGGCATACTGTTACCGTGAACTCTCATTAATTAATACAATTATGATGTTATGATACCAAGGTGTATGCTCTATTTTTATCCCTAGAGGGCAAACGCCTTCTTTATTTTGGGACTGGTAACACCTTAAGGCTATTCAAAGTTGGATCAAATATCCTGCAGTAGTCGTCATGATATCTTATCAAATAGATTATGGGAAACACGCTGTCATATCTTTGATCTGTTATAACGTTGAGGTGCATGCTTTATTTATATCCCTAGAAGGAAAGCACCTTCATTATAAGGGACTGGTAACACCTCCCCAATACTCTATATGTTCATAGTATTTTTGTCGTTACATGGGAAAACACCTCCACTGTTACGCGACACTGATAACTCTTAAATGATTATATATATTGAGCCGATAAATCGTATGCCACCACCCAGTATTTCACCAGGTTACCATAAAATAAATTTATTATGGTTTATACACATCACATGACTGTAGTATATTTTTATCTGGAATAATTAGAATGTTCAGATTAGAGCAAAAGGAAGGAATTATCTTAGTATCTAGCTTCACTATATCTTAAGTGTTTTCATATTTTTATTGCAAGATGTGATCTAAACTTTTTATTCCGGTTGCCATTATTAGCTTGTATCACAGGTGTCTCATAACATTTCTAAATTTGTCTTATATAAGTGCAATATTTCTTTTCCCACTATGTATAATCGCCTCTTGTAACGTATGTTATTACATACGCTCTATTAACTGATACAATGTTACTACTGGCCTCACTGAGACATTGACTAAAGACACATTTGGTTGGTCATCACCTGTCAGCTACTTAGCACTAGTGCTGTTTGAGAAAACATTATCCCTGCATTCAGTATAAATGTGTCCTGAATGCTTCTGTGTGCTTGTTACAAAGTATAGATTGAAACATTTGTTGCAACTGACATTGCTAACCAGTATCACTGAGGTTTGTACATCCCTAAGCTATTTCATGTCTAGAAGTGTCCTGAATGTTCATGTGTGTTTATTACACAGTATAAATTGGAACATTTGTTGTAATTAGCACTGTTAAATAATATCCCTATTGTCTTTCAGCACCCCTAGGTTCTTTCATGTGAAGATACAATGTGTGATTTCTCAACTCCACATGCTTAATTATATCACATAAAAGAGCCTGTTCTGGCTAGTGCAGTGCTGCCTATTGTCTTTCTGAATCATTTATCTCTGAAGTGAGTCGATAATTTGCTGCAGCTAATATTGGTCTCTGCTATTACACACTAATGCTGTTGAACAATATTGCCATTCTATTTATATCAAAACTAACTAGACATTTTTCTAACTATCAAATATAGACATTAGGACTCGCGGACACACGCTGCCCACACGCGTCTTCCGCCGTTACTCTGACAAAGCTGTCTAGTTAGTTTTGATATAAATAGAATGGCAATATTGTTCAACAGCATTAGTGTGTAATAGCAGAGACCAATATTAGCTGCAGCAAATTATCGACTCACTTCAGAGATAAATGATTCAGAAAGACAATAGGCAGCACTGCACTAGCCAGAACAGGCTCTTTTATGTGATATAATTAAGCATGTGGAGTTGAGAAATCACACATTGTATCTTCACATGAAAGAACCTAGGGGTGCTGAAAGACAATAGGGATATTATTTAACAGTGCTAATTACAACAAATGTTCCAATTTATACTGTGTAATAAACACACATGAACATTCAGGACACTTCTAGACATGAAATAGCTTAGGGATGTACAAACCTCAGTGATACTGGTTAGCAATGTCAGTTGCAACAAATGTTTCAATCTATACTTTGTAACAAGCACACAGAAGCATTCAGGACACATTTATACTGAATGCAGGGATAATGTTTTCTCAAACAGCACTAGTGCTAAGTAGCTGACAGGTGATGACCAACCAAATGTGTCTTTAGTCAATGTCTCAGTGAGGCCAGTAGTAACATTGTATCAGTTAATAGAGCGTATGTAATAACATACGTTACAAGAGGCGATTATACATAGTGGGAAAAGAAATATTGCACTTATATAAGACAAATTTAGAAATGTTATGAGACACCTGTGATACAAGCTAATAATGGCAACCGGAATAAAAAGTTTAGATCACATCTTGCAATAAAAATATGAAAACACTTAAGATATAGTGAAGCTAGATACTAAGATAATTCCTTCCTTTTGCTCTAATCTGAACATTCTAATTATTCCAGATAAAAATATACTACAGTCATGTGATGTGTATAAACCATAATAAATTTATTTTATGGTAACCTGGTGAAATACTGGGTGGTGACATACGATTTATCGGCTCAATATATATAATCATTTAAGAGTTATCAGTGTCGCGTAACAGTGGAGGTGTTTTCCCATGTAACGACAAAAATACTATGAACATATAGAGTATTGGGGAGGTGTTACCAGTCCCTTATAATGAAGGTGCTTTCCTTCTAGGGATATAAATAAAGCATGCACCTCAACGTTATAACAGATCAAAGATATGACAGCGTGTTTCCCATAATCTATTTGATAAGATATCATGACGACTACTGCAGGATATTTGATCCAACTTTGAATAGCCTTAAGGTGTTACCAGTCCCAAAATAAAGAAGGCGTTTGCCCTCTAGGGATAAAAATAGAGCATACACCTTGGTATCATAACATCATAATTGTATTAATTAATGAGAGTTCACGGTAACAGTATGCCAAACATTCAATAACATACCATCTGAAATCCATTGTCTGCATTTTAGCGTACAGGAATTGAATCCGAATAGCCTTAAGGAATTATCAGTCCCCAGTATAGAGGGTGTTTTTTCTTTTCTGTATAAAGAAAATATGTATATCGAACACTGAAATCTAGGATATACGATACTAATATCCGAATACTAGAATAGGTTGTCACGTGATTATACCTATATGATGTGGAACTACTTCAAGGTGTCATAAGTTCCTAATGAAGAAGGTGTCTCCCTTCGCGTGATAATATTAATATATACACCTAACCATTAGAACAGAGTGTTGTATAAGTGATAATACTTTATTTCCAATTGTCTTATTCACATTCCCAAAATGTCCTCTTGAGATTCATTCACTAACTAGACAAATATAGTAATAATGATATAATCAATTATCAATATAATACGTAGACATTAGAGTAAACACGCGGACACATTTTTTAATCTTTTGATCACCTTTATTATATTCTATTGCACTTGTATGTTTTGTCTATGTCATATTTTAACCTCTATGTTTCGCCTATACTCCTAGTTTGTGTGTAATCAATTTGCACGATTCTTAAATATATAATAAAAAAAGTTAAATTTTAAACAATATAAGTGGATGAGATAACCAGATCGGATCTTCTTCTTGTGCACCGATAATACAGCCCTTTTTCCTCTTCTTTCCTCATGTAGATAGTGTATTGTGCTGCTTCAGTCCAGCCAGTCACAGTGCTGGTGTCCTCTGCTGCCATATATCCAGTGTAGCTGTATAAAGTGGTAGTGTCCTGTCTCATCAGTCATTCCATTGACGAGGCAGTCACAGTGGTATACGCTGCTGCTATATGTCCACTGCTACAGTATTATAATAATTATAACAACAATCACAAGTCTCTTACAGTGTTGTTGTCTTGTGCTGCATCAGAAGTGGTAGTGTCCTGTCCATCAGTCATTCCATTGACGAGGCAGTCACAGTGGTATACACTGCTGCTTATGTCCACTGCTACAGTATTATAATAATAATAATAATAATAATAATAACAACCACAAGTCCCTTACAGTGTTGCTGTGTTGTGCTGCATCAGACCAGTGGTAGTTTCTTGGCCATCAGCCATCAGTCATTACTGTGCCGCATATTGTGTTATATAACTCCAAAAAAATAATGGAGAACAAAAATATTGAGGCTAAAATAGGGAAAGATTAAGAACCACTTCCTTAATGGATCTTTTTTAAATTGGACTGAAGTGCTAAGTGGTGTGCCGCAAGGCTCAGTATTAGGACCGCTATTGTTCAATCTTTTCATTAACGACCTAACAGAAGGTCTAGAGAGCATGGTGTCAATTTTTGCAGATGATACCAAATTGTGTAAAGTTATAAATGCGGAGGGGGATGCTGAGTCGCTTCAGAACGACTTAGTTAAATTAGAAGCTTGGGCAGCGAAATGGAGAATGCGCTTCAATACAGACAAGTGTAAGGTAATGCACTGTGGTAAAAAGAACAAAAATAACACCTACCTACTAAATGCAGTAAAATTAGGGGATTCTGTACTGGAAAAGGACTTAGGTGTCCTCATAGATAGCAAACTAAGCAGTAGTACCCAAAGTAGGACTGCAGCAAAGAAGGCTAATAAGATATTAGCATGCATAAAATGGGGAATTGATGCTAGGGACGAGAGTATTATACTCCCGTTATATAAATCACTTGTGAGGCCACACCTTGAATACTGTGTACAATTCTGGGCACCGTACTACAAAAAGGATATCCTGGAGCTTGAAAAGGTACAGAGGAGGGTGACTAAACTAATTAAGGGCATGGAGACGATGGAATACAAGGAAAGGCTTGCAAGACTAGGCATGTTTACACTGGAAAAGAGGAGATTAAGAGGGGACATGATCAACATTTACAAATATATAAGGGGACAATATACAGATCTGGCACAGTACCTGTTTTTGGTTAGATCAACACAGAGAACTTGTGGACACTCGCTCAGGTTAGAGGAGAGGAGACTCCGCACAATACGGCGTAAAGGCTTTTTTACGGTAAGGACGATACGTGTTTGGAATTTCCTGCCTGAGGGAGTTGTAATGGCCAACTCAGTCAACACCTTTAAGAATGGGTTAGATAAATTCCTAATGGATAAGGATATCCAGGGTTACGGGGCACAGTCACGCACTATGGTTATTATAAAAAAGAGGGGTAAAACGTAACGGCAGTCATAAACTTCAGTCAAAGTTTTATACAAAATACTCATACATAGGAGACCACAAATAGGTTGAACTCGATGGACAATTGTCTTTTTTCAACCTTAGATACTATGTTACTATGTTACTCCTAGTGCTGAAGCTGTTGCCACTAGCCATGACATAGACGATGAAATGCCATCAACGTCGTCTGCCAAGGCCGATGCCCAATGTGATAGCAGAGGGCATGTAAAATCCAAAAAGCCAAAGTTCAGTAAAAAGACCCAAAAAAAAAAGAAATTTAAATGGTATGAGGAGAAACGTAAACTTGCCAATATGCCATTTACGACACGGAGTGGCAAGGAACGGCTGAGGCCCTGGCCTATGTTCATGACTAGTGGTAAAGCTTTACATAATGATGGAAGCCCTCATAACTGAGGCCTTGACACTTATGTTGGTGTTAGACGTGAGCCCGGTATCCGCCATTAGTGCAGTGGAGTTTAGACAATTGATGGAGGTATTGTGTCCCCGGTACCAAATCCCATCTAGATTCCACTTCACTAGGCAGGCGATAGCGAGATTTTGCCATTTAATTCCAGTGATTTGGACGTATAATTACAGTGATTTTTGCCAATTAATTACAGTGATTTGGACGTATAATTATTAATTACAGTGATCTTGCCAATTAATTCCAGTGATTTGGACGTATAATTCCAGTGATTTGCACGTATAATTCCAGTGATTTGGATGTATAATTCCAGTGGGAATTGTTTGTGTCGCTTGTCTTAGTCATACAGTTACCTCATTGCACCTCTTCGACATCTGTGTATGAGGTACTGTTTGGGGCCTAGTTTTTGAAAAGTGCCATCCTGTCTGACACTGCCGTATGAGTCCAGGGGTACTGCTGTATTAGTCCTGGGGTACTGCCGTATAAGTCCACCAATTGCAGATTTTTTTTAAATTGTTATCGAGGTTGATAATACCGTAGGAGCAAGATTACCCCGAAATTCTGTGATTTTAGCTGTTTTTATGTTTTTTTCAAAAATCATCCAGATCCAAAACCAAAACCAAAACACGAAAGTGGAATTAGAACCAAATACAAAACACAAAACATGAAAACTGCCAGCCGCACATCTCTAATTTTAACTCATCATCTTGTAATTGTTTTTACTTGAAGCGTCCGGAGAGCCAGGAAAAATGTAAAGGATCCATTGTGAGCAAAAATTTCATCTTGACCGCTGCGCACTGCTTCTACATAGATGAAGAAATGCATTATATCACTGTGGACATTGGCGGTGAGTGATGCAATCAGTTTTCACCCACTTAGCTGACATCTAGTAGAGGGAAGTTACCCTACCCCAAAACTGGATTCTATTTCTATTTTCAATTTATTTTCTATTTCTATTTTCAATTTATTTTCTACTATATTGTGTAAATGGTATGCGCACAAGACAATCGGCACAGGAAACCTTGCTTTTACTTATTTGCGTTTGTTAAAGTGGACCTGTGAACCTTCTCTCTAACCACGGGGCACTGGGGCCCACAGGTGGGACAGTGTATGAACAGCAGGACTGTTCCGCTGATAGCAGGTCAGTTGGGATGTATGTCCGTGCTCACAGGCCAAACGTTTGATTGCTATTATCTACATAATTCTGTAAGGCTGGTCCGTCTTCTCAATACGCGTGTATTGGAAGCCTACGCCCCAGTGGTTCTCACTAAAATGAGATGCGACAGCCTTAGGAGGGGAGGACTTGCTGCCAGGGTAAGCATGCGGTGGGTAAAGCTACAGGAATAGGGGGTCTGAACTGAATTGCGAGGGAGGGGAGATGGGATGCAGATGTGATGGAGCGGGGAGTCATGATGTGGCCAAATGGAGCAGGGGAGGAAGGCAGCAAAGAGGGGGTGAGAAGGCCAGAGGAGGAAGTGGGGCTGAGCGTGGATGGAGATAGCTGACCCAATATATGCAGAGTCCATTATACTAGTGAGGAGTAATGTTCTTCTACTTTATATGGCAATTTCTCCACTGGATCACTTCTCCACACTTTTCACTGCTTTATGAATAGACCCCATAATGTTCTGCCAACTGATGACCCACAGGAACCGATGAGCATGACATCACTTCTGAGTGGGAAGTGTGTACACTTACTGATATTGGTAACACAGTCGCTGTGTTCATCATTCGGTTGCACCATTGGTCAACTGTGTGTCCCACATAAGGATTGTCCATGCTGGCTGGGATAGGGAGACGGGCCAGCTGCGGTCAGTCAGGATGATGGGCAGTACTAGCAGTATTGCTCATAACAGTCGCCCCTGTTAGTGACTGTAGTCGGAGGATTGAAAGGGAAGTTTCCCTGATCCCCATGACCTCGGGCTGCAGGAAGATTGTCTGAACCCCGGCCGGCAGGAGAGGGCTGAAGAGAGGTTGCCGTGGAAACCGACAGGCCAGCAGGAGAGGGCTCAGCCCAGCAGCTGCTGGAAGATTAGCTTCCAGCAGCTGCCAGCAGGCTCCTCTGAGACGTTTGGATAATTATCAGGGAAAATGCAGCCTGGCGTGTTCGCATCTGATGTGACCAAGCCAGGCAAGTGGTTACAGACCAGAAAGAGGTGATGGAGTTACACTACACAATACTTTCCCAGAGTTGTCAACTTGTGACCAAGGAGTAACTTATACACCAGGGCTGCCAAGGAGTGCTTCAAAGAAATGAAGTAAGGTAGACATAATTTGTATGTTAGGCTGTTTCCTGTGCCAAAAAAAATGATATACTAATGCCGTGTCTCACCGTAACTTACTGCAGGTGGCCAGGGGCAGAAAGTAAAAACTCTCTACCACCATCCGAAGTACAACCCTGCAGGCAAATCAGACAAAAATGTTAAGAAATCTTTTGATTACGATTTGGCTCTTCTGGAACTAGAGAAACCAATTCAGTTTTCCCAAAAGAGCAGGTAAGATATATACTGTTCACCCAACTTATTAACATATTGTGTAATATTAAATATACAGCATGAGTATATTTCCATTTGAATTAATTCGACAGCTACCGTAGCTCTTTACCCATATTTCAGATTTTATGAATGAATCATTTCACACTCCTATAGTCATAGCGTATATATCCACACGGAGATTGGCAACAGCATTATGTTTGGGGGAGGGGCCCTGATTTGTAGGTGTGGCCAGGGTCTGCATCTTCAGGCGCAGAGGAGATCCATCGTACATTCTGAGTAAGATTTAACTTGCTTAGATGGGCAATGAATCAGGCCCATATACTAAATCCAAAACAAGAATACACAAATATTAACAAAATTATTTGATATCACATATAATGGGGGTGATTCCGAGTTGTTCGCTCGTTAGCTGCTTTTAGCAGCATTGCACACGCTAGGCCGCCGCCCTCTGGGAGTGTATCTTAGCTTAGAAGAATAGCGAACGAAAGATTAGCAGAATTGCGAATAGAAAATTCTTAGCAGTTTCTGAGTAGCTCGAGACATACTCACAAATAGCGATCAGTTCAGTCAGTTTTGTTCCTGGTTTGACGTCACACACACACCCAGCGTTCGGCCAGCCACTCCCCCGTTTCTCCAGACACTCCCGCGTTTTTCCCTGACACGCCTGCGTTTTTCCGCACACTCCCAGAAAACGGCCCGTTTCCGCCCAGAAACACCCACTTCCTGTCAATCACACTCCGATCACTTCAACGATGAAAAATCTTCGTTCGGGCGTGAGTAAATCTACTAAGTTTTGTGTTAAAATACTAACCGCATGCGCACTGCGAACCATGCGCATGCGCATATTTGCCTTAATCGCTCCGTTGCGAAAATCGGCAACAAGCGAACAACTCGGAATGACCCCCAATATAAATAATAACTCTCAGGAGTGGAGAATAAAATAAAACATGAGTTCAGCAATAAAATGATTGCATAAAATAACAGCATAAAATATATCAGATTGTCCCCAATGAGGGCCACTTATGTCACTGGAAGAGATGGTAATAAATCACATAATATATGACTGTATAGTGACATAAGTCCTCTCCGAGGAGGATTGGGATATAGGATATACAGAGTCAGTTCTTCAGGCCGCGTTCAGCACGGATTGCTACTAAAAGTGAGATTTTTTTTGCAATCTCAATTGCAAAGAATTACACGGGTAGGTGCCGCCTGGACATGGAAAATGACGCCCACTGCAGTTCTGCGGTGCATCGCTATCCGTACGCAAAATCGGGAACATCAAAGGGGTAAATTCAATCTGCGCCAAGCCGGAGCATCCAAAAATCTGTAGTATGTTTGCAGTCAGGTTGTTTCACCAAACTTCAGAGCATATTAATCTGCTCTATAATGTCTTGGAGAAACTGAATTGAGGATGGAGCATAGCCAGTTTGTCAGTGATCACCAGAGGGCAGTACAGACTCACAATTTTATGATGTAGGCCGGGAAATGCCATATCTTTCTGTAGATTATGGGAATACTCAGTCTGGCAGAGAAGTAGGACTTCAATACTTGAAAAGGATGTGGACTGTCATGTCAATGTTCAGTATGTCGACATTCAGAGTGTTGACATGGGGCCTAATTCAGGGCCTAATTGAGACCTGATCTCTCCTCTGCGAATTTGCAGAGGTCTGCGATCAGATAGCCGCCCCCCATAGAGAGTGAAAACCCGCCCTGTGCAAGTGTGCGAATGCATGCGTACGCCATACGAAAACTTTCCAGACAGCGAACATCTGCAAATCCGATCGCAACTCACTCACAATCTAATGATTTTTCCAGTCTGTGTGTAGCCCAGCACTTACTCCTACAGTGCGATAGAAACAGGCTGATCGGGCCGGAGCTAACGTCACACATCCTCCCTGAAAATGCTTGGGAACGCCTGCGTTTTTCCTGACACTCCCAGAAAATGGCCAGTTACCATCCACAAACGCATCCTGTCAATCAACTTGCCCATCATGCGAAATCGCACAACAGCTATTAGATCTGAATTAGGCCTATAGTCACAAAATTCACGATGCCAGCATTTGAGGTGTCTGTAACATCGGAATATATGATATTTTTTTGTAACACTTGGCTCTGCGAGTGGGCCTTCCTATCACCTTTAACCTGTCTGGCCATTCTCCTCTGACCTCTCTGCTTGTTTTTGTTCTGCGCATAGCCAGATTAAATACTTATATCTGCCATAATGTGCAAAAAAGGGGCTCTACCTGCCGTACTGTGTAAAAAGGGGAACCCTGCTGCCATAATGTGTAAAAAGGGGGACTCTGCTGCCGTAATGTGTAAAAAAAACAGGGACTCTGCTGCCGTAATGTGTAAAAATGGGGACTCTGCTGCCGTAATGTGTAAAAAGGGGGACTCTGCCTGCCGTAATTTGTAAAAGGGGGCTCTACCTGCCTAATGTGTAAAAAGGGGGCTCTACCTGCCTAATGTGTAAAATGGGGGACTCTGCTGCTGTAATGTGTAGAAAGCGGGACTCTGATGCCGTAATATGCAAAAGAGGAACTCTGCCTGCCTAATGTGTAAAAAGGGGGCTCTACCTGCCTAATGTGTAAAAAGGGGGACTCTGCTGCCGTAATGTGTAAAAAGAAGGACTCTACCTGCCGTAATGTGTAAAAGGGAACGCTGCCTGCTGTAATGTGTAAAATGGGGCTCTACCTGACGTAATGTGTAAAAGGGAGCTCTACCTGCTGTAATGTGTAAAATGGGGCTCTACTTGACGTAATGTGTGACGGGCTCTACCTGGTGTAATGTGTGTAAGTGGCGCTACTGTGCGGCGTAATTTGAATAATGGAGACTACTGTGCAGCGTAATATGAATAGCTATTATTTTGTGGACACGCCCCTTCCCCATGAAGCCACGCCTCTATATTTTTGCCTACAGCATGCACTGGCGGGGGGGGGGGGGGGGTGCCGATGCTGTATCTTGCACACAGCTCTAAAATGTCTAGTTATGGCACTGGCTCTCACTACCTGCCAAGGCCCCATTACCACGCAGTTACGCCTGTCAGATACAAGTGGAGATGTAACTGCATTCCATATGAATCAGAAACGCACACAGTAGTGTATGCTCAGCAGCAAGGCCTACGCAGTGCAAGAACATTCAAGATTTTTCAACAAAACTGACTAAGGTTCAAATCTGTATTAGCTCCTTTATTCTATAGGTTGTGCTATTGCTTTTCTTACTATGCTCCATGTACCATTTGCAACATTGTATCGCCATCACCTTTCCAGAAGTCGGTTTTATTTAAGGGATAATTCTGCGCAGCTAGAAAACTGAAGGAATATGCTAATTCTGCCTGTGACATTATTCTAATAGCAAAGTAACATTCAATATGACTCAAGTGACTTTCTTTCTGCAGACCCGTCTGTCTCCCATGTACAAATAGTACGTCCTGGGCATTAAAGCAACGAGGGAAATCTGTGACTTGCAGCGACCATAGTGAGTGTGGGGGAGTGGACATCTTTGTACATGTTTTAGAATTAAACATAAATAATCATACGAAGACATAAAAGTATATAATAAAACAATATGCATACTGTATTTTCACATAAAATGTATCTTATGCAAACTATAGCAACTGCTTGTTGCTATGGGCTACACTACATGTTCTATGTACTATTTCATTGAAAGCCTTATTATCTTTTCTAGATGTAGTGGACTAAGAGAAGAAATTGCCTGATTAGTGTCATGGTTTTGAGGGTCAGAATCAAGTCAGGAACTGTGGGCTGGACTGACGAGGCGGGTAGGAAATGAGGTGTACATATCACAGACTTACTCATGGATTAGGGGGTAGCCTCTAAGAGTAATCATGACCCTAGGTCTTCAAAAAGAGGTCAACGACTACTGGAAGGCCCCCAGTTGGCACCTGGAACCATTTGAGGGGAACGACCTCAACCTCAGGACCGTGGATCTGGAACCCGTACTTGAGAACGCAGGAGTGTGGATAATACAGATATTCAACAACCCAACTGGAATCCACTAAGAAACAGTACAACCTACTGTAATTACCAGAGCTTGGTGCCTGAAGCCTACACCATCAAAGAGGGAAGTAGATCCAGTACCCAGTCTTCAACACTCAGAGTTGTCCACTCCACTGGAGACGCAGCACAAACCCCAACACTCAGTGAGAGGTACCACAGAACAACATCTATCGTCGATGATCATATCAACGGTCCGATGAGTAGAGAGTCATAGAGCCAGGCTTGGAACAGTGATTCTGAGAAGAATAGAGGACTAATGTGGAACTCACTGAGCAGCAATACAGACTGAAGTACCAATACTGGAACAGTCCAATTGAACCCGCAATGAGTGGGTGAGTTTTAATCAGAAGACTTTCTTGAAGTCACAAATGATAGTAGACTGAAGACTTGGCACTTGGATGCACTGTAACAGTCAATAATAATAAATGGATATTTCAGACTACTGCAGGGGTAACACAGTCTGGAACCGGACAGGAACCAGAGTGCAGGTAACAGGCAAAACCAGACTAGGACCAAAATAGAGATAGGCTGAACTTGACTGGAACCGGAATGATAGACACAGGTTGGAATACAGTATGAAGATGGGAGCGGACTGCAGTTAGCAAGCTGAACAAGACTAGAACTGGAATGCAGGTGGTAAGTGACTTAAACCAGACTGGATCTGGAGGAGTACAGCAGGATTAAACTGGATTGGAACTGGAGGAACACAGCTAGCTTTAACCAGACTGGAATCAGAGGGGTTAGCAGGGTGAAACCAGACTTGAACTGGAGGAGTACAGCAGCACTGAATACAGGCTGGAGATATGCAGACTGGACACAGGTGATAGCACTCTGCTGTAGAGTGAATTGGACAGTGTCAGATGTAGCAGAGGACCAGCAGTTTGCACAGTCCATGAACCAGGAGTGCAGGCTCAGTCAGCAGTTCAGAGTCAGAAAGTACATACTGTAGAGTGAGCACAGAGAGGAGCTATGTTCCACGTTGGTTGAACAGTGTGCTAGTGACAGGTGGAGCTTTAAATAGGGCATCCTTGCAGTGGATAGGAAATAGCAGTCATGTGAGTACAGCAGGCAGGCAGTGACTGGATGACAACAATCAGCTGATCAAATCCATCATGGCTGCGCCCATGCACTTTAGGGAAGTGCTGACATTGCGCCCTGGAACAGAATAGCCCACCTAATAGAAGCCTTACCTGACAGGATATCAGCAACTTAGGGGTCTATTTAGTAAGCTTTGGATAGAGATAAAGTGGCCAGAGATAAAGTACCAGCCAACCAGCTTCTAACTGCCATGTCACAGGCTGGGTTTGAAAAATGAGTTAGGAGGTGTTAGGCTGTTACTTTATCTCCGTCCGCTTTATCTCCTCCTGAGGCTTAGTAAATAGACCCTTAAGTCCCTGATTTGTGACCATTAGCTGCTTTTGTGTACATGATACTGTATGTGTGCAGTTTATTTCACATTTCCGGACCTACTGCCTACTCCATTTTGTAGGCAACATTTAAGGAATAGTGATATCAATGAGTCCATGACATCACCCAGGCAATTTATGGTATGAAATGGTAACGGTAAATGGCAACCAAGCAAATGTCTTTTTATTTTTTAAACTGTGCTGTAAAAATTATACTTTGTATTGTCTTGGGTACCTCACTTCTCTTGCTCACATTTCCATGAATATCCAGTTGTGTCTCTTGTTGGTAGTTTCACTCTATCTAACTAGGGACATTACATATATTGTGAAACTGACTTCATTTTACATATATATATATATATATATATATATATATATAAATGTTTGCTATTTTTTTCTGCTTTTTAGGAAACATTTTACTTTTAGAAGAACTGGTCAAAGCAATGTTTATTGCTGAGGAAAAACCTAGAAACCTGGAACAGAAGAACGTTCTCATAAAGCAAGGGCGTAAGGTACCAAAACTTCTTGAAGGATATGTAGAACTCAAGAAGGTTAGGTTTAGGCTGCGGGGGAGGGTTAGGCTGTGTGGAGGGGGTGGGGGTGGGTTTAGGCACTCCTGGGGAGGGTTAGGGTTAGGTTGCGGGGAGGGGAGGGTTAGGTTGCAAGGAGGATGAAGTTAGGTTTAGGTACCACCGGGGAGGGTTAAGGTTAGGCTGCGGGGAGGAGGGGTAGTAGTGGGGGGGGTGGTTAGGGTTAGGCTGCGGAAAGGGGGGTTTAGGTTTAGGCACCCCCGGGCAGGGTTAGGGTTAGGTTGCGGGGAAGTGAGAGTTAGTGTTAGGTTGCGAGGAGGATGGGGTTAGGTTTAGGCACCACCAGGGGGGGGTTAGGGGTGTTGGGGGTTAGGGTAAATTTGGATTCTCTGCATCGGTATGCCGGTGTTGGTCTTATGACTGCCGGCATACCAACCATTGGCAATTCGTATCACCCCCCTGTGTGCCTGTGTGCCCGTACTGTACTGCACTAGCATATTAAGCGTATAGCTTTATTAGAGCAAGGGGCACAAGTGTGAGATACACGCAGCTTTACACATGGATGTAAGATGCATCACTAAGCGGTACAAATGCTCATGTGTGTAACTCCAAATGAAGCCCATAATCACACTGTCCTAAAGTAAGACAGTATATAAATATATGTATATGTGTGTGCAAATATATATATATATATAGCTTTGCTAATTTCTTGAAACAAACCTGCTCCTAAAAGTAAATTTCAGCCATTAATCAGAGTAGGTTATATATTTCTGTCTCCTGTATACCTGAATGTAGTTACACATCAAGATGGATAGACACACTGAAGGAATAACAAGTACCGACTTTGCTTTAGAACAGATAGAAAAACTGTTCTTTTGGGTAGTATGTAGTTAAGTCCCAATGGAGTCCCCGGGACACCTCCTGGATGATAACCCCAAAAGGTTGACATAGTTAATAGGTCAACATGGAAAAGTCCTACACAGCAAAGGTCGACATTAGTTTTTTTTTGGGGGGGTTTTGGTGTTGGTTTCTCCATAACATGATCGGGAAGCCCAATTAGTGCTCTGCATCCCCTTGCTCAAGGAGCCTCCCTCCGCTACCGCTGCGCTCGCCACAGGTTACTATAGCCCATTCGTAGTCCACGTGGATGGTAAAGAATGAAAAAGTTGAAAATCAAATTTTTTCCCCCAAAAAACTCATGTTGACCTTTTCCTGTGTTGACCATTACCTTGTTGACATTTTAACAAGATCGACCTTTTGCCCATGTTGACCTAACACATGTCGACCAATAGAGGTCGACCTATTGACTGTTGACCTACCATCTGGATAACCTTCTGGACCAGCCACCAGCCTCCACCGTATTATCCACCTGTGCCGCAGATCATCACCAGCACCGTTATCCGACGTGTTTCGACCCACCCTGGGGTCTTTTTCTAGGCAAGAATGATGAATGCTGACCTCTCTCAGCTCCACCGATAAATACCCAGGTTGGCCAATCAGAGCGCCCCCGTGACTCCTATCTATACACGATACATAACGAAACATAATTACTCATCTAATAAGCCTATTGAGTCCATGCATAAAGAACAAGTGACAATGTCCCATTACTAGAATGTCTAGGTAACCTTCTAGTAACATATGTAGTCTGTGCATCTCTTACTTCCAGACCGGCATTGCTTCCCCGTCACATCTGGTTTCTTTGTGATGCAGATCTTGTTGTTATGCGATGGAATGGATACAGTATGTCTTAGTTTTTGAAGATTGCATTGCAAGCTTTAAACTGGTGTAGTATGTTTCTTCTCGTGTATGACAAGTTCCAGTCATTTACTTTTCCCTTCACTCCTTACCTCCCTTCACCCCATACATGAGCCACATCTATAGAAACCCTGGGAGGTAATCTTACTGGCCCGTGGACTTACTGGAAGGTCACTCCTTACTAGGCTAGTCTCCAAGTTGGGTGCTTTCTGTGGAAGCAGGTGGGTTTATCTGGCAGTTCCTTTCCTATTATAGGATCTTTCTGGAGAATGGACCAATGTTTGTGTAAGGTATTTTCTATCAATTTATGTTGCATGTTGTAACGACAGCAGATTCAGACTTACTTGGCTCATGTCGCTTATCGTTACCTGTGGGGAAATTTTGCAATAGTGCATTCCTATCTATCTTATCTACCTCCTCTATTGCTTTATCTACCAGAACAGAATCATAACCACATGATAAGAAATTGCTTTCCATACCTTTCACTTGTTCTCCATATGTATCACTGTTTATGCCAGAGGTTCCCAAATGTGGTCCTCAAGGCACGCCAACAGTCCAGGTTTTAGGTATATCCATGGTTCAGCACAGATGGTTAAATCAAATTGACTATGGTGCTAATTAAGTCACCTGTGGCCAAGCATGGATACATTTAAAACCAGGACCGTTGGTGTGCCTTGAGTACCGTGTTTGGGAACCTCTGGCTTATGCAATTACTTTTCAGCCTTTTTAATTGACCACTCCATATGGTCTGGAGCCAATTTGCCTGATGACCTCTGTTTGCCTCAATATACTGTAGGATTTAATATCGATAGGTTTGGGGTAACTTTTTGTACAGTTTTTCTCCCTCCTGATAAGTGGTAACATCTAAAAAATCTATTAACAATTCACTAGTAGTAGAAGTCAATATTCAGATAAGTATTATTTTAGAACTCACTATTGCAGAACTAACTGCCAAGTAAACCCATCTGCATCTACAGAAAAGCGCCCAGTGTGGGGACTAGCCTAGTGAGAAGTGCCACAGATTTGTCCTCATACATTTAGCCTCAATATGCCATGTAGTGCAAGGTGCCTGGCATGAGTGAGCCGCCAGGTCCCATGCAGCCCTGCTAGCCTCGGGTGACTGTGCTTGTATATCTGTGTGCGACCGATTCTGTATATGAAATATAGTGGAATTAGGCTTGGAAAAAAGCCACAGCCGCTGCATTGTATCACTTCATAAACAGAATCAGAGACTCATATGACACAGATACTCATAACTCATAATATGACACAAAAATGCAAGTGTCATATTAAATGAATCAGTACAATCTCCTGGTGCATCTTGGTTGTAACGCATATTTTGGAAAAAAAAACCAAAAAGACGCCTGGCGCTAGCAATGTCTCACGGGACCTGGCGTGCCAAGAGGGGCTGTTTGGCACGACTGCAACAATGACATATAGGACACAAGTGCACTTCCACTGACAGTGCCTTCTGGAATAAGCTATGGAAGGGTCCAAGTGGCCTTCAGTTTTAGACAAGTGAAAATCATCTGGGCATCCGTCAGTAAGGAAAAAGCAGTGGAGCGCGTCCGATCAAGTTTTGCAAAGAGCCCTCAGAAATACACTTATTGAGCAGGTGAAGAACTATAGACAATATCATGCTTATATCCACTATTCTAAGGCTACAAACCTTAGCAGACATAAAAATAAATGATAGTTTGTTAATCATAAAACACACATAGGCTGCGCAGCAAGGCAGTGAAGGGGCAGTTAGACAGCCTTCCGTCACTAAGGTCAATCCAGGCCGGTTCTGGTAAGCAGATGTTGGGGACCACATCTGGTTGCTCTACAAAATCATGAGGTGGGCCCAAGTCTGTGTTCAACTCCAATGGTACACAAGAATACTGGGAATCTGCAGAGCTTCACGGGCAGCGGTACAAACACCACTGCTTTCCCTGCCCCCCAACTAAGGAGAAAGGAGAATGATTCCAATCACGCTAGTTAGGTGGCTAGGACAGTTCAGATCTGAGGCATTCATTTATTAGAAAATGTTAGGCCTCAGTCTAAAGGGCCCCATACACTACAACGATATGTCTGAGGCTGAAGTTGGAAGCGATTTCCCTTGAACTCCCCCGGTACTTTCCCGGGAGTGATTCCATATGATTTTGTACTGTTGTGCTAATTTTGCGCAGATATATCTGATGGGCTGGATTAAAGGGCTAGGGGGGGTTGGGAGTGTCCTGGAGAATGGTAGTCAAACTTCCTGTGATACATCGCATGTGATATTTATATCGCATGAACAATAAGAACACCATTTTCTATCCGACTCCATGCAATTCCGATAATCAATCGTGCAGCACTAACGATCTAGGGGATCCGATCCAACACTCATGGAACTGCGCATCGGATCAGATCGGATCGAAAACACATACGATTTGACACTTTTCATACGATATATCAGGCGAAAGTTGAAATTGTGCAAAATCTTTGTAGCTTATGGAACCCTTAACAGTCCTGCTAGGTTCACAGATTTGGCCCAAGCATGGGTCGTCAGGTGGGAGTGGGAGCTCAAGTTGAAGAGAGGGGACTTGGAGTTTTTAAAGATGAATTTTGGCTTTTCATGGACCTCAGATGAAGCTGCCACTGGTGACTGCTAAGCCACACACCCCTGAAACTTATGTATCAACAACACAGCATTTATATGCATCACATAAATGTCTGACGCCTGTTTTTGCCATAATTACATCTCCCCCACCCAGTACTCTATTATTTCTTATACAGTATATATGTATCTCCCGGTATCCAGTCTCTAGGTCGACAAGACTTAGGACAACAGTGACTAGCTTGACCACTATTGGTCGACAGAACTATGTTGAAAGGGTGTCTAGGTCGACAGGGTCTCTAGGTCGACCTAGAAACCCTGTTGACATAGTTACTGTTGACCAATCGACAGGTCAGAAGGTCAACATGAGTTTTTTCACATTTTTTTCTTTTTTTCAACTTTTTCATATGTTACGATCCATGTGGACTAAGCTTGGGAACGGTAACCTGTGCTGAGCACAGTGGTAGCGGACCGAGGAACCTTGCCCGAAGCATGGCGAGCAAAACGAGACATGCAAGGGGATGCATTGCACTAATTGGGGTTCCCCCTCACTGTACGGCGAAAAACGAAACCAAAAAGATTTAAAAAAACTCGTGTAGACCTTTTGACCTGTCGACGAAAACCATGTCGACCTAGAATCCCTGTCGACCTAGATACTGTCAATCAATAGTGGTCAACCTAGACACTGTCAACCTAAGTGTGGTAGACCTTCAGTACCACACCCGTATCTCCCTTCCGGCATCTGATATCTCTTTTCCTCCTCCACAGAGGGACGCCTGCCTTGCAGATGCAAAAAAAGTAAAAGAGTTTGAGAATGTGACTGATATTACTGATGCTGTGACCGACAATTTCTTATGCACAGGGGGGATAGAACCAGAGGTTGATCCTCAAACATGCAAAGGTAATTAATGGGAATTATTTCTAATTTCCGTGTGTGTTGTATACTGTACCTTTCAACTCCATTGTGGATTTCAATGCATTCTCTGTTTTGCACCTGTACCTTTTCCTGCCCAACGCATGCCTACCTGTTAGGCGCCGGGGTCCGCTCGTCGGTGCGGCCCGGCGCCTAGCAACCAGGGACGCCGTGCGCGTACAGCCGCCGGCTCCCTGGCAACGCTAGACGCCGGGCGCACGGAGCCGCTCTGACCTTAGCAACGGGGACGCCACGTTCAGCCGCGTTCCCCGTTGCTGGGTCTGTCCTGATTACCTCATGGTGTGCTGGCCGTGCAGCATGCAAGCTGCACGGCATTTCAGTTGATTACCCTGTCTGGATTTTGATTGGAGGGTTCCTGAATAAAGGCACCCTCAGGACTCCTTACAGACGCCGGTGATAGCTTCCTGTTTGCCTGTGTCTGCTACAGAGAGTTTCCAGTCCTGCTCAATCCGGTTGTTCCTGTCCTCAGAGATCCTGTACTCGGAAGTTTGTCATCTGTTCCTGGAGTCTGACCGAGCACCTTTAACATCTTGTGGTGTTCGTGAGTCGCGGCTCAGCCGTGTGTTGCGGCTTGTCCGCTTACTGTTTATTATTTTGTTTACTTGTGTTCTGGAGCTTTTGCGGAGGATTCCGCTCCCACAGATCCACTCTGGTATCCAGCGGTGCTGGATAGGAGTAACGGATCAGGGGATCTTTGGTTGTCCTTTTCCCTGGCGGCTAGTCCGCACATACCTTTGGTTTAAGTTAGTTAGCTTGTAACCCCTGGCCTGGTTGCTTAGTCAGAGGGCCCCTTGTTATCACCCTGTCTCGGACTTCCCCTTGTCTCCCTTTAAGACCTGCGGGGGCATCGGGGTTGGGCAGACATAATCCGCCCTTCGAACGCGGCTGCCATGGGCTCAAGCAACCATAGTCTCGCAGGGGATTTCTGATAACACGGGCGAGACAACGGAGTTAGGGTGCCAGGGGTTACTAGGCTCTCCTGCTCCCACAACCAGCTTATTTTCCCTGTACTCAGACCTCTGCCATAAGATCTCCTCCGGTCTGGCGTACAGGAATCATAACATTATCACCGGCCAGACAAAAGAAAAAAAAATTTTAACAGGAGTTAATTTTTTCACTTATTCAGTTGGGAGATTTTGTCGGCCTCATGAATCCCGCCGGTATTGGGCCAAATCCTGGCCAGCTTCTAGTTAGTCAGATTCAAGAACTTACTCAGATGGTTCAGGATCTGTCCCTCCGGGTGAGGTCACAGGAAGATCTGTTACGGACTTCCCCGAGGGTCATCCCTGAACCAAAAATGCATCTGCCTGACCGTTTTTCTGGGGATAGAAAACAGTTTTTTAATTTTAAAGAGTCTTGTAAACTTTATTTTCGTTTAAGACCAGTCTCCTCAGGTACGGAGGCTCAGCGGGTTGGAATTATTATTTCTCTGCTTCAGGGGGATCCTCAGACCTGGGCTTTTGGTTTAAAGACAGACGATCCGGCCTTATCGTCTGTAGACGCCTTTTTAAAATCTTTAGGGCTATTGTATGACGACCCTGATAGAGAGGCGTCCGCTGAGAGTCAGTTGCGTGCTCTTAGACAGGGTAGGAATCCCGCAGAGAATTATTGTACGGAGTTTCGCCGTTGGTCGAACGACTGTGGATGGAATGACCCAGCTCTGCGCAGTCAGTTTCGCCTCGGCTTATCTGAATCTATAAAAGACAGTTTCCTTCAGTATCCCGCTCCTGAGACTCTCGATAAACTCATGGAGCTCTCTATTAAGATAGATCGTCGGCTCAGAGAGCGGAGGGCTGAAAAAGGGGCATCTGTCGGGTCTACTCCTTGTGTGCTTTCCATTCCTGTAGACATGGAGGAGCCTATGCAGATAGGTCTCTCCAAACTGTCTCCTGAAGAAAGAACCAGGAGGCAAAATTCTGGTCTTTGTTTATACTGTGGAGGTAAGGGACATTTTGCCCGTAGTTGTCCGAACAAATCGGGAAACTTCCTGACCAAGTGAATTGTGAGGGGGTTCACTTTGGTCTGCAGCTCATCTCCTGAAATAACTCACTGTTAGTTGCTGCTAAAGTTTCCTTTGGCAGCCTCTGTTCCTCGGTCTCTGCTTTTGTGGACAGTGGAGCTGCAGGGAACTTTATGGATTTAACATGGGCCAAGGCCTTAGGTATTCCTCAGTTAACCTTGGGTAGGTGTGTCACCATGCATGGTTTAGATGGGAGTCCCTTGTCCAATGGGGTTATTTCTCTAGGTACACCTCCTGTTTTACTCTCGGTGGGAGCCCTGCATTCTGAAAAGATTGAGTTTTTCCTTACTCATTGTCCAGCAGTTCCTGTGGTTCTGGGTCACCCTTGGCTGGCCTTTCATAATCCCATCATTGATTGGCAGTCGGGGGAGATCTTACAATGGGGTACCATCTGTAATAAAGAATGTATTACGCTTCCTATCCGAGTAGCTGCCGCCGTTCCTGCACCCATTCCTGAGGAATATCAGGATTTTGTTGACGTGTTTTCCAAGGGCAATGCGGATATTCTGCCTCCCCATAGGCCTTACGATTGTGCCATTGAGCTAATTCCTGGTGCCACGTTGCCTAAAGGAAGGTTATATGCATTGTCTGGTCCTGAAACTGTGGCCATGAATGAGTATGTGAAAGAAAGCCTTGGGAAAGGTTTTATCAGGCCATCTAAATCCCCTTTAAGTGCAGGTTTCTTCTTCGTAGAGAAGAAGGATGGTTCACTCAGACCCTGCATTGACTTTAGAGCTTTGAATAAAATCTCAGTAAAGAATACTTACCCTCTGCCGCTGATCTCTGTCCTCTTTGATCAGCTACGTTCGGCTGTGATTTTTTCTAAGATTGACCTTAGAGGAGCATATAACCTCATCAGAATCAAGTCAGGGGATGAGTGGAAAACGGCATTCAGTACTCAATCAGGCCACTATGAGTATCTGGTTATGCCATTCGGCCTGTCAAACGCTCCGGCAGTTTTCCAGGATCTCATTAATGATGTGCTCCGTGAATTTCTAGGAAGATTCGTTGTAGTCTACTTAGACGATATTTTTATATATTCTGACTCTGTAGAACAACATGTTACCCAGGTGCGTCAGGTGCTAAAGAAATTACGTGAAAATCACCTATATGCCAAACTGGAGAAGTGTGAATTTCATGTCACGGAGGTATCCTTTTTAGGGTACATTATTTCCCCTCGGGGATTCCGTATGGAACCAAAGAAGCTCCAAGCCATCCTTAGTTGGGCGCAACCCACCAACTTAAAAGCAATTCAGCGCTTTTTAGGGTTTGCGAACTACTATAGAAGATTTATTCATTCTTTCTCTGACCTAGTTGCTCCCATTGTGGCACTTACTAAGAAGGGAGCAGATCCTACCAATTGGTCATGTGAAGCTGAGTTATCTTTTCAGGCCTTGAAACAAGCCTTTGTCTCAGCCCCTGTCCTTAGACATCCCAACCCAGAATTGCCTTTCATTGTTGAGGTTGATGCCTCGGAGGTTGGAGTTGGGGCTATCTTTTCTCAGAAGGATCCAGATTCCCTTGAATTACATCCTTGTGCCTTTATGTCCAGGAAATTCTCATCTGCAGAATCCAACTACGATGTTGGTAACCGGGAATTGCTGGCTATTAAATGGGCTTTCGAGGAGTGGAGGCATTGGCTTGAAGGAGCGACCCATACCATTTCAGTTTTGACTGATCACAAAAATCTTCAATACATTGAATCTGCTAAACGACTGAATGCCCGGCAGGCTCGTTGGGCTTTATTTTTTACTCGTTTCAAATTCATTATCACCTTCAGGCCAGGTTCCAAGAATACTAAGGCAGATGCCCTGTCACGCAGTTTTCTTCCAGTTCAAGACAATAGTCCTGTTACTCCCATACTTCCGTCTTCAGTCATTCGGGCAGGCCTCACACAGGATGTATTTACCCAGTTAAAGCTGCTTCAACATCAAGCTCCTGGAAATACTCCTGCTGGTCGTCTTTTTGTCCCTGAGTTTTTGAGAGCTACTGTTTTGGCGGAGTTTCATGATAGCAAGGTTGCCGGGCATCCGGGAATCGCTAAGACTTTGGAATTAGTCTCCCGCTCAGTATGGTGGCCTGGTCTTTCCAAAGACATTAAAGAGTTTGTTTTTTCTTGTCAGGTCTGTGCACAGCATAAAGTTCCCCGTTCTTTGCCTATAGGTCAACTTATGCCCTTGAATGTTCCCCTTAGGCCATGGTCGCATATCTCCATGGATTTTGTGGTGGACCTCCCTCTGTCAGCCGGATGCCGAGTCATATGGGTGGTAGTGGACCGTTTTAGCAAAATGGCCCATTTCATTGCTCTTCCCCGATTGCCTTCTGCCCAGGGATTGGCAGTCTTGTTCCTCCGCCATGTTTTCAGACTCCATGGCTTACCCACTGATATTGTTTCTGATAGGGGTCCACAATTCATTGCACAATTTTGGAAGTCTTTTTGTGCTTCGTTAAAGATGAAATTATCTTTAACGTCCGGTTATCATCCCCAATCCAATGGGCAGACTGAGCGAGTTAACCAATCTCTAAAACAATATTTGCGTTTGTACTCGGCCAAACTCCAAAATGACTGGTCTGAGTTTCTTCCTTTGGCGGAGTTTGCTTATAATAATGCCTGTCATTCCTCCACCAATGTGTCTCCATTTTTTGCAGTTTTTGGTTTTCACCCCAGAGCTAATTCATTTTTTCAACATTCCTCTGTCTCCTCTCTGGCCCTGACCTCTCATCTTAAACTTATTTGGAAAAAAGTGCACTTGGCTCTCAGAAAAGCAGCATTCCGGGAAAAAAGATTTTCTGACAGGCTCCGGCGGCCGTGCACTTTTAAAGTAGGAGACAGGGTGTGGTTGTCGACTCGCAACATTAAACTTCGACAAACCTCAGCCAGATTGGGTCCTAGATTTATTGGACCATTTCTCATTATCAAAAAAGTCAATCCAGTTGCTTTCCGGTTACGTTTACCAAAAACTTTACGGATCGGAAATACCTTCCATTGCTCATTACTGAAACCATATGTTTCGTCCAGTAGATTTCCTCGTAAAATATCTCAGGGGAGATCACCAATAAATGTACAGGGTCAGCAGGAGTTCTTGGTGGAGAAGGTTCTCGATTCCAAGTTGTCCCGGGGTCGGCTTTATTTTTTGGTACATTGGAGAGGTTATGGGCCAGAGGAAAGGTCTTGGGTCCTGGATGAGGATCTTCATGCCCCGAGGCTCAAAAGGGCATTTTTTCGAGAATTTCCTCAGAAACCCGGCTTTAGGGGTTCCTTGACCCCTCCTCAAGGGGGGGGTACTGTTAGGCGCCGGGGTCCGCTCGTCGGTGCGGCCCGGCGCCTAGCAACCAGGGACGCCGTGCGCGTACAGCCGCCGGCTCCCTGGCAACGCTAGATGCCGGGCGCACGGAGCCGCTCTGACCTTAGCAACGGGGACGCCACGTTCAGCCGCGTTCCCCGTTGCTGGGTCTGTCCTGATTACCTCATGGTGTGCTGGCCGTGCAGCATGCAAGCTGCACGGCATTTCAGTTGATTACCCTGTCTGGATTTTGATTGGAGGGTTCCTGAATAAAGGCACCCTCAGGACTCCTTACAGACGCCGGTGATAGCTTCCTGTTTGCCTGTGTCTGCTACAGAGAGTTTCCAGTCCTGCTCAATCCGGTTGTTCCTGTCCTCAGAGATCCTGTACTCGGAAGTTTGTCATCTGTTCCTGGAGTCTGACCGAGCACCTTTAACATCTTGTGGTGTTCGTGAGTCGCGGCTCAGCCGTGTGTTGCGGCTTGTCCGCTTACTGTTTATTATTTTGTTTACTTGTGTTCTGGAGCTTTTGCGGAGGATTCCGCTCCCACAGATCCACTCTGGTATCCAGCGGTGCTGGATAGGAGTAACGGATCAGGGGATCTTTGGTTGTCCTTTTCCCTGGCGGCTAGTCCGCACATACCTTTGGTTTAAGTTAGTTAGCTTGTAACCCCTGGCCTGGTTGCTTAGTCAGAGGGCCCCTTGTTATCACCCTGTCTCGGACTTCCCCTTGTCTCCCTTTAAGACCTGCGGGGGCATCGGGGTTGGGCAGACATAATCCGCCCTTCGAACGCGGCTGCCATGGGCTCAAGCAACCATAGTCTCGCAGGGGATTTCTGATAACACGGGCGAGACAACGGAGTTAGGGTGCCAGGGGTTACTAGGCTCTCCTGCTCCCACAACCAGCTTATTTTCCCTGTACTCAGACCTCTGCCATAAGATCTCCTCCGGTCTGGAGTACAGGAATCATAACACACACACTCGCCCAGCGTTCGCCCAGCTACGCCTGCATTTTCCCTGGCACGCCTGCGTTTTTCTAAGCACTCGCTGAAAATAGTCAGTTGACACCCGGAAATGCCCACTTCATGTCAATCTTCTTGCGGCCGCCAGTGCGAATGAAAACGTCGCTAGAACCTGTGCAAAACCACAAAAGCCTTTGTACCTGCGTGCGCATTGCGGTGCATTTGCATGCGCAGAAATGCAGATTTTTAGCCTGATCGCTGCGAACAACGTCAGCTAGCGATCAACTCGGAATGATCCCCTATATCTCTAAGGCTTCTGCTTCTATATTCTTTCAGTTCATGAACAATTAGGTTCAATAGGGTTCGCTCATGTACAAAAAGCACTCTAGCAAAAATCGAATCTGTTGAATCAAATATCTTGTGCGTTTCATTTTCTATGTGGGGATTTCTTCAGGGGTACAACCAATTATAAAATGAATGGTGGTTAATGTTTTCCCATTCCCAATAGCTTTTTCTTCAGATTTAAAAGGGTGGACTCACATTCTAATGTATTGCATATGATATTAGCCTGACAATAATCTAATGAGAAAATATTGGATCTGTGTATGGTCATCTTCTGGCCATATTAACAGGCTCATGACTTAACCAGGGCCCTCATTCTGAGTTGTTCGCTCGCAAGCTGCTTTTAGCAGCATTGCACACGCTAAGCCGCCGCCTACTGGGAGTGTATTTTAGCTTAGCAAAATTGCGAACGAAAGATTCGCAATATTGCGAAAAGACTTCTCTGTGCAGTTTCTGAGTAGCTCGAGACTTACTCTTCCAGTGCGATCAGTTCAGTGCTTGTCGTTCCTGGTTTGACGTCACAAACACACCCAGCGTTCGCCCAGACACTCCTCCGTTTCTCAAGCCACTCCCGCGTTTTTCCCAGAAACGGCAGCATTTTTTCACACACACCCATAAAACGGACAGTTTCCGCCCAGAAACACCCATTTCCTGTCAATAACACTCCGATCACCAGAACGAAGAAAAAACCTCGTAATGCCGTGAGTAAAATACCAAACTTCTTAGCAAATTTACTTGGCGCAGTCGCAGTGTGAACATTGCGCATGCGCAATTAGCGGAAAATCGCTGCGATGCAAAGAAAATTACCGAGCAAACAACTCGGAATGAGGGCCCAGGTGTGACCAGCTTACGATCCAGAATTATACATTTCTGCATTTCCAAATTAAGGTTCCCCATATGTATAAATAGGGGTCTGCAGCCGATATTGGAGATATCTGCTGCTGATCCTCGATTTTCATCCGGCAGAGCAGTCTCCATATGTTTCTCTAGGGATTATGATCTGGCCCAATGTATCAAGCTCCAAAAACCTGGAAGCAACTACATTATTTATTGCTTTATTGCCTGGCTCCTTGGGGTAAATTTACTAAGTGGTGGCTTGTAAAAGACATCACTTTTCAGCCTGTTTGTAGGAAATTCAGCCTCTTGTTCCTGCTATCACCTTTCTCTTGTGTCTCTTAAGTTATTTTATTGTGACCTATTGATCATCTTATCCTTGTATCTTATTGCATTTCTTTAATCAGCGAGACGTATTTTGCTAACATACTGTATCTGAGATTTATCTGCTCCACTTCTCTGCTTGTTGCAGGAGACTCCGGAGGACCTCTTATTGTAGCATTCAAAAAACGTTACATCCAGGTAAGCTGGTGAAAAGGCTCTCTTGTAATCACAATGTTTTTAAATAGCATATATTGCAGCAATGCCATACGTCAGCATAATAACTACACCAAGAGTTACAGGAAGCAGAATGCGGGCATGCAGTTATTCATAGTACAGGCATTTTTGCAAAAAAATAATGCACTGTTTATGATCGTATTGTGCAGCGAGTAAATAATCATTATTATGCTATATATAGAATCATAACTCATAGAAAGATTTATTCTGTTGTTCGTTCAACCAATTGCCCGGTGTGGTCGCATCAGATGTGTCCACACCAGGCTGGGCTTTCCCTGACGTGGTCGTATCTGATGTGACCAGTCAGAAACAGCGTGTGACTGCTAGAAGATAACCTTCCAGCAGCTGCCACTCTGGCAGTCTCAGAGGGACCTTCTGGACCCTATGTACCTTTGTATCCACCCCCCCCCCCCCCCCCCATGTGTGTCTGTCCAACTGTGATCCACTGTGGTCTATCCAGCACTGACCTTAGTGTACAGACCTGGCAGCTGCAGAGAATAGTCGCCGGTCAATTCAGCCTGTCCCCAGTGTATACACCAGGTGGTTGCAGAGGCGATCAGTGACTGGGGTCATACAGAAATAGCAGAGCCCTGGCATCCAGTGTACTGTGCCGATCATCATCACCTGATGGCGAATTATCCTAAGTACTGTAGTTTAAAAGTGAACTTCAAGTTTCTACAGTGTACTAGGGATGTCCATTGACCATCAATGATTTTTGCACACCATTGATGGGCTATGCGCAATTGCAAGTAAATGCTTCCATCGATGAGGGTACCGATGCCAAGGGCTGTAACTAGGGTGGTGCGACATGTGTTACCGCACAGACACCACAAGGCAGGGGGTGGTGTTCTGCACAGTTTTCTGTTTTAATCAGTCTCACTTGCAACTTCCTCCGCTTTAATCCCTGGCATCACCTGACCACCCCCATCTTTCCTTCATGTCCCTAAGAACCTCCAGCCACATACTCCTTTATTTAAGGCACAAATTTCAAAATACTCTCATACTTCCCATACAGGAGCAAATAGCTCATTGGGTAAGGAGTCTGACGGCTATATGGAAGGTCAAGGGTTTGATCCCCGGGTATGACAGTATTTTGAAATGTGTGCTTTAAGGAGGATGTGGCTGATGGTCCTGGGTATGACTGCTAAGAAATGTGTGATCTCAAATAAAGGATAATGAAACTAAATTACAAAAGAGCTATCAAATTAACATAGTAACATAGTTAGTGAGGTTGAAAAGAGGCAAACAACGTGTATTGCATAAATTATGGTATAAGAGGATTGGTGTCCAAATAAAATGTGTGTGTGTAGATATATATATATATATAGATATATATATATATATATATATTATACAGAGAGCCCAGCACTCGCCTTAGTAAGTTAATTCACTTTTATACATCAGAACGTATTGTAAATGATGGGTTTTTAGCTCATGGATTGTAGAATGTATTTAAGCTTGCAGCCCAACTTCACAGGACCCCATCTCACTGCAAGTCCTACTCTATCACCTTGGCTTTTAAAACCTAGCCATTGCTATCACATCAGAAACAAATGAAAATTGTGCTTCCAGGTTTAAAGCACACCTGCCAACTAACTTATGGATTTTAAAGGTGAGTCAGTCACCTTCACCACTAGAGAAGCAGCTGACACAGGTTAAGAGTAAATATCTTGTGGGAAAGGGCATCATAGCAAGTGCTTTCTCTGGGCGCCAGTCTTCACCTTATGTCCCTGTTTGAAAAATATGGGGGGGCACCAATACTTTTTCTGACCCAGGGCACAAAAATGTCCAGTTATAGCTCTGCGGATTGCACACCATTGATGGCAGCCAGGGCCATAACTAGATGTGTGTCAATGGTGCCTTGCCCACAGCACAAATGCACTGAGGGCGCACCATCTGGTACACAGTGCTTATTTCAGTAAGGCTGGTACACACTTGCCAATGTGCACCCGATGTATCATCCAAACCAGCGGATTGGACAATATATTCTATACATCGGCAAGTGTTTACTCCCTATATTGTTAACAATGCGCGGTCCCGCGGATCATTATCGATGTACAATATCTTTAGTTTTCAACTTGAAATCTAAAGATATTGTAAAAGACGGCATGCACCTGGATGTGGGTGCATGCCATCACTGACGAGATGCAAACAATATCGTTCAGTGTGTATGAGTAATATAGTTTGCGGGTGGAACCTACACACGATGCAATTCTGGCTAATGGACGATTTGGACTTCACGATTCCCTTGAACTCCTAGGAGCACAGAACCACCAATATTGACTATACACACGGTTCAATTTTGGCTATGTACAATTTTGACTATACTAGAAACTAGATTGTAAACTTTCTAGACAAAATTGACCTGCCTGCACAGTCTATTTATTTTTTGCAAGGTTTATACATACGGTGCGATATGCACTCTGGGCCTAATTCAGTACTGATCACTAAGCAGCGATTTTTGCAGCCCTGCAATCAGATAGTCCCCGCCTACAGGGGGAGTGTATTTTAGCTGTGCAAGTGTGCGAACGCATGTGTATCAGAGCTGCACAAACTGATTTTGTGCAGTCTCTGCGCAGCCTTGGACTTACTTAACCGCTGTGATCACTTCAGCCTGTCCGGGACCGGAATTGACGTCAGAGACCCTTCCCTTCCAACGCTTGGGCACGCCTGCGTTTTTCCAGACACTCCCTGAAAATGGTCAGTTGCCACCCACAAATGCCCTCTTCCTGTCAGTCACCTTGCAATCGCCCGTGCGATCACTTTTTTCGCACCATTCCATTGCTGTGCACCGATCTCCGTTGCTGCGGTCCGTCACGCCTGCGCATTCCGGTGCATACGCATGCGCAGTTCGGACCTGATCGCAGGTTGTGAGAAAACGCAGCCTAGCGATCAGGTCTGAATTACCCCCTATGTTTTCTATCGATATGGTCTATATATAGTCCATATCGGTAGTTATATTGCACCGTATGTATGCAGATTAGAATTCAAATGTTTGAAAAGTCAGTTGGGTGTCTGTTTTTTTCTATCTATTAGATATAAAAAACAAACACCCAACTGACTTTTCAAACAACTTAAGAGTAAAAATACTCATTCATCTTCACAGTAGTCTCAGAATTCTTAAAGCAATTTAGCTAAATATAAATTTTATGTGAGATACCCAATCTCTATATACATAAAAAGGGTGGTAGGAGATTGTAGTGAACATATAAAATGTAATAAAGCAATTTCTTGCTGCCTCTGTGCCAAGTTCATAGGCAGAGAATTACCCAGATGTATCCAACAATATTATACAATAGTCAGCAGAGGTTTTCCAGTCAGATGTACAACAATTAAATAATATTACACTTGTTCTCAGAGCAAGGTTCTTCTTGTATAATTTGCTAAATAGCCCAATTCTGACATCATGCGTAGCAGTCGTGGATGATTTTCTAGCTGAGTTTAATGCATGGAGAAAGTATCACATCAAAGCATGATGTGTTCTCAAGAAGATATCACATACTGTATATAGGTAAGGTACTAGCCTTAGTAAATGGTGTGCACCCCTGTACTTTCACCTTTTGTGAGTCATAAATAATATATTAGATCTCAGACAAATGTATTCATAAAGGAGAGTTATTTCCACTTTTTTCCTGTAATTGCTGGGGGGAGGAAAGCGGAGTCAGACTTGGAGTGTAGTGACACCGCCCTGGGAAGGAGAGTGGGGAGATGACCGCAGATGAGGCTGTCCCTAACCTAACACAGCTCTGTGGATCAGATCACGCTCCGGGGGAGGAGTGAGGGGCGGTGGCGTTACCAGAGGAGAGAGACGATCAGAGGAGCTGTCCAGGAGAGTTGGTGCTGAATCTGGCTGCTGCATCTGTAATACAACTTTCACACCACAAAAATAACCCTGTGTAATGCCGAGTCGACACAAGTTGCTGTGAGGTGTGAAAGGGAAGAAAAAAGAAAAAAAAAGAGAGCGCAAGCAGACTACATAAACATTTGAACAAATTTATTCATAAAATATATTAAATCACAATCAGTTAAAAAGTGAAATTGATTAGAGCTGATAATATATTCAATTCAACAAAGAATCCACACTCGGCATATAATATATAATAGTCCCACAGTACTAGTGCACTAGTAGATGACACAATAATCGGTATACGATCTTTAATAGAACCAATGATCCATCAGTCTAGTATGATTATTAATGGCTGATAATTTGATATGAAATTTTTCATATAGCACTTTAGAAACAGTTCCAAACTGAATGATTTCCTTTAATCTGTGTAGCAATGGTATTCTTGCTATTGGATAGACCAGTTTAATGAAGGTATCATACTGGTATTAAGTGAAGTGAAGTGCATGAGCTCCGTCTGTCACTCACTCACTGTACCGCTTCCACAGATGTCCCAGCGGCACTGACCATGAACCGGGCGCCGCTCTTTCTAGCGGCTTGACCTCCCGTTCTCCTGCCGGACCAGTATGGCAGGATATCTCATTCACTGCCGCCTCCAAAATGGATCGCTGGTGCTCCTAATGATTTAAGCACTGTAGATTCTGAATGAATCAAATGAAAGCCACGGTCCCCGTATGGCAAGCGGGACCAATGCAGGTGGCTTCGGAGCTGGTCAATCAATTCCGGCAGAGATTGAGGGTGTAAAATAGATAAACTCGTAGGACTGACGAGTGCCTGGATCCTTTGAGCCTGACGCGTTTCTCGACCGACAACGCTGGTCGTTTCCTCAGAGGGTTGAAGACTCAACAATTCAGCTCCGGCTACTGGTCACAGTGAGTGAGTGACAGACGGAGCTCATGCACTTCACTTCACTTAATACCAGTATGATACCTTCATTAAACTGGTCTATCCAATAGCAAGAATACCATTGCTACACAGATTAAAGGAAATCATTCAGTTTGGAACTGTTTCTAAAGTGCTATATGAAAAATTTCATATCAAATTATCAGCCATTAATAATCATACTAGACTGATGGATCATTGGTTCTATTAAAGATCGTATACCGATTATTGTGTCATCTACTAGTGCACTAGTACTGTGGGACTATTATATATTATATGCAGGGCCTGCTCCGGGGCTTCTGGCGCCCCGGGCGGCATTAGGGGGCGTGGCTTCGTACAGGGGGCGTGGTCATTTACGCCCCCTGTACAGACTGAATTGATGTGCGGTGCGCGATGACGTCATCGCGCACCGCACAGTAAAGGACCTCTCCAGGAAGGGAAACTAGACGCGTACGCGTCTAGTTTCCCTTCCCATAGGCAGCGGCCGGCACACACCAGCAGCGGATCTTGCCCTGGTGCGGCGCCCTCCGGAGGGCTCCCTGCGCCCTCCGGAAGGCGGCGCCCCGGGCAAAAGTACTGCTTGCCTGTGGCAAGATCCGCTACTGATTATATGCAGAGTATGGATTATTTGTTGAATTGAATATATTATCAGCTCTAATCAATTTCACTTTTTAACTGATTGTGATTTAATATATTTTATGAATAAATTTGTTCAAATGTTTATGTAGTGTGCTTGCGCTCTCTTTTTTTCTTTTTTCTTCCAATTGTTCAGGGTGTGCTAATACCCTTTTCCCTTGAGAGCAGCAGGCAGCATTTCAACTTAGGCTCAGTAGGGCGCTTTTTCTTTGTTTTTTCTTCCAGGTGTGAAAGGGGCCTTGACGAATTCCGGGTGGCCTGACCCAGTAATTTAACCCGGGAATAAAGCAGTGTTATTCCCGGGTTAAATACCGGGTCTGGTGCAGGCAACCCCGTTCACTGCCTCCGCAACGGCCCCCTATGTCGGCTGAGCAACCCGCCCGTGCTGTCAACCTGCATATTGCTGGGTTGGGAAGCAATGTGTAACAGTGTAATGCCCGGTCCCACCCGGGAAGGACTCATTACCAATTCTCAGGTGGGACAAGGCATAGCAATGTGAAAGCGGTATTACTGTGTCACACAAAGCAGTGAGAGGGTAGCAAGCCTGGGGTATCTCCCAAATAATGCCAGTGCCACCATCAACTTACACTACCTCACTGATTTATGCATGTGCAACTAGATTATCCAGGGAGGAATTATATTAAAGAACGGTAATTCATCTCACAGTGAAAGGACGATACTGTTGAACTGGGCTCATCCTGTAATACTGCATAAAGTAAACCCCCTTTTCTCCTGGGTATAAAATGTAAAGATTACTGCCACTAAAAACAACAATGATTGTCTTTACAGTGCTCAGGCTATATCAATTGAGTTACTTTTGTTAAGCTGAAGAGAATAGACAAGAGGGAAAAGTCATCGCAACATACATGGTTCCAGGAGGGGATTCAGGACCCCGGCTATCACCAACGATAAAATAGCCAATGGACTCATGTATAAGTAATTGGGTGGTTCTTAGTGATACATTCACCCAATCGGTAACTGGATTAGTAATCCTATATTAAATAAACCTATGTACATAGTTATTACTAACTGTGTACCTGAGCAATATAGACCTACAGTAGAGTAGGAGTAAACTGGGGATTTTGTTGAGGCCATGCCCTTTTCTGCAAAACCACGCCCCCTTTTCAGACGCACACTCCGAGGGGGGGGGGGGGCTATCGACCGCACTTCCACTGAGGGTGATCACAGAGACAGGGTAACCCCTATTCACAGCAGAATGCATATAATGGGGCAGATTCTGAGCCAGACACAATTTGAGATGTGCGTGGTTCTCGCTAGAGATGAGCGGGTTCGGTTTTACTCGGTTTTACTCGGTTCTCAAAACGGCATCTAATTGGCTCACGGATGTCACGTGTTTTGGATAGCCAATAAGATTCGGTTTTGAGAACCGAGTAAAACCGAGTAAAACCGAATCCGCTCATCTCTAGTTCTCGCAAGTTTCAGCTTACTACACATGCACCAGAGAAAGAAGCCAGAGACTGTGCAGGCGCTAAATAGGACTAAGGCACGTGGATGGAGTGCACCACTGCATATGTATTGACCCATTTATCCCTGGACAACACGATATGTGAAATGGGTGTTATTGGGTGGTAACTGGGCATCAACCATGGGATCACAGGGAACTGTTCCATCTCACGGGCATATTATGAGAATGTTGGCCGAAGTAACTGCACATTGGCAGCGTGTGGTCGGAGATGGGACGTCTGCTTCAGATGAATCTCTTGCAACCAGCATGGTGCTGGCGTGCCAATACTAATAATGATGAATGTGGCTGTATACATAAGACCAATGGGCGGGGCCAGGCTTCCACATGCAGCCGCACAGATTATAGTATACACAGCCAGATACTCGCATTCGAATAATGTAGTAAGCAAGCGTCCATGCCCAGATGGAAAATCCTCTGTTCGGAATCAGCTCCAGTGTGTTATAGGACGTTTATTTCTCAGCGATTCTTTCCTGTATTTGGTGCTTTCAGGTTCTTACAGCCGGTAACTGGTGACATTTATACTGTGAATAAGCTAAGTCTCCTTTACTTTTCTTTAGGTGGGAGTTGTAAGCTGGGGGAACGTCAACAGTTGCATTGGGTCTATAAGGCGTCCCGGACCAGTCCCAGCAGAGTCTCGGGACTTCCATACTGATGTGATCCGCATGATGGACTGGATACATGAAGTTATGAAAGATGACCTTGAATTCCTGTGATAAAGCCTCCGCCACTAAGGGGAACGGCACATTTTGCAACAAACGTTTTAGTGTAATAGATTTTTAAAGGACAACAATCACATACTGTAATAATGCAGCAGAATCCCAGCTGCGCATTTCAGATAATTAGGGTGCAGTACAATTGGAAAGATTCAAAACTACCTTGCAGAAAAAGATCGTACATTTTAGAAAGTGAGGGGCAGATGTATTAAGCTCGGGGAAGTGATAAAGTGGAAGGTGATAACGCACCAGCCAATCAGCTCCTAACTGCCATGTCACAGGCTGGGTTTGAAAAATGACAGTTAGGAGCTGACTGGCTGGTGCGTTATCACCTTCCACTTTATCACTTCACTGAGCTTAATACATCTGCCCCTGAGTTCCCGTACTCTACATCTAGCGACCTCTGCTGTCCTGCCTCCGTGAGATCGTCACAGAGCGCCAAGTTCCATTCGTTGGTTGTCATTCTCCAGAGAAGCCGGAGCTGGACATAGCCCAGTGAGACAGGACAGCAGGCTAAGCATACAGTAACCGCCGGAAGTTCTAGATTTCCTCAGATGCTGATTCCCACTCAAAAATGTTTTACACCCCCTCCCCTTTATGAATAATGACTGTATGAAACATAACAATGTAAAAATATTCTGAATGAATTAAATGTTGGTGGAGTAAATTTACTTGAACATTTATTTAATATGTAACCAACGTATACTGTATCTTGTTAAACAAAACAAACTATATATATATATATATATATATATATATATATATATACACATATACATATTGCATCCGGAAAGTATTCACAGCACTTCACTTTTTCCACATTTTGTTATGTTACAGCCTTGTTCCACAATGGAATAAATTATTTTTTTCCCTCAGAATTCTACACACAATACCCCATAATGATAACGTGAAAAAAAAAAATTGGGGAGATTTTTGCTAATTTAGTAAAAATAAAAATCTAAGAAATCACATGTACATAAGTATTCACAGCCTTTGCTCAATACTTTGTTGATGCACCTTTGGCAGCAATTAGAGCCTCAAGTCTTTTTGAATATGATGCCACAAGCTTGGCACACCTATCTTTGGCCAGTTTCGCCCATTCCTCTTTGCAGCATCTCTCAAACTCCATCAGGTTGGAAGGGAAGCGTCGGTGCACAGCCATTTTCATATCTCTCCAGAGATGTTCAATCGGATTCAAGTCTGGGCTCTGGCTGGGCCACTCAAGGACATTCACAGAGTTGTCCTGAAGCCACTCCTTTGATATCTTGGCTGTGTGCATTGGGTCATTGTCTGGGTTTTCATCCAGGATGTCTCTGTACATTGCTGCATTCATCTTTCCCTCTATCCTGACTAGTCTCCCAGTTACTGCTGCTTAACAAACGTCCCAGCAGCATAATGTTGCAACCACCATGCTTCACTGTAGGGATGGTATTGGCCTGGTGATGAGCGGTGTCTGGTTCCCTCCAAACATGATGCCTGGCATTCATGCCAAAGAGTAAAATCTTTGTCTCATCAGACCAGAGAATTTTGTTTCTCATGGTTTGAGAGTCCTTCAGGTGCATTCTGGCAAATTCCATGCAGGCTACCATGTGCTTTTTTTCTAAGGAGTGGCTTTCGTCTGGCCACTCTACCGTACAGGCCTGATTGGTGGATGCTGCAGAGATGGTTGTCCTTCTGGCAGGTTCTCCTCTCTCCACAGAGGAATGCTGTAGCTCTGACAGAGTGACCATCGGGTTCTTGGTAGAGATGAGCGCCTGAAATTTTTCGGGTTTTGTGTTTTGGTTTTGGGTTCGGTTCCGCGGCCGTGTTTTGGGTTCGAACGCGTTTTGGCAAAACCTCACCGAATTTTTTTTGTCGGATTCGGGTGTGTTTTGGATTCGGGTGTTTTTTTCAAAAAACACTAAAAAACAGCTTAAATCATAGAATTTGGGGGTCATTTTGATCCCAAAGTATTATTAACCTCAAAAACCATAATTTACACTAATTTTCAGTCTATTCTGAATACCTCACACCTCACAATATTATTTTTAGTCCTAAAATTTGCACCGAGGTCGCTGTGTGAGTAAGATAAGCGACCCTAGTGGCCGACACAAACACCGGGCCCATCTAGGAGTGGCACTGCAGTGTCACGCAGGATGTCCCTTCCAAAAAACCCTCCCCAAACAGCACATGACGCAAAGAAAAAAAGAGGCGCAATGAGGTAGCTGTGTGAGTAAGATTAGCGACCCTAGTGGCCGACACAAACACCGGGCCCATCTAGGAGTGGCACTGCAGTGTCACGCAGGATGGCCCTTCCAAAAAACCCTCCCCAAACAGCACATGACGCAAAGAAAAAAAGAGGCGCAATGAGGTAGCTGTGTGAGTAAGATTAGCGACCCTAGTGGCCGACACAAACACCGGGCCCATCTAGGAGTGGCACTGCAGTGTCACGCAGGATGTCCCTTCCAAAAAACCCTCCCCAAACAGCACATGACGCAAAGAAAAAAAGAGGCGCAATGAGGTAGCTGTGTGAGTAAGATTAGCGACCCTAGTGGCCGACACAAACACCGGGCCCATCTAGGAGTGGCACTGCAGTGTCACGCAGGATGTCCCTTCCAAAAAACCCTCCCCAAACAGCACATGACGCAAAGAAAAAAAGAGGCGCAATGAGGTAGCTGACTGTGTGAGTAAGATTAGCGACCCTAGTGGCCGACACAAACACCGGGCCCATTTAGGAGTGGCACTGCAGTGTCACGCAGGATGTCCCTTCCAAAAAACCCTCCCCAATCAGCACATGATGCAAAGAAAAAGAAAAGAAAAAAGAGGTGCAAGATGGAATTGTCCTTGGGCCCTCCCACCCACCCTTATGTTGTATAAACAAAACAGGACATGCACACTTTAACCAACCCATCATTTCAGTGACAGGGTCTGCCACACGACTGTGACTGATATGACGGGTTGGTTTGGACCCCCCCCAAAAAAGAAGCAATTAATCTCTCCTTGCACAAACTGGCTCTACAGAGGCAAGATGTCCACCTCATCATCACCCTCCGATATATCACCGTGTACATCCCCCTCCTCACAGATTATCAATTCGTCCCCACTGGAATCCACCATCTCAGCTCCCTGTGTACTTTGTGGAGGCAATTGCTGCTGGTCAATGTCTCCGCGGAGGAATTGATTATAATTCATTTTAATGAACATCATCTTCTCCACATTTTCTGGATGTAACCTCGTACGCCGATTGCTGACAAGGTGAGCGGCGGCACTAAACACTCTTTCGGAGTACACACTTGTGGGAGGGCAACTTAGGTAGAATAAAGCCAGTTTGTGCAAGGGCCTCCAAATTGCCTCTTTTTCCTGCCAGTATAAGTACGGACTGTGTGACGTGCCTACTTGGATGCGGTCACTCATATAATCCTCCACCATTCTATCAATGTTGAGAGAATCATATGCAGTGACAGTAGACGACATGTCCGTAATCGTTGTCAGGTCCTTCAGTCCGGACCAGATGTCAGCATCAGCAGTCGCTCCAGACTGCCCTGCATCACCGCCAGCGGGTGGGCTCGGAATTCTGAGCCTTTTCCTCGCACCCCCAGTTGCGGGAGAATGTGAAGGAGGAGATGTTGACAGGTCGCGTTCCGCTTGACTTGACAATTTTGTCACCAGCAGGTCTTTCAACCCCAGCAGACTTGTGTCTGCCGGAAAGAGAGATCCAAGGTAGGCTTTAAATCTAGGATCGAGCACGGTGGCCAAAATGTAGTGCTCTGATTTCAACAGATTGACCACCCGTGAATCCTTGTTAAGCGAATTAAGGGCTCCATCCACAAGTCCCATATGCCTAGCGGAATCGCTCCGTGTTAGCTCCTCCTTCAATGTCTCCAGCTTCTTCTGCAAAAGCCTGATGAGGGGAATGACCTGACTCAGGCTGGCAGTGTCTGAACTGACTTCACGTGTGGCAAGTTCAAAGGGCATCAGAACCTTGCACAACGTTGAAATCATTCTCCACTGCGCTTGAGACAGGTGCATTCCACCTACTATATCGTGCTCAATTGTATAGGCTTGAATGGCCTTTTGCTGCTCCTCCAACCTCTGAAGCATATAGAGGGTTGAATTCCACCTCGTTACCACTTCTTGCTTCAGATGATGGCAGGGCAGGTTCAGTAGTTTTTGGTGGTGCTCCAGTCTTCTGTACGTGGTGCCTGTACGCCGAAAGTGTCCCGCAATTCTTCTGGCCACCGACAGCATCTCTTGCACGCCCCTGTCGTTTTTAAAAAAATTCTGCACCACCAAATTCAAGGTATGTGCAAAACATGGGACGTGCTGGAATTTGCCCATATTTAATGCACACACAATATTGCTGGCGTTGTCCGATGCCACAAATCCACAGGAGAGTCCAATTGGGGTAAGCCATTCCGCGATGATCTTCCTCAGTTGCCGTAAGAGGTTTTCAGCTGTGTGCGTATTCTGGAAAGCGGTGATACAAAGCGTAGCCTGCCTAGGAAAGAGTTGGCGTTTGCGAGATGCTGCTACTGGTGCCGCCGCTGCTGTTCTTGCGGCGGGAGTCCATACATCTACCCAGTGGGCTGTCACAGTCATATAGTCCTGACCCTGCCCTGCTCCACTTGTCCACATGTCCGTGGTTAAGTGGACATTGGGTACAACTGCATTTTTTAGGACACTGGTGAGTCTTTTTCTGACGTCCGTGTACATTCTCGGTATCGCCTGCCTAGAGAAGTGGAACCTAGATGGTATTTGGTAACGGGGGCACACTGCCTCAATAAATTGTCTAGTTCCCTGTGAACTAACGGCGGATACCGGACGCACGTCTAACACCAACATAGTTGTCAAGGCCTCAATTATCCGCTTTGCAGCAGGATGACTGCTGTGATATTTCATCTTCCTCGCAAAGGACTGTTGAACAGTCAATTGCTTACTGGAAGTAGTACAAGTGGGCTTACGACTTCCCCTCTGGGATGACCATCGACTCCCAGCAGCAACAACAGCAGCGCCAGCAGCAGTAGGCGTTACACGCAAGGATGCATCGGAGGAATCCCAGGCAGGAGAGGAATCGTCAGAATTGCCAGTGACATGGCCTGCAGGACTATTGGCATTCCTGGGGAAGGAGGAAATTGACACTGAGGGAGTTGGTGGGGTGGTTTGCGTGAGCTTGGTTACAAGAGGAAGGGATTTACTGGTCAGTGGACTGCTTCCGCTGTCACCCAAAGTTTTTGAACTTGTCACTGACTTATTATGAATGCGCTGCAGGTGACGTATAAGGGAGGATGTTCCGAGGTGGTTAACGTCCTTACCCCTACTTATTACAGCTTGACAAAGGGAACACACGGCTTGACACCTGTTGTCCGCATTTCTGGTGAAATACCTCCACACCGAAGAGCTGATTTTTTTTGTATTTTCACCTGGCATGTCAACGGCCATATTCCTCCCACGGACAACAGGTGTCTCCCCGGGTGCCTGACTTAAACAAACCACCTCACCATCAGAATCCTCCTGGTCAATTTCCTCCCCAGCGCCAGCAACACCCATATCCTCCTCATCCTGGTGTACTTCAACACTGACATCTTCAATCTGACTATCAGGAACTGGACTGCGGGTGCTCCTTCCAGCACTTGCAGGGGGCGTGCAAATGGTGGAAGGCGCATGCTCTTCACGTCCAGTGTTGGGAAGGTCAGGCATCGCAACCGACACAATTGGACTCTCCTTGTGGATTTGGGATTTCGAAGAATGCACAGTTCTTTGCTGTGCTGCTTTTGCCAGCTTGAGTCTTTTCATTTTTCTAGCGAGAGGCTGAGTGCTTCCATCCTCATGTGAAGCTGAACCACTAGCCATGAACATAGGCCAGGGCCTCAGCCGTTCCTTGCCACTCCGTGTCGTAAATGGCATATTGGCAAGTTTACGCTTCTCCTCCGACAATTTTATTTTAGGTTTTGGAGTCCTTTTTTTTCTGATATTTGGTGTTTTGGATTTGACATGCTCTGTACTATGACATTGGGCATCGGCCTTGGCAGACGACGTTGCTGGCATTTCATCGTCTCGGCCATGACTAGTGGCAGCAGCTTCAGCACGAGGTGGAAGTGGATCTTGATCTTTCCCTAATTTTGGAACCTCAACATTTTTGTTCTCCATATTTTAATAGGCACAACTAAAAGGCACCTCAGGTAAACAATGGAGATGGATACTAGTATACAATTATGGACTGCCTGCCGAGTGCAGACACAGAGGTAGCCACAGCCGTGAACTACCGTACTGTACTGTGTCTGCTGCTAATATAGACTGGTTGATAAAGAGATGTCTATGTAACTATGTATGTATAAAGAAGAAAGAAAAAAAAACCACGGTTAGGTGGTATACAATTATGGACGGACTGCCTGCCGAGTGCAGACACAGAGGTAGCCACAGCCGTGAACTACCGTACTGTACTGTGTCTGCTGCTAATATAGACTGGTTGATAAAGAGATGTCTATGTAACTATGTATGTATAAAGAAGAAAGAAAAAAAAACCACGGTTAGGTGGTATACAATTATGGACGGACTGCCTGCCGAGTGCAGACACAGAGGTAGCCACAGCCGTGAACTACCGTACTGTACTGTGTCTGCTGCTAATATAGACTGGTTGATAAAGAGATGTCTATGTAACTATGTATGTATAAAGAAGAAAGAAAAAAAACCACGGTTAGGTGGTATACAATTATGGACGGACTGCCTGCCGAGTGCAGACACAGAGGTAGCCACAGCCGTGAACTACCGTACTGTACTGTGTCTGCTGCTAATATAGACTGGTTGATAAAGAGATGTCGTAGTAGTATGTATGTATAAAGAAGAAAAAAAAACCACGGTTAGGTGGTATACAATTATGGACGGACTGCCTGCCGAGTGCAGACACAGAGGTAGCCACAGCCGTGAACTACCGTACTGTGTCTGCTGCGACTGGATGATAAATGATATAAAAAAATATATATATATCACTACTGCAGCCGGACAGGTATATATTATATAATGACGGACCTGCTGGACACTGTCTGTCAGCAGAATGAGTTTTATTTTTATAGAATAAAAAAAACAACAACACACAAGTGAAGTCACACGACGAGTGTTTAACTTTTTCAGGCAATCACAATATAAGTATACTACTAACTATACTGGTGGTCAGTGTGGTCAGGTCACTGGTCAGTCACACTGGCAGTGGCACTCCTGCAGCAAAAGTGTGCACTGTTTAATTTTAATATAATATTATGTACTCCTGGCTCCTGCTATAACCTATAACTGGCACTGCAGTGCTCCCCAGTCTCCCCCACAATTATAAGCTGTGTGAGCTGAGCAGTCAGACAGATATATAATATATATAGATGATGCAGCACACTGGGCTGAGCCTGAGCAGTGCACACAGATATGGTATGTGACTGAGTCACTGTGTGTATCGCTTTTTTCAGGCAGAGAACGGATATATTAAATAAACTGCACTGTCTGGTGGTCACTCACTATATAATATTATGTACTCCTGGCTCCTGCTATAACCTATAACTGGCACTGCAGTGCTCCCCAGTCTCCCCCACAATTATAAGCTGTGTGAGCTGAGCAGTCAGACAGATATATAATATATATAGATGATGCAGCACACTGGACTGAGCCTGAGCAGTGCACACAGATATGGTATGTGACTGAGTCACTGTGTGTATCGCTTTTTTCAGGCAGAGAACGGATATATTAAATAAACTGCACTGTCTGGTGGTCACTCACTAGTAAACTCTCTGCACTCTCTACACTTCTACAGTACTCCTCCTAGTCCTAAGCTCCAGTAAATCTCTCTCTCTTATAATCTAAATGGAGAGGACGCCAGCCACGTCCTCTCCCTATCAATCTCAATGCACGTGTGAAAATGGCGGCGACGCGCGGCTCCTTATATAGAATCCGAGTCTCGCGATAGAATCCGAGCCTCGCGAGAATCCGACAGCGTCATGATGACGTTCGGGCGCGCTCGGGTTAACCGAGCAAGGCGGGAAGATCCGAGTCGCTCGGATCCGTGTAAAAAAAGCTGAAGTTCGGGCGGGTTCGGATTCCGAGGAACCGAACCCGCTCATCTCTAGTTCTTGGTCACCTCCTTGACTAGGGCCCTTCTCTCCCGATCGCTCAGTTTAGATGGCCGGCCAGCTCTAGGAAGAGTACTGGTGGTTCCGATCTTCTTCCATTTATGGATGATGGAGGCCACTGTGCTCATTGGGACCTTCAAAGCAGCAGATATTTGTCTGTACCCTTCCCCAGATTTTTGCCTCAAGACAATCCCTGTCTCAGAGGTCTACAGACAATTCCTTTGACTTCATGCTTGGTTTGTGCTCAGACATGCACTGTGAAGTGTGGGACCTTATATAGATAGGTGTGTGCCTTTCCAAATCATGTCCAATCAACTGAATTTACCACAGGTGGACTCCAGTTAAGCTGTAGGAACATCTCAAGGATGATCAGTGGAAACAGGATGCACCTGAGCTCAATTTTGAGCTTCATGGCAAAGGCTGTGAATACTTCTGTACATGTGATTTCTTAGTTTTTTATTTTCAATAAATGTACAAAAATCTAAAAAAAACAAACTTATTTCACGTTGTCATTATGGGGTACTGTGTGTAGAATTTTGAGGGAAAAAATGAATTTATTCCATTTTGGAATAAGGCTGTAACATAACAAAATGTGGAAAAAGTGAAGCGCTGTGAATACTTTCCGGATGCAATATATATATATATATATATATATATATATACACACACTGTTGAGTCACATTATTATGACCACATCATTCATGTGATGTTGGCAGCGTGTAGCCCATGAAGTACATCACGTGTCATGCGCTGGCTCGGTGGGTATATAAGGCGTGTGATAGGCCGTCTGCACACATATCACTAGCTGCTGTCATGGGTAAATGGGGCGATTTATCCGAGCTGCAAAATTGGATGATTATCGTCTTTCGGGCCAAGGGTGGCAGTATTTCTGACACAGCACAGTGTATGAACTGTTCGCACACTGCTGCGGTGAAGGTGTATCGTGACTGGACAAATGGCATCACTGCGAATAACCGATGTGGAAACTGCGGAGCACCACGTGCCACTGATGTGAGAGGTGAACTTGGGGGCTACCAGACGTGTGTCTAAAATGACAGTTCAGTCCGTCTAGCTGCTATCCGTGCTGCACACGGCGGTTGTTCTGGCTATTAGCTGACTCGACCGTGTATATTTACACATATATATATATATATATATATATATATGTATATATATCTCAAAGCACACACATATGTGTGTATAAAAATAAGAATTTACTCACCGGTAATTCTATTTCTCGTAGTCCGTAGTGGATGCTGGGAACTCCGAAAGGACCATGGGGATAGCGGGCTCCGAAGGAGGCTGGGCACTCTAGAAAGATTTATGACTACCTGGTGTGCACTGGCTCCTCCCACTATGACCCTCCTCCAAGCCTCAGTTAGGACACTGTGCCCGGACGAGCTGCCATAATAAGGAAGGATTTTGAATCCCGGGTAAGACTCATACCAGCCACACCACTCACACCGTACAACTTGTGATATTATATCCAGTTTGACAGTATGAAAACAACTGAGCCTCTCAACAGATGGCTCAACAATAACCCTTTAGTTAGCAATAACTATGTACAAGTATTGCAGACAATCCGCACTTGGGATGGGCGCCCAGCATCCACTACGGACTACGAAAAATAGAATTACCGGTGAGTAAATTCTTATTTTCTCTGACGTCCTAGTGGATGCTGGGAACTCCGAAAGGACCATGGGGATTATACCAAAGCTCCCAAACGGGCGGGAGAGTGCGGATGACTCTGCAGCACCGAATGAGAGAACTCAAGGTCCTCCTCAGCCAGGGTATCAAATTTGTAGAATTTAGCAAACGTGTTTGCCCCTGACCAAGTAGCTGCTCGGCAAAGTTGAGCCCACCTTCCTTGTGGAATGGGCATTGACAGATTTTGGCTGTGGCAGGCCTGCCACAGAATGTGCAAGCTGAATTGTACTACAAATCCAACGAGCAATAGTCTGCTTAGAAGCAGGAGCACCCACGTTGTTGGGTGCATACAGAATAAACAGCGAGTCAGACTTTCTGACTCCAGCCGTCCTGGAAACATATATTTTCAGGGCCCTGACAACGTCAAGCAACTTGGAGTCCTCCAAGTCCTTAGTCGCCGCAGGCACCACAATAGGCTGGTTCAGGTGAAACGCTGACACCACCTTAGGGAGAAACTTGGGACGAGTCCTCAATTCTGCCCTATCCATATGGAAGATCAGATAAGGGCTTTTACATGATAAAGCCGCCAATTCTGATACTCGCCTGGCCGAAGCCAAGGCCAATAACATGACCACTTTCCACGTGAGATATTTCAGATCCACGGTTTTTAGTGGCTCAAACCAATGTGATTTCAAGAAACTCAACACCACGTTGAGATCCCAGGGTGCAACAGGAGGCACAAAGGGGGGCTGAATATGCAGCACTCCTTTTACAAATGTCTGAACTTCAGGTACTGAAGCTAATTCTTTTTGAAAGAAAATCGACAGAGCCGAGATCTGTACTTTAATGGATCCTAGTTTTAGGCCCATATTCACTCCTGCTTGCAGGAAATGCAGAAATCGACCTAGTTGAAATTCCTCTGTTGGGGCCTTTTCGGCCTCACACCATGCAACATATTTCCGCCATATGCGGTGATAATGATTTGCCGTAACATCTTTCCTGGCTTTAATAAGCGTAGGAATGACTTCCTCCGGAATGCCCTTTTCCTTCAGGATCCGGCGTTCAACCGCCATGCCGTCAAACGCAGCCGCGGTAAGTCTTGGAACAGACAGGGCCCCTGCTGTAACAGGTCTTGTCTGAGCGGCAGAGGCCAAGGGTCCTCTGAGATCATCTCTTGAAGTTCCGGGTACCACGCTCGTCTTGGCCAATCCGGAACCACGAGAATTGTTTTTACTCCTCGCTTTCTTATTATTCTCAATACCTTTGGTATGAGAGGCAGAGGAGGAAACACATAAACTGACTGGTACACCCACGGTGTCACTAGAGCGTCCACAGCTATCGCCTGAGGGTCTCTTGACCTGGCGCAATAACTCTCTAGTTTTTTGTTTAGGCGGGACGCCATCATGTCCACCTGTGGCCGATCCCACTGATCTACAATCATCTGGAAGACTTCTGGATGAAGTCCCCACTCTCCCGGGTGGAGGTCGTGCCTGCTGAGGAAGTCTGCTTCCCAGTTGTCCACTCCCGGAATGAACACTGCTGACAGTGCTAGTACATGATTTTCCGCCCATCGGAGAATTCTTGTGGCTTCTGCCATTGCCATCCTGCTTCTTGTGCCGCCCTGTCGATTTACATGGGCGACTGCCGTGATGTTGTCTGACTGGATCAGCACCGGCTGGTGTAGGAGCAGGGATTTTGCTTGACTTAGGGCATTGTAAATGGCCCTTAGTTCCAGAATATTTATGTGTAAGGAAGTCTCCTGACTTGACCATAGTCCTTGGAAGTTTCTTCCCCGTGTGACTGCTCCCCAGCCTCGAAGGCTGGCATCCGTGGTCACCAGGACCCAGTCCTGTATGCCGAATCTGCGGCCCTCTAGAAGATGAGCCCTCTGCAGCCACCACAGTAGAGACACCCTGGTTCTTGGAGACAGGGTTATCAAGCGATGCATCTGAAGATGCGATCCGGACCATTTGTCCAACAGGTCCCACTGAAAAATTCTGGCATGGAACCTGCCGAAGGGAATTGCTTCGTAAGAAGCCACCATCTTTCCCAGGACTCGCGTGCAGTGATGCACCGACACCTGTTTCGGTTTCAGGAGGTCTCTGACTAGAGATGACAACTCCCTGGCTTTCTTCTCCGGGAGAAACACTTTTTTCTGGACTGTATCCAGAATCATACCCAGGAACAGTAGACGTGTCGTCGGAACCAGCTGTGACTTTGGGATATTCAGAATCCAGCCGTGCTGGTGCAGCACTTCCTGAGATAGTGCTACTCCCACCAACAACTGTTCCTTGGACCTCGCCTTTATCAGGAGATCGTCCAAGTACGGGATAATTAAAACTCCCTTTTTTCAAAGGAGTATCATCATTTCTGCCATAACCTTGGTAAATACCCTCGGTGCCGTGGACAGTCCAAACGGCAGCGTCTGTAATTGGTAATGGCAATCCTGTACCACAAATCTGAGGTACTCCTGGTGAGGGTGGTAAATGGGGACATGCAAGTAAGCATCCTTGATGTCCAGGGATACCATGTAATCCCCCTCGTCCAGGCTTGCAATAACCGCCCTGAGCGATTCCATCTTGAACTTGAATTTTTTTTTTTATGTACGTGTTCAAGGATTTCAAATTTAAAATGGGTCTCACCGAACCGTCCGGTTTCGGCACCACAAATAGTGTGGAATAGTAACCCCGGCCTTGTTGAAGTAGTGGTACCTTGATTATCACCTGCTGGGAATACAGCTTGTGAATTGCCGTTAGCACCGCCTCCCTGTCCGAGGGAGCTAAATTTAGTGCCCCCCCTCTGTTTTTTACCCTTTGCTGTAGTGTAGCCTGCAGGGAAGAGCCAGGGAGCTTCCTTCCAGCGGAGCTGTGAGGGAAAAATGGCGCCAGTGTGCTGAAGGAGATAGCTCCGCCCCTTTTCCGCGGACTATTCTCCCGCTTTTTCCTATATTCTGGCAGGGGTATTTTCCACATATATAGCCTCTGGGGCTATATATTGTGGTAATTTTGCCAGCCAAGGTGTTTTTATTGCTTCTCAGGGCGCCCCCCCCCAGCGCCCTGCACCCTCAGTCACCGGAGTGTGAAGTGTGTATGAGGAGCAATAGCGCACAGCTGCAGTGCTGTGCGCTACCTTGGTGAAGACTTGATGTCTTCTGCCGCCGATTTTCCGGACCTCTTCTTGCTTCTGGCTCTGTAAGGGGGACGGCGGCGCGGCTCCGGGACCGAACACCAAGGACTGGGCCTGCGGTCGATCCCTCTGGAGCTAATGGTGTCCAGTAGCCTAAGAAGCCCAAGCTGGCTGCAAGCAGGCAGGTTCGCTTCTTCTCCCCTTAGTCCCTCGCTGCAGTGAAGCAAGAAGAAATTTTACCAAATAAATGGAAGATCGGGCGCTTCCAGGTGCTGTGTTTCTAATGCTGCTGCTATAATATTTGGGGGTAGTTACACCCCAACCACACAATCAGAAAAATACAGAAAAATGATAGCAGCGCTAATGAAGTGTTATAAACAATTAATAATGAGAAGGATTGAGTGATAAGTTGACTATACAATTTAATAAAAATAATAATGATAATAACGGCCTTTATGTAAAAATGGATACACATCCATGAATCAATTAAAAACAATTCATATGGGTCTAATGAGAATAATGACTGCCTGGCACATTAACATCCGTTCCTGATTTAAAAACCTGGAATTTAGCAGATGGAGACAGACTGACGGCGCAGTCACACCAAAGCACTTTACCCGGAACCGCTAGAGGTGTAGTCCCTTTAAGAACGTCACTGATGTTTTTGCTTGAAATCAGCCAAATTCGGGGTCCTCATTTCACACGGTGTCCTCTTTGTGAAGATAGGGTAGATGGTGCTCCTTAATCGGGAAATAGTTGTCTCAATTGAACTGCAGATGGTAAAGTCCAGTGTTTGGTCCGGATGTAATACGGCAGTCAAAAAATAGCGTGATAGTTGACCCAGGTAGCCTCCTACTAACGCGTTTCACTGCAAGGCACTGCAGCTTTATCAAAGGTCTTTGATAAAGCTGCAGTGCCTTGCAGTGAAACGCGTTAGGAGGAGGCTACCTGGGTCAACTATCACGCTATTTTTTGACTGCCGTATTACATCCGGACCAAACACTGGACTTTACCATCTGCAGTTCAATTGAGACAACTATTTCCCGATTAAGGAGCACCATCTACCCTATCTTCACAAAGAGGACACCGTGTGAAATGAGGACCCCGAATTTGGCTGATTTCAAGCAAAAACATCAGTGACGTTCTTAAAGGGACTACACCTCTAGCGGTTCCGGGTAAAGTGCTTTGGTGTGACTGCGCAGTCAGTCTGTCTCCATCTGCTAAATTCCAGGTTTTTAAATCAGGAACGGATGTTAATGTGCCAGGCAGTCATTATTCTCATTAGACCCATATGAATTGTTTTTAATTGTTTCATGGATGTGTATCCATTTTTACATAAAGGCCGTTATTATCATTATTATTTTTATTAAATTGTATAGTCAACTTATCACTCAATCCTTCTCATTATTAATTGTTTATAACACTTCATTAGCGCTGCTATCATTTTTCTGTACCTCGCTGCAGTGAGCCTGTTGCCAGCAGGTCTCACTGAAAATAAAAAACCTAATTCTATACTTTCTTTCCAAAGGCTCAGGAGAGCCCCTAGTGTGCATCCAACCTCAGCCGGGCACAAAATCTAACTGAGGCTTGGAGGAGGGTCATAGTGGGAGGAGCCAGTGCACACCAGGTAGTCATAAATCTTTCTAGAGTGCCCAGCCTCCTTCGGAGCCCGCTATCCCCATGGTCCTTTCGGAGTTCCCAGCATCCACTAGGACGTCAGAGAAATACTCTTATAAATAATTAAAGTTTAAAACTGTAAGTGCTAAAAACTGCTCTTAATTGCGGGTGCTGGATTGTGCCTTATACACACTTAACTTAATCATAATGGTACAAGACAACAGTTTTGCCAATAAAAATTAGGTAATCAAATTTATCTGTAACAATATAAACAAGTTTAGAGGAAAACAATGTCAGCAAGGAAAGGGATTAGGCATACGGCCCGCATCCAAAGACTCTGAGACAATTGACCTTTGGTTTACTTCCAGACCACCCTTTTTGGGGTGTTTTGGCTTTTACAGTTACTGTGGGTGCATGGTTCTCCCAATATACCGTACTACGGTAAACACTGCTTCTTCCCAAGAACACACTCTGCACAACTGTACAGTTGGCAGGCTCACTGACTCCATTCTGTCCTAGCATGTATATAGCGCTCAATGCCATATTACTTCAGGACATATTTGCCTACTGATAAAGCATTTCAGGGAGACTGTGACAGTAACACCTATCAGCGCAGACGTGTACCGCTACATCTGAGAGGCGTGTCATGAAAATGACTTACATCCAAATGTAAATGAGCCTATTTGTTGTAGAAAAGACACTGATGTTTTTCAGGATTTTCAGGATTTAATATGCATGTAGCCATAGGGATCATTGTGCCTTTTAACCAATGCAGGGAAATGGCACTGATGATCCTATGTGAATGTGTATAGTATGTATCTCCGATTTCTTTTTCCCCCCCAAGAATTTAACAATTACATAATGGGGGTAAGGGGTAGTCAGGGAGATTGATGTACTATTCAGGGTGTCAAGGAGATTACTGCTATTCCACCCAGTCCCCCCCCCCCCCCCACACAGAAGTACAAAGGTATCGCACAGCGGCAATGCCTTCAAGAGTAGCTCCCGGACAGCGCAGCTTTAGCGTGCTGGCCGGGAGCTACTCATCGCTCCCCGGCCCGGAGCGGCTGCGTGTGACGTCATGCAGCCACTGCGGCCCGCCCCCGCTCGGTCAGGCCATGCCTGCATTGGCCGGACCGCGTCCACGAAACGGCAGCCACATGCCGAACCCCCCCCCACCGACCGCCTCTGCCTGTCAATCAGGCAGAGGTGACCATGGCGGCCTGATGGCCGTCTGGCATGCACCGATGCACTGTGGCACCGGTGCATGCCCAGTTCTGACCCAATCGCACTGCTGCGATAAACTGCAGCGTGCGATCGGGTCAGAATGATCTTCAGTTTTTGACTAGTTTGAATCTCCACCAGACTTTTGTAGTCTGCGGTTTTCTTTATTTGAGGTAAACGTGTCACTCTTGTGAAGTCATTGAGGCATGTCAGGAAATATTGGTATCCACTTATAGATTTCACCTCCTTCAGACTGCACACGCTTCTTCTACGTGCCGCTGCATTCAAAGACTTTGGGGCAGATGTATTAAGCCTGGAGAAGTGATAAAGCAGTGATAAGTGGAAGGTGATAACATACCAACCAATCAGCTCCTACCTGTCAATTTCCATATTAGAGCTGATTACCTTGCACTTATCACTGCTTTATCACTTCTCCAGGCTTAATACATCTGCACATTTATGTCCTACTTTGTGACATACTACAGTATATGAAACATTTATTTAATAAGTTTCTTATAAAGCGCAGCAAATTCATGGCGCTCTACAACTGACTTGTACTCAGGCCTTTTAGGCTTAGTGGGGGTAATGCAGGTGTGGTTGGAGCAGCGTTACATGCAGCAAAGTGCTGATTACCGGTATTTTGCGCACGTGCAGAACCTGTACTGCGCATTTGTGAACGGGTTCTGTGTCAGATTGACAGTCTGATGCCATTTGGGGGATGGGGGGGGGGGGGTGACAGCCCCTGTTTCTTAAAACAGAAGCTTGTCACTGCCATTGCAGAGGAGGAAGAGGCCAGGGTGTACGCCAGAGGATGGAGATTTCCTGGCCTCTCGGTAGGTGTTGCGGCGACCGGCTGTTGAGACCCCATGGGTCATGCAGCCAGCCAATAGTGTAGGAGATAACACGGTTCAGAACAGTACTGCGTGCAGGAGGTGAGACGCCCCCTGCTGCATCCCTATATTAGTGCTATCACTACTGCTTCTATGTAAGCAGCAGCAATATCAACTCCGGCCACATCTGAATTAGCACAAGGTGACTAGAGCAGAACTCTCAGCATTTGTCTGGTATGGGTTCCTGGAACTGCAGCTGGTTATCCCTCATGATCTCCGTTCATAGCCATTAGTCGCCTAAAATAGCCCCATCCTGCAAGATGGCCTCTGGCCAAACAGCCTTATGAAAGAGAGTGCCCCCGCTGTGCACCACAACCGTCTCTGCTCTGCCAGACCCCCTCCAAGGCTAAGGGCCCGATTCAGACCTGATCTCTGCGCTGTGAATTTGCAGAGGTTTGTGATCAGACAGTCGCCGCCCTGACAGAGTGAAAATCTGCACCCGTGTAAGTCTGCGTACGCCGTGTGAAAATCCCTGCAAAAGCCGGTCAGCTGCAAATCCATTTACAACTCACTCACCATTGAATGATTTTTCCAGTCTGTGCGCAGCCCGGGACTTACTCCTACAGTGCGATAGCAACAGGCTGATCGGGGCGAAGCTAACGTCACACACCCTCCCTGAAAACGCTTGGGAACACCTGCGTTTTTACTGACACTCCCAGAAAACGTCCAGTTACCACCCCCAAACGCCCGCTTGCTGTCAATCTGCGTACGCCTAGTGATCAAAAAAGACGCTGGATATTTCCGCAGTCTGGCCTCAAGAGTGCGCATTAAGATTCGTATGCATGCGCAGTCGATCGATAATCGCCCACTGTGCAACTTCGCACAACAGTGATCAGGTCTGAATTAGGCCCTTTGTCTCTCCAGTGCAGTGGCGTCGGAACGGCGGGGTGGGGGGGGGCAAGGGGGCAGCATGCCCACCCTCCCAAACATGAGAGAGGCGCAGGCTCTGGGGAGGGGGAACATATACCTATGTATCCCCGCTAAGACACCTACTTTAAAAGTCGTCCGTTGGCGCTGCAGTGTGCTGCCCCCTGTCCGGTGCCAGCCAGTTCGTCACCACTGATGCATTACTGGGAGGAGGCGGGGATGTCCCAGCAGGCCCTGCATGGCCACGCCTCCTCCCAGTAATGCATCCCTGAAGAGTGAAGAGCCGACCGGCCAGGACAGGGCATGTGGCAGCAGAATGCGGCTGCAGCATTTTTACAGTAGGAGTATCCGCGGAGAGCCTGAGGTAAGCGCTCCCTGCACGGGGAAGGGGGGAGAGGGAGGGGATGAATCAGTGGGGAGAGCCAAAATGGTTAGTTTACTATGCCCCCCTCCCCCCCCCCCCCAACCACAAAACATTCTTGCGTCCCTGCTCCAGTGCTAGTGACTGGATGAATATTCTAAGCTCTAATTAGATGACTAAGCAGATCACTGAATATCTAATTTAAATGCTGCATTTTATATAAGGATGACAAAAAGTGTTACTAGCCACACAGAATCTTCTACTTGCAAATAACAAATGTATGAATATCTGAATGAAATTAAAACATAGGGAAAACATGCAATCTATGGAGAGAGAATTGACTGCATAGGAAAGGAAAGAGTTAAACATCTGGTGAGGGGTGGACCTAGCTGTGAAGAAAGTACAGCCCTTTGTGAAGGGGAGGGTTCATGATATATAAGTAAGGGGAGGCCATTTTAAATCTCTCTCTTGTGAGGATTTTGCCTTCCCACCCTCCCGCCCTTGTGGTCAGAGATTTGGGCACGTGGTGCATTGGCGTTAAGTTGTTGGCTGGTTTTATCGTTGGCTATTTATTGGCGGAAAAGAACGGCAGTTTTCTATTTGTATGGTAAACTGTAGTGTTTTACAGTTTAGTATTGGTTTAGGTGCACTCACCTCCATCGACTTATTGGCCGCTTGACCACCCGTCCGGGAAGGCAGCGGCAGGGCACCCAGGAGCGGTGGGTAGTCACTGTGGGGGTTGAGTTGTCACCTATTACCGGTGTGTGATGGTTGTATTAAAATTAGGATCGTTGCGAAGTTTTAGTAATTTAAGGTTAATTTAGGTTAATAGAGCCGTTCTTTTTGCTGCCACCATATGCCGGCTGGATCGGCATCTTAATAAAAATTTCTATTTACAGGTTTGCTATTGGTTAGGGACAAATAAATAGCTAGCAATTTTTCTGCCAAAATTCAAGTCTCCGTGTCTTTATTTCTGGTTGTGAAGGTAATGAAGGTTTACTTTAAAGAAGGGGGTCCACCAAATATCGCTAGGATGTTTATTGTATTGATTGAAAAACACTGTTAATGGGATATTTTTTTAACATCACCAGACAAAGAGAACACCTTTCGGAGTTGTGGGAAGTTTGTTGTCAGTGGGGATTAAACGATCCCAGCTGGACAATAATAAGGGGTATATTTACTAAAGGTCGATTTTGACCGATTTTGTGTATTTCCAGATTCAGAGATTTACTAAAGGCAAAAACCATCTGAAAAACTGACTTTCGATTGAAACCAAACACCTGGAAAACATTGATGTTTTCTCATAGGACTCAATGCAAATCAGAGATTTACTAACAGTCGCTTTGAAAAATCGACCGAAAATCAAACCCAAAAATCGACCAAACAATAGATTAATAGGTAACAGGCTTTTTTCACTTCTAAAACACATTCTATTGCCTAAACCTTCATTATGATCAGGGGCGCCAGAACGTTTTGTGGTTGGGGGGGGCGTACATAAAAATAAATGTTGGCGCTCCTCCCCACGATTACCGCCACCCCATGCGGGGAACGCTTACCCCCCAGATCACAGCGGAGAATCTGACTTCAAAACTCCGGCGCCGCAGCGTGCTGCCCCGTGTCCTGTCTTAGCTCTCACAGATGCATTACTGGGAGGAGGCGTGGTCATGCTGAGCCTGCTGGGAAATCCCCGCCTCCTCCCTGTGTTGACTCTGAGTCTGTGAAGAGCCGGCTGGACATGACACGGGGCAGCACGCTGCGGCACCGGAGTTTTGAAGTCAGAGTCTCTGTGGTGATCTGGGGGTAAGCCCACGCCTGCGCCTCTGACGTGTTTTTTTTGGGGCGGGCATGCTGCCCCCGTGCCCTTCCACCCATCCCGACACCTCTGATTATGATGCATATAAAAGTAATGATGACGGACGATATGCCGATTTTTCTTTTAATGAGCGATTATTTGTAAATTGCGCGTGCGCCAAAGTTAAATAGCAATGCCGCTTGAAGCACTTACCTACACACAAAGGGATTGGCACTCAGCGTGCCCAATCTCAGCTGCCATCGCCATAGCATCCGTCAAAGAATCAGTCTTAATATTAATAATACTAAACATCCTAGTGACATTTGGTGGACCCCTTCGTTCTAAGTAAGCATTCGTTACCTCTTATACCCATAAATAAAGACACGGAGACTTGAATTTGGCAGAAAATTGCTAGCTATTTATTTGATCCTAACCATAGCACACCTGTAATGAAAAGCTTTGGTTAACATGCCGAATCAGCCGGCATATGGTGGCAGAAAAAAGAACGGCTCTATTAAACTGACGCTAACCTTAAAAAACTGCTAAAATCAAAACTATCTTAATTTAACTACAAACTATCAAAAACGGTAATAGGTGCTAGCTCCACCCCCACAATGACTTCCCACCCGGAGGGGTTCCCCTATTCCGCTGCCATCCCGGTCGGGTGGTCGAGCGGCAAATAAGTCGATGGAGGTGAGTGCACCTAAACCAAATCCAACTGTAAATCACTACAGCTTACCATACAACTACAAACTGCCGTTCTTTTCCGCCAACAGCAAAAGACTCCTCCCCAGAGTCTTCGCACCGCCACCATAACCTCGCCCTAACTCCTGCAACACTAGGAACAGATCCTCCAGGAAAAGCATCATCCCCTCATTGGATAGATGCACACCATCAGGCCGAAAAAGGTGACTGTCTCTGAACCGAATCCTAGGGTGGCGAACCACTTGGCCTCTGTGGGACAACACCCACTTCGCCACCGCCCCATTCACCTTCTGCCTGGCCTCCTCAATTTCGCGACCGTCCGCCACACCTTGCCAACTCAACCTTGGCACCATCAAGGAGAACACCAATACACAATTGGTCCATGCTGCGGCCAAACTTGCCAGATCCTGTATCATGGCCCACCGCATCTCCAAAGAAGTCCTCTTCCCCAGGTCGTTGCCACCTAAATGGACAACCAACACCCTAGGGCTCCATGCTTGCTGGCCTGACTCACTAGTCTACTTCTCAACTCCGTCCACATCATCCCTTGCCAACCAAGCCAACGAACTCCTCGAGCCCTAGAAAACATCTGTGCCCCCTCCGAGGCCAAAACTGGGCGGCCCAATACACATAAGAGTGGCCAACCACCCAAATAGGCAAGTCATCTTCCAACCAACCTGAAGAGGAGGAAAAGGGGGTAAAAGTGGTTACTAATCATCTATACCATTGTTTAATTTACTGCATTAACCTGAAGGATCTGCCAAAAAGAAAATTTTTTGTTTCCGAATACTGCAGAAATCTCGGCCTAGCCGATCTGCCTGAGCTTCCAGCCAATTTGAAGCAGAACATGAACACACAAAAGGGGAAGTTAAAAACAAAATTAAAAATAAAAAGGGGGGGGGGGTAAAAAAGGGTAAAACACGTAAGAACTCAGCTGGAGGTGAAAGCGTAAAGACCTGCTGAGGGACTCTGATTAGAACGAATTAGCCGAATTGTGGATTAGAATTCAGTCCGTCAAATCAGGCAAAAAATCGCAAAATAACTCCAGACCCCCGCTGCCGGCTCATGCCCGCAACGGCGAGTAGCTAATCCCTGAGTAGGATAAAATGGGAAGACAGACAAAACGCACAACACCATAACGTACTGAACTGTAACAATCATGATTAACAGCAAGTGCACAAAAACACGCGCGAGCCAATATGTCATGCAACGGGGCGAATATACCGTCTGTAACTTGACGACTTCCATCGCCCCACCGCCTGGATCTCAGCCATGGAAAATCCCGCCGCCGCAGCCAACGTCGCAGCCCCTATGCGGAAGGAATGCGTCCCGAACGCAGCGGGTGGAAGGCCCAAGCTCACAAGACAGCGACCCAGCATCCAACAAAATTGATATTTCGTCACCGGCAGCCCATCATAATGCAGCAGCCATGACCCCCGATCGTCGGGCCGTACTGCCTCATATCGCACTGCCAACCTTACTGGGCAAATGCTCTCATCAAGAGCCGGAACCAAGGCGACCCATCGACCTCTCCCCACTTGGTCCGCCTTAGAGCGACGCAATCTGCAAAGCAAGGACCTCTCACCCACCACCACGTCCCCGACAAGCATGCGCGAATCTGCTCGCTTAGAAGGCGCTACCAATTCCAAAACCCTAAAGGCCCTGTGGTAAGCCATTGAGAACGCCAAACTGAACAACAGCGACTCAAACATTGACGATGCGACACCTCCCACCGCCCTGATGACAGCCGGCAACGAGGCCGCGTCAATGGGCCGCCTCCTGTCAGGCGGTGTCGGCGCGACTCGCGCCCATCCTTTCATCGCCTTCAGCAGAATCCCACTTTTCGTCACATCAGGGACGCCCTTTATTTTGCTGAAAAACTAAATACCAGCCAAGTACCGGGCAACCACCGCTCTGGACCTACCCGAAACATACAGCTGCCAAATAAAAGAAAGCATTATCCGATGCCCACTCTTACCTTGTGAATTCCGTCCTTGAACAAACTCCTCCCACTCGCTCCAGGCTTGCCTGTAAGCCGTAAGCGTAGTTGGCGCGACTGACCGCAACGCTAGACCCTCCAGTCCGACCCGATCACCTGCCAAACATAACCGGGACAATGAAAACCATGCTCGTCGGCCTCGGGTGCCAACAAACAAAATCTTTCCCCCTGCCCTCGTGATAACGCGTCAGCAATTCCGTTCTCTAGCCCCGGCACGTGCTGCGCGCGGAACCACACGTTCCGATGAAGGCATGTCAACAGCAACTGCCCCAGCACCCGCAGAACGACCAGCGACTTCGCCCTCTGGTTATTTATCGCATGCACCACGCCCAGATTGTCACATTTAAACAAGATGCTGCGATGAGCCAGCCGATCGCCCCATACCTCCAGTGCTACCATAATGGGGAAAAGCTCCAGCAGCAAAAGGTCCTTAGTTAAACCTTCGCGATGCCATTCCGCCGGCCACGAGGCCGCGCACCAAGATTCCTCCAGATAGCAGCCGAATCCAGAGGCACCCGCTGCATCGGTGAACAGCTGCAACCGAGCGCTGTCCACCATTGGGGCCTGCCATATACACACCCTGTTGAAGTCCTCTAGGAACGAGG